>NC_053389.1:371781875-372981875 GCF_905171765.1 Bufo bufo
ATCAATGACTGTGGTTATCACCCCATATAGACTCCCTGATCACCCCCCTGTCATTGATCACCCCCCTGTCATTGATCACCCCCCCTGTCATTGATCACCCCCCCTGTCATTGATCACCCCTCTGTAAGGCTCCATTCAGATATTTTTTTGGCCCAAGTTAGCAGAATTTTTTTTTTTTTTTTCTTACAAAGTCTCATATTCCACTAACTTGTGTCAAAAAATAAAATCTCACATGAACTCACCATACCCCTCACGGAATCCAAATGCGTAAAATTTTTTAGACATTTATATTCCAGACTTCTTCTCACGCTTTAGGGCCCCTAGAATGCCAGGGCAGTATAAATACCCCACATGTGACCCCATTTCGGAAAGAAGACACCCCCAGGTATTCCGTGAGGGGCATATTGAGTCCATGAAAGATTGAAATTTTTGTCCCAAGTTAGCGGAACGGGAGACTTTGTGAGAAAAAAATTAAAAATATCAATTTCCGCTAACTTGTGCCAAAAAAAAAAAATTTCTATGAACTCGCCATGCCCCTCATTGAATACCTTGGGGTGTCTTCTTTCCAAAATGGGGTCACATGTGGGGTATTTATACTGCCCTGGCATTCTAGGGGCCCCAAAGCGTGAGAAGAAGTCTGGTATCCAAATGTCTAAAAATGCCCTCCTAAAAGGAATTTGGGCACCTTTGCGCATCTAGGCTGCAAAAAAGTGTCACACATCTGGTATCGCCGTACTCAGGAGAAGTTGGGGAATGTGTTTTGGGGTGTCATTTTACATATACCCATGCTGGGTGAGAGAAATATCTTGGTCAAATGCCAACTTTGTATAAAAAAATGGGAAAAGTTGTCTTTTGCCAAGATATTTCTCTCACCCAGCATGGGTATATGTAAAATGACACCCCAAAACACATTCCCCAACTTCTCCTGAATACGGCGATACCACATGTGTGACACTTTTTTGCAGCCTAGGTGGGCAAAGGGGCCCATATTCCAAAGAGCACCTTTAGGATTTCACAGGTCATTTACCTACTTACCACACATTAGGGCCCCTGGAAAATGCCAGGGCAGTATAACTACCCCACAAGTGACCCCATTTTGGAAAGAAGACACCCCAAGGTATTCCGTGAGGGGCATGGCGAGTTCCTAGAATTTTTTATTTTTTGTCACAAGTTAGTGGAAAATGCTTATTTTTTTTTTTTTTTTTTTTTTCATACAAAGTCTCATATTCCACTAACTTGTGACAAAAAATAAAAACTTCCATGAACTCACTTTGCCCATCAGCGAATACCTTGGGGTCTCTTCTTTCCAAAATGGGGTCACTTGTGGGGTAGTTATACTGCCCTGGCATTCTAGGGGCCCAAATGTGTGGTAAGGAGTTTGAAATCAAATTCTGTAAAAAATGACCTGTGAAATCCGAAAGGTGCTCTTTTGAATATGGGCCCCTTTGCCCACCTCGGCTGCAAAAAAGTGTCACACATCTGGTATCTCCGTAATCGGGAGAAGTTGGGGAATGTGTTTTGGGGTGTCATTTTACATATACCCATGCTGGGTAAGAGAAATATCTTGGCAAAAGACAACTTTTCCCATTTTTTTATACAAAGTTGGCATTTGACCAAGATATTTATCTCACCCAGCATGGGTATATGTAAAAAGACACCCCAAAACACATTCCTCAACTTCTCCTGAATACAGAGATACCAGATGTGTGACACTTTTTTGCAGCCTAGGTGGGCAAAGGGGCCCACATTCCAAAGAGCACCTTTCGGATTTCACAGGTCATTTACCTACTTACCACACATTTGGGCCCCTAGAATGCCAGGGCAGTATAACTACCCCACAAGTGACCCCATTTTGGAAAGAAGAGACCCCAAGGTATTCGCTGATGGGCATAGTGAGTTCATGGAAGTTTTTATTTTTTGTCACAAGTTTGTGGAATATGAGACTTTGTATGAAAAAAAAAAAAAAAAAAAAAAAATCATCATTTTCCACTAACTTGTGACAAAAAATAAAAAATTCTAGGAACTCGCCATGCCCCTCACGGAATACCTTGGGGTGTCTTCTTTCCAAAATGGGGTCACTTGTGGGGTAGTTATACTGCCCTGGTATTCTAGGGGCCCAAATGTGTGGTAAGGAGTTTGAAATCAAATTCAGGAAAAAATGAGGAGTGAAATCCGAAAGGTGCTCTTTGGAATATGGGCCCCTTTGCCCACCTAGGCTGCAAAAAAGTGTCACACATCTGGTATCCCCGTACTCAGGAGAAGTTGAGGAATGTGTTTTGGGGTGTCTTTTTACATATACCCATGCTGGGTGAGATAAATATCTTGGTCAAATGACAACTTTGTATAAAAAAATGGGAAAAGTTGTCTTTTGCCAAGATATTTCTCTCACCCAGCATGGGTATATATAAAATGACACCCCAAAACACATTCCCCACCTTCTCCTGAGTACGGAGATACCAGATGTGTGACACTTTTTTGCAGCCTAGGTGGGCAAAGGGGCCCATATTCCAAAGAGCACCTTTCGGATTTCACAGGTCATTTTTTACAGAATTTGATTTCAAACTCCTTACCACACATTTGGGCCCCTAGAATGCCAGGGCAGTATAACTACCCCACAAGTGACCCCATTTTGGAAAGAAGAGACCCCAAGGTATTCGCTGATGGGCATAGTGAGTTCATAGAAGTTTTTATTTTTTGTCACAAGTTAGTGGAATATGAGACTTTGTAAGGAAAAAAAAAAAAAAAAAAAAAATCATCATTTTCCGCTAACTTGTGACAAAAAATAAAAAGTTCTATGAACTCACTATGCCCATCAGCGAATACCTTAGGGTGTGTACTTTCAGAAATGGGGTCATTTGTGGGGTGTTTGTACTGTCTGGGCATTGTAGAACCTCAGGAAACATGACAGGTGCTCAGAAAGTCAGAGCTGCTTCAAAAAGCGGAAATTCACATTTTTGTACCATAGTTTGTAAACGCTATAACTTTTACCCAAACCATTTTTTTTTTACCCAAACATTTTTTTTTTATCAAAGACATGTAGAACTATAAATTTAGAGCAAAATTTCTATATGGATGTCGTTTTTTTTGCAAAATTTTACAACTGAAAGTGAAAAATGTCATTTTTTTGCAAAAAAAACGTTAAATTTCGATTAATAACAAAAAAAGTAAAAATGTCAGCAGCAATGAAATACCACCAAATGAAAGCTCTATTAGTGAGAAGAAAAGGAGGTAAAATTCATTTGGGTGGTAAGTTGCATGACCGAGCAATAAACGGTGAAAGTAGTGTAGGTCAGAAGTGTAAAAAGTGGCCTGGTCTTTCAGGGTGTTTAAGCACTGGGGGCTGAGGTGGTTAAATATTTCTTAGGCCAAAATGGCTGTATTACAAATGGTGGTATTTCAAATGCCGGAATCAAACCACTGTATGTAGACGGTGTATCTCACACTGTCTGAACCAGTGTAGGCCTGAAATAAAGATTTCTTTGCACAAAATGGCTGTATTTCAAATGCCTAAATCAAACCCCTGTATGTAGAGGGTCTATCTCACACAGCCTAAACCAGTGTATGCCTGAATTCAATATTGGTGCACCAAATGGCTGTATTTTAAATGCCTTAATCAAACCCCTGTATGTAGAGGGTGTATTTAACACGGCTTAAATCAGTGTAGGCCTGAATTAAAGAATACTTTGCTCAAAATGGCTGTATTTCAAATGCCTGAATCAATATCCTGTATGTAGAGAGTGTATCTCACACGGTTTGAACCAGATTAGGACTGAATTAAATATTTCTTTGCCCAAAATGGCTGTATTTCAAATGGGTGTATTTTAAATGCCTGAATCAAACCCCTGTATGTGGAGACTGTATTTCACAGGGTGTGAACCAGTGTAGGCCAAAATTAAAGATTTCTTTGCATAAAATGGCTGTATTTCAAATACCTGAATCAAACCCCTGTATGTAGAGCGTGTATCTCACACAGTCTGAATCAGTGTAGGGCTGAATTAAATATTTTTTTGGCCAAAATGGCTGTATTTCAAATGGCTGTATTTCAAATGTGGAGACTGTATTTCACAGGGTCTGAATCAGTGTAGGCCAAAATTAAATATTTCTTTGCCCAAAATGGCTGTATTTCAAATGACTGAATCAGACCCCTGTATTTAGAGGGTTTATCTCACACGGCCTGAACCAGTGTAGGCCTGAATTCAATATTGGTGCACCAAATGGCTGTATTTTAAATGCCTTAATCAAACCCCTGTATGTAGAGGGTGTATTTAACACGGCTTAAATCAGTGTAGGCCTGAATTAAAGAATACTTTGCTCAAAATGGCTGTATTTCAATTGCCTGAATCAAAATCCTGTATGTAGAGAGTGTATCTCACACGGTTTGAACCAGATTAGGACTGAATTAAATATTTCTTTGCTCAAAATGGCTGTATTTCAAATGGGTGTATTTTAAATGCCTGAATCAAACCCCTGTATGTGGAGACTATATTTCACAGGGTCTGAACCAGTGTAGGCCAAAATTAAAGATTTCTTTGCATAAAATGGCTGTATTTCAAATACCTGAATCAAACCCCTGTATGTAGAGCGTGTATCTCACACAGTCTGAATCAGTGTAGGGCTGAATTAAATATTTTTTTGGCCAAAATGGCTGTATTTCAAATGGCTGTATTTCAAATGTGGAGACTGTATTTCACAGGGTCTGAATCAGTGTAGGCCAAAATTAAATATTTCTTTGCCCAAAATGGCTGTATTTCAAATGACTGAATCAGACCCCTGTATTTAGAGGGTTTATCTCACACGGCCTGAACCAGTGTAGGCCTGAATTCAATATTGGTGCACCAAATGGCAGTATTTTAAATGCCTGAATCAAACCCCTGTATGTAGATGGTGTATCTCACATGGCTTGAACCAGTGTAGGGCAGAACTAAATATTTCTTTGGCCAAAATGGCTGTATTTCAAATGGCGGTATTTCAAATGCCTGAATCAAACCCTTGTATGTAGAGGGTGTATCTCACACAGTCTGAACCAGTGTAGGGCTGAATTAAATTTTTCTTAGGCCAAAATGGCTGTATTACAAATGGTATTATTTCAAATGCCGGAATCAAACCACTGTATGTAGACGGTGTATCTCACACTGTCTGAACCAGTGTATGCCTGAAATACAAATTTCTTTGCCCAAAATGGCTGTATTTCAATTGCCTGAATCAAACCCCAGTATGTAGAGGGTGTATCTCACACAGCCTGAACCAGTTTAGGCCTGAATTCAATATTGGTGCACGAAATGGCAGTATTTCAAATGACTGAATCAAACCCCTGTATGTAGAGGGTGTATTTCACACGGTTTTAACCAGTGTAGGCCTGAATTAAATATTTCTTTGCACAAAATGGCTGTATTTCAAATGCCTGAATTCAAACACCTGCATGTAGAGGGTTTATCTCACAGGGTCTGAACCAGTGTAGGCCTGAATTAAATATTTCTTTGCCCAAAATGTCTGTATTTCAAATGTCTGTATTTCAAATGCCTGAATCAAACCTCTGTATGTAGAGGGTGTATCTCACAGGGTCTGAACCAGTGTAGGCCTGAATTAAATATTTCTTTGCTCAAAATGGCTGTATTTCAATTGCCTGAATCAAACCCCTGTATGTAGAGGGTGTATTTTACACGGTCTTAACCAGTGTAGGCCTGAATTAAATATTTCTTTGCACAAAATGGCTGTATTTCATATGCCTGAATCAAACCCCTGTATGTAGAGGGTGTATCTCACAGGGCCTGAACCAGTGTAGGCCAAAATTAAAGATTTCTTTGCCCAAAATGGCTGTATTTCAAATGGCGGTATTTCAAATGCCTGAATCAAACCCCTGTATGTAGAGGGTGTATCTCACACAGTCTGAACCAGTGTAGGGCTGAATTAAATATTTATTTGGCCAAAATGGCTGTATTTCAAATGCCTCAATCAAACCCCTGTATGTAGAGGGTGTATCTCACACAGTCTGAACCAGTGTAGGCCTGAAATAAAGATATCTTTGCCCAAAATGGCTGTATTTCAAATGCTTGAATCAAACCCCTGAATGTAGAGGGTGTATCTCACACGGCCTGAACCTGAATAGGCTTTAATTTAAGATTTTTTACACAATATGGCGGTATTTCAAATGTCTGAATCAAACCCCTGTATGTAGAGGGTGTATCTCACACGGTCTGAACCAGTGTAGGCCTAAAATAAAGATTTCTTTCCCAAAATGGCTGTATTTCAAATGCATGAATCAAACCCCTGTATGTAGAGGGTGTATCTCACAAGGCCAGAACCTGTGTAGGCCTTAATTTAAGATTTCTTTACACAAAATGGCGGTATTTCAAATGAATGTATTTCAAATGCCTGAATCGAACCCCTGTATGTAGAGGGTGTATCTCACACAGTCTGAACCAGTGTAGGGCTGAATTAAATATTTCTTTGCCCAAAATGGCTGTATTTAAAATGGCGGTATTTCAAATACCTGAATCAAACCCCTGTATGTAGAGGGTGTATCTCACACAGTCTGAACCAGTGTAGGGCTGAATTAAATATTTCTTTGCCCAAAATGGCTGTATTTAAAATGGCGGTATTTCAAATGCCTGAATCAAACCCCTGTATGTAGAGGGTGTATCTCACACAGTCTGAACCAGTGTAGGCCTGAAATAAAGATTTCTTTGCCAAAAATGGCTGTATTTCAAATGCATGAATCAAACCCCTGTATGTAGAGGGTGTATCTCACACGGCCTGAACCAGTGTAGGCCTGAATTCAATATTGGTGCACCAAATTGCGGTATTTCAAATGCCTGAATCAAACCCTTGTATGTAGAAGGTGTATCTAACACGGCCTGAACCAGTGTAGGCTGGAATTCAATATTGGTGCACCAAATGGCAGTATTTCAAATGCCTGAATAAAACCCCTGTATGTAGAGGGTGTATTTTACACGGCTTGAATCAGTGTAGGCCTGAAATAAAGATTTCTTTGCCCAAAATGGCTGTATTTTAAATGCCTAAATCAAACCCCTGTATGTAGAGGGTGTATCTCACACGGTCTGAACCAGTTTAGGCCTGAATTAAATTTTTCTTTGCTCAAAATGGCTGTATTTCAAATGACTGTATTTCAAATTCCTAAATCAAAACCCTGTATGTAGAGGGTTATCTCACAAGGCCTGAACCAGTGTAGGCCGAAATTAAAGATTTCTTTGCCCAAAATGGCTGTATTTTAAATGGCTGTATTTCAAATAACTGAATCAAACCCCTGTATGTAGAGGGTGTATCTCACAAAGTCTGAACCAGTGTAGGGCTGAATTAAATATTTCTTAGGCCAAAATGGCTGTATTACAAATGATGGTATTCCAAATGCCGGAATCAAACCACTGTATGTAGACGATGTATCTCACACTGTCTGAACCAGTGTAGGCCTGAAATAAAGATTTCTTTGCACAAAATGGCTGTATTTCAAATGCCTAAATCAAACCCCTGTATGTAGAGGGTCTATCTCACACAGCCTAAACCAGTGTATGCCTGAATTCAATATTGGTGCACCAAATGGCTGTATTTTAAATGCCTTAATCAAACCCCTGTATGTAGAGGGTATATTTAACACGGCTTAAATCAGTGTAGGCCTGAATTAAAGAATACTTTGCTCAAAATGGCTGTATTTCAAATGCCTGAATCAAACCCCTGTATGTAGAGCGTGTATCTCACACAGTCTGAATCAGTGTAGGGCTGAATTAAATATTTTTTTGGCCAAAATGGCTGTATTTCAAATGGCTGTATTTCAAATGTGGAGACTGTATTTCACAGGGTCTGAATCAGTGTAGGCCAAAATTAAATATTTCTTTGCCCAAAATGGCTGTATTTCAAATGACTGAATCAGACCCCTGTATTTAGAGGGTTTATCTCACACGGCCTGAACCAGTGTAGGCCTGAATTCAATATTGGTGCACCAAATGGCTGTATTTTAAATGCCTTAATCAAACCCCTGTATGTAGAGGGTGTATTTAACACGGCTTAAATCAGTGTAGGCCTGAATTAAAGAATACTTTGCCCAAAATGGCTGTATTTCAAATGGCTGTATTTCAAATGCCTGAATCAAACCCCTGTATGTAGAGGGTGTATCTCACACAGTCTGAACCAGTGTAGGGCTGAATTAAATATTTCTTTGGCCAAAATGGCTGTATTTCAAATAACTGTATTTCAAAAGCCTGAATCAAACTCCTGTATGTAGCAGTTGTATCTCACACGGTCTGAACCAGTGTAAGTCTGAATTAAAGATTTCTTACACAAAATGGCTGTATTTCAAATGCCTGAATCAAACCCCTGTATGCAGAGGGTGTATCTCACACGGCTTGAATCAGTGTAGGCCTGAATTAAAGATTTCTTTGCCCAAAATGGCTGTATTTTAAATGTCTGAATCAAACCCCTGTATGTAGAGGGTGTATCTCACACGGTCTGAACCAGTTTACGCCTGAATTAAATATTTTTTTGCTCAAAATGGCTGTATTTCAAATAATTGTATTTCAAATGCCTGAATCAAACCCCTGTATGTAGAAGGTATATCTCACATGGCCTGAACCAGTGTAGGCATAAATTAAAGATTTATTTGCCCAAAATAACTGTCTTTTAAATGGCTGTATTTCAAAACCTGAATCAAACCCCTGTATGTAGAGGATGTATCTCAATCAGTCAGAATCAGTGTAGCGCTGAATTAAATATTTATTTGGCGAAAATTGCTGTATTTCAAATGGCGGTATTTCAAATTCCTGAATCAAACCACTGTATGTAGACGGTGTATCTTGTACTATCTGAACCAGTGTAGGCCTGAAATAAAGATTTATTTGCCCAAAATGGCAGTATTTCAAATGCCTGAATCAAACCCCTGAATGTAGAGGATGTATCTCACATGGTTTGAATCAGTGTAAGCCTGAATTAAAGATTTCTTTACCAAAAATGGCTGTATTTCAAATGCCTGAATCAAACCTCTGTATGAAGAGGGTGTATTTCACACGGTCTTAACCAGTGTAGGCCTGAATTAAATATGTCTTTGCCCAAAATGGCTCTATTTCAAATGGGTGTATATCAAATGCTTGAATCAAACCCCTGTATGTGGAGGCTGTACTTCACAGGGTCTGAACCAGTGTAGGCCAAAATTAAAGATTTATTTGCATAAAATGGCTAAATTTCAGATACCTGAATCAAACCACTGTATGTAGAGCATGTATCTCACACAGTCTGAACCAGTGTAGGGCTGAATTAAATATTTCTTTGCCCAAAATGGCTGTATTTCAAATGGCTGTATTTCAAATGCCTGAATCAAACCCCTGTATGTAGAGGGTGTATCTCACAGGGTCTGAACCAGTGTAGACCTGAAATAAAGATTTCTTTGCCCAAAATGGCTGTATTTCAAATGGCTGAATCAAAATCCTGTATGTAGAGAGTATATGACACACACGGCCTGAACCAATGTTGGCCTGAATTCAATATTGGTGCACCAAATGACTGTATTTCAAATGCCTAAATCAAACCACTGTATGTAGAGAGTGTATCTCACATGGCTTGAATCAGTGTAGGCCTGAATTAAAGATTTCTTTGCCCAAAATGGCTGTATTTCAAATGCCTGAATCAAAATCCTGTATGTAGATTGTGTATCTCACACGGTCTGAACCAGTGTAGGCCTGATTTAAATATTTCTTAGCTCAAAATGGCTGAATTTCCAATGGCTGTTTTTCAAATGCCTGAATCAAACTCCTGTATGTAGAGGGTGTATCTCACACGGTCTGAACCAGTGTAGGCCTGAAATAAAGATTTCTTTGCCCAAAATGGCTGTATTTCAAATGCATGAATCAAACCCCTGTATGTAGAGGGTGTATCTCACACTGTCTGAACCAGTTTAGGCCTGAAAAAAATATTTCTTTTCTCAAAATGGCTGTATTTCAAATGACTGTATTTCAAATGCCTGTATCAAACCCCTGTATGTAGAGGGTATATCTCACACGGCCTGAACCAGTGTAGGCCTGAATTCAATATTGGTGCACCAAATGGCAGTATTTCAAATGCCTGAATCAAACCACTGTATGTAGATGGTGTATCTCACATGGCTTGAATCAGTGTAGGTCTGAATTAAAGATTTCTTTGCCCAAAATGGCTGCATTTCAAATGCCTGAAACAAAATCCTGTATGTAGAGGATGTATCTCACCCGGTCTCAACCAGTTTATGCCTGAAATAAATATTTCTTTGCTCAAAATGGCTGTATTTCAAATAGCAGTATTTCAAATGCCCGAATCAAACCCCTGTATGTAGAGGGTGTATCTCACAGGTCCTGAACTAGTGTAGGCCTGAATTAAAGATTTCTTTGCCCAAAATGACTGTATTTCAAATGGCTGTATTTCAAATACCTGAATCAAACCCCTGTATGTAGAGGGTGTATCTCACATGGTCTGAACCAGTGTAGGCCTAAAATAAAGATTTCTTTCCCAAAATGGCGGTATTTCAAATGCATGAATCAAACCCCTGTATGTAGAGGGTGTATCTCACAAGGCCTGAACCTGTGTAGGCCTTAATTTAAGATTTCTTTACACAAAATGGCGGTATTTCAAATGAATGTATTTCAAATGCCTGAATCAAACCCCTGTATATAGAGGGTGTATCTCACACAGTCTGAACCAGTGTAGGGCTGAATAAAATATTTCTTTGCCCAAAATGGCTGTATTTAAAATGGCGGTATTTCAAATGCCTGAATCAAAACCCTGTATGTAGAGGGTGTATCTCACACAGTCTGAACCAATGTAGGGCTGAATTAAATATTTCTTTGCCCAAAATGGCTGTATTTAAAATGGCGGTATTTCAAATGCCTGAATCAAACCCCTGTATGTAGAGGGTGCATCTCACACAGTCTGAACCAGTGTAGGCCTGAAATAAAGATTTCTTTGCCAAAAAGGGCTGTATTTCAAATGCATTAATCAAACCCCTGTATGTAGAGGGTGTATCTCACACGACCTGAACCAGTGTAGGCCTGAATTCAATATTGATGCACCAAATGGCGGTATTTCAAATGCCTGAATCAAACCCTTGTATGTAGAAGGTGTATCTAACACGGCCTGAACCAGTGTAGGCTGGAATTCAATATTGGTGCACCAAATGGCAGTATTTCAAATGCCTGAATAAAACCCCTGTATGTAGAGGGTGTATCTCACACGGCTTGAATCAGTGTAGGCCTGAAATAAAGATTTCTTTGCCCAAAATGGCTTTATTTTAAATGCCTAAATCAAACCCCTGTATGTAGAGGGTGTATCTAACACGGTCTGAACCAGTTTAGGCCTGAATTAAATTTTTCATTGCTCAAAATGACTGTATTTCAAATGACTGTATTTCAAATTCCTAAATCAAAACCCTGTATGTAGAGGGTTATCTCACAAGGCCTAATCCAGTGTAGGCTTAAATTAAAGATTTCTTTGCCCAAAATGGCTATATTTTAAATGGCTGTATTTCAAATAACTGAATCAAACCCCTGTATGTAGAGGGTGTATCTCACACAGTCTGAACCAGTGTAGGGCTGAATTAAATATTTCTTAGGCCAAAATGGCTGTATTACAAATGGTGGTATTTCAAATGCCGGAATCAAACCACTGTATGTAGACGGTGTATCTCACACTGTCTGAACCAGTGTAGGCCTGAAATAAAGATTTCTTTGCACAAAATGGCTGTATTTCAAATGCCTGCATCAAACCCCTGTATGTAGATGGTGTATCTCACATGGCTTGAATCAGTGTAGGCCTGAATTAAAGATTTCTTTGCCCAAAATGGCTGTATTTCAAATGCCTGAAACAAAATCCTATATTCAGAGGATGTATCTCACACGGTCTGAACCAGTTTATGCCTGAATTAAATATTTCTTTGCTCAAAATGGCTGTATTTCAAATGACTGTATTTCAAATGCCCGAATCAAACCCCTGTATGTAGAGGGTGTATCTCACAGGTCCTGATCTAGTGTAGGCCTAAATTAAAGATTTTTTTGCCCAAAATGACTGTATTTCAAATGGCTGTATTTCAAATACCTGAATCAAACCCCTGTATGTAGAGGGTGTATCTCACACGGTCTGAACCAGTGTAGGCCTAAAATAAAGATTTCTTTCCCAAAATGGCTGTATTTCAAATGCATGAATCAAACCCCTGTATGTAGAGGGTGTATCTCACAAGGCCAGAACCTGTGTAGGCCTTAATTTAAGATTTCTTTGCACAAAATGGCGGTATTTCAAATGAATGTATTTCAAATGCCTGAATCAAACCCCTGTATGTAGAGGGTGTATCTCACACAGTCTGAACCAGTGTAGGGCTGAATTAAATATTTCTTTGCTCAAAATGGCTGTATTTAAAATGGCGGTATTTCAAATGCCTGAATCAAACCCCTGTATGTAGAGGGTGTATCTCACACAGTCTGAACCAGTGTAGGCCTGAAATAAAGATTTCTTTGCCAAAAATGGCTGTATTTCAAATGCATGAATCAAACCCCTGTATGTAGAGGGTGTATCTCACACGGCCTGAACCAGTGTAGGCCTGAATTCAATATTGGTGCACCAAATTGCGGTATTTCAAATGCCTGAATCAAACCCTTGTATGTAGAAGGTGTATCTAACACGGCCTGAACCAGTGTAGGCTGGAATTCAATATTGGTGCACCAAATGGCAGTATTTCAAATGCCTGAATAAAACCCCTGTATGTAGAGGGTGTATTTTACACGGCTTGAATCAGTGTAGGCCTGAAATAAAGATTTCTTTGCCCAAAATGGCTGTATTTTAAATGCCTAAATCAAACCCCTGTATGTAGAGGGTGTATCTCACACGGTCTGAACCAGTTTAGGCCTGAATTAAATTTTTCTTTGCTCAAAATGGCTGTATTTCAAATGACTGTATTTCAAATTCCTAAATCAAAACCCTGTATGTAGAGGGTTATCTCACAAGGCCTGAACCAGTTTAGGCCTGAATTAAATTTTTCTTTGCTCAAAATGGCTGTATTTCAAATGGCTGTATTTCAAATAACTGAATCAAACCCCTGTATGTAGAGGGTGTATCTCACAAAGTCTGAACCAGTGTAGGGCTGAATTAAATATTTCTTAGGCCAAAATGGCTGTATTACAAATGGTGGTATTCCAAATGCCGGAATCAAACCAATGTATGTAGACGGTGTATCTCACACTGTCTGAACCAGTGTAGGCCTGAAATAAAGATTTCTTTGCACAAAATGGCTGTATTTCAAATGCCTAAATCAAACCCCTGTATGTAGAGGGTCTATCTCACACAGCCTAAACCAGTGTATGCCTGAATTCAATATTGGTGCACCAAATGGCTGTATTTTAAATGCCTTAATCAAACCCCTGTATGTAGAGGGTGTATTTAACACGGCTTAAATCAGTGTAGGCCTGAATTAAAGAATACTTTGCTCAAAATGGCTGTATTTCAAATGCCTGAATCAAAATCCTGTATGTAGAGAGTGTATCTCACACGGTTTGAACCAGATTAGGACTGAATTAAATATTTCTTTGCCCAAAATGGCTGTATTTCAAATGGATGTATTTTAAATGCCTGAATCAAACCCCTGTATGTGGAGACTGTATTTCACAGGGTCTGAACCAGTGTAGGCCAAAATTAAAGATTTCTTTGCATAAAATGGCTGTATTTCAAATACCTGAATCAAACCCCTGTATGTAGAGCGTGTATCTCACACAGTCTGAATCAGTGTAGGGCTGAATTAAATATTTTTTTGGCCAAAATGGCTGTATTTCAAATGGCTGTATTTCAAATGTGGAGACTGTATTTCACAGGGTCTGAATCAGTGTAGGCCAAAATTAAATATTTCTTTGCCCAAAATGGCTGTATTTCAAATGACTGAATCAGACCCCTGTATTTAGAGGGTTTATCTCACACGGCCTGAACCAGTGTAGGCCTGAATTCAATATTGGTGCACCAAATGGCAGTATTTTAAATGCCTGAATCAAACCCCTGTATGTAGATGGTGTATCTCACATGGCTTGAACCAGTGTAGGGCAGAACTAAATATTTCTTTGGCCAAAATGGCTGTATTTCAAATGGCGGTATTTCAAATGCCTGAATCAAACCCCTGTATGTAGAGGGTGTATCTCACACAGTCTGAACCAGTGTAGGCCTGAAATAAAGATTTCTTTGCCCAAAATGGCTGTATTTCAAATGCTTGAATCAAACCCCTGAATGTAGATGGTGTATCTCACACGGCCTGAACCTGAATAGGCTTTAATTTAAGATTATTTTACACAAAATGGCGGTATTTCAAATGCCTGAATCAAACCCTTGTATGTAGAGGGTGTATCTCACACAGTCTGAACCAGTGTAGGGCTGAATTAAATTTTTCTTAGGCCAAAATGGCTGTATTACAAATGGTGGTATTTCAAATGCCGGAATCAAACCACTCTATGTAGACGGTGTATCTCACACTGTCTGAACCAGTGTATGCCTGAAATACAAATTTCTTTGCCCAAAATGGCTGTATTTCAATTGCCTGAATCAAACCCCAGTATGTAGAGGGTGTATCTCGCACAGCCTGAACCAGTTTAGGCCTGAATTCAATATTGGTGCACGAAATGGCAGTATTTCAAATGCCTGAATCAAACCCCTGTATGTAGAGGGTGTATTTCACACGGTTTTAACCAGTGTAGGCCTGAATTAAATATTTCTTTGCACAAAATGGCTGTATTTCAAATGCCTGAATTCAAACACCTGCATGTAGAGGGTTTATCTCACAGGGTCTGAACCAGTGTAGGCCTGAATTAAATATTTCCTTGCCCAAAATGTCTGTATTTCAAATGTCTGTATTTCAAATGCCTGAATCAAACCTCTGTATGTAGAGGGTGTATCTCACAGGGTCTGAACCAGTGTAGGCCTGAATTAAATATTTCTTTGCTCAAAATGGCTGTATTTCAATTGCCTGAATCAAACCCCTGTATGTAGAGGGTGTATTTTACAAGGTCTTAACCAGTGTAGGCCTGAATTAAATATTTCTTTGCACAAAATGGCTGTATTTCAAATGCCTGAATCAAACCCCTGTATGTAGAGGGTGTATCTCACAGGGCCTGAACCAGTGTAGGCCAAAATTAAAGATTTCTTTGCCCAAAATGGCTGTATTTCAAATGGCGGTATTTCAAATGCCTGAATCAAACCCCTGTATGTAGAGGGTGTATCTCACACAGTCTGAACCAGTGTAGGGCTGAATTAAATATTTATTTGGCCAAAATGGCTGTATTTAAAATGGCGGTATTTCAAATGCCTCAATCAAACCCCTGTATGTAGAGGGTGTATCTCACACAGTCTGAACCAGTGTAGGCCTGAAATAAAGATATCTTTGCCCAAAATGGCTGTATTTCAAATGCCTGAATCAAACCCCTGTATGTAGAGGGTGTATCTCACACGGCTTGAATCAGTGTAGGCCTAAATTAAAGATTTCTTTGTCCAAAATGGCTTTATTTCAAATGACTGAATCAAAACCTTGTATGTAAAGGTTGTATTTCACACGTCCTGACCCACTGTAGGCCTGAATTAAAGATTTCTTTGCACAAAATGGCTGTATTTCAAATGCCTGAATTCAAACACCTGCATGTAGAGGGTTTATCTCACAGGGTCTGAACCAGTGTAGGCCTGAATTAAATATTTCCTTGCCCAAAATGTCTGTATTTCAAATGTCTGTATTTCAAATGCCTGAATCAAACCTCTGTATGTAGAGGGTGTATCTCACAGGGTCTGAACCAGTGTAGGCCTGAATTAAATATTTCTTTGCTCAAAATGGCTGTATTTCAATTGCCTGAATCAAACCCCTGTATGTAGAGGGTGTATTTTACACGGTCTTAACCAGTGTAGGCCTGAATTAAATATTTCTTTGCACAAAATGGCTGTATTTCAAATGCCTGAATCAAACCCCTGTATGTAGAGGGTGTATCTCACAGGGCCTGAACCAGTGTAGGCCAAAATTAAAGATTTCTTTGCCCAAAATGGCTGTATTTCAAATGGCGGTATTTCAAATGCCTGAATCAAACCCCTGTATGTAGAGGGTGTATCTCACACAGTCTGAACCAGTGTAGGGCTGAATTAAATATTTATTTGGCCAAAATGGCTGTATTTAAAATGGCGGTATTTCAAATGCCTCAATCAAACCCCTGTATGTAGAGGGTGTATCTCACACAGTCTGAACCAGTGTAGGCCTGAAATAAAGATATCTTTGCCCAAAATGGCTGTATTTCAAATGCCTGAATCAAACCCCTGTATGTAGAGGGTGTATCTCACACGGCTTGAATCAGTGTAGGCCTAAATTAAAGATTTCTTTGTCCAAAATGGCTTTATTTCAAATGACTGAATCAAAACCTTGTATGTAAAGGTTGTATTTCACACGTCCTGACCCACTGTAGGCCTGAATTAAAGATTTCTTTGCACAAAATGGCTGTATTTCAAATGCCTAAATCAAACCCCTGCATGTAGAGGGTGTATCTCACACGTCCTGAACCAGTGTAGGCCTGAAATAAAGATTTCTTTGCACAAAATGGCTGTATTTCAAATGCCTAAATCAAACCCCTGTATGTAGAGGGTCTATCTCACACGGCTTGAATCAGTGTAGGCCTGAATTCAATATTGGTGCACCAAATGGCTGTATTTTAAATGCCTTAATCAAACCCCTGTATGTAGAGGGTGTATCTCACACGGCTTGAATCAGTGTAGGCCTGAATTAAAGAATTCTTTGCTCAAAATGGCTGTATTTCAAATGCCTGAATCAAAATCCTGTATGTAGAGAGTGTATCTCACACGGTTTGAAACAGATTAGGACTGAATTAAATATTTCTTTGCCCAAAATGGCTGTATTTCAAATGGGTGTATTTTAAATGCCTGAATTAAACCCCTGTATGTGGAGACTGTATTTCACAGGGTCTGAACCAGTGTAGGCCAAAATTAAAGATTTCTTTGCATAAAATGGCTGTATTTCAAATACCTGAATCAAACCCCTGTATGTAGAGCGTGTATCTCACACAGTCTGAACCAGTGTAGGGCTGAATTAAATATTTCTTTGGCCAAAATGGCTGTATTTCAAATGGCTGTATTTCAAATGTGGAGACTGTATTTCACAGGGTTTGAACCAGTGTAGGCCAAAATTAAATATTTCTTTGCCCAAAATGGCTGTATTTCAAATGACTGAATCAGACCCCTTTATGTAGAGGGTTTATCTCACACGGCCTGAACCAGTGTAGGCCTGAATTCAATATTGGTGCACCAAATGGCAGTATTTCAAATGCCTGAATCAAACCCCTGTATGTAGATGGTGTATCTCACATGGCTTGAATCAGTGTAGGCCTGAATTAAATATTTCTTTGCCCAAAATGGTTGTATTTAAAAAGGCTGTATTTCAAATGCCTGAATCAAACCCCTTTTTGTAGACGGTGTATCTCCTCACATGGCCTGAACCAGTGTAGGCCTGAATTCAATATTGGTGCACCAAATGGCGGTATTTCAAATGCCTGAATCAAACCCTTGCATGTAGAGGGTGTATCTAACACGGCCTAAACCAGTGTAGGCCTGAAATCAATATTGGTGCACCAAATGGCAGTATTTCAAATGCCTGAATCAAACCCCTGTATGTAGAGGGTGTATCTCACACGGTCTGAACCAGTGTAGACCTGAAATAAAGATTTCTTTGCCCAAAATGGCTGTATTTCAAATGCCTGAATCAAAATCCTGTATGTAGAGGGTATATCTCACACGGCCTGAACCAATGTTGGCCTGAATTCAATATTGGTGCACCAAATAGCAGTTTTTTAAATGCCTAAATCAAACCACTGTATGTAGAGGGTGTATCTCACATGGCTTGAATCAGTGTAGGCCTAAATTAAAGATTTCTTTGCCCAAAATGGCTGTATTTCAAATGCCTGAATCAAAATCCTGTATGTAGAGTGTGTATCTCACACAGTCTGTACCAGTGTAGGCCTGAATTAAAAATTTCTTTGCTCAAAATGGCTGAATTTCCAATGGCTGTTTTTCAAATGCCTGAATCAAACTCCTGTATGTAGAGGGTGTATCTCACACGGTCTGAACCAGTGTAGGCCTGGATTCAATATTGGTGCACCAAATGGCAGTATTTCAAATGCCTGAATCAAACCCCTGTATGTAGATGGTGTATCTCACATGGCTTGAATCAGTGTAGGCCTGAATTAAAGATTTCTTTGCCCAAAATGGCTGTATTTCAAATGGCTGTATTTCAAATGCCTGAAACAAAATCCTGTATGTAGAGGGTGTATTTTACAGGGCCTGAACCAGTGTATGCCTAAATTAAAGATTTCTTTGCCCAAAATGGCTGTATTTCAAATGGCTGTATTTCAAATGCCTGAATCAAACCCCTGTATGTAGAGGGTGTATCTCACACAGTCTGAACCAGTGTAGGGCTGAATTAAATATTTCTTTGGCCAAAATGGCTGTATTTCAAATGCCTGAATCAAACCTGTGGCAAACCCAGCCACTGTATATTATCATTCCTGTATGTACGATGTTATTGCATATGTGTATGCCACTTTAAAGAACCAAGCGTATATATGTTTTGTGTAATATGGTTCAGGTGGGCTGTAACGTTCCTATGCTGGCTGCATGAAAACCGCCAGCATTCATGCAATTGTATGTTGTTATGTGAGGGGACCCAGATAGCTAATTGTATTGTATTTGTGTATTCTGTGCGGCAATAACCTAATGATATGCCCTCAGACTTGAGCTATCTGGGGATATGTTAATGTCTGTGTTTGCTGGGAGGGTGGGACATTGTATACGTTGAGTAGTGAGGTCTGTTCCATTGTCTCTCTGTGTGTATTGGCGATGTCCTTTGTCCTGAGAGATAATTGAATTACTTCTCGGTTGTTTCCAGGACAGAGGATATTGTGTATTCGTCTGCCTATGATGATTGCATCAACCCAGAGTGAGGTAATTCTATCACGGACAGAGGGGAGGATTTTGTGTGGGAGTGTCTGAGTGTATTGTGCGTGGTTATTGGCTGTTTTTACAAAACCCTGGGGTGGTAACTTTGTTGGAAGATGTGTATAAAATGCTTGTGTGTTAAAATAAAGCGTTCCTGTTTTACACTCAACATAGAGCCTCGTCTCATGTGTATGGGGATTGCTATACGCTGTATACTCCCCTGGCTATAACTCCTAGCTCTTGTAAGAGCTTGCTCCTGGTTCCTGTCTCTGGATTTAGGAGAGGTTCACCCACTGGAGCCTTGTCATAGGTCCAGGGTGGGTAGGAGACGGCGAGACCTCCACCAAGCTTCGGCGGTTCGTGGGGTCTGCAGTGCTGACGGGGTCAAGTGGAGTGCTTGGAGTCCTCTGGAAGCACTAGGAGCATCTATCGACGGAGGTACCCGGTCGGGGTGCTAGGCGTTCCGTTACAGTTCTTGGGAGGGAAGGATTGTATGCTGTACCGGCCTATTTGGATCATTGCCTGCTTTTCCTGTCTCCCAGCGGAGACCTTGTGGATTGTGCTACCCCTCCGCTACAATTGGTGGCAAGCAACGGGATTTCAACTACCTAGCAAAGCAACTTTCGGCAGAATTCTAGCGAATAGAAGAAAGGAAGCAGCAATTCGTGGAAACTCACGAACGGCCGGTGAATGGGCACGAATTATGCACTTTTGAAACGAAGTACTTTGAAAGAGTTACTGGAGACAAGGGGAACAGTAGCCAGCAACAAGACAAAGGTTATATTAATCGCAGGGCTAATGGAAGGAGACAGAGCCGCGGCTGCTGCAGCACCTCCAAGGGAGGAGGAGCCAACAGAATTTGAGAAGGAATACAGGAGCAGGATGGCTCTACTTCCACCAGCGCTATATGACCAGATGGCTGACCGAGTTTTTGGAGATGTGCAGGAATACATCATGCTTCGGGGGTCGCAGATGAACCAGCAGACTGGAGAAAGAGCCACGACGCCTGTTAACATCCTGCCAGGGAAAGCTAAAATTCCCTACCAAGCTTTTAAGAGCTATTCGGAAGCGGAGGGTGAGGTAGATGACTACCTGCAGGATTTTGAACGGTTATGCCAGTTGCACAATATCAGTGCGGAGGATTAGGTACCCCTACTGGCAGGGAGACTATCTGGTCGCGCCGCAGAGGCATATCGTGCCGTACCTGACGAGGACAGTACAAACTATGCCAAGGTAAAACAGGCCATTTTAGCTAGGTATGCGATTACCTCCGAGGCCTACCGACTAAAGTTCAGAGACATTAAAAAGCTCGCCAGAGACACTCACACAGAATGGGCACACCGCCTACAACGAGCGGCAAAGGGGTGGTTGGAGGCCACCCAAGTTAACACCCTGGAAGACCTGTTCCAACTCATGGTAATGGAGCAGTTCTTTGACGGGATACCCGCGAACCTGCAGAATTGGGTGCGGGATCGGAAGCCACGCACCCTACAAGACGCAGCCAAGCTAGCAGATGAGTTCCAGGATACCAGGAGGGAACAGCGCACTCAATCGAAACCAACTTATAGATCTACCACACCAGTACCAACCTTAAACACAGCCGTTCCAGCAAGCCCGGGGGTAAGCAATAACACCTACACCCCCAGGTATCAAGCTCGCCCCCCGATACGATGCCACACCTGTAACCAACAGGGACATATGCAGCGGGACTGTCCCCGCAACCGACCACGGCCCAGCTGGAACCCCCCGGTACCCAACAACCGGGCAGCGGTTCATTGTGCCCAAGCGGAACCCTACAGAGTACCCGAGGTCCTAGCTTCCACCGAGGAACCCCTGGGCACACTACATGAGGTGAACCCTATCCAAGCCGCCTCTGACAACCGCCAAGGGCACCGACAAGAGGTACAGGTGGAGGGGAGAAAGGTACAGGGGTTACGAGACTCTGGGGCTACTATAACGCTGGTCTGCAACCACCTAGTACCCAAAGGCAACCTCTCGGGGGAGTGTGTAGCAGTGCGTGTAGCAGGGGGAGCGATCTACAAGATCCCCACGGCCAAAGTCCACCTGAATTGGGGAGCGGGGAATGGGAATGTGGAGGTGGGCCTGATGCAGGACTTACCCGCAGACGTTATTTTGGGCAACGACCTGGGGGAGCTGACTTCAGCTTTTGTTCCCCAGTCCATCAGCCATGAAGCTTATCCGGTTGAGACACGGCAACAGGCTCGCACCACAGCACCACCTAAACACTCTGAGTACTCCTCCGGACATCCCCAAGCTGATCCGTTAGGATCAAACTGGGTATGCCGGCTTGGTTCTGGTGGAGCATTGTGGCAAACCCAGCCATTGTATATTGTCATTCCTGTATGTACGATGTTATTGCATATGTGTATGCCACTTTAAAGGACCAAGCGTATATATGTTTTGTGTAATATGGTTCAGGTGGGCTGTAACGTTCCTATGCTGGCTGCATGAAAACCGCCAGCATTCATGCAATTGTATGTTGTTATGTGAGGGGACCCAGATAGCTAATTGTATTGTATTTGTGTATTCTGAGCGGCATTCACCTAATGATATGCCCTCAGACTTGAGCTATCTGGGGATATGTTAATGTCTGTGTTTGCTGGGAGGGTGGGACATTGTATACGTTGAGTAGTGAGGTCTGTTCCATTGTCTCTCTGTGTGTATTGGCAATGTCCTTTGTCCTGAGAGATAATTGAATTACTTCTCGGTTGTTTCCAGGACAGAGGATATTGTGTATTTGTCTGCCTGTGATGATTGCATCAACCCAGAGTGAGGTAATTCTATCACGGACAGAGGGGGGGATTTTGTGTGGGAGTGTCTGAGTGTATTGTGCGTGGTTATTGGCTGATTTTACAAAACCCTGGGGTGGTAACTTTGTTGGAAGATGTGTAAAAAATGCTTGTGTGTTAAAATAAAGCGTTCCTGTTTTACACTCAACATAGAGCCTCGTCTCATGTGTATGGGGATTGCTATACGCTGTATACTCCCCTGGCTATAACTCCTAGCTCTTGTAAGAGCTTGCTCCTGGTTCCTGTCTCTGGATTTAGGAGAGGTTCACCCACTGGAGCCTTGTCATAGGTCCAGGGTGGGTAGGAGACGGCAAGACCTCCACCAAGCTTCGGCGGTTCGTGGGGTCTGCAGTGCTGACAGGGTCAAGTGGAGTGCTTGGAGTCATCTGGAAGCACTAGGAGCATCTATCGACGGAGGTACCTGGTCGGGGTGCTAGGCGTTCCGTTACAGTTCTTGGGAGGGAAGGATTGTATGCTGTACCGGCCTATTTGGATCATTGCCTGCTTTTCCTGTCTACCAGCGGAGACCTTGTGGATCGTGCTACCCCTCCGCTACAAAACCTCTGTATGAAGAGGGTGTATTACACACGGTCTTAACCAGTGTAGGCCTGAATTAAATATGTCTTTGCCCAAATTGGCTGTATTTCAAATGGGTGTATATCAAATGCCTGAATCAACCCCTGTATGTAGAGGATGTATCTCACACGGCCTGAACCAGTGTAGGCCTGAATTTAATATTGGTGCACCAAATGGCGGTATTTCAAATCTCTGAATCTAACCCAAATGTATTAAGGGTGTATCTAACAATGACATCTGCATCTAAGGCTGCCAACTAAATTTTTTTTGCTCAAACGAGTGTTTAACAACTGAATTTTACAGCAGTATATAAGCCTGTAATTTCACACGTGCTGATGCTGCAAGGCCTGAAAATTGTGCTTTTTGTCAAAAATGTGTGTTTTTAAAACCCCAGAAAATGATGGCTGTATTTCTAGCTTAAATTGCACACTGACTAATCCAGATGTTGTAGATCGCCAAAAAAGTGTTTTTTTGGTAACAGAATTTGAAAGCTGTATATATTACACTTGAATTTAACAGTTGCAGATCAGGAAAATTTAGTTTTATGGCAAAAAAAAGTGTGTTTTTAAAACCCCAGAAAATCATGGCTGTATTTCTAGCTTAAATTGCACACTGACTAATCCAGATGTTGTAGATTGCCAAAAAAAGGATTTTTTTTGGTAATAGAATATGAAAGCTGTATATATTAAACTTGAATTTAACTCTTGCAGATCAGGAAAATACTGTTTTTTGGCAAAAAAATGTGTTTTTAAAACCCCAGAAAATGATCGCTGTATTTCTAGGTTAAATTGCACACTGACTAATCCAGATGTTGTATATTGCCAAAAAAAGGTGATTTACAATGTGCCAAAAGCTCAGATGCAGTGCTGGTGCACTGATCTTGTATAAAATGGCCGCCGCCCACCTAACAGACGGATAAAAGTTATTTTACAATGCTGTACTACATCAGAAAACATTGTATTGCAGATTCCAATGCTCTGGGCCTTATATAGTGTCTAGAATCTGTGGCGTTCTGTAGCCAACAGTGTACTGAGTCAGAAAACAGTGTGTGTATTGCAGATTCCAATAAACTGGACCTAATCTGCGGTGTTCTGTTACCAATACTGTACTGCAACAGAAAACTGTGCCTATAATACAGATTCCAAAGCTCTGGGCCTTATATAGTGTGGCGAAAGCCACTTTGCCACAGTGTTTTGGAGGGGGCTGTTTGCCAGCCTCCTGCCCCTGGATTACGGCCCTTTAAGATACTTTTACTAACTTTTAAACCCCTGAACCTATTCAAGTGAATTTTGGATAGGTTTGTCCCCAAGTTATACTGGTTAAATTGATATAAGTTATATGTATGTACAATGTAAACTCACAAAGTTGTAACAATTTATAAGTGTAACTTTTCAGCTTAGGAGATAGTTGTGTAGATACAGAAATTGACTCAATTATCTCCTAGACAGAGGGGAGGAATATGCTGGGTGTGTTTCTATTGTCCCATTGTGCCATTGTCCCATTGTGTCCGATTTGCTGCTGTACTTACATTGTATGTGTTGTAATATATTGATTGGTTGTATTTCGAAACCCTGTGGGCAGTACTATGTTTGTGGATTGTGAATAAAAGAGGCTGTACGTGCAAGTACAGTCAGTTCTGCTTGACCTCAAAATGAAGTGCCGTCTCGTTATTGGGGGAATTGGATTGTGTGCTGATTGCCAGGAGTATAAGCCGATTGTATGCTTTTCCTGTTCCGCGGTTTCCAGTGTTCGTGTAGTTTGCAGTTCGGCAGACTGGTGCTTGCAGTAGCTGCCTGTGCATTGAAAGGAGGATATCATCTGAACGGAGTTGTGTGCTGAACAGTCCGTTACATATAGTGTCTATAATCTGTGGCGTTCTGTAGTTCATAGTGTAATGCATCAGAAAACAATGTCTGTATTGCAGATTCCAATAAACTGGGCCTAATCTGCGGTGTTTTGTTACCAATACTGTACTGCAATAGAAAACTGTGCCTATATTACAGATTCCAAAGCTCTGGGCCTTATATAGTGTCTATAATCTGTGGCGTTCTGTAGTTCATAGTGTAATGCATCAGAAAACAATGACTGTATTGCAGATTCCAGTAATCTGGGGCTAATATAGTGTCTAGAATCTGTGGTGTTCTGTATACAATGCTGTACTACATCAGAAAACATTGTATTGCAGATTCCAATGCTCTGGGCCTTATATAGTGTCTAGAATCTGTGGCGTTGTGTAGCCAACAGTGTACTAAGTCAGAAAACAGTGTGTGTTTTGCAGATTCCAATAAACTGGGCCTAATCTGCGGTATTCTTTTACCAATACTGTACTGCAACAGAAAACTGTGCCTATATTACAGATTCCAAAGCTCTGGGCTTTATATAGTGTCTATAATCTGTCGTGTTCTGTAGTTCATAGTGTAATGCATCAGAAAACAATGTCTGTATTGCAGATTCCAGTAATCTGGGCCTAATATGGTGTCTAGAATCTGTGGTGTACTGTATACTAGGGTTGTCCCGATACCACTTTTTTAGGACCGAGTACAAGTACCGATACTTTTTTTCAAGTAGTCACCGATACCGAATACCGATACTTTTTTTAAATGTCATGTGACCGTTTTGGGGGATCTGTGGATCTGTGGATGACGCACTGTCATGTGGGGGATCTGTGGATGGCACTGTTATGGGGGACCTGTGGATTGCACTGTTATGGGGGATCTGTGGATGGCACTGTTATGGGGGATCTGTGGATGGCACTGTTATGGGGATTTGTGGATGGCACTGTTATGGGGATCTGTGGATGGTACTGCTATGGGGTGGGATATCTGTGGATGGCATTGTTATGGGGTGGGGGGATCTGAGGATGGCATTGTTATTTGGTGGGGGATCTGTGGATGGTGCTGTTATAGGGGATCTGTGGATGGAACTGTTATGGGGAGGATCTGTGGATGACACTGCTATATGTCATCCACAGATCCCCCTCATAACAGTGTCCCCCAATACACCGGGCCCCGCCGCTCACCGAAGTATTTATAAACGTGAATCCTTATCCTGTTATTAAGTTGAACTAACGCTGCCCTCTCCCATGTTCCCCTGTATCCCCCTGTATCCCCACAGCACTTAAGCTTCCATAGCAGGCAGAGCGGACGGCACCAGTAACGTCACTCACTGACGTTGCGCGTCTGCTCCGCCTGCTTCATTCATAAAGTGGGCGGAGCAGGCGCTCTACGTCAGTGAGTGACGTTACTGCTGCCGTCTGCTCTGCCTGCTATTGAAGCTTACAGGGGGATACAGGGGAACATGGGAACATGGGAGAGGGCAGCGTTAGTTCAACTTAATAACAGGATAAGGATTCACGTTTATAAATACTTTGGTGAGCGGCGGGGCCCGGTGTAAGAGTACAGTGACTGCACCGGGCCCCGCCCCTAGTTACGGACTCCAGCCCCTCCTCTCTCCCGATGCTGCATCTTTGCCGGGCCGCAAAAATATTCATTGCGGGCCGCATGACACCCATGCAGTAAGTAATACCCAGTCACATACCAGCAATAATTATCGTTGCCGGCTCTCTCCACCCCTTCTCAGCTGCCGTTCACTGCCCCCTCTATGCACCGCTCACCAGCCCGCTTGATGTAAAAAAAAAAAAAAAGTATTCTATTTATGTATCGGGGCGGGGTATCGGCGGCTGAGTACCGCCGAGAAAACTCGGAATCGGTCCCGATACCGATACTAGTATCGGTATCGGGACAACCCTACTGTATACAATGCTGTACTACATCAGAAAACATTGTATTGCAGATTCCAATGCTCTGGGCCTTATGTAGTGTCTAGAATCTGTGGCGTTCTGTAGCCAACAGTGCACTAAGTCAGAAAACAGAGTGTGTATAGCAGATTCCAATAAACTGGGCCTAATCTGCGGTTGTCACAAGCAGACAGCTGAGAAGTTCTGACAGGAGCCGTTCAGATCCTCCCCCTTGAGTTTCTTTGTTTTGGTTTCTGTTCCTCACCTCGTTAGGCTATCTCAGCTGTCATGCAGTCAGACTCATTACCTCCCTTTATATTCTCCCCCATAAGGTAGTTGGGTGTGGCTGATACAACTTCCTGGAATGAGTGTGCATGCTGTCTTCAGCTCCCAACTACCAGTTCTCAGTTCGTCTGCAGATAAGTGTTGTTTTAGTATTTATGATTTTCTGTTGTCTGGATCCAGGTGACCCTGACTTCCTCCGTGTCTGTGTAGGGAGCCGGTGGTCGTGTCCCCTCACTATTGTAGGGCCTTCAGGTTCAGATAGCCGAGGTACGTGGATATGCGCCCATTCACCTTTAGAGTGGTCGCATAGGCTGAGCAATAAGGGAGAGCGGCAGGTCGATTGCAGGGGTCTCCCTTTTTGTTCCTTAGTTGTGGATCCAGTGAGTCATCGTATGTTATTTGTATCATCTTGTTTCCTGTACACCATCCGTGACATTATCAGCCACCAAAACCGTCTAGCATGGATCCGGTTTCACTTTTGGCTGAACGCTTTCAGGGTCTTGCTTTGGAGGTAGCTGATCTCCGTAAGACTTTTTCTCAGTTTCAAGTGACCGGTTCAGCTTGCGTTCATGGAGTTTGTGCTGAGCCTAAGATTTCGCTCCCGGATACGTTTTCCGGGGGTAGTGAGAATTTTGTACGTTTTAGAGAGGCCTGCAAACTCCATTTTCGCCTTCTTCCCCATTCTTCCGGTGATGAAGAACGAAGGGTGGGCATCATTATATCGCTGCTCAGGGGTAATGCTCAGTCCTGGGCCTTTTCGCTGCCGGAGAGGGCACAACCCCTCCGTTCAGTGGATGAATTCTTTTTAGCCCTGGGTCAGATATATGATGATCCGGATCGTATTGCTCTGGCTGAGTCTAGACTACGTCTGTTATGCCAGGGTAAACAATCCGCAGAGATATACTGCTCAGAATTTCGGAGATGGGCAGCAGATACGGGTTGGAATGATGCTGCACTCCGAAGTCAATTTTGTTATGGTCTTTCTGAGGGATTGAAAGATGCATTTGCCTTTCATGAAAGACCTACCTCCTTGAATTCTGCTATGTCTCAGGCTGTTCGTATTGACAGGCGTCTTAGAGAAAGAGGAGAGATTTCTCCTTTTTATCATGCTCAGTCCCGGGACAGTGCAGCGGTGTCATTCTGTGCACAGGGGTCTCAGTCGCTGTCAGCCCCTTCTGAGCAGGAGCCCATGCAGCTGGGGTTGATTGCCTCTGACAATAGAGGATTCAGCCCGCAGGGGAGGGTTTGCTTTTGTTGTGGAGGTATAAATCATCTGGCAAATGTTTGTCCCTCTAGGAGATTCAGGCAGTTTTCTGGGAGTAATAAAGAGACAAAAAGGAAGAAATCTTTTAAGAATATTCCGTCTGTTACTATTGGCAGGGTTGAGGCGGAAATTGAAGAATTGTCTTTTGCTTGTAGTTCCCGTTTTGTCCTGCCCGCTAGGGTGGCGCTAGAGAGCAAGAGCATTTTTTGTGAGATTTTTGTGGATAGTGGAGCAGCTGTCAACCTCATTGATAACCAATTTGCAATAACTCATGGTTTCCAGGTTTGCACTTTGCGAAAAAATATTCCTGTTTTTTCTATTGATTCAGCTCCACTTTCTCAGAAATCATTAAAGGGCATAGTTCACAATATCCGTTTAATTGTGAATGATACTCATGTTGAGGATGTGTCATGTTTCGTCCTTAGCGGTTTGCCTACTCCTCTAGTGTTGGGGCTACCCTGGCTCTCTAAACATAACCCCACCATTGATTGGCCAGCGAGGCAAATAAATGGTTGGAGTGACTTTTGCAGAGAGAATTGCCTCATAACATCTATTTCTGAGGTTTCTACTAAAACTGTACCACCTTTCCTCTCTGAATTTTTGGATGTTTTCTCTGAGAGTGGAGTTCAGGATTTGCCTCCGCACAGGGAGTATGATTGCCCTATTGATCTCATCCCAGGTGCCAAGCTGCCTAAATCTCGTTTATACAATCTTTCCCAACCTGAGAGGGTCGCGATGCGTGCTTATATCTCTGAGAGTCTGAGAAAAGGACACATACGACCCTCAAAGTCACCTGTTGCCGCTGGTTTTTTCTTTGTTAAGAAAAAAGATGGTTCTTTAAGACCTTGTCTGGATTTCAGGGAGCTGAACAGTATCACTATTCGTGATCCGTATCCGCTTCCTTTAATCCCAGATTTGTTTAACCAGGTTGTTGGGGCGAAAGTCTTTTCCAAATTAGACCTAAGAGGGGCATACAACCTGGTTAGGGTCAGAGAAGGAGACGAATGGAAGACGGCTTTCAATACCCCTGAGGGCCATTTTGAGAATTTAGTTATGCCTTTTGGTTTGATGAATGCCCCAGCCGTTTTTCAGCATTTCGTCAACAGCATTTTTTATCATTTAATGGGAAAGTTTGTATTAGTGTATTTGGATGACATTTTGATTTTTTCTCCTGATTTCAAATCTCATGAGGAACACTTATGTCAGGTCTTACTCATCCTGCGGGAGAATAAATTATACGCGAAACTGGAAAAATGTGTGTTTGCGGTTTCAGAGATCCAATTTCTGGGGTTTCTTGTCTCCGCTTCTGGTTTTCGCATGGACCCCGAGAAGGTCCGCGCTGTGCTTGAGTGGGAGCTTCCTGAGAATCAGAAGGCGCTGATGCGTTTTTTGGGCTTTGCTAATTATTACAGGAAATTTATTTTGAATTATTCCTCTGTTGCTAAACCACTCACGGATATGACCAGAAAGGGGGTAGATTTTTCTTCCTGGTCGGTAGAGGCGCGTAAGGCCTTTTCTGATATCAAGGAGAGTTTTGCTTCCGCTCCCATCCTAGTACAACCTGATGTTTCCTTACCCTTCATAGTTGAGGTTGATGCTTCTGAGGTAGGGGTGGGGGCGGTCTTGTCTCAGGGTTCCTCTCCTGCCAAATGGCAACCGTGTGCCTTTTTCTCAAAGAAGCTCTCCTCCGCAGAGAGAAATTATGATGTGGGAGATAGGGAATTGTTGGCCATCAAGTTGGCTTTTGAAGAATGGCGCCATTGGCTAGAGGGAGCCAGACACCCTATTACCGTGTTTACTGACCATAAAAATCTGGCCTACTTGGAGTCAGCCAAGCGTCTGAACCCGAGACAGGCCAGATGGTCTTTGTTCTTTTCAAGGTTTAATTTTGTTGTTACGTTCCGCCCTGGGGTTAAGAATGTGAAGGCAGATGCCCTGTCACGTTGTTTCCCGGGAGGTGGGAATTTTGAAGACCCGGGTCCCATTTTAGCTGAAGGTGTGGTGGTCTCTGCTCTTTTTCCTGAATTGGAGGCAGAGGTGCAGGCAGCCCAGTCAGAAGCTCCTGATCTTTGTCCTCCTGGGAGGTTGTTTGTGCCTCTCGCTTTGAGACACAAGATTTTTAAAGAACACCATGATACGGTCCTTGCTGGGCACCCGGGGACAAGAGCCACACTGGATCTCATTGCTCGGAGATTCTGGTGGCCTGCGCTTCGTAAGTCGGTTGAGGGTTTTGTGGCAGCTTGCGAGACTTGCGCTCGTGCCAAGGTCCCTCACTCACGGCCATCAGGTCCTCTCCTTCCTTTGCCCATTCCTTCCCGTCCTTGGACACATCTGTCCATGGACTTCATAACGGACTTGCCTCGTTCCTCGGGGAAGTCTGTGATTCTGGTGGTGGTGGACCGTTTTAGCAAAATGGTGCACTTTATCCCTTTTCCCGGTTTGCCCAATGCTAAGACGCTGGCGCAGGCATTTGTTGACCACATTGTCAAATTGCATGGGATTCCTTCTGACATAGTCTCTGATAGGGGCACGCAGTTTGTTTCCAGATTCTGGAAGGCTTTCTGTTCTCGCTTGGGGGTTCGCTTGTCATTCTCTTCTGCTTTCCATCCGCAGTCGAATGGCCAGACAGAGCGTGTCAATCAGAATCTGGAGACATATCTGCGCTGTTTTGTGGCGGAGAATCAGGAGGATTGGTGTTCGTTTTTGTCCCTTGCTGAGTTTGCTTTAAATAACCGTCGTCAGGAGTCCTCTGATAAGTCACCATTTTTTGGTGCATATGGGTTTCATCCGCAGTTTGGGACTTTCTCTGGAGAGGGCTCTTCTGGTTTGCCTGATGAGGACAGATTCTCCTCGTCTTTGTCATCTATTTGGCAAAATATTCAGGATAATCTAAAGAATATGAGTGAGAGATATAAGCGTGTGGCGGATAAGAGACGTATGCCTGGTCCGGACCTGAATGTTGGTGATTTGGTGTGGCTGTCTACCAAGAATATCAAATTGAAGGTTCCCTCCTGGAAGTTGGGTCCTAGGTTTATTGGGCCTTACAAGATCCTGTCTGTCATCAATCCTGTTGCCTACCGTCTTGATCTTCCTCAGACTTGGAAGATCCATAATGTTTTCCATAAGTCCTTATTGAAACCTTATGTTCAACCTATTGTACCCTCACCTTTGCCTCCTCCTCCGATTATGGTTGATGGGAATCTTGAATTTCAGGTTTCTAGGATTGTGGATTCTCGTCTTGTCCGCGGTTCCCTCCAGTACCTCGTTCATTGGGAGGGTTATGGTCCTGAGGAGAGGATGTGGCTCCCAGTGACGGACATTAAGGCCTCTCGCCTCATCAGGGCTTTCCATAGGTCCCATCCTGAGAAGGTGGGCCCTGAGTGTCCGGAGTCCACTCCTAGAGGGAGGGGTACTGTCACAAGCAGACAGCTGAGAAGTTCTGACAGGAGCCGTTCAGATCCTCCCCCTTGAGTTTCTTTGTTTTGGTTTCTGTTCCTCACCTCGTTAGGCTATCTCAGCTGTCATGCAGTCAGACTCATTACCTCCCTTTATATTCTCCCCCATAAGGTAGTTGGGTGTGGCTGATACAACTTCCTGGAATGAGTGTGCATGCTGTCTTCAGCTCCCAACTACCAGTTCTCAGTTCGTCTGCAGATAAGTGTTGTTTTAGTATTTATGATTTTCTGTTGTCTGGATCCAGGTGACCCTGACTTCCTCCGTGTCTGTGTAGGGAGCCGGTGGTCGTGTCCCCTCACTATTGTAGGGCCTTCAGGTTCAGATAGCCGAGGTACGTGGATATGCGCCCATTCACCTTTAGAGTGGTCGCATAGGCTGAGCAATAAGGGAGAGCGGCAGGTCGATTGCAGGGGTCTCCCTTTTTGTTCCTTAGTTGTGGATCCAGTGAGTCATCGTATGTTATTTGTATCATCTTGTTTCCTGTACACCATCCGTGACAGCGGTGTTCTGTTGCCAATACTGTACTGATATACTGCACATCTGGGATTAGACAAGCATAAGTGACTGTCACATTTAGGACAGAAATACAGCTTTTTGGTTAGGGTGAAAAAACCCTCTAATATACTGAACATCTGGGATTAGTCAAGCATAAGTCACTGTCACATTTAGGACAGAAATACAGATTTTTGGTTAGGGTGAAAAAACCCTGTAATATACTGCACATCTGGGATTAGACAAGCATAAGTGACTGTCACATTTAGGCCAGAAATACCGCATTTTGGTTACTGGGGTGAACAAAGCCTCTAATATATTGCACATCTGGGATTACACGTGCATAAGTGACTGCGACATTTAGGCCATAAATACGGCTTTGGCATACTGGGGTGAAAAAAGCCTCTGATATGCTTGTCTAATCCCAGATGTGCAGTATAAGTGACTGTCACATTTAGGACAGAAATACAGCTTTTTTGTTAGGGTGAAAAAACCCTCTAATATACTGCACATCTGGGATTAGACAAGCATAAGTGACTGTCAGATTTAGGAAAGAAATACAGCTTTTTGGTTACTGGGGTGAAAAAACTGTGACATTTAGGCCATAAATACGGCTTTGGCATACTGGGGTGAAAAAAGCCTCTGATATGCTTGTCTAATCCCAGATGTGCAGTATAAGTGACTGTCACATTTAGGACAGAAATACAGCTTTTTTGTTAGGGTGAAAAAACCCTCTAATATACTGCACATCTGGGATTAGACAAGCATAAGTGACTGTCAGATTTAGGAAAGAAATACAGCTTTTTGGTTACTGGGGTGAAAAAACCCTCTAATATACTGCACATCTGGGATTACAGGTGCATAAGTGACTGTCACATTTAGGACAAAAATACAGCTTTTTGGTTAGGGTGAAAAAACCCTCTAATATACTGCACATCTGGGATTAGACAAGCATAAGTGACTGTCACATTTAGGCCAGAAATACGGCTTTTTGATTACTGGGGTGAAAAAAGCCTCTGATATACTGCACATCTTGGATTATAGGTGCATAAGTGACTGTCACATTTAGGACAGAAATACAGCTTTTTGGTTAGGGTGAAAAAACCCTCTAATATACTGCACATCTGGGATTAGACAAGCATAAGTGACTGTCACATTTAGGACAGAAATACAGCTTTTTGGTTAGGGTGAAAAAACCCTCTAATATACTGCACATCTGGGATTAGACAAGCATAAGTGACTGTCACATTTAGGCCATAAATACTGCATTTTGGTTACTGGGGTGAAAAAACCCTCTAATATATTGCACATCTGGGATTACACGTGCATAAGTGACTGTGACATTTAGGCCATAAATACGGCTTTGGCATACTGGGCTGTAAAAAGCCTCTGATATACTGCACATCTGGGATTAGACAAGCATAAGTGACTGTCACATTTAGGAAAGAAATACAGCTTTTTGGTTACTGGGGGGAAAAAACCCTCTAATATACTGCACATCTGGGATTACAGGTGCATAAGTGACTGTCACATTTAGGACAAAAATACAGCTTTTTGGTTAGGGTGAAAAAACCCTCTAATATACTGCACATCTGGGATTAGACAAGCATAAGTGACTGTCACATTTAGGACAGAAATACGGCTTTTTGGTTACTGGGGTGAAAAAAACCTCTAATATACTGCACATTTCTGTCCTAAATATACTGCACATCTGGGATTAGACAAGCATAAGTGACTGTCACATTTAGGACAGAAATACGGCTTTTTGGTTACTGGAATTACAGGTGCATAAGTGACTGTCACATTTAAGACAGAAATACAGCTTTTTGGTTAGGGTGAAAAAACCCTCTAATATACTGCACATCTGGGATTAGACAAGCATAAGTGACTGTCACATTTAGGACAGAAATACAGCTTTCTGGTTAGGGTGAAAAAACCCTCTAATATACTGCACATCTGGGATTAGACAAGCATAAGTGACTGTCACATTTAGGAAAGAAATACAGCTTTTTGGTTACTGGGGTGAAAAAACCCTCTAATATACTGCACATCTGGGATTACAGGTGCATAAGTGACTGTCACATTTAGGACAAAAGTATAGCTTTTTGGTTAGGGTGAAAAAACCCTCTAATATACTGCACATCTGGGATTAGACAAGCATAAGTGACTGTCACATTTAGGACAGAAATACGGCTTTTTGGTTACTGGGGTGAAAAAAACCTCTAATATACTGCACATTTCTGTCCTAAATATACTGCACATCTGGGATTAGACAAGCATAAGTGACTGTCACATTTAGGATAGAAATACGGCTTTTTGGTTACTGGGGTGAAAAAAACCTAATATACTGCACATCTGGGATTAGACAAGCATTAGTGACTGTCACATTTAGGACAGAAATACAGCTTTTTGATTAGGGTGAAAAAACCCTCTAATATAATGCACATCTGGGATTACACGTGCATAAGTGAGTGTCACATTTAGGCCAAAAATACCGCTGTCATATAGAGTTAAAAAAATTTTTTTTAGTGCAATACCCTACATCAGGGTTTTTATTGGCGGTTAATTATTTTTAACAGACTTTTTATATTGCTTTGTAAACCCTAACTATGAGGAAAACATCTAATAAGGGACGCGGTCATGGTCTTGGTGGTGGTGTTGGTGGAGCCTCTGTTGCAGGGAGAGTACGTGGCCGTTTTGCCACAGCTACACGTCCTACTGAACCTAATACCTCAGGTCCCAGGAACCGCCAGTATCTACAAGGATATTTGATCTGGCCTAATGCCGTTCTAAGGATGGTAAGGCCTGAGCAAGTACAGGCGCTAGTCAATTGGGTGGCCGACAGTGGATCCAGCATGTTCACATTATCTCCCACCCAGTCTTCTGCAGAAAGTGCACAGGTGGCGCCTGAAACCCATGCCCATCAGTCTGTCACATCACCCCTGTGCATATCGGGGAACCTGTCTGTGCCTCAAGTCATGCAGCAGTCTCTAATGCTGTTTGAAGACTCTGTTGGCAGGGTTTCCCAAGGGCATCCACCTAGCCCTTCCCCAGGGGTGGAAGACATAGAATGCACTGACGCACAACCACTTATGTTTCCCGATGAGGACATGGGAATACCACCTCAGCACGTCTTTGATGATGACAAAACACAGATGCCAACTGCTGAGTCTTTCTGCAGTTTGCAGACCAAAAAGGAGGTCAGGGAGGAAGACTGGGTGGAAGACGATGCAGGGGACGATGAGGTCCTAGACCCCACATGGAATGAAGGTCGTGCCACTGACTTTCAGAGTTCGGAGGAAGAGGCAGTGGTGAGACCGAGCCAACAGCGTAGCAAAAGCGGGAGCAAAGTGCAAAAGCAGAGCAGCCGTCGCCAAAACAGTTCGCCTGCTACTGGCCACAGTCACCAGGGACCGAGCACACCAAAGGCAGCTTCAAGGAGTTCCCTGGCATGGCACTTCTTCACACAATGTGCTGACAAGACCCGAGTGGTTTGCACGCTGTGCCATCAGAGCCTGAAGCGAGGCATTAACGTTCTGAACCGAAGCACAACCTGCATGACCAGGCATCTACATGCGAGACACGGGCTGCAGTAGAGTAAGCACCTTCAAAACCAAGAAAGGGCTCAGGCCCCTCCTGCTCCCTCTTCTGCTGCTGCCGCCTCGGCCTCTTCCTCCGCCTCTGGAGGAATGTTGGCACCTGCCGCCCAGCAAACGGAGGATGTGCCACCAATACCACCTCGGTCACCAAGCATCTCCACCATGTCACACGGAAGCGTTCAGCTCTCCATCTCACAAACCGTTGAGAGAAAGCATAAATTCCCACCTAGCCACCCTCGATCCCTGGCCCTGAATGCCAGCATTTCTAAACTGCTGGCCTTTGAAATGCTGTCATTCAGGCTGGTGGAGACTGATAGCTTCAAACAGCTCATGTCGCTTGCTGTCCCACAGTTCGTCGTTCCCAGCCGCCACTACTTCTCCAGGAGAGCCGTGCACTCCCTGCACAACCAAGTATCGGATAAAATCAAGTGTGCACTGCACAACGCCATCTGTGGCAAGGTCCACCTAACCACAGATACGTGGACCAGTAAGCACGGCCAGGGACGCTATATCTCCCTAACTGCACAATGGGTAAATGTAGTGGCGGCTGGGCCCCAGGCGGAGAACTGTTTGGCTCACGTCCGTCCGCCGCCAAGGATCGCAGGGCATCATTCTTTGCCTCCTGTTGCCTCCTCTTCCTACTCGGCTTCCTCCTCCGCTTCTACCACCTCCTCATCCGGTCAGCGACAGACCTTCACCACCAACTTCAGCACAGCCAGGGGTAAACGTCAGTAGACAGTTGTGAAACTAATGTGTTTGGGGGACAGGCCCCACACCACGCAGGAGTTGTGGCGGGGTATAGAACAACAGACGAAAATCTCGTTGCAACTCTGGGACTAGCCGGTTTGACGCACATCCCTTGCCTGGCGCATGTGCTGAATTTGGTGGTGCAGAAATTCATTCACAAGTACCCTGACATGTCTGAGCTGCTGCATAAAGTGCGGGCCGTCTGTGCGCACTTCCGGCGTTCTCATCCTGCCGCCGCTCGGCTGTCTGCTCTACAGTGTAACTTCGGCCTTTCCGCTCACCGCCTCATATGCGACGTGCCCATCCGGTGGAACTCCACCTTGCACATGCTGGAGAGACTGTGCGAGCAGCAGCAGGCCATAGTGGAGTTTCAGCTGCAGCACGCACGGGTGAGTCACACTGCGGAACAGCACCACTTCACCACCAATGACTGGGCCTCCATGCGAGACCTGTGTGCCCTGTTGCGCTGTTTCGAGTACTCCACCAACATGGCCAGTGGCGATGACGCCGTTATCAGCGTTACAATACCACTTCTATGTCTCCTTGAGAAAACACTTAGGGCAATGATGGAAGAGGATGTGGCCCAGGACGAGGAGGAGGAAGAGGGGTCATCTCTAACACTTTCAGGCCAGTCTTTTAGAAGTGGCTCAGAAAGAGGATTTTTGCAAGAGCAGAGGCCAGGTACAAATTTGGCCAGCCAGGGCCCACTACTGGAGGACAAGGAGGAGGAGGATGAGGAGGAGGATGGGGATGAAGCATGTTCACAGCGGGGTGGCATCCAACGCAGCTCGGGCCCATCACTGGTGCATGGCTGGGGGGATACGGAGGACGCAGACGATACGCCTCCCACAGAGGACAGCTTGTCCTTACCTCTGGGCAGCCTGGCACATATGAGCGACTACATGCTGCAGTGCCTGCTCAATGACTGCAGAGTTGCCCACATTTTAACGTGTGCTGACTACTGGGTGGCCACCCTGCTGGATCCCCGTTACAAAGACAATGTGCCGTCCTTAATTCCTTCACTGGAGCGTGATCGGAAGATGCGCGACTACAGGCGCATGCTCGTAGACGCGCTCCTGAGAGCATTTCCAACTGACGCCGGGGGACAAGTGGAACCACAAGGCGAAGGCAAGGGAGGAGGCAGGGTTAGCATGGCCGACATGTGGAAAAGCTTTGTCACCTCGCCGCAACAACCTGCCCCAACTGCTGATATGGAGCGTGTTAGCAGGAGGCAGCATTTGAACAACATGGTGGAACAGTACCTGTGCACACGACTACACGTACTGACTGATGGTTCTGCCCCATTCAACTTCTGGGTCTCCAAATTGTCCACTTGGCCAGAGCTTGCCCTGTATGCCTAGGAGGTGCTGGCCTGCCCTGCAGCCAGTGTACTCTCTGAACGTGTATTTAGCACGGCAGGAGGCGTCATTACAGACAGGCGCAGCCGCCTGTCCACAGCCAACGTGGACAAGCTCACGTTCATTAAAATGAACCAGGCTTGGATCCCACAAGACTTGTCTGTACCTTGTGCAGAATAGACATTTATACCACCATCAAACATACATTCTTGTACTCAAGTCAAGTGCAATGATTCTTTGTTTTCTTTTTCTTTTTTTATTTGTACCAATATTTTGGGGCTACCTACCCCAATAAAAAATAAAAAAAAACATTGTTGGCTGCCTCCTCCTCCTCCATTGCTGCCTCCACCTACAACACCACATTCACCGCCTCCTCAACCTCCGACTCCATATCCACCTCCTTCTCTGAGTTGCAGGTTAATAATTTGTAATTTTTTGTTATTTTATTTCATTTTAAGTTATTTCCCTATCCACATTTGTTTGCAGAGCAGTTGCCATGCTCTTAAGCACATTTTACTGCCTTTTACATACCTCTAGCCTTTTCAAGGACTATTTTAGAGCCATTTCAATAAAAAAAAGTGCTAATTTTAGTGCCCTAAATTGAAAAAATTCTTATTTTAAATTGTCGGGTGACATTTTACCATTTTTGGCGTATACAAACCCCTGCTGTGCCTGGGTGACAGGGGCCTAAATCTCTCAAAATCCTCTGTTCTATTGATGGGTGACAAGAACCCCCTTTTGCCATGAATGAACCCCTGCTGTGCCTGGGTGACAGGAACCTAAATCTCTCAAAATCCTCTGTTGTATTGCTGGGTGACATGAACCCCCTTTTGCCGTGAATGATATCCTGCTGTGCCTGGGTGACAGGGGCCTAAACCTCTCAAAATCCTCTGTTCTATTGCTGGCTGACATGAACCCTCTTTTACCGTGAATGATCCCCTGCTGTGCCTGGGTGACAGGGGCCTAAATCTCTCAAAATCCTCTGTTCTATTGCTGGGTGACATGAACCCCCTTTTGCCGTGAATGAACCTCTGCTCTGCATTGCTGACAGGGAACTAAATTTTGCGAAAACATCTGTTACTGATCGGAAGATGCGCCACTACAAGCGCACGCTGATGATAGCATTCCCACCTGACAGCGGGGGCACAGTGGAAGCACAAGGCGAAGGCAGAGGAGGAGGAAGAGGTCTCCAACGCAGTTGGGGCACCACCAGCACCTGAGAAGGTAGGGTTAGTATGGGCAAAATGTGGAAAAGCTTTGTCAGCCTTGGAGGTGCTGACCTGCCCTGCAGCCAGTGTATAGTGTGAATGTGTGTTTAGCACGGCAGAGAGCATTATCACAGGCCGAAGCCAATGTGGACAAGCTTACGTTCATTAAAATGAACCAGGCATGGATCCCACAGGACTTGTCCATACCTTGTGCAGAATAGACATTTATACCAGCCTCAACCATCCATTTTTGTACTCAAGTGCACTTATTCTTTGTTTTATTTTGTTATATGTCCCAATATTTTGATACCCCAATTTAAAAATAAAAAATAACACAAATCAGTGTTGGCTACCTATTCCTTCTTCACCGCCGCTTCCACCTACACCGCCACATCCACCACCTCCTCAACCTCCTACTCCTAGATCCAGATTGTTATTTTTAATTTTTCTGTATTTAAGTCATTTCCCTATACACATTTGTTTGCAGAACAGTTGTCATGCTCTTAAGTAGTGTTGAGCGCGAATATTCGAATAGCGAATTTTTTTTGCGAATATCGGCACTTCGCTAATTCGCAAATATTTTGAATATAGTTCTATAAATTTGCTATTTCGAATATTCTTTTTTTTTTTTTATTGTTATATTTTTTTCTTTCCCACTTCCCAAAAGTAGTTCTTACCTGTTCTTAGGATTCCCGGCTTCCTGGCTGCTCCAGTCAGTGTCCGTTGCCGCTTCTGCTGACTTCCGTGCTCACGGAGCGTCCCCATCACGATGGGAACGCCTCCATACTAGAATGTACTGTCGGATTTGAGAATTACGTTGAAATCGCAATGCGATTAATATAACTTGAAGTAATCGCATTGCGATTTCAACTTAGCACTGCTATATTCCATATTCGTTAATTCTAGCCTAGAATTAACGAAGTTAACGAAAGAATATGGAATATAGCAGTGCTAAGTTGAAATCGCAATGCGATTAATATAACTTGAAGTAATCACATTACGATTTCAACTTAGACCTGGTTTACTATGGTTGGCTTGGTAGAATTAGCGAAGATGACAAATATGACGAATTTATTCGTCATATTCCTCAAAACGAAGTTAACAAAATATTCTCCATCTTCGTTTTAGCTCCATATTCGTCAATTTCGCTAATTCTAGCAATCAAATAGGAAGGTTGACTATAGAGACAGCTGTGTTTAATTCGCTATGCGATTATATTACTTTGCTTTTTTTTTTTAATAAATAGAATCATTATAATAATCAAGTATTATAATTATTCTATTTATTTTAAAAAAAAGCAAAGTAATATTATCGCATAGCGAATTAAAAACTTAGCTGTCTAAACTAGTCAACTTTCCTATTTGATTAGCGAAGTTGACGAATATGGAGCTAAAACGAAGATGGAGAATATTTTGTTAACTTCGTTTTGAGGAATATGACGAATACATTCGTCATATTCGTCATCTTCGCTAATTCTACCAAGCCAACCATAGTAAACGAGGTCTAAGATGAAATCGCAATGCGATTAATTCAAGTTATATTAATCGCATTGCGATTTCAACTTGAGGCTGCTGCTGGGTCTCTAATGGAATGGGTCAGCTTTCTAGAATTAACAAACTTAACTAATATTGAATCTAGCAGTGCTAATTTGTAATCACAATGAGATAATATTTGCTATTATTATTAACCAAATTGCGAATCCAACTTTTATAATGCACTATTCTGACATACAGTACTATATTTGTTTTATTAGTTAATTCTACCAATACCACCTATAGCAAAATCGCAAAAGCTGGAATTGCAATGCAATAATATTAGTCGCATTTCGAATCCAACACTATTGCTAAAAGATTCGTATTGCTTGTATTGTTATAGTTAACAAGTGACCACTACATCTTATGGGTTAAATGTCCACCATCGGTATTACTGACGGTCACGGACATTAGCCGTGGGTGTATGCAGCCACACAAAGCAGGTGGTCATGGCGCCCGCATAAGGATTGATCCATGTTTAATTATTCTGCTGGATGAGGTATAGCTACGTCATTGGGTGTGAAGCGGTAAATGATTATGGCACAAATTATAGTGGTTACATCACACTACAATGTCTGTAACATGTATGTATGGATAGCAGACAAATATCTCTGATATGCACATAGCACCTCTATTTACGTGCTACACACTGTATATCCCACGCTATAATACCCAAACCAACCCCACCTTCCCCCTTAAAGGGCTTCTGTCACCCCACTAAACCGTTTTTTTTTTTTTGTTTACTAATAATCCCTATACTGCGAGCTCTGCATACATAAGTTAAATAATCATTTTTGTTCAGTAGAATTTGATAAAAAGCGATTTTTAAACTATGCAAATTACCTTGCTACCAGCAAGTAGGGCGGCTATTTGCTGGTAGCAGCCGCATCCTCCGATCCTAATGACGCCCCCTCCGCATTGTGATTGACAGGGCCAGTGAACGGAATCGTTCTCTGCTGGCCCTGCCTGTTAGCATTCAAAATCTGGCGCCTGCGCTGCGGCCGTACGTATCTTCAATCTGCGCAGGCGCACTGAGAGGCGGCCGCTCTCTCCTCAATGCGCCTGCGCCGGGTGTAGATGTGACGTCATCGGCGCAGGCGCATTGAGGATGGAGCGGCCGAGCGAGTGGCCGTCTCTCAGTGCGCCTGCGCAGATTGAAGATAGGTACGGCCGCGGCGCAGGCGCCAGATTTTGAATGCTAACAGGCAGGGCCAGCAGAGAACGATTCCGTTCCCTGGCCCTGTCAATCACAATGCGGAGGGGGCGTCATTAGGATCGGAGGATGCGGCTGCTACCAGCAAGTAGCCGCCCTACTTGCTGGTAGCAAGGTAATTTGCATATTATAAAAATCGCTTTTTAGCAAATTCTACTGAACAAAAATGATTATTTAACTTATGTATGCAGAGCTCGCAGTATAGGGATTATTAGTAAACAAAAAAAAAAAACGGTTTAGTGGGCTGACAGAAGCCCTTTAAACCCTCCACCACCTTAAACCCCCCTCCATCACGTCCCCCCCACCTCCTCACTCAAACACAGTTTATGAGAAGTAATGACTGACCTCCAGTATTTCAGCATTCGCTGGTTCATTTACCATAACCCAGGGTGCACCACGTGGAGGCAAACCAGCTGTACACCCCATACCGTACTGTCACTTCACTACACAGGTACACCTCTCCTCAGATGGCCATTGGCCAATACCCCATTGCTCATACCCCACACACCTACAATTTAAATACAATGTAATGTTATAACGGTAACCTAAAATCTAATATTTTTATAGCCATCATTTTTTATTTATTTTGATGACATGATCACATTAATTACTAATACTTGTATTTTAAAAGTTTTGGATTACATTTATGCATGTTGTACAAGGTCTATGATTGGACCTGTCCCGTCACGCGTGCTGCTAAGAGCGCCACAGTCCGCAGTATTCGGTTTGAATTGTGGCACACACATGACCACCGGCACAAGAAAATAGTCATAGTGAATAAGTGGTGCGACCATAAGCGGCGCCATGTCTATTACCCTGTTTCCATGTAGCGGCGGCTGCTGTATGTAATGATAATGAATTATTACTTTGGCCTAGACTAAATTGTTAGTACTGTAACCCCATTGGTTACAATAAAACAAAACACAACAAATTTTATAGAACATTAAAGTTTAATAAAACAATCTTTAAATAAAGAAAAATATTAATGAATAACAGAAGCCCAAAAAAATATGAAAAAAAATATGGTAAACTTTTCATTTTTTTCTGCTTTAGGAGCAGTTCATCAAGGGCCTTTTGGTTGGCCTCCTCCATTAGGGTGAGCTGGTGGGATAATTGGAGCTTCAGCTCCCTTATCTTTCTCATCTGCAGCGCCCTGAACTTCTTCATTCTTTCACACTGCACTTTAAAAAAATTTTTTAATCATGTTGTGAGCTGTAAAAGTAAAGGAAATATTTTTTTTTAATTACTTTAAAAGACAATCATTGATTGGTGTATAAAGCAGATGAAGTCCTGTCTGACCCAGGAAGAAGTACATCAGCGACTTAAAAAGATTAAAATAGACAAATCGCCAGGACCGGATGGCATACACCCCCGTATCCTAAGGGAATTAAGTAATGTCATAGCCAGACCGTTATTTCTGATATTTGAGGACTCTATACTGACAGGGAATGTCCCACAGGATTGGCGCGATGGCAAATGTGGTGCCAATATTCAAAAAGCGTCCAAAAACAGAGCCTGGAAACTTAACATCTGTTGTGGGTAAACTGTTTGAAGGTTTTCTGAGAGATGCTATCTTAGAGCATCTCAACGGAAATAAGCAAATAAGGCCATATCAGCATGGCTTAATGAGGGATCGGTCATGCCAAACTAATTTAATCAGTTTCTATGAAGAGGTAAATTCTAGACTTGACAGCGGCGAATCAATGGATGTCGTATATCTGGACTTCTCCAAAGCATTTGACACTGTACCACATAAAAGGTTAGTATATAAAATGAGAATGCTCGGACTGAGAGAAAACATCTGTATGTGGGTAAGTAACTGGCTGAGTGATAGAAAACAGAGGGTGGTTATTAACGGTACACACTCAGATTGGGTCACTGTCACTAGTGGGGTACCTCAGGGGTCAGTATTGGGCCCTATTCTCTTCAATATATTTATTAATGATCTTGTAGAAGGCTTGCACAGTAAAATATCAATTTTTGCAGATGACACTAAACTGTGTAAAGTAATTAACAATGAAGAGGACAATATACTGCTACAGAGCGATCTGGATAGATTGGAGGCTTGGGCAGATAAGTGGCAGATGAGGCTTAACACTGACAAATGTAAAGTTATGCACATGGGAAGGAATAATGCAAGTCACCCGTACATACTAAATGGTAAAACACTCGGTAACACTGACATGGAAAAGTATCTGGGAATTTTAATAAACAGCAAACTAAGCTGCAAAAACCAGTGTCAGGCAGCTGCTGCCAAGGCCAATAAGATAAAGGGTTGCATCAAAAGGGGCATAGATGGCGGTGATGAGAACATAGTCCTACCACTTTACAAATCATTAGTCATACCACACATGAAGGACTGTGTACAGTTCTGGGCTTCTGTGAACAAGGCAGACATAGCAGAGCTGGAGAGGGTTCAAAGGGCAACTAAAGTAATAACTGGAATTGGTTAACTACAGTAGCCTGAAAGATTATCAACATTAGGGTTATTCACTTTGGAAAAAATGACTACTGAAGGGAGATATAATAACTATGTACAAATATATCAGGGGTCAGTGCAGAGATCACTCCCATCATCTATTTATCCCCAGGACTATGACTGTGACGAGGGGACATCCTCTGCATCTGGAGGAAAGAAGGTTTGTACACAAACATAGAAGAGGATTCTTTACGGTAAGAGCAGTTAGACTATGGAACTCTCTGCCTGAGGAGGTGATGATGGCGAGTTCACTAAAAGAGTTCAAGAAGGGCCTGGATGTATTTCTGGAGCGTAATAATGTTACAGGCTATAGCTACTAGAGAGGGGTCGTTTATCCAGGGAATTATTCTGATTGCCTGATTGGAGTCGGGAAGGAATTTTTTATTCCACTAAAGTGGGGAAAATTGGCTTCTACCTCACAGGTTTGTTTTTTTTGCCTTCCTCTGGATCAACCTGCAGGATAACAGGCCGAACTGGATGGACAAACATTTTTTTTCGGCCTTATATACTATGTTAATCCGTTATATATTGGTTTAGTTAGGATTAATAATAGTTCTTTTGACTTTAGGGTTATGGACTTAGTAGTTAAGTTAATGCTTTTTATGTAGATTAATTACTTTATACTGTTCATGTTTTATATTACTGTTGTGTGTTGTATGTTCTTTGTTGCCTGTTTTATAGTTTTTACACCATTTTTTAGATAAATATTAATATGGTTTTGCGCACTTTATTTTTTAGTCTAAGAAAAATGTTATATATTGGATGCTCGTTACATCTTAATTAAATTGTATGCCTCATCGAGATACTTTACAGAAATCAGTACACCAGTAACATAAGCTTGCTTTAAAATAAGCTTTTTACATGGATTTAATTAGGGTCTGGCTTTTTGGACTGAGTGCCCAGACAGATATAGTGGCACAGGTCACTCCCGTACTCCATCAAGCGTTTTTATAAAGTTTGGATTAAAAATGCTGTTCTTTTCAAGTGTGGACAGGAGATGTGAAAACTGAACCTGCAGAGAAATGAGCATAGTCAGACCCTAAAGAGTGGTGATATACTAATATTTTTGCTACACTGCTTGGAGTGAACGCAAAGTGTGGGACTTTAGGTTATGCAATATCTGAAGTCTGAATAAAAATTAGAGGTTGAACTTGAACTTGTTTATAATTGTTTGCTTGAATAAAATCTGCCTGTGGTGAAGACTAAACTGACACCTGTATGTGTGTGGGGACATTTTTTAAATTAAAACATCAACAGAATATATTTACCCTCCTGGTGGGATGTGGTCACCACCTCGTCTTCTTCCTCCTCATCATCCTCCTGGACCTCATCTGCCTCAGGTGGGCTATGGGCCTGATGCCCTGATGGTCCTGCCTGTTCCTCTTCCTGCTCCTAATCCTCCGTCATCTCCTTCTCTTCCACCACCACCTTCTTTGTAGAGCGCTTAGCGCGTACTTTTGGAAGAGGAGCCCCTGTAATGAACAAATTTTTCAAAAATACCAAGATAAACAAGGAAAGCAAAAAAAAAAAAAAGGAACGGTACACAAATAATAATCTATGGTGGGATCTGGATGGCATAATGATTACCCCTATGTTTTATTTCACTTGATTTGGTGTTAGATGAAATGAAGTCTTTCAGATGGTTTACAGTTGAGTACGTTAATAGCTAGGATGAAGTAACGGGGGGTATTGGTTCGCAAGGTACTGTTGCAGGGTTATTCAAATGAGGTGGACCAAGTCAACTGTTTTGACATTGGATAAGGGTTTACATTATATATCTGTATCTCGCTGTGAATGTATGTATATATTTTAAAGGAATAATCAGCTACGTGTCCCAGCATTTACTAAATCCGTGGTGGAGAATTTTGAGGCAGAACAGAAAACCAACTAATTTATTTATCACAAATAGCCAATGTTACCATTGTACCTGAATACCAGTATAGTCTGTCTTCCACACAGTTATCATTTTGCTGTAACAGCCTGCCTACATTCAATATGCTGACTGTGCTGTTAATAGTGTGCCTGCGAAGCTGTATGGTAGGAAATGTCTAAAGCCGATTAGTACGCCTTAGACCTTTTCAAGGGTATGCAGCCCACAGAGAGGGCTCTGAGTGCCGCCTCTAGCACCCGTTCCATCGGTTTGACACCACTGAACTAAGTAATCAGTTGTAAAGGGATAGAAATACTTATTTGCATAACTGAACACATAAAAAACAATAGGTGGGTGATAGAAAATTAATGTAAGCATCATTCCTGGACAATTTTTGACTCTGACCTCTTTGATCAGATCCTTCCTGTGTCTTTTAAGGTCTGACTATTTCTTTAAAAAAGCATCTTTAGAATGACTCTTGCCATGCTGCTGCCACAGCCTGTATGCTATTCTACGTACTATGCCCTGTTTCTCTGTACGGGAACCTAGGTTGTCATATTTTTTCTCCAACATAGTCTGAAAGATAACAATTAAAGGACGTAATCCCAAAGTTGTAAAATACAATTATTAGTAATTATAGTCATCTCAACCATAAAAAACAAAATTTAATATCAAAATGGTAAAAGAGTAGATATTTATATAGTTCCCTATGGAACTATATGAAAGTAAAATAAAAATAAAAACATTTTTATTCAAGGCAAATATAAGAATTCAACTCCACAGTGGACGCCACTTTAACAGTGACTTTCACAGATACCCCCACTTTAACGGCCTCCCATTAAACAGTGACTTTGACAGTGGCCTCCCCTTTAAGAGTGACTTTGACAACGGCCTCCCCTTTAACAGTGACTAGAACAGTGGCCTCCCCTTTAACAGTGACTTTGACAACGGCCTCCCCATTAACAGTAACTTTGACAATGGCCTCCCCTTTAACAGTGACTAGAACAGTGGCCTCCCCTTTAACAGTGACTTTGAAAACGGCCTCCCCTTTAACAGCGACTAGAACAGTGGCCGCCCCTTTAAGAGTGACTTGAACAGTGGCCTCCCCTTTAACAGTGACTTCAACAGTGGCCTCCCCTTTAACAGTGACTAGAACAGTGGCCTCCCCTTTAACAGTGACTAGAACAGTGGCCGCCCCTTTAAAAGTGACATACTTGTTAGGTAGAATTACTTACAGTGATCAAAAATTCCAGCTCTTCTGGATTGAAATTGCTTTTTGCCATTTCCGAATTAAGTTTTCCAAATCTGTGTCTCTGTAGAATGGGTCTCTCTCCACTCTCTTTCCGATCCAAAGACAGGCACGCATGCACAGACGCACAAACACGATTATTTAAATGACGTATTATCGAGATAACGAACCAAACATAGTAGACTGTATAGCCAGGCAAATTTCATATTGGTACCTTGCTCTAAGTTGTATTCGCGTACGAATGAAACTTAATTCTATTGAGCCAACCAAAAGTAAATCAGACTAATACCTCTAAGTTGTATTCGCGTACGAATGAAACTTAATTCTATTGAGCCAACCAAAAGTAAATCAGACTAATAGCTCTAATGTTCTATTCGAACGCGATTACAACTTATAGTGGGGGACCAATTGGAAAGTTGACTAATGTGAACAATTGACTATTAGAATTAACAAATAAGAAAATAGAGCAGGATTCTCTTTATTGGTTGGTTAGGTTAAATCTGGACAGCTGTAAGTTAAAAGAGCAATGCGAGTAATTTAAGTTCAAATAATTGCATTGCGAAAACAACTTAGAATTGCCAGGATTAACGCAGATATCAATCCAACCTATAGGGTGAGTTGACTAAAAGTTGTAATCGCAATGCGATAATAGTTACTACCATTATTCGCATTGCTAATCCAACTTCTATAATGCACTATTCATACATATAGTCATATATCCGTTATATTTGTTAACCCGTTAGGAACCGGAATCATTTTCACCTTAAGGACCAGGCCATTTTATTTAGGCATTATACATAGAAAGATAAATCGCCTTGCTCGATAATTACATAGTTGTCATTATCGCGTAATGCGATTGTAACTTTAATATGGTGTTAAGCTAACTTTTGTGGAGCATTAAAACATAGGGAGATAAATCGCCTTACTCGATAATAATGTAGTTGTCATTATCGCGTAATGCGATTGTAACTTTAATATGGTAATAAATATAAAATAAAAATGAGCGGGCACTCATACATTTGGTCTCAAATTGAAGTATGCAGAAAATGTATTAATAACTATATGTAAGGAAACCAAGTATCTTTAAACCACATTCGGTAGTTTCCTCCCGAACCGCCCCCGCACCTGGTGAATATAGCGCTCCGTTCGGCAGTTGAAGTAGACGAATTCCATACGAAATGCCAATAACTTTTTAAGATGATTCCCTTAATAAAGCATGCAAATCCCCAAACATCAGCCGAAGTCAAGAAGAAGGGTACAAATAGAACACGCTTTAATTATCGCACACAGGTTTTTATGCAAGTCCCCATGCAAGAGGACATCCCACAGGGAGGGACACAGTATAGCCAATCAAGTACAATGGAAACATAAAACCCTTCCAGCATAAACATACAATGCCTTCCCCTAGTCCTGGAGATAATCAAGTCTGATAAAGTAACAACTTGATTATCTCTAGGCAGAAAAGTCACAGTTTTCCCCAATATCTGGAACACCCCTTTATACATGAGGTATCCCCACAAATCATATGTCCCCTGATAGCCCCGATCTGGGTGATCAACATATTCAAATTTCACCCAGATCGGTTTAGGGGTTCTCAAAGAGACATTGAAGTCTTCTGTGACCGGTTCACCCTGGGTGAGCTGCCCAAAATAGTTCCATAAGTTTGGGTGTTTTTGCCGGTCACTTTAGAAAATGGGGAATTTCTTCACACTGCTCCCCTATAAGTCCATAGGTTGGCATACCCGCCTAGACCCTGTCGGGTTGGCTTGGGGATGTCCGAGAAAGTTATTTCACGAGTCCAGTTCGGTCTGTCGGGACAGACCGTCCGCATTACCGTTTTGTTTGCCCGGACGGTATTGCATTGTAAAGTTGTAAAGTTGTAGGGCTGAAGGGCTAGTCTCCACCATAATAGCCTGGAGTTGTCACCAGCTACCCGGTTTAACCACACAAGGGGGTTGTGGTCGGTCATAAGGGTAAACGGCCGTCCATACAGATAGGGCTGAAGTTTCTTGAGTGCCCAAACTAGGGCTAGGCACTCTTTCTCCACGGTGGCATAGCTGACCTCTCTGGGCAAAAGTTTACGGCTGAGGTATACCACCTGGTGTTCCATGACGTCGTCCCCCACTTGGCTCGGTAGTAACCAGCCGTCCCTAAAAAGGCTAATACCTGGGTTTTGGTATGGGGTTGGGGCCAATTAGCTATGGCCTCTACTTTAGCCGGCTCTGGACGCTGCCTACCAGAACCTACCCTGTGGCCGAGATATTGCACCTCGGCCATGCCTACATGGCATTTGTCCGGTTTCAAGGTGAGACCTGCGAGATGAATTCGTTTGAGTACCCTGGATACGTGACCCAGGTGGTCCTCCCATGTGCGGCTATAGATGGCAATATCATCTAGATACGCACATGCGAAGTCCTGGAACCCCTCCAAGAGCCTATCGGCCATACTCTGAAAAGTAGCCGGGGCATTCTTCATCCCAAAGGGCATAACCTTGAACTGGTATAGCCCAAATGGAGTGACGAATGCCGACTTTGGGATGGCCGCAGGCTCCAAGGGGATTTGCCAATACCCCTTGCACAAGTCCAGGGTGGTCAAGTAATTCCCCCCAGCCATACGGTCTAATAGCTCATCTATTCTGGGCATGGGGTAGGCGTCAGTTATAGTGCGATCGTTGAGTCTCCGATAGTCTACACAGAAGCGCGTGGTGCAGTCGCGCTTCGGAACTAGTACTACCAGTGAAGCCCAAGGACTTTGTAAGGGTTCTATAACCCCTAACTTGAGCATCTCTCTTATTTCGGTGAGCATATTTTCGCGTACTGCCTCAGGGATATGATATGGTTGCTGCCGTAACGGCGTTTCTCCCTGGGTTTCTACACGGTGTACCGCAGCGGAGGTATAGCCTGGTATGGCCGAAAACATTCCTTGGTATCCCTGAAGCAGTTGAAATGCCTCACCTTTCTCTAAGGGGTTTAGGTTCTGACCCCAGCTTACTTGGTCAATAGTACACGGGGAGGTGTCTAATAAATCAGGGAGGGGTAGTTCCTCACTATCTTCAGAAGAGGGGGCACATACGGCACCTACATCTTCCGTTCTCTCAAAATAGGGCTTGAGCCCTCACCTTATCTCCCCACAGCAGCGTCTCGCCGAAATGCAGTTCTTGCTCCCCATCGCCTCCTTTGGAGCCCGACATCTTCTCCCTGAATGAAGCAGAGTTTCCGGCACCGACCCCAAACGACATGGGAACTCCGGCAAATAAGGCTCCACAAAATGGCGCCGTCACTAACCTCACTGAAGACTCACCATCTTCCAGCCCCCAGAAACAGAGGCCGCGACTGGAGACATCTCATCCTCCTGAGGTCAGTAAAGCGACATGGGCGGAGACAGTGGAGGCCTCTGCAGCGGTCCCCATAATCGCATACCAGACCTCAAATAAGCCATTATGTGAGGACTCAGTGAAAAATATGCTGCTGGCGTTGCATCAATCTTTACGCACAGATATGGCAGGGCTGATTAACCCTCTGGCGGCCAAAATTAAAGAATCTGAAAATAAGATCATCCATGTGGAAAACAAGATGGCAGATTTTGCGGTTTCACAAAATAATATAATAGATGCCCACAATGATATGGCAGACGAGCTTGAGACCATTAAGAGCAAGATTGCAGACATGGAAGATCGTTCCAGGAGGAACAACGTGAAATTCCGAGGTATCTCAGAGGATGTGACACCCCGTGATTTGCAGCCATACCTCAAAAGCCTCATCAAAGCCCTGCTACCAGGAATTCCTGTCCCTGACATGATCATTGATAGGGCTCATAGAATCCCGAAACCATCTCATCTCAATGCTGATGTCCCTAGAGACACTCTGGCTCGCATTCACTTTTTCCACACCAAAGAGGCTTTAATGCTGGCAGCCAGAAAATGTGAGCAACTACCTGCTCCTTTCCAATCAGTCAGGCTATTCGCCGACCTCTCTATGGCGACACTACGTCAAAGAAGAGAGCTACAGCCGATCACTCTTGCTCTCAGGAATAACGACTTCCAATATAAATGGGGCTATCCACAAAAATTGCTGATCAGAAAGAATGGCAAGACACATATGGTGAAGACCGTCACGGAGGGCCAAGATTTACTTCTATCCTGGGACATTCAACTCCAAATAGAAAAGTGAGGGAATCGCAGACAGAATGATCGTCCATCTTCATCCGAAATTTAGGATGCTTAATTTCCTCAACAAGATCACTTCTAGTCCTGATTACGGATATCTTCCTTTTGTTTCTTGCCGCAGACCTAAGGAGGTTAAAGGAATGTGGTGATATTTTTTTTGCACTATTTTTGCACTATTTGTATGGGGCCAATTGTTTAATCCTTGTCATGTTTAGGTGCAGATTGCATTACACTGTATCTTTTATATTCCGTATAGTTGAGGCTCCTCTCAGTCTCATTAGTGGACTTACGCCACCAATACTGCACAGACGGATTCTAATTGTCTGCGATTGTGATACTACCCTTCCTTTCCCTGCTGTTCCTCCCTCACTCCACCTATTCACCTTTATTTACTAATTTGCTAATTATTTTCTAGGGCGGATTGAAAAACCTGCTTATTGTCAGACAGTAATTCACTGTTTTAAGGTTGATTAGTTAATCTTTGTCTGTCTGTTTATCCGTATAAGAATTGGTCCCTCCCCTCAACCACATGGGTCTTAAAATTTTATCTTTAAACGTTAAAGGGCTTAACTGCCCCCAGAAAAGATCCTGTGTTTGGCGGGAGGCAACCAAAGCTGGAGCGGACCTAGTATGCATACAGGAGACTCATTTATTACAGGAGGATGCCAAACGTATTCATCATCGTTCTTTTCCTCATATATTGCATTCTCATTTTAGCAAGAAATCAAGAGGGGTGTTCATTGCTGCCAAGAATTCAGTTGCCTTTACCTCCATTTCATCAAAAGTGGACTCCAACGGCCGATACATCATCCTGGTATGTTCCATCAACAACATTATTTACACAATAGTCAACATTTATGCACCTAACGACCACCAAATCACTTTTTTACGCAAACTACTGAAACAGATAAACTCCCTGAAACAAGGGAAGGTCATTCTCTGTGGGGATTTTAACACGGTGATGGATCGGTCGTTGGACTCTACATGCCCTACCCGTCGCTCAGGGGGTGAATTGGCCTCTCTGATACACTCAGAGCGCCTCATAGACATATGGAGAGCCAAACACAGTATGGAGAGAGACTATACCTTCTTCTCACCGCCTCATCTCTCATACTCCCGTATAGATATGTTTGTAGTAGATCAACCTACCTTGTTACACACAACATCTATAGAAATTGGACTCATTCAATGGTCTGATCATGCCCCAATAACACTGACCCTAGAGGACCTATATCAATATCCACATGCCCCCATTTGGTGTAATGACATCTCCCTATTCTCCAACATAGATTCAGTTAAAGAATTATCTAATGAACTGCAAGAGTTTTTTACTTTTAATGATGGTTCTGTAGCGGATAAACATATTCTGTGGCAGACCCACAAAGCGTTCATTAGAGGCTCTTTAATTAGATTGAAACACAAAATAAAGAAAATCAGGGAAAAATAAATCTCTCAGCTAATTGAGACCATTGCTGACCTTGAAAAACGCAATAAGGCATCTCCTACGTCTCAAATTTCCATTTTATTGAGAACAGAGAGGAATAGATTGAGAAGTCTGTTATCTCACAATTATTCCAAATCCCTGCTTAGACTTAAATCAAGATATTATGCTCAAGGAAATAGAGCTGGTAAATTACTGGCCAACCAAATTAAAAATCAACAATCCAAAACAAAAATCCCATTTCTCATTCACCCAGTATCCAAAGCAAAACTACTAGACCCTAGGGATATCGCGGAACAATTCCGCAACTACTACCACACCCTTTATAACCTAAAGGATACAATTGTCCTGCCTGACAATTACCCCACTTTAGTGGAGGACTTCCTGGCTAAATCCGAGTTACCTACCCTCACTTCTGAACAGATCCAGTCATTAAATGCCCTACTCACGTCTACAGAACTCCAAAAGCTAATTACAGCACTCCCCCCGGGTAAATCCCCAGGCCCAATGAATACTACAAACATTTCATCCACATATTGTCCCCTTATATTCTGGACAATTTTAATTGTGCCCTTAAAGGATCCCCGTTCCCGCCCGAGATGCTAACAGCCCTGATAGTCACACTGCCCAAACCCGTAAAAACACCAGATGTGCCCCAAAATTTCAGACCAATTTCACCTCTCAACTCGGATATAAAAATATTCGCCAAACTAATAGCTAGTAGGCTATCACCCATACTCCCCTCCCTAATCAAAGACGACCAAACAGGATTTGTTAAAGGCCGTATAGCGTCGGATAATACAAGAAGACTAGTGGATTTATTTGATTATGCTGAGCAGAGCAATATATCTATGTTAGCGGTGACTCTAGATGCCGAGAAGGCGTTCGACCGCTTACACTGGTCGTTCGCATTCTCGGTCCTCCATAAGATGGGTTTCAAGAGTAACATACTAAATGCCTTCCACAGCTTATATACTTCCCCCATGGCTAGAATATGGGTGAACGGGGTGTTGTCAGATCCTTTCCAGATAACCAATGGATCTCGCCAAGGGTGCCCATTGTCACCCCTCTTGTTCATTTTGGCCTTGGAACCTCTAGCTCAGCATATTAGGAATTCCCCCCACATCCAAGGGGTAGATGTTAGTGGTCGGGATCTCAGAATATCTCTCTAGGAGGGTTAGATACCCTTTCTAACCCTCCTCAATCATTACGTTCCGCATTTGACATAATAACGCGATTTGGCACACTTTCTTATTATAAAATAAATAATTCCAAATCTCAAGCTTTACCCCTCAATATTCCTCAAAAAGATATCATAATATTAAAATCCCAATATTCCCTAGACTGGCAAGATTCAGAACTTCCATATTTGGGAATTAAGTTAACATTCCCTTGCTCCCTTTTATATAAACAAAACTATGAGCCCCTCCTTTCGACCATGTCATCTGACTTTTCCCAATATTCCATGAAAGAGATCTCATGGATGGGAAGAGTGGCAGCATTTCAGATGATGACATTGCCTAAATTGATCTATGTTTTCAGAGCTCTTCCAATCTCAGTCCCTATTATATTCTTTAAGAAGGCACAGTCAATTCTCTCAAAATACATATGGAAAGCGTCTAGACCCAGAATTGCCCAGAAACAACTCTTCCTACGGAAAAAAAAAAAGCAGGAGGGATAGGTCTTCCTTGTATTAGTGACTACCACAAAGCAATTGGACTGTTATTGGCTAGAGAGTGGTGGAAAAAAGATTGTACCAAGGCTTGGCATCAAATTGAATCCCACTCAATTAATGAAGGCTCCCTGAGAGACTTATTAATTGGCATCATATGGAATGGGAAGGTTCCTGACCTCTCCCTTCTGACTGTGAAACACACAGGGAGGCTTTGGTTACAAATACACAGCATATCCACAGACTCTAGAGAAGCCTTACTCTATCACTCAGACACCTATACTCTGGAATCATTAATTCAAAATATCAACTTACACAGGTGGCGAGAGAAGGGGGTTGAGAGGATCTCTCAGCTTATTAACGCTGATGGGATTCTCCCATTTAATAGTATTCAGCAATTGTTTCAACTCCCACCCGGAGAGGTATTTAATTACCTTAGGATTAAACACTTATTAATGACCATAGTCAAAACACCTCCTCCCACACATCTAGGAATCCTCCAACTATTCTGCCCCCAGGGATTGTTGAAAAAAGGAGCAACTGGACGTATCTATGATTTTTTGGGTGATAAAACTCAGTTTGTTAAAACCAAACCTGTTGAGAAATGGGAACGAGAACTGGGTAGCACATTCTCTGAAGATATTTGGTCATTTGCCATTGGTTTTTTAACCTCCAACTTTAAATGTGTCACCCATTATGAGGCCGGGGTTAAGACACTACTGCATTGGTATTTTACGCCCCAAAGACTCCATATTATATATCCTTCTACCTCTCCCCTATGCTGGAGGGGATGTGGCAAGGTGGGTTCATTGCTTCATGTCTTGTGGTCATGCCCAAATATCGCTAATTTCTGGAATCAGGTATTTGCGTTATTGGGAGAATTGTCCAAAAATAAGATCTCCCCATCCCCAGAACTTGCTCTATTATTCTTGGGCATCCAACATTTTCACCCTTCATGTAGACCCATAATAGGGCATGCCTTGCTCAGCGCTAAGTTGATCATAACTCGCCACTGGAAGGAGGTGTCTCCCCCCGACATATTAGAAGTAATAACTGAATTAAACACAACTTGTCGTTATGAAAAGATGATTCCACCCTCAATCCTTTCTCCAGTGAAATATACACACACGTGGAACCCATGGATGGTTCACCCGAGGTTTTCCCCCTAGTTTGATATTCACATGCTCGGCCTCCTGTTAGGGGGAAAGCCGGGAATACCTCTTAATGTTTCCTCATCTAGGTCTCTCCTGATGCTAAGCCATACTAAGACACGGATCTCTTTATTAGGATTAGTTATCTGTAGTCTTATGTTAGAATACTAGAATTTTACCATCTAGTTAAGGCCTATAAAAGACCGGTAGGGTCGTTAAAATTATCATAGCTACCTTATTGTTATCTAAATTTGGATGGGACAACAACTGTGACGTGTAATCATCCACAAAAATATTATAGAATACGTGGTTGTTAATATATATGCAACTTTTCTATATGCAAATTCCCATACCCTCATGTAATATGATATAAAGTCATGGATGTTAATTGAAGTTTGGGCATATTGTACAATATCATTTGTCACTGGCTGCGTCCACTGTAAACCACATCGCAATGTTATTTTTTATATGAAAATTCATAATAAAAATGATGGAATAAAAAAGCTTTGGTCAGCCTTTCATCTGAACATTTGCTCACAATATAGGTGGTATCGCTTATGCGCTCTACCACCTTAAAGGGTCCCTGCCAGGCCGCTTGCAGCTTGTCCTTTTTAGTGGGTCTCAGGGCCAACACTTTCTGCCCTATGTCTAGTACCCTATCTCTGGCTCCCCTATCGTACCACTTCCTCTGGCATTCCTGGGCCGCCCGCAGGCTCTCCCGAACGGATTCGGTGAGAGCCCGCAATCGGTCCCGGAACTCCAGAACATACTGGACGACAGGTACTCCCCCCTCATCCGTGTTGCCCTCCCAGTGCTCCCGTACGAGATCCAGGGGGCCCCAGACTTTTCTCCCGAACAGGAGTTCGAAGGGGGAAAACCCCGTGGATGCCTGGGGCACTTCGCGGTAGGCAAACATAAGGTGGGGAAGATACTTTTCCCAATTCCTGTGGGACTCTGCAAAGGTCTTTAGCATCTGTTTGAGGGTGCCATTGAACCGTTCACAGAGTCCATTGGTCTGGGGGTGATAGGGGGAGCTAAATAGGGGTTTCACTCCACAGCTCTGCCACAATTGCTGTGTCAGGAGTGCCGTGAACTGAGTCCCCCGATCGGACAAGATCTCCTGGGGAAAACCTACCCGGGAAAATATTTTAACTAGGGCCTCCGCCACAGTCTCGGCCTCTATCTTTGCGAGGGCTGCTGCTTCTGGGTATCTAGTGGCGTAGTCCACTACAGTGAGAATTAACTTTTTGCCGGACTGGCTGGGTCGGCTGAGGGGTCCTATTAAGTCCACCGCTACTGGGTGAAACGGTTCTTCTATAATGGGTAAAGGGTGGAGTTTGGCTTTCTGGTGGTCACCCCTTTTCCCTATCTTTTGACATATGTCACACGTCCTACAATAATACTTAAGATCTTGCGTGACCCTAGGCCAGAAGAACATTTGGGTCAACCGGTCCCTTGTCTTTTTAACCCCCAGATGTCCTGCTAGGGGGATGTCATGACTGAGTTTTATTAACTCCGCCCGAAACTTACGGGGTACTATTAGCTGCCTTTTAGTGACCTGAGCGGCCCCGTGTCCCACCCTTCCTGTGACTCGGTACAATAACCCCTTATGCCATTCAAATCTTTCGTGGGTTCTTTCCCCCCGGGTAACGTCTACTGCCTTTCTATACCCTTCTAGTGTGGGGTCGGTTCTCTGTTCCTGTTCAAAACCCTGTGGCGTATCCCAGAAAGGGGACGGGTGGTCGGGTAAAGGGGGTATTTCAACTCCTACCTGGCTTTCCTCAGAGTGCAGCGGTGCTTCCAGTCTGGCTTGAGCCCGGGTGGTAACCGGGTATGCTTCTGAAGTGGTGTCCTGTGATAGTTGGGACGTTAAACAGCCTACATCATTGCCCAGTAGGACTTCTGCCGGCAGTTCCTGCATAATGCCAGCCTCCAACTGTTTGGATCCAGAACCCCAGTCCACAAGGACACTGGCTGTAGGTAACTTGTGTATGGCGCCCCCAGCTACCCTTACAGCTACTGTGCGACCGGTGCGAGCTTGGGCCTTGACCGTGTGTGGTTGTACCACGGTTAGAGTGGCCCCAGAGTCTCTCATAGCTCGTGTCCCCATGCCATCCACCGTAATCCATTGCCGGTGGTGGTCTCGGTTGTCACCTCCCGCTTGCACTGGATTAACCTCGTGTACTACACTCCACTGCTCTTCTTGATTAGGGTTGGTTGTACTTTCTTGCTGGACACAATGAGCGGCTGCCCTGGGTTTTTGTGGTGGTTGCCTTTCCCAGCCTCCCCGGTTCAAACGAGGGCACTGGTTTTTGTAATGTCCCGGCTGCTTACAATAATGGCACACTGCAGGGGGTCGAGGGGTTGCTGCGGAGCCTGGCGGCGAGTGGTTTATGGAGGCCCTAGGGGCTGCAGATGTTGTTGGAGCCGGGTAGTTGAGCTTAAAAGTTGGTCTGCTCACCCGCTGTTCCCTCCTCCTGTTGTCCTGGTATTCATCTGCTAGTCTGGCAGCTTCCTCCACCGTTTTAGGCTTTCTGTCCTTTACCCAATCTTTTATATCTTCTGCAGTGTGATTGAAAAATTGCTCCAATAGCAGGAACTGTAAGGCATCTCCCAGGGTAGTTGATTGGCAGCCCTGCATCCAATTACGGGCTGCCCTGTGTAGCCAAAAAGCCCATTCAGTGTGTGAATCTCTCCCGGTCTTCCGAAGTTCCCGAAACTTTTTCCGGTATGCCTCAGGGGTTACAGCATATCTGGCTAACAAAATGTCTTTTATCTGGACATAATTATGTATGTCCCCATCAAGTACTGCTCGCAACGCCTCTGCTGCTCTTCCTGACAACTTGCTGCTAAGTACTGCAGCCCATTTTGTGGAGTCTAATCCCTCCAGCGCACATTGACGTTCAAAGTCTTGCAAATAACTGTCAATTTCCATTTCATTGTCATTAAAAGTTTTAAACGCTGCATAATTTACCTTCTTAGGTAGGTCATTGGTACTTCCCGGGAGTGAAGCAAATCTCCCTGTGTCGGTCTGTCTCGGTCCTCTCGCTCTTTTTGCGATTGCCTGGCTTGTGCCATGACCGGCAGAACCGCCTGTGTTGATGGATTGGGTCCCAATACACTGAGCATCCATCTGATGTCCTTCTGCATCGCGGTTTCTTCCTCGTGCTCCATTTTTGTATTGCTGGTTCCGTCGCTCTGTATTAATTCTGCAATTAACGTGGCTTTTGTCTTGTTACTTGCCACTATGCCTCGAGCTTCCAGTAAATCCTTTAGCGTAGTCCTCTTAAGTAGCTGGTATTGCTGAGCCATTCATTCCCTTCCTTGCTTGCTTCAGGATGTCCATTCAGGATTCGAATCCCTCTGCTTGCCACCAGTTGTAAGGAAACCAAGTATCTTTAAACCACATTCGGTAGTTTCCTCCCGAAACGCCCGCGCCTGGTGAATATAGCGCTCCGTTCAGCAGTTGAAGTAGACGAATTCCATACGAAATGCCAATAACTTTTTAAGATGATTCCCTTAACCCTTTCAGGACCAAGCCATTTTTCACCTTAAGGACCAGGCTATTTTTTGCAAATCTGACCAGTGTCAGTTTATGTGTGAATAACTTTAAAACGCTTTTACTTATCCAGGCCGTTCTGAGATTGTTTTTTCATCACATATTGTACTTCATGACACTGGTAAAATGGAGTCAAAAAAATAAATTTTTTTAAATAAAAAAATACCATATTTACCCAACATTTCGAAAAATTTCCAAGTTTCAATTTCTCTACTTCTATAATACATAGTAATACCTCCAAAAATAGTTATTACTTTACATTCCGCATATATCTACTTCATGTTTGGATCATTTTGGGAATGACATTTTATTTTTTGGGGACGTTACAAGGCTTAGAAGTTTAGAAGCATTTTTCAGAGAATTTCCAAAACCCATTTTTTAAGGACCAGTTCAGGTCTGAAGTCACTTTGTGAGGCTTACATAATAGAAACCACCCAAAAAAGACCCTATTTTGGAAACTACACCCCTCAAGGTATTCAAAACTGATTTTACAAACTTTGTTAACCATTTATGTGTTCCACAAGAGTTATTTGCAAATGGAGATGAAATTTCAGAATTTCAATTTTTTTGCAAATTTACAATTTTAATACATTTTTTCCAGTAACAAAGCAAGGGTTAACAGCCAAACAAAACTCATTATTTATGGCCCTGATTCTGTAGTTTACAGAAACACCCGATATGTGGTCATAAACTGTTGTACGGGCACACGGCAGGGCGCAGAAGGAAAGGAATGCCATACGGTTTTTGGAAGGCAGATTTTGCAGGACTGGTTTTTTTGACACCATGTCCCATTTGAAGCCCCCTGATGCACCTCTAGAGTAGAAACTCCATAAAAGTGACCCCATCTAAGAAACTACACCCCTCAAGGTATTCAAAACTGATTTTACAAACGTTGTTAACCCTTTAGGTGTTCCACAAGAATTAATGGAAAATAGAGATTCGATTTCAAAATTTCACTTTTTCGGCAGATTTTCCATTTTAATATTTTTTTTCCAGTAACAAAGCAAGGGTTAACAGCCAAACAAAACTCATTATTTATGGCCCTGATTCTGTAGTTTACAGAAACACCCCATATGTGGTCATAAACTGCTGTACGGGCACACGGCAGGGTGCAGAAGGAAAGGTGCGCCATATGGTTTCTGGAAGGCAGATTTTGCTGGATTGTTTTTAGACACCATGTCCCATTTAAATCCCCCTGATGCACCCCTAGGTTAGAAACTCCAAAAAAAGTGGCCCCATTTTGGAAACTACGGGATAAGGTGGCAGTTTTGTTGGTACTATTTTAGGGTACATATGATTTTTGGTTGCTCTATATTACACTTTTTGTGAGGCAAAGTAACAAAAAATAGCAATTCAGAAATTTCATCTCCATTTGCCATTAACTCTTGTGGAACACTTAAAGGGTTAACAAAGTTTGTAAAATCAGTTTTGAATACCTTGAGGGGTGTAGTTTGTAAAATGGGGTCATTTTTTGGAGTTTATACTGTAGGGGTGCATCGGGGGGGGGCTTCAAATGGGACATGGTGTCAAAAAACCAGTCCAGCAAAAACTGCCTTCCAAAAACCATATGGCGCTCCTTTCCTTCGGCGCCCTGCCGTGTGGCCATACAGCAGTTTATGACCACATATGGGGCATTTCTATAAACTACAGAATCAGGGCAATAAATATTGAGTTTTGTTTGGCTGTTAATCCTTGCTTTGTTATGGGAAAAAATGGATTAAAATTGAAAATTTGCCAAAAAATAGCTGTTTTGGCACTGTTTTTATTTTTTATTATTTACAACGTTCATCTGACAGGTTAGATCATGTGCTATTTTTATAGAGCAGGTTCTTACGGACGTGACGATACCTAATATGTATACTTTTTTACTTATTTAGGTTTTACACAATAATATCATTTTTGAAACAAACATGTTTTAGTGTCTCCGTAGTCTGAGAGCCATAGTTTTTTCAGTTTTTTGGCGATTGTCTCAGGTTGGGTATCATTTTGCGGGATGATATGACGGTTAGATTGGTACTATTTTGGGGATCATATGACTTTTTGATCGCTTGCTATTACACTTTTTGTGATGTAAGGTAACAAAAAAATAGCTTTTTTGACACCGTTTTTATTTAATTTTTTTTACAGTGTTCACCTGAGGGGTTAGGTCATGTGGTATTTTTATAGATCAGGTTCTTACAGACATGGCAATACCTAATATGTCTACCTTTTTATAATTTATCAGGGTTTTACACAATAATATCATTTTTGAAACAAAAAAAAATCATGTTTTAGTGTCTCCATAGTCTGAGACCCATAGTTTTTTTATTTTTTGGGCCATTGTCTCATGTAGGGGCTCATTTTTTGCGGGATGAGGTGACGGTTTGATTGGTACTTTATTTGGCGTACATGCGACCTTTTTTATCACTTTTATTACCTTTTTGGGAAGTAAGGTGGGCAAAATTTCAATTTCCTCATAGTTTTTATTTTTTTATTTTTATGGCGTTCACCGTGCGGGGAAAGTAACATGACCGTTTTATAGATCAGGACGTTACGGACGTGGCGATACCTAATATGTGTAGTGTATTTTTTTTTTTATTCAGTGATAAATGTGTTTTTTTTAAACTTTACTTTTTTCACTTTTTTTCACTTTTTTTTTTACCCAGACCCACTTGGTTCTTGAAGATCCAGTGGGTCTGATGTCTGTATAATACAGTACAGTACAATATATATTGTACTGTACTGTATTTTACACTTTGTCTGAACAGATCTATGCCTTTTAGCACAGATCTGTTCAGCACCATGGACAGCAGGATGCCTGAGACGGCGTCCTGTTGCCATGGGAACCTTCCCCGTCTGCTCAGTACTGGTCAGAACTGCGCAGACGGGGAAGGGTAAGGACGGGGCTGTCGGGGGGCTCTCTCCCTCTCCCATCGGGGGGCTGCAAAGGCACAGCAGCCCCCCGATGGGAGAGGGAGGGAGCTCCCTGAGCTGTCAACCTTTTCCATACAGCGGTCCATACGGACCGCTGTATGAAAAGGGTTAAACGTGCTGGCACCCTGGTATACCCACTAGATGCCAACGATTATTCAAGGGGAGGCGGGCGGGGAATTGCGATCCCGCCTGCCGCACTTCCCGCACCTCCCGCACAGCCTGCGACACCCCCCCTGCACCACCCGCCCACATAATATCATTCAGGGGTTCAGTATATTTTGGACATACTGAAGTTTCTGATCCCCGCGGTCAGGGACCGCGGGGATCAGAAACTGCAGAAAGCGCTACAAACCGCAGGTCTGAATTGACCTGTGGTTTGCAGCGATCGCCGATAGGGGGGGGTCCCAGGACCCCCCTCGGCATTGACCCAAGGTGCCTGGCTGTGTGTAACAGCCGGGATCTCAGCGCTGTCACCATGTCTGCAGACATGGTGACAGTTTAATGCCATAACGTGTATACTCATCATGGCGCGCTAAGTAGCAGTGCTCCATGACGAGTAAACTCATCATAGGTCGGGAAGATTTTCACACTCTCTCCTTCTCTGATCGCTTCCCTGACAGGAATTGGGGCGATCAGAGAAGGAGAAGCACATAGTCCCTCCCTAACTTCCCCTTACCTGCCCCGATGCGCTGCGATTGGTCCCTCTGCAGTATTGGACCAATCACAGCGATCGCGGGCGGGTCAGAACTCCGATACAGTTCCTGCCGGCTTCTCTGGTTGCCTAGCAACCCCAGCACGCCGGCTTCACTGAACCTTCAGCGCTTCGCTCCCTGCGCTGACAGAGAAAGCCGATCACATACATGCACGTGGGGATGCGGTGAGGCACCACATTCCCCCACGTACATATACGTGATGTTGCGTGAAGGGGTTAATAAAGCATGCGAATCCCCAAACATCAGCCGAAGTCAAGAAGAAGGGTACAAATAGAACACGATTTAATTATCACACACAGGCTTTTATGCAAGTCCCTATGCAAGGGGACATCCCACAGGGAGGGACACAGTATAGCCAATCAAGTACAATGGAAACATAAAACCCTTCCAGCATAAACATACAATGCCCTCCCCTAATCCTGGAGATAATCAAGTCTGATAAAGTAACAACTTGATTATCTCTAGGCAGAAAAGTCACAGTTTTCCCCAATATCTGGAACACCCCTTTATACATGAGGTATCCCCACAAATCATATGTCCCCTAATAGCCTCGATCTGGGTGATCAACATATTCAAATTTCACCCAGATCGGTTTAGGGGTTCTCAAAGAGACATTGAAGTCTTCTGTGACCGGTTCACCCTGGGTGAGCTGCCCAAAATAGTTCCATAGGTTTGGGTGTTTTTGCAGGTCACTTTAGAAAATGGGGGATTTCTTCACACTATACATATACCCATGAAATTTCTAAAACAATAAAACAATCAATATAGCATAAGGTTGCATATAGTATGATACATAAAGGATTTGCTGTTCAAATGGTTAAACTAGCACAACCTATATTCCACCATTTCAATTGGAACTGCATAGAAGATCCACAGATAGAAGGTGAAATGTCACTTTAGGTACGCATGTTACACTTGTTATAAAATCGCAATACACTCCTATGTTATCCGGTGAATTCAGGTGGCACTGTGCCTAGAGTCTCTCTTTAGGTTTCCATTTTGCCAATATATAAACAAGATCTTTATCAGTATTTGGCTTACCGTATAGTCCAGATATCTCCCGTTCACTTGGTGCGGAGCTCGGAGTGTTTGCCGGCGTGTTCTCGTTGTTCTCCTCAAACCAAGCAAGTTCAAGTCTCGCGGGAGTAGCTCAAAAGATCGCGGGAGCTGACACGCTCTGCACCGTGAATATCTTTGGATATTTGTTTGTTTTCCTTTTTCTTCAAGATTCTTTCTGTATGGCCATAAAGTTTTCAGGAGGACCTTTGTTGCGGGTACGTCCACTTGTTACACCAGACGCGTTTCGGGATGATTCACTCTCCCTTCCTCAGTGGTCAAGTGTTTGCCCGCCTAGCCTCCATTTTTATATTCTCTCTAATTAAATCGAGATCATAGGCAGCTGCTGTTCAAACTTTTTTCAATTCCTTAACCACCTCAGCCCCCAGTGCTTAAACACCCTGAAAGACCAGGCCACTTTTTACACTTCTGACCTACACTACTTTCACCATTTATTGCTCGGTCATGCAACTTACCACCCAAATGAATTTTACCTCCTTTTCTTCTCACTAATAGAGCTTTCATTTGGTGGTATTTCATTGCTGCTGACATTTTTACTTTTTTTGTTATTAATCGAAATTTAACGATTTTTTTGCAAAAAAATGACATTTTTCACTTTCAGTTGTAAAATTTTGCAAAAAAAACGACATCCATATAGAAATTTTGCTCTAAATTTATAGTTCTACATGTCTTTGATAAAAAAAAAATGTTTGGGTAAAAAAAAAATGGTTTGGGTAAAAGTTATAGCGTTTACAAACTATGGTACAAAAATGTGAATTTCCGCTTTTTGAAGCAGCTCTGACTTTCTGAGCACCTGTCATGTTTCCTGAGGTTCTATAATGCCCAGACAGTACAAACACCCCACAAATGACCCCATTTCTGAAAGTACACACCCTAAGGTATTCACTGATGGGCATAGTGAGTTCATAGAACTTTTTATTTTTTGTCACAAGTTAGCGGAAAATTATGATTTATTTTTTTTTTTTTTTTTTCTTACAAAGTCTCATATTCCACTAACTTGTGACAAAAAATAAAAAGTTCTATGAACTCACTATGCCCATCAGCGAATACCTTGGGGTCTCTTCTTTCCAAAATGGGGTCACTTGTGGGGTAGTTATACTGCCCTGGCATTCTAGGGGCCCAAATGTGTGGTAAGGAGTTTGAAACACATTCCTCAACTTCTCCTGAGTACGGGGATACCAGATGTGTGACACTTTTTTGCAGCCTAGGTGGGCAAAGGGGCCCATATTCCAAAGAGCACCTTTCGGATTTCACTCCTCATTTTTTCCTGAATTTGATTTCAAACTCCTTACCACACATTTGGGCCCCTAGAATACCAGGGCAGTATAACTACCCCACAAGTGACCCCATTTTGGAAAGAAGACACCCCAAGGTATTCCGTGAGGGGCATGGCGAGTTCCTAGAATTTTTTATTTTTTGTCACAAGTTAGTGGAAAATGATGATTTTTTTTTTTATTTTTTTTTTTCATACAAAGTCTCATATTCCACAAACTTGTGACAAAAAATAAAAACTTCCATGAACTCACTATGCCCATCAGCGAATACCTTGGGGTCTCTTCTTTCCAAAATGGGGTCACTTGTGGGGTAGTTATACTGCCCTGGCATTCTAGGGGCCCAAATGTGTGGTAAGTAGGTAAATGACCTGTGAAATCCGAAAGGTGCTCTTTGGAATGTGGGCCCCTTTGCCCACCTAGGCTGCAAAAAAGTGTCACACATCTGGTATCTCTGTATTCAGGAGAAGTTGAGGAATGTGTTTTGGGGTGTCTTTTTACATATACCCATGCTGGGTGAGATAAATATCTTGGTCAAATGCCAACTTTGTATAAAAAAATGGGAAAAGTTGTCTTTTGCCAAGATATTTCTCTCACCCAGCATGGGTATATGTAAAATGACACCCCAAAACACATTCCCCAACTTCTCCCGATTACGGAGATACCAGATGTGTGACACTTTTTTGCAGCCTAGGTGGGCAAAGGGGCCCATATTCAAAAGAGCACCTTTCGGATTTCACAGGTCATTTTTTACAGAATTTGATTTCAAACTCCTTACCACACATTTGGGCCCCTAGAATGCCAGGGCAGTATAACTACCCCACAAGTGACCCTATTTTGGAAAGAAGAGACCCCAAGGTATTCGCTGATGGGCATAGTGAGTTCATGGAACTTTTTATTTTTTGTCACAAGTTAGTGGAATATGAGACTTTGTATGAAAAAAAAAAAAAAAAAAAAATCATCATTTTCCACTAACTTGTGACAAAAAATAAAAAATTCTAGGAACTCGCCATGCCCCTCACGGAATACCTTGGGGTGTCTTCTTTCCAAAATGGGGTCACTTGTGGGGTAGTTATACTGCCCTGGCATTTTCCAGGGGCCCTAATGTGTGGTAAGTAGGTAAATGACCTGTGAAATCCTAAAGGTGCTCTTTGGAATATGGGCCCCTTTGCCCACCTAGGCTGCAAAAAAGTGTCACACATGTGGTATCGCCGTATTCAGGAGAAGTTGGGGAATGTGTTTTGGGGTGTCATTTTACATATACCCATGCTGGGTGAGAGAAATATCTTGGCAAAAGACAACTTTTCCCATTTTTTTATACAAAGTTGGCATTTGACCAAGATATTTCTCTCACCCAGCATGGGTATATGTAAAATGACACCCCAAAACACATTCCCCAACTTCTCCTGAGTACGGCGATACCAGATGTGTGACACTTTTTTGCAGCCTAGATGCGCAAAGGTGCCCAAATTCCTTTTAGGAGGGCATTTTTAGACATTTGGATACCAGACTTCTTCTCACGCTTTGGGGCCCCTAGAATGCCAGAGCAGTATAAATACCCCACATGTGACCCCATTTTGGAAAGAAGACACCCCAAGGTATTCAATGAGGGGCATGGCGAGTTCATAGAAATTTTTTTTTTTTGGCACAAGTTAGCGGAAATTGATATTTTTAATTTTTTTCTCACAAAGTCTCCCGTTCCGCTAACTTGGGACAAAAATTTCAATCTTTCATGGACTCAATATGCCCCTCACGGAATACCTGGGGGTGTCTTCTTTCCGAAATGGGGTCACATGTGGGGTATTTATACTGCCCTGGCATTCTAGGGGCCCTAAAGCGTGAGAAGAAGTCTGGAATATAAATGTCTAAAAAATTTTACGCATTTGGATTCCGTGAGGGGTATGGTGAGTTCATGTGAGATTTTATTTTTTGACACAAGTTAGTGGAATATGAGACTTTGTAAGAAAAAAAAAAAAAATTCTGCTAACTTGGGCCAAAAAAATATCTGAATGGAGCCTTACAGAGGGGTGATCAATGACAGGGGGGTGATCAATGACAGGGGGGTGATCAATGACAGGGGGGTTGATCAATGACAGGGGGGTTGATCAATGACAGGGGGGTGATCAGGGAGTCTATATGGGGTGATCACCACAGTCATTGATCACGCCCCTGTAAGGCTTCATTCAGACGTCCGGATGCGTTTTGCGGATCCGATCCATCTATCAGTGCATCCGTAAAAATCATGCGGACATCTGAATGGAGCTTTACAGGGGGGTAATCAATGACAGGGGGGTGATCAGGGAGTCTATATGGGGTGATCACCACAGTCATTGATCACTCCCCTGTAAGGCTTCATTCAGACGTCCGGATGCGTTTTGCGGATCCGATCCATCTATCAGTGGATCCGTAAAAATCATGCGGACATCTGAATGGAGCTTTACAGGGGGGTGATCAATGACAGGGGGGTGATCAGGGAGTCTATATGGGGTGATCACCACAGTCATTGATCATGCCCCTGTAAGGCTTCATTCAGACGTCCGGATGCGTTTTGCGGATCGGATCCATCTATCAGTGCATCCGTAAAAATCATGCGGACATCTGAATGGAGCTTTACAGGGGGGTGATCAATGACAGGGGGGTGATCAGGGAGTCTATATGGGGTGATCACCACAGTCATTGATCACGCCCCTGTAAGGCTTCATTCAGACGTCCGGATGCGTTTTGCGGATCGGATCCATCTATCAGTGCATCCGTAAAAATCATGCGGACATCTGAATGGAGCTTTACAGGGGGGTGATCAGGGAGTCTATATGGGGTGATCACCACAGTCATTGATCATGCCCCTGTAAGGCTTCATTCAGACGTCCGGATGCGTTTTGCGGATCGGATCCATCTATCAGTGCATCCGTAAAAATCATGCGGACATCTGAATGGAGCTTTACAGGGGGTTGATCAATGACAGGGGTGTAATCAATGACAGGGGGGGTGATCAGGGAGTCTATATGGGGTGATAACCACAGTCATTGATCACGCCCCTGTAAGGCTTCATTCAGACGTCCGGATGCGTTTTGCGGATCCGATCCATCTATCAGTGGATCCGTAAAAATCATGCGGACATCTGAATGGAGCTTTACAGGGGGGTAATCAATGACAGGGGGGTGATCAATGACAGGGGGGTGATCAGGGAGTCTATATGGGGTGATCAGGGGTGATCAGGGGCTAATAAGGGGTTAATAAGTGACGGGGGGGGTGTAGTGTAGTGTAGTGGTGCTTGGTGGGACTTTACTGAGCTACCTGTGTCCTCTGGTGGTCGATCCAAACAAAGGGGACCACCAGAGGACCAGGTAGCAGGTATATTAGACGCTGTTATCAAAACAGCGTCTAATATACCTGTTAGGGGTTAAAAAAAACACATCTCCAGCCTGCCAGCGAACGATCGCCGCTGGCAGGCTGGAGATCAACTCTCTTACCTTCCGTTCCTGTGAGCGCGCGCGCCTGTGTGCGCGCGTTCACAGGAAATCTCGCCCATCGCGAGATGACGCATATATGCGTGACTCTGCGCAGGGCTGCCACCTCCGGAACGCGATCCTGCGTTAGGCGGTCCGGAGGTGGTTAAAGGGGATAATGCTATAGTGCGTTTTTCTTCATAATCCTCCTTGCGTTTTATCTGCGTTTTTTTTCGAGTATATGCGTTTTTTTGCGTGAACATTCCACTTGATGTGATACACTATTGTATGTCATAAAAGTGTTTTATATGGTTGCTTTTGATCAAAAACACCAATCCTTTCATAATGATGGTGGCTATGTAAATTTCCATACATCTAGATAAACAGCAATAATGCTATCTTACATACACTATTCACATATAAATATACAGATGATAAAATATATTATAAAATTTTAAAAATTTGTTTATATAATCAAATTTATATAAAATGATGTAATAAAATTATAATGGAAGAGGATATTGATAGAAGACATTGATAGGTGAAAACGGATGGGTTTCTCAAAACCAAGGAGACGTCGCAGCACCGATAAACGGCCTGGCATGCGACGTCCCGTCGGTGACTAGACTCCCATCCTACATGAATCCAAAAATCTCTAAATCAGAGTTAAGTCCCTTTGGTAGCAAGGACCCAAATTCGTATATACGTCGGTATTCTATCCTAGACATTTGTTTAATGTAGTCTCCCCCTCTCCAGTGTTTTTCCACCTTCTCCAATGCCACAACCACTAGACTAGATGGATCCTGTTTATGTACATCTTTGTAATGTTTTGATAGGGAGTGTTTGTCATATCCTTTCTTTATATTAGCGATATGCTCTGCCACTCTCTTTTTTAGTGGTCTTTTTGTACGCCCTATATATTGTCTATTACAGGGGCATTGGAGAAGTTATATAACTCCGGAGGAGTCACATGTAAGACAGTCCTCTATCTCCCACTTAAAGTTGTTTTGAGTTGAGGAGACAGTGGTTGTCTGGCGAGGTTTATTATTCAGTCTACAACCCATGCATCTTCTGCATTTATAGAAACCCTTCAAGTTCAGCCACGTTCCTGAAAGACTCATCTTGTTTTGTTTCCATGGTTTGACAGTGGGAGCCACTTTAATGCCTAGATTGGGAGCCTTAGTAAAAGTGATTGACGGGACAGTTGGGAGCAGATGTCCTATAGTTATATCATTCAATACATGATGCCAGTGAGTTTTAATGATTTTCTGGATCTTCCTATAGCTCTCATTAAATGGAAGGATTACTCTTATATTGTCTTCCCTAATCAACTGTTCATTTTCATTTTTATCTTCTTTTTCAACAAAAAGCTCCCTTCTCTCTAGCTTTCTGATATGGTTAAGCGACTCCTCCACTATCTCTTCAGGATATTCTTTTTCCATGAATTGTCTCTTCATTTTGTTGGCTTCCACCTCAAATGTATGTCCCTCTGTACAGTTCCGCTTAATCCTGCGGAACTGACCAGAGGGAATATTGGTCAGCCATCTTGGGAAATGGCAACTTAAAAGGTCGATATAACTATTTCTAGTTGCAGGTTTGCGAAATGTCTCACATATATATTTGCTTCCAGATTTCGTAATCATCAAATCTAGGAATTCAGTCCTTTCCTGTATATTTGAGGAAGTGGAAAAAGTCAAACACAATTTATCAGCCAATTACTCTATCTCTGTAACTAACAGATATGAGGAACTGTCTGATCAGCATTTTTTAGATCACACTCCGGCACATCACATAGCACGAATAAGACACAGAGAGAGGACACTCCCCAATCACAATACAGAGTCACCGACACATCACTACAATTTAAGGCCAAAAAACATTTACCAACACCCGAACACAGTGAAAAGACAACATCACACATCACAGAGACAGGATCACTATGCACCCCACAAGAATCACAGAGAAATGTCGAGACATCAACACTCAAGACACAGAGAAGGACCAGAAAGACAAGAAGAAGTAAGAGGAAGAGACACATATCACACGAGACACCGTTAACAATTGATTCTGGCTCAGTAATTAATCTAAGCTCCACTACTTTGATGAAAACCCAAACTAAGTTGCTAGATAAAGGCTTAAAATTTGCCCCCACTAAAAAGATGGATAAATTCTCTACCTATATAGGAATACAAAAACTGATAAGAAATATCTGCCTAAATTTTTTTTTTATAAAAAATCCAGGAATGAGGAATGAAAAAGAGGTGACTCAAAAAAACATAAAGAATCCAAAGAAAAACCTTTTAAAAAATAAGTCGAGTATGTTCCCAAGGAGTGAAATCAGTAAAGAAATAGGAACCTTTCAAAGGTGCGTAGAGGAGGATATACAGAAAATAAAAGCCAGACCGGGAGCCACAAACAACTTAACAAAAAGTGAGTTTGAGGCGTTAAAAACAATTACAAAAGAAGGAGTCCATCACCATACGCCCTGCAGATAAGGGAGGTGCGGTGATAGTTATGGACACCATTGATTATAATAAGGAATGCGTATGACAACTCTAAGATGAGGAGACTTATCAGAAATTGAGAGGAGATCCCCTCAAGAGATTTGAGTTGGAACTCAAGAAATACAGCCTCAAAGGGTTGGAGAATGGGACAACATCAAGACAGGAATCGTATTCTGTCTTGATGCTTCTATTACTTGCCCAAAGTTCATAAAAATCCAAGTAATCCCCCTGGACGTCCAATTGTTTCAGGGATTGGATCCATTACATCCAACCTGTCTAAATATATAGATGTCCAATTACAACCAGTGGCAAAAAAACAAAAAGTTGGAGGCATTCCTAAAAGAAATTAATAACAATAAACTAAATTTGGTTTTTACCTCAAATATACAGGAAAGGACTGAATTCCTAGATTTGATGATTACGAAATCTGGAAGCAAATATATATGTGAGACATTTCGCAAAGCTGCAACTAGAAATAGTTATATTGACTTCTCAATTTGCCATTTCCGAAGATGGCTGACCAATATTCCCTCTGGTCAGTTCCGCAGGATTAAGCGGAACTGTACAGAGGTACATACATTTGAGGTGGAAGCCAACGAAATTAAGAGACAATTCATGGAAAAAGAATGTCCTGAAGAGATAGTGGAGCAGTCGCTTAACCAAATCAGAAAGCTAGAGAGAAGGGAGTTTTTAGTTGAAAAAGAAGATAAAAATGAAAATGAACAGTTGATTAAGGAAGACAATATAAGAGTAATCCTTCCATTTAATAAAAGCTATAGGAAGATCCAGAAAATCATTAAAACTCACTGGCATCATGTATTGAATGATAAAACTATAGGACATCTGCTCCCAACTGTCCCGTCAATCACTTTTACTAAGGCTCCCAATCTAGGCATTAAAGTGGCTCCCACTGTCAAACCATGGAAACAAAACAAGATGAGTCTTTCAGGAACGTGGCTGAACTTGAAGGGTTTCTATAAATGCAGAAGATGCATGGGTTGTAGACTGAATAATAAACCTCGCCAGACAACCACTGTCTCCTCAACTCAAAACAATTTTAAGTGGGAGATAGAGGACTGTCTTACATGTGACTCCTCCGGAGTTATATACCTTCTCCAATGCCCCTGTAATAGACAATATATAGGGCGTACAAAAAGACCACTAAAAAAGAGAGTGGCAGAGCATATCGCTAATATAAAGAAAGGATATGACAAACACTCCCTATCAAAACATTACAAAAATGTACATAAACAGGATCCATCTAGTCTAGTGGTTGTGGCATTGGAGAAGGTGGAAAAACACTGGAGAGGGGGAGACTACATTAAACAAATGTCTAGGATAGAATCCCGACGTATATACGAATTCGGGTCCTTGCTACCAAAGGGACTTAACTCTGATTTAGAGATTTTTGGATTCATGTAGGATGGGAGTCTAGTCACTGACGGGACGTCGCATGGCAGGCCGTTTATCAATGTCTTCTATCAATATCCTCTTCCATTATAATTTTATTACATAATTTTATATAAATTTGATTATATAAACAAATTTTAAAAATTTTATAATATATTTTATCATCTGTATATTTATATGTGAATAGTGTATGTAAGATAGCATTATTGCTGTTTATCTAGATGTATGGAAATTTACGTATCCACCATCATTATGAAAGAATTGGTGTTTTTGATCAAAAGCAACCATATAAAACACTTTTATGACATACAATAGTGTATCACATCAAGTAGAATGTTCACGCAAAAAAACGCATATACTCGAAAAAAAACGCAGAAAAAACGCAAGGAGGATTATGAAGAAAAACGCACTATAGCATTATCCCCTTTAAGGAACTGAAAAAAGTTTGAACAGCAGGTGCCTGTGATCTCGATTTAATTGGAGAGAATATAAAAATGGAGGCTAGGCGGGCAAACACTTGACCACTGAGAAAGGGAGAGTGAATCATCCCGAAACGCGTCTGGTGTAACAAGTGGACGTACCCGCAACAAAAGTCCTCCTGAAAACTGTATGGCCATACAGAAAGAATCTTGAAGAAAAAGGAACAAATATACCTGTTTCCGATTCTAGGACTCAAAGATATTCGCGGTACAGAGCGTGTCAGCTCCCGCGATCTTTTGAGCTACTGCCGCGAGATTTGAACTTGCTTGGTTTGAGGAGAACAACGAGAACACGCCAGCAAACACTCCGAGCTCCGCACCAAGTGAACGGGAGATATCTGGACTATACGGTAAGCCAAATACTGATAAAGATCTTGTTTATATATTGGCAAAATGGAAACCTAAAGAGAGACTCTAGGCACAGTGCCACCTGAATTCACCGGATAACATAGGAGTGTATTGCGATTTTATAACAAGTGTAACGTGCGTACCTAAAGTGACATTTCACCTTCTATCTGTGGATCTTCTATGCAGTTCCAATTGAAATGGTGGAATATAGGTTGTGCTAGTTTAACTATTTGAACAGCAAATCCTTTATGTATCATACTATATGCTACCTTATGCTATATTGATTGTTTTAGAAATTTTATGGGTATATGTATAGTTATTAATACATTTTCTGCATACTTCAATTTGAGATCAAATGTATGAGTCCCCGCTCATTTTTATTTTATATTTTTTACCTACCAACAGAGGGTTGGGTGTTTCCCTCTATTTGAGCTTGCAGCACCATACTATAGCTAATTAATAGTGAGCCACCTCAGCTTATTGTAATTACTCAACTTTAATATGGTGTTAAGCTAACTTTTGTGGAGCATTATACATAGAAAGATAAATCGCCTTACTCGATAATTACGCAAAATCGAATATGGCACCTCCAGCGAGCTCAACACTATTCGTTAACTTCGTTAATTCTAGCAAGCTGACCCATTAGAAACACAGCTCTAAGTTGAAATCGCAATGCGATTAATACAGTATGATTTGAAGTAATCGCATTGTGATTTCAACTTAGACCTGGTTTACTATGGTTGGCTTGGTAGAATTAGCGAAGATGAGGATTGGAATATGACGAATGTATTCGTCATATTCCTCAAAACGAAGATAACGAAATATTCTCCATCTTCGTTTTAGCTCCATATTCGTCAACTTCGCTAATTCTAGCAATCAAATAGGAAAGTTGACTATAGAGACAGCTATATTTAAATCGCTATGCGATTATATTACTTAGCTTTTTTTTATTAAATAGAATCATTATAATACTTGATAATTATTATAATTATTCTATTTATAAAAAAAAAAAGCAAAGTAATATAATCGCATAGCGAATTAAACACAGCTGTCTCTATAGTCAACTTTCCTGTTTGATTGCTAGAATTAGCGAAGTTGACGAATATGGAGCTAAAACGAAGATGGAGAATATTTTGTTATCTTCGTTTTGAGGAATATGACGAATACATTCGTCATATTCGTAATCTTCGCTAATTCTAGATATCAAACCAATAGGACAGTTGCAATAAGTTAAAATCGCAATACGCGATTATTTAAATCGCATATTAATTGCGATAACTAGAATAATGACGAATATTCGATTTCGACGAATATTGTAGCAAATATTCGCAAATTTCGTCGAAATCGAATATGGCACCTCCCGCTCAACACTACTCTTAAGCACATTTTGATGCCTTTTGCAGCCCTCTTTCCTGGACTATTTTAGAGCCATTTTAGTGCCCAAAAGATCAGGTCCCCATTACTTAATGGGGTTCGGGGTCAAGTTCGGGTCCCGAACTCGAACTTTTTTTTCAAGTTCGGCCGAACCTGCCGAACCCGAACATCCAGGTGTCCGCTCAACTCTAATGTTGAATTCTAACGAATTGGAATGTCACGGATTAAGTGCTGTAGCTGCAGGCCGGTCTGTCATTGCAAGTCCGGGAGATCATTCCATATCATGTAAGAATGGCAGAAATGTGCAGACAGTCTCCTGGACATTGCCAGCACCTTGCACAAGCCAGTTTACATTGTTAAAAAGCATTGCATGACTAGGTGTCACGACCTTGTTTTAAGGTCGTGGCTTCGTTTAATGGTGTTTTACCTGCTTTGGTGTGCACGGGGTTAAACTTGTTGGAGTGTGGTGGGTGTGACCTCAGGCCTCCTTATATGTTGGTGTGGTGGAGCCGAGGTCAGTTTGAGTTTGCTTGTTGTCAGTCTGTGTTGGAACTCTGCTCCCTGGCTGAATGTGTCATGCTGTGTGAGCCACCCTTAGTTGTCATTGTTATTATTTGTGTCGGTTTCCTGTACCCTTCCTCTCTGGTTTTGTTGTACGTCTAGTGTGGTGTGCTATGTCTGGTATTTGTGGTGTTGTTACCAGCATAGCTGCTTGACGTGTCACTTTTGGTGTGTGTATGTTGCACTGGAGGGGTTTAAGCAATATTCAAGACTGTGTGCTTCCCAGCCTGGAACCCCCATGCTTCTTGTAGCAGCAGGGAGGTCCGGGTTGTCGTTGGTGCCGTTCTTCCATCTCGGCTGCGGCAGGTAAGAGTTGATAGCATTTGTGGTGTTGCTGTGCTATTTACCTGCCGTACTGTTTATAGTCTTGCACCCTGCCAGCTACTGGGCCTCTGGAGACACCTGTCATCCGTGTCCTGGATGAACAGGTGTTCTCTGCCCTGTCACCAGCTGTAGGGCAATGCAGGGATACTTAGACTTCTAGGCACGTGGGTATGAGCCCCCTGTTGAGGGAAGTTTTAGGAGGTGACCAACTCCCTTTTCCCTGCATTGCAGCCCGGTAGCAAAGGACATTGCGTGATGGGGGGGATTCCCCCAGTCCCCGTCGTGACACTAGGTTAATTACATGCACCATATAGGGAGCATGTGTTATTTCCCCCAAGTTCAGAGTGGCCCAGATGTTGCGACCATTGTCGCTGACCACCTTGCCTCCAGTTGGAGTCGGCGGGGTGACAGCTAGCAGATTGTTTGCTGCATGATGTACTTTAGCAACTGCTCACTTGTATGGCTACTCTGCCCAACGGTGTGCCCTGATACTGTTTGGGACAGCAGAATGTCCATGACAAAGGAGGTGGATAAGTGCCTGGCCTTATAGTGGCGCCAAAGGATACCTCTATATAAACGTCTTAGTGGCAACCGGTAAACTGTAGTGAAGGTTCAAGAGAAGTAATATTACTGAATAAAAAAGACATATAATATAAAAAAGTAAGGTAAAAAACAATGCAAGTGACTCACTTCACCCAGGAGGAGCAGGGTGGGATAAAGCTCAAGACACCTGCCGTGCTTCCTCCTATTTTACATATTTTACATGTTTATAAGCCGCATCTTTCTTTTTTATCTTTTTTAGCTCGTTGTTTTCATATCCATTTATGTTTCCGACTATACGTCACTTCTGGTGCGCTCCACGCCGCATGCATGACGACAAACCGGAAGTGACGTCAACCGGAAGTGACGCAAACCGGGAGTGATGTCGTGCATGTTCGTTGGTGCTCTTTTTTAGCTTTAAATACTGTATGTCACATTGTATACTCCATGCTCCTGATGAAGGGGATATATAAAACCCCAAAAGGCGTTGAGCCACTCTTTACCCTCACCCTGTGCTGGAATAAAGGATTTTGACAAGAAGTACCCCGTTTGGACTGCAGTCAATCCTAAGATCTTTACAAAGCGACCCAGGCGCAGGAGAAAGCACGGCAGGTGTCTTGAGCTTTATCCCACCCTGCTCCTCCTGGGCCAAGTGAGTCACTTACATTGTTTTTTACCTTACGTTTTTATATTATATGTCTTTTTTATTCAGTAATATTACTTCTCCTGAACCTTCACTACAGTTTACCGGTTGCCACTAAGACGTTTATATAGAGGTATCCTTTGGCGCCACTATAAGGGCTTTTTTTCCTTTTTTTGATCTCCAGTGGACCCTTCTTTCGCCTCTCATTAATTTTTAACCCCACAGAGGAATCTCTGAGGGGTATTATGCCCTTCGGCAGCCTCAATACCTCCATCTAACAAGAACCATTGATCAAATACTAACGACCACTAAGCCATTATAATACCGGTCCACGCTTTTGGCGCCCTGCCAGTTATTCCTGGAGCCTCCCTTGGGCCTGCGACTAACCCGCTCTATTTTATCTCCTCTCCCCGTTTTACATTACAGTTGCCCCAGGTGTCCACTGTGCCATGCACCTTGCTCCACAGCAAGAATCACAAGTAAAGGCCAGCATCCTTCACCACGTACAAGGCACTTCTAAATGGTACGGCAGAGACTGAACTGCCAGCAACTTGGCCAAATTGGGGTATAGCTTCTAGACAAGCAAAGTACTGGTCAAGAATTGTTTTTTCATGGCCACACATTCTGTCATGGATGTCTTATGATGGAGCAGAACCCAAGGAGCAGAAGGAGTCTTAGCAGGAGAAGAAGAAAATGTTGATGATGATGACAATGTATTGCTTGGGGATGTTGGTTGGCAGCCACAAAAAGGACCAGGAGAAGGAGTACAGACTTGTTCTCATGTGCTACAATAGAGCTCTGGTACCTATGTTTGTATTTGAACGTCCACGGCTTATTTTGATTCCTGCAGATCTTCCAAACAGCTGTGATTTTGTTCGCTGCCATATGCGAGTTGCTCGCACAGAACTTGTGGAATCCGAGTTTGGCGTATGTCTGGCACTTTTTGTGCTTGCATCCACAGTATTAGTGGCATCACCAGTTCCCAAACTGGCCACAATATAAACAGATCTGGTCCTACCAGTTCTTTTGGTTTTAGCCCTTTGGAGCTTTTAGCCACTGCAGCCATTACCCTTTGCCTCAGATTTCTCCATTCTGGCACCTCAATCCGGGTTCCAAGGTCCTGCCCAACACACAATGATCATCAAGAGTCCTCTCTCTCCCTGCAACTTTTATCAGACTGTGATATATCATGGTAGGCTCCTTGTCCCCCCTCCCCATTCCCTGCTCTGTATTTACCCTGACTGCAACTGTTGCTGCCCCCACTGCCAATACCATGGCTATTGGTGCCACTATTACCACCCCCAATACAGCTATGCATGGGTTCCCCAGCCTACTCCTGAACCTCCTCCTCAGGGAAGTCCTGCTTTCACATAAGTAGTCAACAGGTAGACTATCTTGACTATTTGCCGCAGGGCATGGTGGGGTTTTCTTGACACTCCTTAGGAAAAAGGAAGGCACCTTTCTGAAGCCAGGGAGAACTGCAGATCACTACTACTACTACTGTTACTACTACTGCTTCTGGATGGATAGCTGGTGCTGCTACTACCCATATTCTGGCCCTGGGTCTTTTGTTTTGAACACTGATATTTTTGGGCCTAAATGTACACAGCACACAAAGTATGGAATGGCTTGCAAATCTGTTTTCTGGAACTTAAAGACAGAGAGGCGCAATAAAATGCACTTCTCTTTCCACAAACACACTAAAGACACTGCTACTTGCAATTGACTTTGGAAATAATGCAGTATCGGGGCCACCATTTCAAGTGTAAAACTCAAATTATCAACATACTATGAGATTATTTCCCCCTCCGCCCAACACCAACATTTGAACTGTTTGAAGATGCCCTGACACAGGCTTAGCACTAGTATTTCATGTGTTTTCACTGCATTGCTATAGTTCACACAAAAAGAACTTGAACTGTCCGGGAGATAGCCAGACATAGATTTTGTCCTAGTATTTCATGTTATTCGCTCTATAGTACAGTAAACGTTGCACTTTTGTATTGCTATTGCAGTGAGGCCCTGTGGGAGCCGGTGGGAGTGGTAGTGGCCCTAATGTAGTGTTGTTGTGTCATGGTGTCCTACTTCAGGCCATAGTTCCCTATAGTCCATTACAGTCAAAGTAGAATACTGAACAATGAGGTCAGAGTTAAATATAACTAAGTCTTTTTTTCCTAAGTGCAACATAGAATGTGAAATTGATAAAGTAGCAACAGGCTTTAGTGCAATTCTTCTCTGGCACCAGCAAGGATATGAAGGCAGGTTGTCACGGCTTAGGATGGAGAAAACCCTCAGCCGTGCGGTGCCAGAAGATGGAAAGGTCGCTACTTGGCCAGGACCACAGAATTAGGGAGAAGGTCACCTCCTAGAGCTTCCCTAATCTGACCCTGACTCCTAGCTGCATGAGCCGCCCTTGAAGGTAGGAGGGCTCATGCTCAGGAACCTCGGATCCCTGAACTAGGAGCTGGGTAGACAGCCCATTCCTCCTGGACGCGGAGAAACAGGAGTCTAAAGTGGCCAAGCTACAAGGGGAACAGAAACAACTTATGGCAATGGCAGGTAAATGCAACAAACACCACACTCACCTGCCACAGACAACAAAGCCTGGAACCCATGTGCAGCTGCTGTCCAGAACACAAACGAAGACAGCACACACCACACATCACACAGGAACCCAGGACCATAAGCTGCAATAACAATGAGACCACACACACCTTCATAACACCATGTAATGTAATTTATGACCACAAGGGTGGCCCTCACTGACAGATGGTATTAGCCAGGAGGATGACTTCAGCTAACCATGGCTGAAGTACCCCTCAGAGTCTGGCATCCAGCAGCAGCTAAATAGCCCCAAGTGGCCACACCCACACCCAGTGTTCACAAACTAAGAAGGGAGTTAACCCTTCCTACACCAGGCAAGGGAAAAAGCCACTTAAAGGGGAAGTGTCCAAATAAACATAACACTGCAGCTGTTACCGCAGGCAACGACATGCGTGGCAACCATGTCCTGGGAGTCAGCCAGAAGGCCGAGACACTGCCACCACATGTATACAATACCAAACTTTGCCACGGGCATCCACAGTGAAGGGAAGTGTCACACCTACATAAACCTCGTGCACACCAGACATACAAAATGCATACATACACACACACCCAACCAGGTGTAACCGCATGCACTTGACAGCAAGCTGCCTAGCAACAGCTCAGGCTGCTATACTGCCAAGTACCAAATCATGTTGCCAGCGGCAACCACACGTGAGGCAACATACCAGCAGCCCTCATCATGTGGTTGACAATAAAACCAAACCGCAGGCAATTGCATGCGGATCCTGAGTCACGACCATGACCATGGTCGTGACACAGGTTGGTGGTAATTCTGCATTTGGGTGATACTGGCCTAGTGGTTGTTTGGTGACGGGTGGCTTGACTGTCCCCCTTACCTTTATAGCAGTGTATGTAGAAGCTGAATTTAGCAGTTCACTCTGCAGTTTTTATCATCTCAAGGCTTTTTTTTTAGGCAATTTAGTAATGGGTTTCCCTGGAGAATTCTCTGTAAGAGCAAGAGCACTACAGTTGCAACGCGCCGTACCCCATGGCCCCTATCGCATCACAGGTGTAGTAGGAATGCCAAGTGGTGTAGTGTGGCCTAAATGTCTCTTTATGTGTCACGGTGCTCTTACCTGGATACTGTTAGACCCCAGGCTTTGGATCCGAAGCAAAAGAAAGGGGGAATAATTGAAGGATGAAATAAAAATAACTTGAGTCCAGACCTTGTGGTGAAATTCAATTGCAGCTTTACTTGAATAAACGTTCATCCAAATGATTAGCAGGCTTTGTCTTGGTTCCAGCAGGCTTTAGCATAAACTGGCAGACAAAATCAACTCTGCTTTCTCTCTTTCTCTGCTGTACTGACAGGCTTGCTTAATAACTCTGTTTTCCTTCTTTATGCTGCACTAAACTCTGCTTTAGTCTGGTTTATATATTTCAGATCTGCTCTGATATCCTTGGATTAGGTGCCGTCAACTGTTATTCCCCTCCTGACACTCAGTAAACAACTTATTTTCAGCCGAAGAACAATTTCCTCTGACTGCTACTTCATTCAGGTCTTCTCAGCTCCAACATGAAGTCCGAACTGGAATCAACTAGAACTGCAACCCCTCCTTCTGGTGGGAAATAGGACTTGCCCACTTCTGCCCAAAGGGCGGAGAATGGAATGGTGAGTTCCATTCTATCTAAATATGCGCTGCAACCTGCTGGTGAACCGGGCACATTATATGTAATAAACAGTTGCATAGAAAGATTATATCACTGCACAAAGTAGAGGACCTGGACAGAAATACACAGATGACATTTATATTAGACCATTAAAGATCTAGTAGCTCCACGGTGTTACACAGTCTGCGTCCTCTCCACACAGTCTCGAGACAGGAACTCCCCCTCCTGGCATGAAGCAGGACTAGCCCACCCCTACCAAGAGGGAAGGAACAGGGTGGTACCACTGAGGAAGGGACGCACAAGTCCCGAAACGTGTCTGGGCAATACATGAATGCAGTAAGATAGGAAGCTTCCGATATACCGTACCACCCGCTCACAACATGCCGAATCAATATACAGTTAAACAACATTGCCAACTGTAATATACAGCTCCGCTGGGATTCGAACTAGGAGAGATTCGTACAACACTCACGTCGGGGGAGATTCCTACAACCCCCGATACCAAGCACTCAGCAATCAACACAGCCGGCAAGCCAGGAATAAAAAGCGCGCCAACATGTGGGACGCCACGTGGGATGCCAACTTCAACTAAACAGACATCCACACGCCGCAGCGAAGTTACAACAAGAGGAAACCCACCATATAGCGGGCAATACGGTAAACTAGCTACTTTGTAGCCAACATAAGTATTTAATTACTTGCTATATACGATACCAACTGATACTTGTACATTGGATAAAATACCCGAATGTAAAGGAATATATTAATTCAATTAACATCACCACTATCATTTTCACCACCCTCACCACAACTATTTAGACTGACTATATATCATATTATTATTATTTATTTCCATCCTTTATATCTAACTTTTTAATTCTTTTTTTTTTTTTTTTTCGTTATTTATTTATCTTTTATTTTTTAAATTTTTATTTTTTCCTTTTCTACACTAACCACATGAACTTATCTCCCATTTGGATCAACACAATTCGGATATACCTATTTTCTATATGGACACAATGAACTAACATAATTACTAGGGGACTATCTATTGATACACAGTAATTCGTATTCTTTTTTTCCTATCCCCTTTTTTATATTTTTTTTTATATTTTATATCTATACAATACCTTAAATAAAAACCTATAAATTTTAATTATATACGGTTCTACATTTTATTTATATAATCTAGAAGTGATTTTACCTCTTCCACACCTTGTGGACTGTATCTATCATACCGTGTCTACAGGCAACTCAACCATCCAGAACTGCACTGATAGGAGATATCCTATCGGTGCAGTTCTGGATGGTTGAGTTGCCTGTTATCTACTACCAATTACTTTTTAACCCTGTTCCTGCCAACCCTTGCCATCCTTACCTTGCTGGTGGTAATAGCCAGGAAACAAACTGTGAAAGACAATGCATAGCAATTAACAATTTAGTAACATAGTACATAAGGCCGAAAAAAAGACATTTGTCCATCCAGTTCGGCCTGTCATCCTGCAAGTTGATCCAGAGGAAGGCAAAAAAAAAACCTGTGAGGTAGAAGCCAAATTTCCCCACTTTAGGGGAATAAAAAATTCCTTCCCGACTCCAATCAGGCAATCAGAATAACTTCCTGGATCAACGACCCCTCTCAAGTAGCTATAGCCTGTAAAATTATTACACTCCAGAAATACATCCAGGTCCCTCTTGAATTCCTTTATTGTACTCACCATCACCACCTCCTCAGGCAGAGAGTTCCATAGTCTCACTGCTCTTACCGTAAAGAATCCTCTTCTATGTTTGTGTACAAACCTTCTTTCCTCCAAACGCAGAGGATGTCCCCTCGTCACAGTTACAGTCCTGGGGATAAATAGATGATAGGATAGATCTCTGTACTGACCCCTGATATATTTATGCATAGTAATTTGATCTTCCCTCAGTCGTCTTTTTTCTAAAGTGAATAACCCTAATTTGGATAATCTTTCAGGGTACTGTAGTTGCCCCATTCCAGTTATTACTTTATTTGCCCTCCTCTGGACCCTCTCCAGCCCTGCTATGTCTGCCTTGTTCACAGGACCCCAGAACTGTACACAGTACTCCATGTGTGGTCTGACTAATGATTTGTAAAGTGGTAGGACTATGTTCTCATGACGGGCATCTATGCCCTTTTGATGCAACCCATCTCCCCCAGGTCTGGAGATGCCCTGACATGGATTTCGGCCTTAGTATTTCATGTTGTCACTCAGATTTCAAATGCTACCCACATGTACATGTATATTGCTATTTTACCAACAACCCCCCCCCCCAAATAAATAAATAAATAACTGTCTCGAGATGCCCTGATGCAGATTCCGGAAGCTTTTCAGGCTTGTTTCGGACCAATCCACCAAATGGCATGCAGTGCCATTTTACTGCACATCAGTGAGAAAAAGCACTAGGAAGCAAGAAGAAGGATGCTCAAATTACCCTGAGAGGAAATGATTGGCTCACAGACTGACAAACAGCCTGGATGAACCAATCAGTGCTGTAGCGGGCAGGGATGTACCCTTGCAGAACAAGCAAAGTCTTGTTCTTTGTAGGGCTGTGAATGAGGGTGGATGGGCCTTTGGAGTGTCCGACAGAAAACGATCTTAGGGACAGTCACAATGAAGCTTCTATTCTACTGTCAGAGACATTGAAGGGAAAGGCTAGAAAGAAGAATAATTGATAGAATAGAGAAAGGCAGGGAAAGCGGTCATCCAGGGAGTGAGGCTGGGTGTGCTTGGCAGTATGTTCCAGCTGCAATTACTGCCTTATTACACGGCAGCAGAACATCAAAAGTGGCTACCTACAATGACATTTCTTTTATTTTTTCCCCCATTTTAACAAAAAATTTTTTGGGGGGGGATGGGCAGGGGACTAAAAACTGTAGAACAAGTGTTTTACTAGGGATGAGCGAACCCGGACTGCACTGTTTGGTAGCCGAACATGGACATTGGCACAAAGGTCCATGTCCGTTGTTCGGAGTTAAAATAAAGCTTAATCAACAAGTGTTTTAGCTGTAGGCACTTGGAAGCCATCACAGTCATGCCTAGTATTAGCATGGCTGTGATTGGCAGGCTATAGCTACTAGAGAGGGGTTGTTGATCCAGGGAGTTATTCTGATTGCCTTATTGGAATTGGGAAGGAGATTTTCTCCCCTTAAGTGGGGAAAATTGGCTTGTACCTCACAGTTTTTTTTTCCCTTCCTCTGGATCAACTTGCAGGATGACTGGCCGAACTGGATGGACAAATGTCTTTTTTCGACCTTATATACTATGTTACTATGTTGTATGACTCTGAGCCTGAAGTTTACAGGCACAAACAGACGACCTTCAGGTTTGTTAGGAGGGCTCTCTGCCTGCAAAGGCAGAAGAAGAAAAGACAAATCCTCCATTAAATCTGGGGTGTTCAAAGTGGCTATGAAGCACCTCGCAGGAATAATGGGCTCAGGCTCAGAGTCACGTACCGAAATGACCTCTGGGAAACAACGAGAGTGGGCATCTGCTTTGACATTTTTGGGTCCTGGTTTGTAAGTTAACCGGAAATTGAAACAAGTGAAAAATAATGCCCAACGAGCTTGACGAGAATTTAACCTCTTGGCACCTTCGATGTATTCAAGAATTTTGTGGTCGGTGTAAACCATAATGGGATGTTCCGCACCCTCTAGCCAATGTCGCCACTCTTGAAAAGCCAACTTAACTCCCAGAAGCTTTCTATTGCTGATGTCATAATTGCATTCAGCTGGCAAGAGATTCCGGGAGAAAAAGGCACAAGGATGAAGCCTCTCAGGATTTCCAGAATACTGGGAGAGAACCGCCCCCACACCAACCTCAGAGGAATCAACCTCGAGGAAAAAAGGTTGAGAAGTGTCTGGATAAATGAGGATTGGAGCGGAGCAGAAGGCCTGCTTCAGCGTCTCAAAGGCTTCGCCAGACTCTCTCGTCCACTTAGATGGGTTCGCCCCCTTCTTAGTGAGGTTCGTTAGGGGACCTACCACCGCAGAAAAGTTCTTAATAAATTTGTGGTAGAAGTTGGCGAAACCTAAAAAAACGCTGTAATCCCTTCAGGTCCTTAGGCGGAGGCCAATTCAGAACAGCTGAGAGCTTGGATGGTGTAATGGTACGCTGGGTTGCGCTCCAGCGTGGAACGCAACGGCCGCCTGTAATCGTACGCTGGGTTGCGCTCCAGCGTGGAACGCAGCGGCCGCCGGGCCGTCTAGTGGCTCCGCCCACTCACGCTCCGGCCCATAAATAGGAGCCAGGGGCTGTACAGGGTGTTCCACTAATGGAGTGCGTACCCTGTCAGCTCCATTTACCTAGAGGACGCTATCCCTGAATCTGGACTGGAACCCTGAACACCGTGGAGGACTCCCCACCATCAGCCACTGGCTCCCCCGCTGCTGGCTCCCTCGCCAAGGACTGCTAACCGCAAGTATATGCCTGCTAACTGGCTTTTCTATTAATCTGGAAGTCAGAGTGGAGGGATCTCCCGGTGGTGAGAGTTGGTATTGCAGTGTTATTCCTAAGCTGAGGATATGCTATGAACTACCTCGTAACCCCTTCAACCAATAGGAGACCTTCCTCCCCATTAGCTAACCATTTAGTTTGTTTTGCGGTAAATGATTTTGCTAACCCCAAACTCTCCGCCTAAGACTGAGAGAGCCGCCTGGGGTTCATACTGAGCAGCCGCAAATCACACAGCCAATACTCAGGCAGTGTGGTAAAAGTGGATGTCCATTGACTCCGCAGTTGAGATCCTAACTGATCAACTTGGTGCGTTACAGATGGATCCATCGCCAAACCTCGTTCAGAGACAATATACCCTAAGAAGGGCAATTCTCTCACCTCAAACAGGCACTTCTCAAGTTTGGCGTATAAGCAATTCTCCCTCAGCTTCTGGAAAACCTGACACACATGATCCGGACAGCCTGCGGGTCCGATGAGTAGATGAGTATATCGTCTAAATAGACGACCATGAATCTACCCAATAAATTACAGAGGACATCATTAATGAACTCCTGGAAGACCGCAGGGACATTACAGAGACCGAAAGGCATTACGAGATACTCCTTAAGCCCGTCCCTGGTGTTTAATGCGGTCTTCCATTCGTCACCATTATGAATGCGTACCAAATTATATGCACCCCGCAAATCGAGTTTGGTGAAGACTCGGGCCCCCGCCACTTGAAAGAATAAGTCCTCAATAAGTGGAAGAGGGTACCAATTCTTCACCGTAATTCGATTGAGGCCGCGGAAATCGATACATGGTCTCAATCCGCCGTCTTTCTTCCCCACAAAGAAGAATCCTGCTCCTGCGGGAGAAGTAGACGTTCGAATGAAACCCCTATCGAGGTTCCCTTTTATATGATCCCGCTGGGCCTGAATCTCAGGCCAGTGAGATTATACAGATGTCCTCTGGGTGGCGTGGTACCTGGCAACAAATCAATAGGACAATTATATGGCCTAAGAGGAGGTAACACATCAGCCCCCTGTGGGCTGAACACATCCTGGAAGTGATGATAATGTTTAGGATGCCAGTGACAACTCCAGACAAATGCACCTAGTGAGGCAATCAGAACTCCACTGGCAAATTTGTCCGGAGTGCCAGTCCACTACTGGATTATAAAGTCTCAACCAGGGGAGACCCAAAATCACAGGAGTGGATGGCATGTCCAGGGTTAAAAGGTTTAAGACCTCCCGGTGATTAGCCCCCACCGTTACCTGCAACCTGGGTGTCATCCACAACGACCGGCCTTCTTGAAGGGGTGACCCATCCACAGCGGTGACGGAAATGGCTGCTTCCTGCTTAATGACTGGAATCTAACTGTCGAACCAGGGAAGAGTCAATAAAAATTTCTGTCAGCTCTCCAGTCATGTATGGCGGAAAAAGGATGGTCCTTTCCTTGCCATTCAATAGAAATTGGTATGAGAAGCCAACTTCTTTTAAGAGGAGGCAGCAGAGCATCTAGTGGGTTCTCTTCAAATCCCACTAGGCTTTGTCGTTTCCCGGCAGGAGTAATGGGCATCTGGTGACCAACTCCTCCACAATATAGGCAAAGACCCTTGTTTTGGCGACGAGCCCTCTCAGTAGGGGTAAGACAAGAGGACCCCAGTTCCATGGGTTCCTCAGCTGATTTACTGGGTTTTGGAGAAGGACTGGATGAGGCTGGGCGAGAAGCCCGCTCTAGACGACGTTCCCGAATTCGACGATCAGCGTCGATTGCCTGCTGGGTTGCCACATCTAGTGATGGTAGGGAGGTAGAGATAATCACAAGTCTCTGACAGGGTCAGATAGTCCCAACCAGAACCAGTGCCGAAGAGGTTTCGGATTCCACTCGGGGTTCTGCTGGAGTCGGGTCGGGCAAACCCTGAACTCCCTGAAGGAGGAGTTTAAGCTCGTCCCCGACTGTTGCCAGTTGTGCATGGATCTTGTTGAGATTTACAGCAGAGATGTTCATCCTCTATTGCAGTGTTTCCCAACCAGTGTGCCTCCAGCTGTTGCAAAACTACAACTCCCAGCATGCCCACACACCCAAAGGCTGTCCGGGCATGCTGGGAGTTGTAGTTTTGCAACAGCTGGAGGCACACTGGTTGGGAAACACTGCTCTATTGGACCAAGAGATTGGCTGCTCCAGTTAATTCCACTAATTGCTGCTGGATACGATCCATGATAACTGGAGATTGGGGCCCACTGTTCTGTATGGTGCAGAACCCCAAACAACCAGATAGAGTTTAAACAACGGTGGATTTATTAAATGACGGCAGTACAGTCCATACCAGAAATCATATGCAGGTAATCAATCCAAATAATACCTTGTGCAGGAAAACTCACAAGGGACAGCCAGACCAGGCCAAAGTTCATATGTACAGAAATAGTCTGTGTAACATAGTACCTAGGGACGAGACATTTCCAGGGTACGATCCGAGGTCCAACACGAGACAAACTGTTCCGCATAGAAATTTCCCACAGGCAGTCTATAGAGATGGATTGAGGAAGTCAGAGGTCATGCACAGGTAGTCTGGAAAAATGTGAACAGCAACATACACCCGGGTTGTCAAAACAACAGTGGGCACTGACCAGCCAGGGAGATCACCTCTTAAACACCTGCTAGCCAATCACAGAGTGCCATGTGTCTATTCCTCATAGGCCATATGATTATGCTAATCCCTGACAATTGTGCGGCCTTGTCTGGTCATTGATCACTTAACCCATGCCTGCCCTCTAATCTACTGGAGTTTATGTGCAGGTATATTCCCTGTCAGCGGCCAGCGTAGCGAATAAGATGTGCATACGTTAGGCCGCGTAACCCTTTGCAAACCTCCTCTCTAGCGTGCACGCGGACGCTCAAGCGGCCCAGCATGGCTACTCAATCGCGTTGGCACGGACGCCAGAACCGCGTCCGCCCGCAAAGGAGTCGGAACAGAAAATTCCACATGCACATACGTGACCTGTCCCGCTACTCCAATAGGGTCCCCAGCTGGTCGAGCCCCAGGAGAATTCCTGGGGGCCTCAGTGGACCGTAAAACAGGAGAGTGTCTTACAGGAACAATATATTGTTTATTTCTTTGCAAGTGATTATAATTTTATGTCTTATATTGTGTTATCTGCTGTGCCTTCCTCTCGATCAACTTGCAGGATAACAGGCCGAACTGGATGGACAAATGTATTTTTTCGGCCTTATATACTATGTTACTATGAATAAGTGTCATCTATTATGCTTATATAATGAAGAAAATTAAGAATGTTTATAAAAATAAAAAAATAAAACCAGCCTGTTATTTGTGTCAGTGACATAAAGCAATTTTTAAGGGGTTCCAAAGTCCACCATTTCATCTGTCTTACTGTAATAGCAGAGTAAATCAGTCTGTTCATTGTGTCGGTGAAACAAAGCAATTTTTTGGTTGTTCCAAATTCTACTAATGTATGCGTCTTACTGTAATAGCATAGTAGATCAGTCTGTTAATTGTGTCCATGACAAAGGCATTTTTGTGGTTCACAAAACCGCATTTTTAGCATCCTTACTGTTATAAAACAGTTAATCAGTCTGTTAATTGTGTTGGTGACATAAAGGCAATCTGGGGGTTCATAACACCGCATTTTCACCCGTGCTACTGTTATGAGAGAGTTAATTAGTTTATTAATTGTGTCGTTGACATAAAGGCAATTTGTAGATTTACAACATAACACTTTTATCCGTCTTACTGTTTTTTATAATACAGCTAATCAGTTTTGTAACAGAACGTAATATCACCTCAGAATCAAGGAAGAATGGATGTAGTTATATAGAAAATAAAAACACCCCAAAAATGCTTGTATTAGATTGCAATTTCATCCCAGAATCAAGGAGGAATGGATCTAATTGTATATTAACTAAATACACCCCAAAACTGTTTGTATTAGACTGCAATTTCACTACAGAATCAAGGAGGAATGCATGTACTTATATCAACTAAATACACCCTAAAACCATTTGTAACAGAACACAATATAATTCCAGACTCAAAGAGGAATGGAAGTACTTATATGTAAAATAAATACACCCCAAAATTGTTTGTAACAGAACGCAATTTCACCCCCAGAATCAAGGAGAAGTGGATGTAGTTATATAGAAAATAAAAACACCCCAAAAGTGCTTTTAACAGAACGCAATATCACCCCAGAATCAAGGAGGAATGGATATACATATATATCAACTAAATACACGCCAAAACTGTTTGTATTAGTTTGCAATTTCACCCCAGAATCAAGGAAAAATGGATGTACTTATATATCAACTAAATACACCCCAAAACTAGTTGTACGAGACCGCAGTTTCACCCTAATAACAAGGATTACTGGAATTCGCTGTTGATTGGCTGGCTGGCTGCATTGATGGCATTGTGGGCAATCCCTCATTCCCAAGCTTCTTACTTACTTTTTCTAACATGTGCAGCAGCCATTTTTGAAAAAATGTGATTCGTTACCACTAGGGATAAGTAGACCACTGGATGTCAGGATTCGAGGGGCTCAGCCAAACTTTGTTTTTAAAGTTCGATTTGGGTTGCGAACTTGACCTGAACTTGACTCAGAACAAAGTACTCCATTGAAGTCAATGGGGATCCGAACTTTGGGGCACTAAAATGGGTCATCTTATTAGTATTCCTAAAAAAAAACAAATTTTTTTTTTGGGGGGGGGGGGGGGGGTTGGTAACTGTCGACTACCAAACATTGAGAGATGGCAAAGAGAACACACAAATTGCGCTGGAGTGCAATGGCTAGGTGCACCCGGTATATTTCTCTACTCTGCCAATATAAGACATAACAATCTTGAGCCTGGAGGCAGAGGTCCCAGTGGAGGAGGAGGTGAACGTGGCGGTGCAGGCGGAGGAGGCAGACAGGGAAGTGCAGGTGGAAGAACCGGAGGTCACCAACCTTATTTTTTATATTTTTGGGGGGTTTGTGGAGGCATAGGGTTTGAAGAGGCAGACGTGGCAGTGCAGACAGAGGAGGTGGACGTGGCAGTGCAGGCGGAAGATGAGGTCACCAACCTTATTTTACTTTTTATTTTTTTTATTTTTTTGAGAACGCACAAAGTGCGCTGGAGAATGACAATGGCTGGGTGCAGCCATTATACTTCTTTACTCTGACCAAGGTACAGACAAGTCCTGTGGGACCCATGCTTGGTTCATTTTAATTAACTTGAGCTTGTCCAGGTTGGCTGTGGACAGACGGATGTGTCTGTCAGTGATCACCCCCCCCTGCCGTGCTAAACAAACGTTCGGACAATACACTTGCTGCAGGGCAGGCCAGCACCTCCAAGGCATACAGGACAAGCTCAGGCCATGTGCCCAATTTGGAGACCCTGAAGTTAAACAGGGCAGACCCATCAGTCAGTGTGCCGGCCAATCACAGCCATGGCGATGCCATGTGCCCACATGTTAATCGCTTGTTGATTGGCTGTGCTGCAGCCTTTCAACAAGCTTTATTTAAAGTATTAACAACAAGCCCGGACAGAGACTTTGGCACCAATATCCGGGTTAAGTACATGGACACCCAAATATCCCGTACAGTCCTGAACGTAGCAGCCCGGGTTTGCTCTTCCCTAGTTACTACGAAGCGAGAGGAAATTCGACTTCTCGATGAATTAAATTTTTCCTGAAATTCGGATCTAATTCCACTTTGTCAACTTCGATTCACTCATCTCTAATAACGATACATTGTATGAACTTTCTCTACATAATAAATGCCACTTACTGAAGTGAGACAACCCCTTTAAAGTACCCCATAAGAAAGACCTCATTATGATTTGCCGCCTCATCTATTTTCCTTAGTTGTAGATTTTCTGTGGACTCTGGTATATCACGTGGCTTATATTTATTTACTTCTACCCACAGTGACTCCACATGTTCATTTCCCTCACTTATTTCTTCCCGAAGTATAGGCTTGTAAATCCCAAATATGTGTGAAGGTAAAAGAAAATGCAAAATGTTTTTCAACATTTTTTATAAATAAAAAAATGAAAAGTTTGTTGTTCCTTTGTATTCAGACCCCCTGAGTCAATACTTTTTAAGAACACCATTCACTGCAATTACTGCTTCAAGTCTTTTGAGGTATGTCTCTACCAGTTTTGCACATCTGGAAGCTGAAATTCTTCCCCATTCTTCTTTGCAAAATAGCTCATGATCAGTTAGAATGGATGAGCATCTGTCAACAGCAATTTTCAAATCTTGCAACATTCAGGGGGCTTGGCTTGCCGCCGAGGAAGATGGCTGCTTAAGAGTTGAGCTCCTACAGAACAGCAGCGACTCACACAGCATTTGGCTAACCCGAGGCAAGAGGTCCCTGAAAGACCAGGGCAAATTGAGCTTTTCCTTTGACAAAGAGCGGTGCCTACATAGCGGTGGCGCTCCTTCTTCACCTACTTGACTTTACTAGCATTTACCCGCCACAACTGAGATCGGTGAAAGTGCAAGGATGAGCCCTCAATATCCATCACTCACTCCTGTGAGTACTCCTTCAAAGACCGGTAGCTTCCCAGATCCTTCACTGCGTGAAGACCCCGGAGATAGCCTTCCGCTAGTGGGCCACATGTCCCAGCTTGAAGCTTCTCCTACTAACAGCCACCATACCCATCCGCTCCTTCAGCAAGGGCCGCGTGCCATTGCCACAGACAGGACACTGTCTATGCTAACAATAGTTATGAGCGGCAGGGGCTATATTCGAATTCGCAAATTCGAGATTATTTTCTGGATTGCAAAAAATCGGCAATGTAATATTCGGGTAATGCTCGCAAAATATAGGCGTGGGTCACTTTTGCTACATTTTCCAAACTGCTAGAAGTTGCCTGAGACTGTAGAAAATGGTTTTAATCCATAAAGGGCATAAATCACCTAACATTCCTAAATTGTTTGGAATAACGCAATTTAAAACATCAGGTATGATGTTGTATGGATCAGATAGTGTAAGGGTTACGCCCGCTTCACAGTGACAGACCAAACTCCCTGTTTAACACACCGCAAACAGTCCATTTGCACAACCGCAAACTCCCCATTTGCACAAGGTTGGATACCAAGCTAGCCATCTCCCGTTCCTTGTCCTCACTGACATTATTGAAGGTCTCTTCCTCCACCCAGCCACGTACAACACCAAGGGACCCCGGAAGGTGACAAGTCCCCTGGGACGCTTGCTGTGGTTGGTCTTCCACCTCCTCAAAGCCACCTTACTCCTCTGACTCCTATTCTTCAGACTCCTCTCTCTGCGTTGCCGCAGGTCCAGCAATAGACGACGACAAGGCTGTTTCTGGTGATGATGGTGACCACAACTCTTCCTCTTCATGCGAATCTACGCCCTGATCCAGCACTTTTCGCAGGGCACGCTCCAGAAAAAACGCATATGGGATGAGGTCGATGATGTTGCCTTGGGTTTGACTTACCAGGTTTGTCACCTCCGCAAAAGGACTCGTGAGCCTACAGCCATTGTGCATGAGCGTTCAGTAACGCAGCCAAAAAATACCCAGCGACGCAGAGGCTGTGCTCTTTTTTTTTTTTATTAAAAAAATCGGTTCTTACCAGTTTAATCTCTGTTTTGTCCCCTATCAGGGGCCGATGTGGTGTATGGAATAGATTTTAGGAACCGGGAGATGGAAAAAGATGGTTGGTTGGTCCTCTTCCAATTTGGGGCACTGCGCGTGCGCCGTGCAATTTACTGTGCTATCAGATATGAGTGGTATGTTAAGTAGCACTGCGCGTGCGCCGTGCAATGTACTATGCAATCCCAATATGAGTGTTATGTTAAGTAGTACTATTCCTATAAGTTTTATCCCTGTTACGTCCCCTATCAGGGGCCGGTGTATGGAATAGATTTTAGAAACCGGGAGATGGAAAAAGATGCTTGGCCGGTCCGCTTACTTCCAATTTGGGGCACTGCACGTGCGCCGTGTGATTTACTGTGCAACCAGATATGAGTGGTATGTTAAGTTACTGCTATTCCTATCAATTTAATCCCTGTTACGTCCCCTATCAGGGGACGTGTATGGAATAGAGTTTAGACAACCGCAAAGAGTTGTCAATAGTTGACACACTCATGACATAAATTGTATTCCTCTATGCGTCAATCTTGGTGTAGTGATGACTGTGCTCGTGCGCACGTTTGGGAGATTGCAGGCGATGGCGGTTTTTCAAAGCCTATGGTCGTGCTGAGGCAGTTCAGTGACAGTTAAGTGACCCAGAAAACAATGATTCTGCAGTGTGGGCCCATTGTTGGCCTAGTAGACTTTAATGATCACCTTAGATGATCACAAAGAAAATTCATGTTTTTTCTATGCAAAATTATCCAGCCGATCGCTTTTGGTCTGTTCACAATGAAGCAACGACCTTATCTCATCTGGGGTGTTCCAACATTGCCATTGCCAACACACTCATAGAGGTGATTGCTTCATTGTGATACGCAAGCCCCTTCACCACAACAAGATAACGATCACCAAGTGGAATTGACACATGTATGTGCCTTTTTATTTTATTTATTTTTTGTTTTTGCAGCCACAGTGTAGCACCAGAGGCCAGAAAAATTAGGCATGTACACATGCCAGAAAAACTAGGTATTGTTGCAGCCGCTGCTGTAGCAGCGGCCGGAAAAATTTATGTTTTCCAGGCAGAAAGTGCCCTAAAACATTGCGGCTTGAACACTAGAACATTGCCCTAAAACATTGCGGCTTGAACGCAAGTCATCCGGCATGCAGAGATAAAATACAGCAGCGTGTGGACCATTTTTAGCCCAAGGCATCTCATCTCATCAGGCCTTTTTTAGTCAAATGTATCGCCCACTGTCAGTCCCTTCGGGATCCATGCCTCATTCATCTTAATAAAGGTGAGGTAATCTAGACTTTTTTGACCTAGGCGACTTCTCTTCTCAGTAGAGATGGCCCGAACTATCCGACGGCGAACAGTTCCCGGCGAACATAGCTTGTTCGCGTTCGCCTCTGCCGGGCGAACACATGCGATGTTCGGTCCGCCCCCTATACATCATCATTGAGCAAACTTTGACCCTGTACCTCACAGTCAGCAGACACATTCCAGCCAATCAGCAGCATACCCTCCCTCCCAGACCCTCCCACCTCCTGCACAGCATCCATTTTAGATTCATTCTGAAGCTGCAGTCTTAGTGAGAGGAGGGAGACTGTAACTGCTGCTGATTTAATTGGGAAATCGATAGCTAGGCTAGTGAATTCAGTGTCCACTCCAGTCCTGAAAGACTCATCTGATCTCTGCTGTAAGGACAGCGTCCTGACAGCACCCCAAAAAGCCCTTTTTAGGGCTGCAACATTAGTCTGCTTTTTTTTTTTCCTTTATATACATATTGCAGTTGCCTGGCCTGCCTGTGTGTGAGGAGCTGCAGGCCCACAGACTGTAGTGTGCCCACTGCCAGTGCTCACCCCTGTCATTCCGTGTGGCACAGGACTTTGCTTAAAAAAAGGCACTTAATTTTTACACTTTAATCTAAGGTTAGTTGCCTGCCAGTGTGTGTCAGGCTGACTTCCACTGACTGTAGTGTGCCCACTGCCAGTGCCCACCACTCATACCGGCTGGCACAGGACTTTGCATAAAAAAGGCATTTAATTTTTACACTTTAGTGTAATTTCAGCTGCTTGCCTGCTGCTAGTGTGTGTCAGGCCGACTTCAACTGACTGTAGTGTGCCCACTGCCAGTGCCCACCCCTGTCATCCCGTGTGGCACAGGACTTTGCTTAAAAAAAAGGCACTTAATTTTTACACTTTAATCTAAGGTTAGTTGCCTGCCAGTGTGTGTCAGGCTGACTTCCACTGACTGTAGTGTGCCCACTGCCAGTGCCCACCACTCATACCGGCTGGCACAGGACTTTGCATAAAAAAGGCATTTAATTTTTACACTTTAGTGTAATTTCAGCTGCTTGCCTGCTGCTAGTGTGTGTCAGGCCGACTTCAACTGACTGTAGTGTGCCCACTGCCAGTGCCCACCCCTGTCATCCCGTGTGGCACAGGACTTTGCTTAAAAAAAAGGCACTTCATTTTTACACTTTAATCTAAGGTTAGTTGCCTGCCAGTGTGTGTCAGGCCGACTTCAACTGACTGTAGTGTGCCCACTGCCAGTGCCCACCCCTGTCATCCCGAGTGGCACAGGACTTTGCTTAAAAAATAGGCACTTAATTTTTACACTTTAATCTAAGGTTAGTTGCCTGCCAGTGTGTGTCAGGCTGACTTCCACTGACTGTAGTGTGCCCACTGCCAGTGCCCACCACTCATACCGGCTGGCACAGGACTTTGCATAAAAAAGGCATTTAATTTTTACACTTTAGTGTAATTTCAGCTGCTTGCCTGCTGCTAGTGTGTGTCAGGCCGACTTCAACTGACTGTAGTGTGCCCACTGCCAGTGCCCACCCCTGTCATCCCGTGTGGCACAGGACTTTGCTTAAAAAAAAGGCACTTAATTTTTACACTTTAATCTAAGGTTAGTTGCCTGCCAGTGTGTGTCAGGCTGACTTCCACTGACTGTAGTGTGCCCACTGCCAGTGCCCACCACTCATACCGGCTGGCACAGGACTTTGCATAAAAAAGGCATTTAATTTTTACACTTTAGTGTAATTTCAGCTGCTTGCCTGCTGCTAGTGTGTGTCAGGCCGACTTCAACTGACTGTAGTGTGCCCACTGCCAGTGCCCACCCCTGTCATCCCGTGTGGCACAGGACTTTGCTTAAAAAAAAGGCACTTCATTTTTACACTTTAATCTAAGGTTAGTTGCCTGCCAGTGTGTGTCAGGCCGACTTCAACTGACTGTAGTGTGCCCACTGCCAGTGCCCACCCCTGTCATCCCGAGTGGCACAGGACTTTGCTTAAAAAATAGGCACTTAATTTTTACACTTTAATCTAAGGTTAGTTGCCTGCCAGTGTGTGTCAGGCTGACTTCCACTGACTGTAGTGTGCCCACTGCCAGTGCCCACCACTCATACCGGCTGGCACAGGACTTTGCATAAAAAAGGCATTTAATTTTTACACTTTAGTGTAATTTCAGCTGCTTGCCTGCTGCTAGTGTGTGTTAGGCCGACTTCAACTGACTGTAGTGTGCCCACTGCCAGTGCCCACCCCTGTCATCCCGTGTGGCACAGGACTTTGCTTAAAAAAAAGGCACTTAATTTTTACACTTTAATCTAAGGTTAGTTGCCTGCCAGTGTGTGTCAGGCTGACTTCCACTGACTGTAGTGTGCCCACTGCCAGTGCCCACCACTCATACCGGCTGGCACAGGACTTTGCATAAAAAAGGCATTTAATTTTTACACTTTAGTGTAATTTCAGCTGCTTGCCTGCTGCTAGTGTGTGTCAGGCCGACTTCAACTGACTGTAGTGTGCCCACTGCCAGTGCCCACCCCTGTCATCCCGTGTGGCACAGGACTTTGCTTAAAAAAAAGGCACTTCATTTTTACACTTTAATCTAAGGTTAGTTGCCTGCCAGTGTGTGTCAGGCCGACTTCAACTGACTGTAGTGTGCCCACTGCCAGTGCCCACCCCTGTCATCCCGAGTGGCACAGGACTTTGCTTAAAAAATAGGCACTTAATTTTTACACTTTAATCTAAGGTTAGTTGCCTGCCAGTGTGTGTCAGGCTGACTTCCACTGACTGTAGTGTGCCCACTGCCAGTGCCCACCACTCATACCGGCTGGCACAGGACTTTGCATAAAAAAGGCATTTAATTTTTACACTTTAGTGTAATTTCAGCTGCTTGCCTGCTGCTAGTGTGTGTCAGGCCGACTTCAACTGACTGTAGTGTGCCCACTGCCAGTGCCCACCCCTGTCATCCCGTGTGGCACAGGACTTTGCTTAAAAAAAAGGCACTTAATTTTTACACTTTAATCTAAGGTTAGTTGCCTGCCAGTGTGTGTCAGGCTGACTTCCACTGACTGTAGTGTGCCCACTGCCAGTGCCCACCACTCATACCGGCTGGCACAGGACTTTGCATAAAAAAGGCATTTAATTTTTACACTTTAGTGTAATTTCAGCTGCTTGCCTGCTGCTAGTGTGTGTCAGGCCGACTTCAACTGACTGTAGTGTGCCCACTGCCAGTGCCCACCCCTGTCATCCCGTGTGGCACAGGACTTTGCTTAAAAAAAAGGCACTTCATTTTTACACTTTAATCTAAGGTTAGTTGCCTGCCAGTGTGTGTCAGGCCGACTTCAACTGACTGTAGTGTGCCCACTGCCAGTGCCCACCCCTGTCATCCCGAGTGGCACAGGACTTTGCTTAAAAAATAGGCACTTAATTTTTACACTTTAATCTAAGGTTAGTTGCCTGCCAGTGTGTGTCAGGCTGACTTCCACTGACTGTAGTGTGCCCACTGCCAGTGCCCACCACTCATACCGGCTGGCACAGGACTTTGCATAAAAAAGGCATTTAATTTTTACACTTTAGTGTAATTTCAGCTGCTTGCCTGCTGCTAGTGTGTGTCAGGCCGACTTCAACTGACTGTAGTGTGCCCACTGCCAGTGCCCACCCCTGTCATCCCGAGTGGCACAGGACTTTGCTTAAAAAATAGGCACTTAATTTTTACACTTTAATCTAAGGTTAGTTGCCTGCCAGTGTGTGTCAGGCTGACTTCCACTGACTGTAGTGTGCCCACTGCCAGTGCCCACCACTCATACCGGCTGGCACAGGACTTTGCATAAAAAAGGCATTTAATTTTTACACTTTAGTGTAATTTCAGCTGCTTGCCTGCTGCTAGTGTGTGTCAGGCCGACTTCAACTGACTGTAGTGTGCCCACTGCCAGTGCCAACCACTGATACCGGGTGGCACAGTAGCTTGCCGATAAATAAGGCATTTAATTTTTAGACAGTAGTCTAAATTCAGTTGCTTGCCTGCTGCCAGTGTGTGTCAGGCCCGCTTCCACTGACTGTAGTGTGCCCACTGCCAGTGCCAACCACTGATACCGGGTGGCACAGTAGCTTGCCGATAAATAAGGCATTTAATTTTTAGACAGTAGTCTAAATTCAGTTGCTTGCCTGCTGCCAGTGTGTGTCAGGCCCTCTTCCACTGACTGTAGTGTGCCCACTGCCAGTGCCAACCACTCATACCGGGTGGCACAGTAGCTTGCCGATAAATAAGGCATTTAATTTTTACACTTTAGTGTAATTTCAGTTGCTTGCCTGCTGCCAGTGTGTGTCAGGCCCGCTTCTACTGACTGTAGTGTGCCCACTGCCAGTGCCAACCACTGATACCATCTCCCCGTTCGAAAAATCTATTCAATAAATGGCACCCAGATTGGGGACGTTAGAGGGATTAAACTGATGAGAATAGTACTACAGAAAATACCACTCATATCGGGTGTGACAGTAAATTGCACGGCGCAGACGCAGTCACCGTGGATAAAAACAAAGGGGAGGGAGCCAGCGTTTTTTTAACCATCTCCCCGTTCGAAAAATCAATTCAATTGACCTTTCGGGGACCCTTGGTGTTGTACGTGGCTGGGTGGAGGAAGAAACCTTCAATGACATCACCGGGACGTGGCTAGCTTGGTATCCAACCTTGTGCAAATGGGGAGTTTGCGGTTGTGCAAATGAACTGTTTGCGGTGCATTAAAAGGGGAGTTTGGTCTGTCAATGTCTGTGATGCGGGCGTAACCCTTACACTACCTGATCGATACAACATCATACCTGATCGTATACACACACTGGATGTTTTAAAGCACGTTATTCCAAACAATTTAGGAATGTTAGTTGATTTATGCCCTTTATGGATTAAAACCCGACTCTGCGTCCACTACGTAATTTTCCATGGGAGTTTTGCCATAGATCCCCCTCCGGCATGCCACAGTCCAGGTGTTAGACCCCTTGAAACAACTTTCTCATCACTATTGTGGCCAGAAAGAGTCCCTGTGGGTTTTAAAATTCGCCTGTCTATTGAAGTCTATGGCGGTTCGCCCGGTTCGCCAGTTCGCGAACATTTGCGGAAGTTCTCGTTCGCTGTTCGCGAACTGAAAATTTTATGTTCGCGACATCACTACTTCTCAGTCACAATACCTCCTGCTGCACTGAAGGTCCTTTCTGACAGGACACTTGAAGCGGGGCAGGCCAGAAGTTCTATCGCAAATTGGGATAGCTCATGCCACAGGTCAAGCCTGCACACCCAGTAGTCAAAGGGTTCATCGCTCCTCAGAGTGTCGATATCTGCAGTTAAGGCGAGGTAGTCTGCTACCTGTCGGTCGAGTCGTTCTCTGAGGGTGGACCTCGAAGGGCTGTGGCGATGCGTAGGACTTAAAAAGCTCTGCATGTCCTCCATCAACAACACGTCTGTAAAGCGTCCTGTCCATGCTGGCGTGGTAGTGGTAGGAGAAGGATTACTTTCACCTCTTCCCCTGTTAGATTCCCGTTGTGCTGTGACATCACCCTTATACGCTGTGTAAAGCACACTTTTTACCTTGTTTTGGAACTGCTACATCCTTTCCGACTTCCGGTAATTCGGTAACATTTCGGCCTCTTTCTGCTTATACCGGGGGTCTAGTAGTGTGGCCACCCAGTACAGGTCGTTCTCCTTCAGCCTTCATGTCTTTGAAGGTCTGTTCTTCCCCCCCAGCCACGTACAACACCACGGGTACCAGATAGGTGACAACGAGCACCCTGGGATGCCTGCTGTGGTTGGTCTTCCTCCTCCTCAAAGCCACATTCCTCCTCTGACTCCTCTTCCTCAGACTCCTCTTCCAGCGTTGCCGCAGGTCCAGCAAGTGATGCTGATAAGGCTGTTTCTGGTGGTGATGGTGACCACAACTCTTCCTCTTCACGCTCATCTACGGCCTGATCCAGCACTCTTCGCAGGGCACGCTCCAGGAAGAAAACAAATGGGATGATGTCGCTGATGGTGCCTTCGGTGCGACTGACTAGGTTTTTCAATTCCTCAAAAGGACGCATGAGCCTACAGGCATTGCGCATGAGCATCCAGTAACGTGGCAAAAAAATACCCAGCTCCGCAGAGGCTGTCCTAGCACCCCGGTCATACAAATACTCGTTGACGGCTTTTTCTTGTTGGAGCAGGCGGTCGAACATTAGGAGTGTTGAATTCCAACGTGTCGGGCTGTCGCAAATCAAGCACCTCACTGGCATGTTGTTTCGCCGCTGAATATCTGAAAAGTGCGCCATGGCCGTGTAGGAACGCCTGAAATGGCCACACACCTTCGTGGCCTGCTTGAGTACGTCCTGTAAGCCTGGGTACTTATGCACAAAGCGTTGTACAATCAGATTCAACACGTGTGCCATGCACGGCACATGTGTCAACTTGCCCAAATTCAATGCCGCCAACAAATTGCTTCCGTTGTCACACACCATTTTGCCGATCTTCAGTTGGTGCGGAGTCAGCCACTGATCCACCTGCGCGTTCAGGGCGGACAGGAGTGCTGGTCCGGTGTGACTCTCTGCTTTCAAGCAAGTCAACCCCAAGATGGCATGACACTGTCGTATCCGGGATGTGGAATACCGTGTTTCCCTGAAAATAAGACCTACCTCTAGTTTTGCCTATCGCTGTAATATAAGGCATCCCCCCGAAAATAAGGCCTCCCCGATAATAAAGCATCCCCGAAAATAAGGCCTCCCCGATTATAAAGCATCGGCCGAACATACCGTAATGCCTCCCCGATTATAAAGCATCCGCCGAACATAATGACTCCCCGATTATAAAGCATCGGCCGAACATAATGACTCCCCGATTATAAAGCAAGCCACCCCAGAATGTAAGGAGCTCACTGATTGGCCGCAGCCGCCGCCAGGACAAGCTGCCGCCTTCCTCCGCCCGCTGCTCGCTCTGCCCTGATGGAGTCTCACAACTTGGCTGGCACGGACACACATGGGACGGTGTGACAGGTAGGGGGGGAATATCTGATGGAAGGTGGGGGATGTCTGGTGAAGATGGGGGGAGACTAAAAACGGTAATTAAAATGACACAGGGTGATCAGAGAAGGAAATCAAAATGACACAGGGGTATCAGGGTGGGGAGGGGGATCATTTAAAATGACACAGGGGGATCAGAGGGGGGAATCAAAATGACACAGGAGGATCAGAATGGGGTACTAAAATGCTATAGTAATCCCCCCCCTCTGATTCTCATGTACCATTTTGATTCCCCCTTCTGATCCCCCTGTCATTTTAAGTGATCCCCCTCCCCACCCTGATACCCCTGTGTCATTTTGATTCCCTTCTCTGATCACCCTGTGCCATTTTAAGTGATCCCCCTCCCCACCCTGATTTCCTTTTTTTTTTTTCAAAAATAAATGTGTACCATATTTTTCTTCATGGAAAAATAAGACATCCCCTGAAAATAAGACCTAGTGAATCTTTGGGAGCAAAAATTAATATAAGACATTGTCTTATTTTCGGGGAAACAGGGTAGCCCCTGGGGAGCTGGGGGGGGTGAAGTTGATGTGGAGCAAGACGCAGCAGCAGAAGAGGACTCAGCCGAGGTTAGCAAAGAGGATGGAGTAGGAGGAGTAGAGGAGGTGGCAGCAGGCCTGCCTGTAAGTCGTGGCGGTGTCACCAACTCCTCTGCAGAGCCACGCATTCCATGCTTGGCAGCCGTCAACAGGTTTACCCAATGCGCAGTGTACGTGATATACCTGCCCTGACCGTGCTTTGCAGACCAGGTATCAGTGGTCAGATGGACCCTTGCCCCAACACTGTGTGCAAGACATGCCATGACTTCCTTTTCCACAATAGAGTACAGGTTGGGGATTGCCTTTTGTGAAAAGAAATTTCGGCCGGGTACCTTCCACTGCGGTGTCCCAATAGCTACAAATTTTCCACCAGCTTGTATGGTAAAAGCTGGCGGGCTAAGGGTTCCGACAAGCCAGCTGTCAGACGCCGGGCAAGGGGGTGACTCTGTGACATTGGCTTCTTACGCTCAAACATTTCCTTGACAGACACCTGACTGTGGGCAGATGAGCAGGAACTGCTGAAGGTGAGAGGCGGAGTGGCGGATGGTTGAGAGGGGGCAAGGACAGCAGTGGTTGACGTGGCTAAAGATGCTGGACCAAGAGGAGGATGGCGACTGAGTTTGTGTGCTTCTTTTACTCATGTGTTGATCCCATAGGCGTTTGTGATTTGAGATCATGTGCATTCGCAAAGCAGTTGTACCTAGATGGGTGTTGGACTTCCCACGACTCAGTTTCTTTTGGCACAGGTTGCAAATGGCATCGCTGTTATCAGAGGCAGACACACACAAAAAAATGCCACACTGCTGAGCTTTGCAATGACGGCATTCTGGTGGTGGCAACAGCATGCGTTGATTGGCGTGCTGTCTGGCTGACCCCGGGTGCCGATACATGCTGTCTGACTGTGCCACTAGCTCCTTGTGACGACCTCCCCCTGCTTCCAACTCGTCTCCTCCTCCTCTCTGTCTCCCCATCCGAACTTTCCCCCTGTTCTTCTTCTCTTCGAGCGGGTACCCACGTGACATCCACGGACACATCGTCATCATCAACCGCTTCACTTGTATCTGACAACTCAGCAAAGGAAGCAGCAGCGGGTACAACATCATCATCATCATCACACCGTACGTCAATGTGTGTAATGCTGCCTGACTGAGACATATCACTGTTATCTACATCCTCTGGCAATAATGGTTGCGCATCACTCATTTCTTCCAACTGATGTGTAAATAACTCCTCTGACAGATCAAGTGAAGCAGCTGTGGTGCTAGTGTTGGTGGTGGCGACAGGCGGGCGAGTGGTAACTTGAGAGGTGCCCAAAGCTGAGCTGGAGGAGGATGGTGCATCAAGATTCCGAGCGGAAGCTGTAGAAGATTGGGTGTCCTGTGTTAGCCAGTCAACTATGTCCTCAGAACTTTTCGAGTTCAGGGTACGTGGCCTCTGAACACTGGGCATTATTCTTGGGCCAAAGGGAATCACAGCACCACGACCACGACAGCCCCTGCGGGGTGGCCTGCCTCTGCCTGTCATTTTTTTTAGATTAGTTGTATTATGCGTGCAAGCTACTGTGACACCAGATATGAGTGGTGGCACTGTGCACTGGCAGTAGTTGGCACAGTACACGCTGTAGGCCTGACACACAAGCTTGTAGGCAACTAACTGCAATTATATTACAGTCAAAATTGTTGTTGTTTTTTTAAATGTAATCTGTGACACCAGATATGAGTGGCACTGGTGGCACTGTGCACTGGCAGTAGTTGGCACAGTACACGCTGTAGGCCTGACACACACGCTTGCAGCAACTACCTGCAATTATATTACAGTCAAAAATATATATATTTTTTAATGTAATCTATTGTGACACCAGATATGAGTGGCACTGGTGGCACTGTGCACTGGCAGTAGTTGGCACAGTACACGCTGTAGGCCTGACACACACGCTTGCAGGCAACTAACTGCAATTATATTACAGTCAAAATAGTTTATTTTTATTTTTTATGTAATCTACTGTGAAAACAGATATGAGTGGCACTGGTGTCACTGGCAGTAGTGGGCACAGTACACACTGTAGGCCAGACAGAGCTTGCAGGCAACTAACTGCAATTATATTACAGTCAAAAAATTATTATTTTTTTTTAAATGTAATCTACTGTGACACCAGATATGAGTGGCACTGATGGAACTGTGCACTGGCAGTAGTTGGCACAGTACACGCTGTAGGCCTGACACACACGCTTGCAGGCAACTAACTGCAATTATATTACAGTCAAAAAAGTGTTTTGTTTTTTTAATGCAAGCTACTGTGACACAAGATATGAGTGGTGGCACTGGGCAAGTGGGCACAGTATACGCTGTGGGTCTGACACACAGGCTGGCAGGCAACTGCAATTAAATTACAGAGAAAAAAAAAGCAGACTGATGTACTAGCCCTAAAAAGGGCTTTTTGGGGTGCTGTCAGGACGCTGTCCTTACAGCAGATCAGATGAGTCTTTCAGGACTGGAGTGGACACTGAATACACTGGCCTAGCTATCGATTTCCCTATTAAATCAGCAGCAGCTGCACTGTCCCTCCTCTCACTAAGACTGCAGCTTCCGAATGAATCTAAGATGGATGCTGTCCTTGCTTTTTGCTAGGAGGTGGGAGGGTCTGGGAGGGAGGGTATGCTGCTGATTGGCTGGAATGTGTCTGCTGACTGTGAGGTACAGGGTCAAAATTTGCTCAATGATGACGTATAGGGAGCGGACTGAACATCGCATATGTTCATCGCGATATTCTCAATCTTCGTTATATTCTAGCAATACAATTATTAGGAACCCAGCTCTAAGTTGAATTCGCAATGCGATTAATATAACCTGTATTATCGCATTGCGATTACAACTTAGATCTGAGTTTCTAATGGTTGGTTGTATTGCTAGAATTAACGAATATAACGAATATAGCACTATATTCTCAATCTTCGTTATTTTCTAGCAATACAATTATTAGGAACCCAGCTCTAAGTTGAATTCGCAATGCGATTAATATAACCTGTATTAATCGCATTGCGATTACAACTTAGATCTGAGTTCCTAATGGTTGGTTGTATTGCTAGAATTGACGAATATAACGAATATAGCACTATATTCTCAATCTTCGTTATATTCTAGCAATACAACCATTAGGAACCCAGCTCTAAGTTGAATTCGCAATGCGATTAATATAACCTGTATTAATCGCATTGCGATTACAACTTAGATCTGAGTTCCTAATGGTTGGTTGTATAGCTATAATTGACGAATCTAACGAATATAGCACTATATTCTCAATCTTCGTTATATTCTAGCAATACAACCATTAGGAACTAAGCTCTAAGTTGAATTCGCAATGCGATTAATATAACCACCTGTATTAATCACATTGCGATTACAGCTTCAGAATGAATCTAAGATGGATGCTGTCCTTGCTTTTTGATAGGAGGTGGGAGGGTCTGGGAGGGAGGGTATGCTGATTGGCTGGAATGTGTCTGCTGACTGAGGTACACGGTCAAAGTTTGCTCAATGATGATGTATAGGGGGCAGACCGAACATCGCATATGTTCGCCCACCGCGGCGAACGCGAACAAGCGATGTTCGCCGGGAACTGTTCGCCGGCGAATAGTTCGGGACTAGAGTTCAGCGAACACCTGGATGTTCGGGTTCGAGAAGTTCGGCCGAACTTCCCGGAAATGTTCGGGTTCGGGATCCGAACCCGACCCGAACTTCGAAGTCAATGGGGACCTGAACTTTTCGGCACTAAAAAGGCTGTAAAACAGCCCAGGAAAGGGCAAGAGGGCTGCAAAAGGCAGCAAAATGTAGTTAAATCCCCTGCAAACAAATGTGGATAGGGAAATGAATTAAAATAAAAATAAAATAAATAAAAATTAACCAATATCAATTGGAGAGAGGTCCCATAGCAGAGAATCAGGCTTCATGTCAGCAGAGAATCAGTCTTCATGTCATAGCAGAGAATCAGGCTTCACGTCACCCAAAACTTGAACAGTCCATTGTCAGATATTTAGGCCCCGGCACCCAGGCAGAGGAGAGAGGTCCTATAACATAGAATCTGGCTTCATGTCAGGAGAGAATCAGTCTTCATGTCATAGCAGAGAATCAGGCTTCATGTCATAGCAGAGAATCAGGCTTCACGTCACCCACCACTGTAACAGTCCATTGTCAGATATTTAGGCCCAGGCACCCAGGCGGAGGAGAGAGGTCCCATAGCAGAGAATCTGGCTTCATGTCAGCAGAGAATCAGTCTTCATGTCATAGCAGAGAATCAGGCTTCACGTCACCCACCACTGGAACAGGCCACTGTCAGATATTTTTAGGCCCCGGCACCCAGACAGAGGAGAGAGGTCCCATAACAGAGATTCAGGCTTCATGTCAGCAGAGAATCAGTCTTCATGTCATAGCAGAGAATCAGGCTTCATGTCACCCACCACTGGAACAGGCCACTGTCAGATATTTTTAGGCCCCGGCAAGCAGACAGAGGAGAGAGGTCCCATAACAGAGAATCTGGCTTCATGACAGCAGAGAATCAGTCTTCATGTCATAGCAGAGAATCAGGCTTCATGTCACCCACCACTGGAACAGTCCATTGTCACATATTTAGGCCCAGGCACCCAGGCAGAGGAGAGAGGTCCCATAGCAGAGAATCTGGCTTCATGTCAGGAGAGAATCAGTCTTCATGTCATAGCAGAGAATCAGGCTTCATGTCATAGCAGAGAATCAGGCTTCACGTCACCCACCACTGTAACAGTCCATTGTCAGATATTTAGGCCCAGGCACCCAGGCGGAGGAGAGAGGTCCCATAGCAGAGAATCTGGCTTCATGTCAGCAGAGAATCAGTCTTCATGTCATAGCAGAGAATCAGGCTTCACGTCACCCACCACTGGAACAGGCCACTGTCAGATATTTTTAGGCCCCGGCACCCAGACAGAGGAGAGAGGTCCCATAACAGAGATTCAGGCTTCATGTCAGCAGAGAATCAGTCTTCATGTCATAGCAGAGAATCAGGCTTCATGTCACCCACCACTGGAACAGGCCACTGTCAGATATTTTTAGGCCCCGGCACCCAGACAGAGGAGAGAGGTCCCATAACAGAGAATCTGGCTTCATGACAGCAGAGAATCAGTCTTCATGTCATAGCAGAGAATCAGGCTTCATGTCACCCACCACTGGAACAGTCCATTGTCACATATTTAGGCCCAGGCACCCAGGCAGAGGAGAGAGGTCCCATAGCAGAGAATCTGGCTTCATGTCAGCAGAGAATCAGTCTTCATGTCATAGCAGAGAATCAGGCTTCATGTCACCCACCACTGGAACAGGCCACTGTCAGATATTTTTAGGCCCCGGCACCCAGACAGAGGAGAGAGGTCCCATAACAGAGATTCAGGCTTCATGTCAGCAGAGAATCAGTCTTCATGTCATAGCAGAGAATCAGGCTTCATGTCACCCACCACTGGAACAGGCCACTGTCAGATATTTTTAGGCCCCGGCACCCAGACAGAGGAGAGAGGTCCCATAACAGAGATTCAGGCTTCATGTCATCAGAGAATCAGTCTTCATGTCATAGCAGAGAATCAGGCTTCATGTCACCCACCACTGGAACAGGCCACTGTCAGATATTTTTAGGCCCCGGCACCCAGACAGAGGAGAGAGGTCCCATAACAGAGATTCAGGCTTCATGTCAGCAGAGAATCAGTCTTCATGTCATAGCAGAGAATCAGGCTTCACGTTACCCACCACTGGAACAGTCCATTGTCACATATTTAGGCCCAGGCACCCAGGCAGAGGAGAGAGGTCCCATAGCAGAGAATCTGGCTTCATGTCAGCAGAGAATCAGTCTTCATGTCATAGCAGAGAATCAGGCTTCATGTCACCCACCACTGGAACAGGCCACCGTCAGATATTTTTAGGCCCCGGCACCCAGACAGAGGAGAGGTTCATTCAACTTTGGGTTGCCCCGCAATATAATGGTAAAATGAAAATAAAAATAGGATTGAATGAGGAAGTGCCCTGGAGTACAATAATATATGGTTAAGGGGAGGTAGTTAATGTCTAATCTGCACAAGGGATGGACAGGTCCTGTGGGATCCATGCCTGGTTCATTTTTATGAACGTCAGCTTGTCCACATTGGCTGTAGACAGGCGGCTCCGTTTGTCTGTAATGACGCCCCCTGCTGTGCTGAATACACGTTCAGACAAAACGCTGGCCGCCGGGCAGGCCAGCACCTCCAAGGCATAAAAGGCTAGCTCTGGCCACGTGGACAATTTGGAGACCCAGAAGTTGAATGGGGCCGAACCATCAGTCAGTACGTGGAGGGGTGTGCACAGGTACTGTTCCACCATGTTAGTGAAATGTTGCCTCCTGCTAACACGTTCCGTATCAGGTGGTGGTGCAGTTAGCTGTGGCGTGGTGACAAAACTTTTCCACATCTCTGCCATGCTAACTCTGCCCTCAGAGGAGCTGGCCGTGACACAGCTGCGTTGGCGACCTCTTGCTCCTCCTCTGCCTTCGCCTTGGGCTTCCACTTGTTCCCCTGTGACATTTGGGAATGCTCTCAGTAGCGCGTCTACCAACGTGCGCTTGTACTCGCGCATCTTCCTATCACGCTTCAGTGCAGGAAGTAAGGTGGGCACATTGTCTTTGTACCGTGGATCCAGCAGGGTGGCAACCCAGTAGTGGTTATTGTAACGCTGATAACGGCGTCATCGCCACTGGCCATGTTGGTGGAGTACTCGAAACAGCGCAACAGGGCACACAGGTCTCGCATGGAGGCCCAGTCATTGGTGGTGAAGTGGTGCTGTTCCGCAGTGCGACTGACCCGTGCGTACTGCAGCTGAAACTCCACTATGGCCTGCTGCTGCTCACACAGTCTGTCCAGCATGTGCAAGGTGGAGTTCCACCTGGTGGGCACGTCGCATATGAGGCGGTGAGCGGGAAGGCCGAAGTTACGCTGTAGCACAGACAGGCGAGCAACGGCAGGATGTGAACCCCGGAAGCGCGAACAGACGCCCCGCACTTTATGCAGCAGCTCTGACATGTTGGGGTAGTTGCGAATGAACTTCTGCACCACCAAATTCAGCACATGCGCCAGGCAAGGTATGTGCGTCAAATCGGCTAGTCCCAGAGCTGCAACGAGATTTCGCCCATTATCGCACACCACCAGGCCGGGCTTGAGGCTCACCGGCAGCAACCACTCGTCGGTCTGTTGTTCTATACCCCGCCACCACTCCTGTGCGGTGTGGGGCCTGTCCCCCAAACATATGAGTTTCAGAATGGCCTGCTGACGTTTACCCCGGGCTGTGCTGAAGTTGGTGGTGAAGGTGTGTGGCTGACTGGATGAGCAGGTGGAAGAAGAGGAGGAGGAAGCTGAGGAGGAGGAGACAGGAGGAAAAGAATGTTGCCCTGCTATCCTTGGCGGCGGAAGGACGTGCGCCAAACAGCTCTCCGCCTGGGGCCCAGCCGCCACTACATTTACCCAGTGTGCAGTTAGGGAGATATAGCGTCCCTGGCCGTGCTTACTGGTCCACGTATCTGTGGTTAGGTGGACCTTGCCACAGATGGCGTTGCGCAGTGCACACTTGATTTTATCGGATACTTGGTTGTGCAGGGAAGGCACGGCTCTCTTGGAGAAGTAGTGCCGGCTGGGAACAACATACTGTGGGACAGCAAGCGACATGAGCTGTTTGAAGCTGTCTGTGTCCACCAGCCTAAATGACAGCATTTCATAGGCTAGTAGTTTAGAAATGCTGGCATTCAGTGCCAGGGATCGAGGGTGGCTAGGTGGGAATTTACGCTTTCTCTGAAATGTTTGTGAGATGGAGAGCTGAACACTGCCGTGGTTGAGATGCTTGGTGACGCAGGTGGTGGTGTTGGTGGTACATCCCATGTTTGCTGGGCGGCAGGTGCCAACGTTCCTCCAGGCGGAGGAAGAGGCCGAGGCGGCGGCAGCAGCAGAAGAGGCTGAGGCGGCAGCAGCAGAAGAGGTAGCAGGGGGAGCCTGAGTGACTTCCTTGTTTTTAAGGTGTTTACTCCATTGCAGTTCATGCTTTGCATGCAGGTGCCTGGTCATGCAGGTTGTGCTAAGGTTCAAAACGTTAATGCCTCGCTTCAGGCTCTGATGGCACAGCGTGCAAACCACTCGGGTCTTGTCGTCAGCACATTGTTTGAAGAAGTGCCATGCCAGGGTGCTCGGTCCCAGATGGCGGCGGTCAGTAGCAGGCAGAGTCTCTTGGCGGCGGGTGTTCTGCTTTTGCCCACTGCTCCCTCTTTGTCTTTTGCTACGCTGTTGGCTCGGTCTGTGAAAGTCAGTGGCACGACCTTCATTCCATGTGGGGTCTAGGACCTCATCGTCCCCTGCATCGTCTTCATCCCTGACCTCCTGTTCAGTCTGCACACTGCAGAAAGACGCAGCAGTTGGCACCTGTGTTTCATCATCATCAGAGACGTGCTGAGGTGGTATTCCCATGTCCTCATCATCAGGAAACATAAGTGGTTGTGCGTTAGTGCATTCTATGTCTTCCACCGCTGGGGAAGGTCTAGGTGGATGCCAGCAGAGTCTTCAAACAGCATAAGAGACTGCTGCATAACTTGAGGCTCAGACAGTTTCCCTGATATGCATGGGGTGATGTGACAGACTGATGGGCTTGGTTTTCATGCGCCATCTGTGCGCTTTCTGCAGAAGACTGGGTGGGAGATAATGTGAACGTGCTGGATCCACTGTCGGCCACCCAATTGACTAATGCCTGTACCTGCTCAGGCCTTACCATCCTTAGAACGGCATTGGGCCCCACCAAATATGGCTGTAAATTCTGGCGGCTACTGGGACCTGAGGTAGTTGGTACACTAGGACGTGTGGCTGTGGCAGAACGGCCATGTCCTCTCCCAGCACCAGAGGGTCCACTAACACCACCACGACCATGTCCACGTCCCTTACTAGATGTTTTCCTCATTGTTACCGTTCACCACAATAAGAAAAATATTATTTGGCCCAATGTATTGAATTAAAATTCAGGCCTTTTTTTTACAGACACCTAACACTATCTGGCTATCTATTTAGGTACCGTATTACACTAATACAGGCACAGCAGTAATGACAGATTTAGCTGAATATAAATTTGAGGCCTATTATTTAGGCGCTGGGTGACAGGTATACGTTTACGGACAGAATTAGACTTGGATCTGCACAGTAGCGAGTGTGTGAAGTTATTGAGAATTACCCTATAAGCACCTTGAATCTAATATACCCTTTTAGGGATAGATTTAAAGTAGGCCTGATACAGCAGAAACCACTAATTTAGAGAATTGCAAAATTGGGAATTGTATTTCAACCCAGAACAAAAACTGTGCTTTGACGGACACTAAATAACTTGACCAGCTAAAGCAATAATGACAGATTTGGATGAATATAAATTTGAGGCCTATTTTTTAGGCGCTGGGTGACAGGTATACGTTTACACACAGAATTAGACTTGGAATTGCACAGTAGCGTGTGTGTGAAGTTATTGAGAATAACTTGGTGACAGGCTCAGCTTGACCATGATGTAGGATATAGCCAAAAAATAACCACACTATTGATGGTTAAATGCACTTTGTGACAGGCTCAGCTTGCCCCTGATGTAGTATATGGCCAAAAAATAACCACACTATTGATGGTTAAATGCACTTGATGACAGCTTGACCCTGATGTAGGATATGGCCAAAAAATAACCACACTATTGATGGTTAAATGCACTTGGTGACAGGCTCAGCTTGCCCCTGATGTAGTATATGGCCAAAAAATAACCACACTATTGATGGTTAAATGCACTTGGTGACAGCTTGACCCTGATGTAGGATATGGCCAAAAAATAACCACACTATTGATGGTTAAATGCACTTGGTGACAGGCTCAGCTTGCCCCTGATGTAGTATATGGCCAAAAAATAACCACACTATTGATGGTTAAATGCACTTGATGACAGCTTGACCCTGATGTAGGATATAGCCAAAAAATAACCACACTATTGATGGTTAAATGCACTTTGTGACAGGCTCAGCTTGCCCCTGATGTAGTATATGGCCAAAAAACAACCACACTATTGATGGTTAAATGCACTTGGTGACAGGCTCAGCTTGCCCCTGATGTAGTATATGGCCAAAAAATAACCAGACTGTTGATGGTTAAATGCACTTTGTGACAGGCTCAGCTTGACCCTGATGTAGGATATAGCCAAAACATAACCACACTATTGATGGTTAAATGTACTTGGTGGCAGCTTGTGCTGGCGCACCACAAGACACATAATGACCGCCGATCAACCCAGAAAAAAGTGAATGAAAAATGTTCTGGGCAGCCTAAAAACAGTGAGCAATTGAATAGCAGCAGTTCAATGATCCACAGCTGTAGATCGATCACTGAATGAAGTCTTTTGGAGGAGTTAATCACTGCCTAATCTCGCCCTAACGTCGCAGCTGCAACCTCTCCCTACACTTGTAACAGCAGAGTGACGTGCAGCACTACGTGACCCAAGCTTATATAGAGGCTGGGTCACATGCTGCACTGGCCAATCACAGCCATTCCAATAGTAGGCATGGCTGTGACGGCCTCTTGGGGCAAGTAGTATGACGCTTGTTGATTGGCTGCTTTGCAGCCTTTCAAAAAGCGCCAAGAAAGCGCCGAACACCGAACCCGAACCCGGACTTTTACGGTTGATAGTAGCTCCTTATCCCCCTGAAGACGCCACATCTCGCGATGAAACATGTTGGGGGAGCTGCATCTTTAGCCTTTTTAAAAATTATGGCAGGGCAAATGAATGAATAACCGCACGGCGATCTGCAGACGCCGTGTACATTTGTATATCATAGGGGCAGATAGAAGGATTAAGTGCGGGTGGTAGTTGCCGTTAAGAGTGCCTGAGCAGAGATCAGACACTTGGACAAACAGCACTCTAGGTAGGGTAACAATCGGAGAGAGTGCAGCATAAGTTACAGAGTGCCTGGTGTCGGTCGACATTACAGACACAAACTATCTGCACTCCATTGTCAGAGATATAAGTTATAATATCATCTGACCTACAGACAAGTAGTGATAGTTAACCCTTAGCCCCTAACAGCATATTGCCCTCCATATGTAATTTTAAAATTTCTTTATGTTTTTGTGGCAATGTTTGTTTAATAAAAGAGAAATGAAAGTTAGATTTTAATAATAAAAAAATGACCAGAAACAGGATTTATAGTCTCAGACTATTGGAACCGCACAATTGACCTCCTGGGTCTAGTGGGTCACTTGGAAATCTTATAAAGATAGGCAGCAAGGCCAAGAAGGAAAGGGAACAGAAGTTCTCAAAACTCTAAGGTTGCCCCATTTTAAGGTTACAACAAAAGATGCCTCTCTCCTACCTGTACTGCATAGTTAAAGTCCCTGTGACTCCAGCATAGGGAACTATTACTGTATAAATATGAACGTGGTCTTAGAAAGGTAAAAGCTTTATATCAGTCCCAGGACAATAAAGCAGGGACGCTATTAGCTCATAAGATCAAACAAAGAGCCATAAAGTCAAGAATCCCTTTTCTCAAAAACCTGTCTACCGGAGTTCACATTTATGATCCAGATAGGATTGCCAATGAATTTAAGGCACATTACTTTATATAATCTAGAAGAGAATAACTCTTCGCTTCATCCTCACCAGTCTGCTACTGATGAGTATTTAAGCTCCCTTCATCTTCCTACCCTAAACGCATCCCAACTAGAATCCTTAAATGCACGATTAACTCTAACAGAAGTTTTGTCAACTATTCGCTCACTGCCCCCACATAATGCACCGGGTCCAGATGGCCTCTCCAAACATATTATAAGATGTACGTGGACATTTTAGCCCCACACTTGACTCACACTCTGCAACAAGCTATGGACGAGGAGATATTCCTGAAGGTAATGCTAGAAGCTACCATTGTAACCATTCCCAAGCCTGGCAAACCCCCTGATGTTCCACAGAACTTTCTGTCAATTTTCTTTCTGAATTCAGATGTAAAAATATATGCCAAGCTTCTCGCCAATAGATTGGCAGCTTTGTTCCCCCACCTTGTCTTCCCTGACAGGATTTATAAAGGGTCACCAGATCTATGAAAACACCAGAAAGATTATTAATATCTTAGATGTACTGGAGAGATGGAAATCTCCTGCGGTAATGGTGACTCTGGATGCTGAGAAGGTGTTCAACCACATTAATTGGTTGTTCGCCTTCTTTGTCCTGATACATAGGGGGTTTGAAGGCATATTCCTTAATGTGATAGCAGCATTATACTCTACCCCTTCCGTCTGAGTGCTTGCCAACTCTGCTCTGTTTCATCCATTCCCTATAATGAATAAGAAGTGTCAGGGGTGCCCCTCTTCACACTGCATCTCATTATATGCAGATGACATTATCCTGACTTTCACTCACCATACAGTGTCTTTGAGTAAAGCTACGGTGCTTATTAAATTCATTTGGGAACTTTCCTTCTATAAACTTAATGAGACAAAGTCTCAAATCTTGCAGCTTAATCTCCCACTACCAACAAATACACTGCTCAAAAAAATAAAGGGAACACTTAAACAACACAATGTAACTCCAAGTCAATCACACTTCTGTGAAATCAAACTGTCCACTTAGGAAGCAACACTGAGTGACAATCAATTTCACATGCTGTTGTGCAAATGGGATAGACAACAGGTGGAAATTATAGGCAATTAGCAAGACACCCCCAATAAATGAGTGGTTCTGCAGGTGGTGACCACAGATCACTTCTCAGTTCCTATGCTTCCTGGCTGATGTTTTGGTCACTTTTGAATGCTGGCGGTGCTTTCACTCTAGTGGTAGCATGAGACGGAGTCTACAACCCACACAAGTGGCTCAGGTAGTGCAGCTTATCCAGGATGGCACATCAATGCGAGCTGTGGCAAGAAGGTTTGCTGTGTCTGTCAGCGTAGTGTCCAGAGCATGGAGGCGCTACCAGGAGACAGGCCAGTACATCAGGAGACGTGGAGGAGGCCGTAGGAGGGCAACAACCCAGCAGCAGGACCGCTACCTCCGCCTTTGTGCAAGGAGGAACAGGAGGAGCACTGCCAGAGCCCTGCAAAATGACCTCCAGCAGGCCACAAATGTGCATGTGTCTGCTCAAACGGTCAGAAACAGACTCCATGAGGGTGATATGAGGGCCCGACGTCCACAGGTGGGGGTTGTGCTTATAGCCCAACACTGTGCAGGACGTTTGGCATTTTCCAGAGAACACCAATATTGGCAAATTCGCCACTGGCGCCCTGTGCTCTTCACAGATGAAAGCAGGTTCACACTGAGCACATGTGACAGACGTGACAGAGTTTTGAGACGCAGTGGAGAACGTTCTGCTGCCTGCAACATCCTCCAGCATGAACGGTTTGGCATTGGGTCAGTAATGGTGTGGGGAGGCATTTCTTTGGAGGGCCGCACAGCCCTCCATGTGCTCGCCAGAGGTAGCCTGACTGCCATTAGGTACCGAGATGAGATCCTCAGACCCCTTGTGAGACCATATGCTGGTGCGGTTGGCCCTGGGTTCCTCCTAATGCAAGACAATGCTAGACCTCATGTGGCTGGAGTGTGTCAGCAGTTCCTGCAAGACGAAGGCATTGATGCTATGGACTGGCCCGCCCATTCCCCAGACCTGAATCCAATTGAGCACATATGGGACATCATGTCTTGCTCTATCCACCAACATCACGTTGCACCACAGACTGTCCAGGAGTTGGCAGATGCTTTAGTCCAGGTCTGGGAAGAGATCCCTCAGGAGACCATCCGCCACCTCATCAGGAGCATGCACAGGCGTTGTAGGGAGGTCATACAGGCACGTGGAGGCCACACACACTACTGAGCCTCATTTTGACTTGTTTTAAGGACATTACATCAAAGTTGGATCAGCCTGTAGTGTGTTTTTCCACTTTAATTTTGAGGGTGACTCCAAATCCAGACCTCCATGGGTTGAAAAATTTGATTTCCATTTTTTTATTTTTGTGTGATTTTGTTGTCAGCACATTCATCTATGTAAAGAACAAAGTATTTCAGAAGAATATTTAATTAATTCAGATCTAGGATGTGTTATTCTTGTGTTCCCTTTATTTTTTTTGAGCAGTGTAGATTACCTGGGATTAAAACTCACTATCTACACAAGAGTCCTGTACAAATCCAATTATATCCCATTGTTAGATACTCTGAAAACTGATCTCTCATCCATGAACCTAAAAGAGATTTCTTGGCTAGGTAGGATTGCTGCCTTTCAAAAGATTGTGTTGCCTAAGTTTTTGTACATTTTCAAGATTCTCCCTATCTTAGTTCCTAGATAATTTTTTCTCAAAGCATCTGGACTGATTATTAACTACATCTGGGCAGGAAAAAAACCAATGGTGTCTGCTTTCATACTCTACAAACAGAAAGCTCATGGAGCCATTAGCTTACCTAATGTTTTTGACTACTACTTGGCCATTCAAATATAACAACTGGAAGATTGGTGGAAAGGTAACTTTAGCAAACAATGGGTACACATAGAATCATCATTTTGACCCCAGGCTTCCCTAAGGTCTCTTGCTTGTTTTTCTTCTTCCATCCTTTCCTCCTTAATAATACCCTTACCTCATAGATGCAGCTATCAAAAATTGTCAAAAATGTAATGTGCTAACCAGCCGCAGCCCTGCCCCATTTTAGAGCTACTACTAGGGTTGAGCAAACCCGAACTGTAAAGTTCGGGTTCGTACCGAACTTTAGGATTTTTGGACTCCAGACCCGAACATTTCAGTAAAAATTCGGGTTCGGTATTCAGCGCTTTCTTGGCGCTTTTTGAAATGCTGCAGAGCAGCCAATCAACAAGCGGTTAACTGTCTGACCTTAGAAGCCATCACAGCCATGCCTACTAATGGCATGGCTGTGATTGGCCAGAGCAGCATGTGACCCAGGCTCTATATAAGCTTGAGTCATGTAGCGCTGCACGTCACTCTGCTGTTACAAGTGTAGGGAGAGGATGCTGCTGGACTTGTCATTTCAGGGAGAGAATAGGAGAGAATCTAACTCAGCGATCTACATAGAAATAGTTGTGTGGGTGCAGAGCACAATCGTTTTACCCTGCCCTGAGCTCATTGACCAAAAAAAATAATAATAACTTTTATCTGTCTGTTAGTTAGGTGGGCAGCGGCCATTTTATGCAAGATCAGTGCACCAGCACTGCATCTGAGCTTTTGTGACATTGTAAATCACCTTTTTTTGGCAACATACAACATCTGGATTAGTCAGTGTGCAATTTAACCTAGAAATACAGCCATCATTTTCTGGGGTTTTAAAAACAATTTTTTTTGCCAAAAAACTGTATTTTCCTGATCTGCAAGAGTTAAATTCAAGTTTAATATATACAGCTTTCATATTCTGTTACCAAAAAAACACTTTTTTGGGCAATCTACAACATCTGGATTAGTCAGTGTGCAATTTAAGCTAGAAATACAGCCATCATTTTCTGGGGTTTTAAAAACACACTTTTTTTGCCATACAACTGAATTTTCCTGATCTGCAACTGTTAAATTCAAGTGTAATATATACAGCTTTCATATTCTGTTACCAAAAAAACACTTTTTTGGCAATCTACAACATCTGGATTAGTCAGTGTGCAATTTAAGCTAGAAATACAGCCATCATTTTCTGGGGTTTTAAAAACACACTTTTTTGCCAAAAAACTGTATTTTCCTGATCTGCAACTGTTAAATTCAAGTGTAATATATACAGCTTTCATATTATGTTACGAAAAAAAAACACTTTTTTTGCAATCTACAACATCTGGATTAGTCAGTGTGCAATTTAAGCTAGAAATACAGCCATCATTTTCTGGGGTTTTAAAAACACACATTTTTTGACAAAAAGCACAATTTTCAGGCCTTGCAGCATCAGCACGTGTGAAATTACAGGCTTATATACTGCTGTAAAATTCAGTTGTTAAACACTCGTTTGAGCAGAAAAAATTTAGTTGGCAGCCTTTGATGCAGATGTCATTGTGAGATACACCCTTAATACATTTGGGTTAGATTCAGAGATTTGAAATACCGCCATTTGGTGCACCAATATTGAATTCAGGCCTACACTGGTTCAGGCCATGTGAGATACACCCTCTACATACAGGGGTTTGATTCAGGCATTTGAAAAACAGCCATTTTGGTCAAAGAAATCTTTAATTCAGGTCTACATTGGTTCAGACCATGTGAGATACACCCTCTACATACAGGGGTTTGATTCAGGCATTTGAAATACAGCCATTTGAAAGACAGCCATTTTGGGCAAAGAAATATTTAATTCAGGCCTACACTGGTTCAGACAGTGTGAGATACACCCTCTACATACAGAGGTTTGATTAAGGCATTTGAAATGCCGCCATTTGGTGCACCAATATTGAATTCAGGCCTACACTGGTTCAGTCCGTGCGAGATACACCCTCTACATACAGATGTTGGATTCAAGCATTTGAAATACAGCCATTTGAAATACAGACATTTTGGGCAAAGAAATATTTAATTCAGGCCTACACTGGTTCAGGCCCTGTGAGATACACCCTCTACATACAGGGATTTGATTCAGGCATTTGAAATACAGCCATTTGGTGCACAAATATTAAATTCAGGCCTACAATGGTTCAGACATTGTGAGATACACCCTCTACATACAGGGGTTTGATTCAGCCATTTGAAATATCGCCATTTGATGCACCAATATTGAATTCAGGCCTACAGTGGTTCAGACAGTGTGAGATACAGCCTCTACATACAGGGGTTTGATTCAGCCAATTGAAATACAGCCATTTTGGGCAAAGAAATCTTTAATTCCGGCCTACACTGGTTCAGACAGTGTGAGATACATCCTCTACATACAGGGGTTTGATTCAGGCATTTGAAATATAGCCATTTGAAATATAGCCATTTTGGGCAAAAAAATCTTTAATTCAGGCCTACACTGGTTCAGACAGTGTGAGATACATCCTCTACATACAGGGGTTTGATTCAGGCATTTGAAATACAGCCATTTTGGGCAAAGAAATATTTAATTCAGGCCTACACTGGCTCAGACAGTGTGAGATACACCATCTACATATAGGGGTTTGATTTAGGCATTTTATAATACAGCCATTTGAAATACAGCCATTTTGGGCAAAGAAATATTAAATTCAGGCCTACACTGGTTCAGACAGTGTGAGATACATCCTCTACATACAGGGGTTTGATTCAGGCATTTGAAATACCGCCATTTTGGGCAAAGAAATATTTAATTCAGGCCTACACTGGTTCTGGCCCTGTGAGATACACCCTTTACATACAGGAGTTTGATTCAGGCATTTGAAATACAGCCATTTGGTGCACCAATATTGAATTCAGGCCTACACTGGTTCTGGCCCTGTGCGATACACCCTCTACATACAGGGGTTTGATTCAGGCATTTGAAATACAGCCATTTTGGTCAAATAAATCTTTAATTCAGGACTACACTGGTTCAGACAGTGTGAGATACACCCTCTACATACAGGGGTTTGATTCAGGCATTTGAAATACAGCCATTTTGGTCAAATAAATCTTTAATTCAGGTCTACATTGGTTCAGACCGTGTGAGATACACCCTCTACATACAGGGGTTTGATTCAGGCATTTGAAATACAGCCATTTTGGTCAAATAAATCTTTAATTCAGGTCTACATTGGTTCAGACCGTGTGAGATACACCCTCTACATACAGGGGTTTGATTCAGGCATTTGAAATACAGCCATTTTGGTCAAATAAATCTTTAATTCAGGACTACACTGGTTCAGACAGTGTGAGATACACCCTCTACATACAGAGGTTTGATTCAGGCATTTGAAATGCCACCATTTGGTGCACCAATATTGAATTCAGGCCTACACTGGTTCAGGCCGTGTGAGATACAACCTCTACATACAGGGGTTTGATTCAGGCATTTGAAATACAGCCATTTGAAATACAGACATTTTGGGCAAAGAAATATTTAATTCCGGCCTACACTGGTTCAGACAGTGTGAGATACACCCTCTACATATAGGGGTTTGATTCAGGCATTTTATTATACAGCCATTTGAAATACAGCCATTTTGGGCAAAGAAATATTTAATTCAGGCCTACACTGGTTCAGACAGTGTGAGATACACCCTCTACATACAGAGGTTTGATTCAGGCATTTGAAATGCCGCCATTTGGTGCACCAATATTGAATTCAGGCCTACACTGGTTCAGGCCGTGTGAGATACAACCTCTACATACAGGGGTTTGATTCAGGCATTTGAAATACAGCCATTTGAAATACAGACATTTTGGGCAAAGAAATATTTAATTCCGGCCTACACTGGTTCAGACAGTGTGAGATACACCCTCTACATATAGGGGTTTGATTCAGGCATTTTATAATACAGCCATTTGAAATACAGCCATTTTGGGCAAGGAAATATTTAATTCAGGCCTACACTGGTTCAGACAGTGTGAGATACACCCTCTACATACAGAGGTTTGATTCAGGCATTTAAAATGCCGCAATTTGGTGCACCAATATTTAATTCAGGCCTACACTGGTTCAGACAGTGTGAGATACACCCTCTACATACAGAGGTTTGATTCAGGCATTTGAAATGCCGCCATTTGGTGCACCAATATTGAATTCAGGCCGTGCGAGATACACCCTCTACATACAGAGGTTGGATTCAGGCATTTGAAATACAGCCATTTGAAATACAGACATTTTTGGCAAAGAAATATTTAATTCAGGCCTACACTGGTTCAGGCCCTGTGAGATACACCCTCTACATACATGGGTTTGATTCAGGCATTTGAAATACCGCCATTTGGTGCACAAATATTAAATTCAGGCCTACACTGGTCTAGACCGTGTGAGATACACCCTCTACATGCAGAGGTTGGATTCAGGCATTTGAAATACAGCCATTTTGGGCAATGAAATATTTAATTCAGGCATACACTGGTTCAGACACTGTGAGATACACCCTCTACATACAGGGGTTTGATTCAGCCATTTGAAATATCGCCATTTGATGCACCAATATTGAATTCAGGCCTACACTGGTTCAGACAGTGTGAGATACAGCCTCTACATACAGGGGTTTGATTCAGCCAATTGAAATATAGCCATTTTGGGCAAAGAAATCTTTAATTCCGGCCTACACTGGTTCAGACAGTGTGAGATACATCCTCTACATACAGGGGTTTGATACAGCCATTTGAAATACAGCCATTTTGGGCAAAGAAATATTTAATTCAGGCCTACACTGGCTCAGACAGTGTGAGATACACCATCTACATATAGGGGTTTGATTTAGGCATTTTATAATACAGCCATTTGAAATACAGCCATTTTGGGCAAAGAAATATTTAATTCAGGCCTACACTGGTTTAGGCCCTGTGAGATACACCCTCTACATACAGGGGTTTGATTCAGGCATTTGAAATACAGCCATTTAAAATACAGCCATTTTGGGCAAAGAAATATTTAATTCAGGCCTACACTGGTTCAGACAGTGTGAGATACACCCTTTACATACAGGAGTTTGATTCAGGCATTTGAAATACAGCCATTTGGTGCACCAATATTGAATTCAGGCCTACACTGGTTCAGGCCGTGTGAGATACACCCTCTACATACAGAGGTTTGATTCAGGCATTTGAAATACAGCCATTTTGGGCAAAGAAATATTTAATTCAGGCCTACACTGGTTCAGACAGTGTGATATACACCCTCTACATACAGGGGTTTGATTCAGGCATTTTATAATACTGCCATTTGAAATACAGCCCTTTGGGCAAAGAAATATTTAATTCAGACATACACTGATTCAGGCCCTGTGAGATACACCCTCTACATACAGGGGTTTGATTCAGGCATTTGAAATACAGCCATTTGGTGCACCAATATTAAATTCAGGCCTACACTGGTTCAGACAGTGTGAGATACACACTCTACATACAGGGGTTTGATTCAGGCTTTTGAAATACAGCCATTTTGGGCAAAGAAATATTTAATTCAGGCCTACACTGGTTCAGGCCCTGTGAGATGCACCCTCTACATACAGGGGATTGATTCAGGCATTTGAAATACAGCCATTTAAAATACAGCCTTTTTGGGCAAAGAAATGTTTAATTCAGGCCTACACTGGTTCAGACAGTGTGAGATACACACTCTACATACATGGGTTTGATTCATGCATTTGAAATACCGCCATTTTGGGCAAAGAAATCTTTAATTCCGGCCTACACTGGTTCAGACAGTGTGAGATACAGCCTCTACATACAGGGGTTTGATTCAACCAATTGAAATACAGCCATTTTGGGCAAAGAAATATTTAATTCAGGCCTACACTGGTTCAGACAGTGTGAGATACACCCTCTACATACAGAGGTTTGATTCAGGCATTTGAAATGCCGCCATTTGGTGCACCAATATTGAATACAGGCCTACACTGGTTCAGGCCGTGTGAGATACACCCTCTACATACAGAGGTTTGATTCAGGCATTTGAAATGCCGCCATTTGGTGCACCAATATTGAATTCAGGCCTACACTGGTTCACGCCGTGTGAGATACACCCTCTACATACAGGGGTTTGATTCAGCCATTTGAAATACAGCCATTTTGGGCAAAGAAATATTTAATTCAGGCCTAAACTGATCCAGCCCGTGTCAGATACACCCTCTACATACAGGGGTTTGATTCAGACATTTGAAATACCGCTATTTGGTGCACTAATATTGAATTCAGGCATACACTGGTTCAGACCATGTGAGATATACCCTCTACATACAGGGGTTTGATTCAGGCATTTGAAATACAGCCATTTGAAATACAGCCATTTTGGGCAAAGAAATATTTAATTTAGGCCTAAACTGATCCAGGCCGTGTGAGATACACCCTCTACATACAGGGGTTTGATTCAGCCATTTGAAATATCGCCATTTGATGTACCAATATTGAATTCAGGCCTACACTGGTTCAGGCCGTGTGAGATACACGCTCTACATACAGGGGTTTCATTTACGCACTTGAAATACAGCCATTTTGGGCAAAGAAATCTTTAATTCCGGCCTACACTGGTTCAGACAGTGTGAGATACATCCTCTACATACAGGGGTTTGATTCAGGCATTTGAAATACAGCCATTTTGGGCAAAGTAATCTTTAATTCTGGCCTACACTGGTTTAGACAGTATGAGATACACCCTCTACATATAGCGGTTTGATTCAGGCATTTGAAATACCACTATTTGGTGCACCAATATTGAATTCAGGCCTCCACTGGTTCAGACAGTGTGAGATACACCCTCTACATACAAGGGTTTTGATTCAGGCATTTGAATTACAGCCATTTGAAATACAGCCATTTTGGGCAAAGAAATAAATAATTCAGGCCTACACTCGTTCAGGCCGTGTGAGATACACCCTCTTATATAGAGGTTATCATACGTTTTTAGTAAAGGTCCAGGGTTGATGGACCTACTAATGGATTATCTCAGTGGTCTCTAATTATATATATACTGAACTGAGTATGCCTTCTTGTATTTAAGTTAAGATATAACTTTTATTAGTTTCTACTAAAATAAATGAGACAATAGAGTAGAGTGAACTACTGCGCTATGTTGGGAGGGAGGACAGGGTCTATGTGCGCAAAAGTGGCCTAGTATGGTTCCTTGTATATAGTGGGGTGTTGGGGAGGGGCCTACTAATGAGGCAAGTAACTCTCCCTGAGTGCTCACCCTATGTTGCCTAGTCTATGGGCAGGAATACCTTAATGGCAGTAATCGGGGCACTCGTCCTTAGAAGGACGACCCCCAGCCTCTGGAACCTCTCCCTATGCTCTTACCTCCCTAGTAGATCTTGTCTGAACCATAACCGACGCATTTCGCCAAATAGGCACTTGGCTCTTCAGGGATATGGATGTCGGGGCACCATAAGCAGTGTCTGTGCTCCTGTTTGCATATTACGGCAGTGGCAATCTATTCATACACTGGAGTCTCTTTTAAACGCGTGCCGCTCTACCCACATTTCAGTTGGCCAATAGGCCCTGTGGGTGTGCTGCGCGTTGTTTACTCCCCCTACGATTACCAGCCAATTCCAAACGGAGACACAGTGTCACGAGGTACTGCCTCCTTGCAAGGCCGGGCTCGCTGTGCTCCGTTGCTAACCGGAAGTGACATGGTCCGTGGGCGTGAGTAGTTGCTATGGGGACCTAGCACCGCGTCCCCGGCTGATTCTCCGTACAGCTAGGCTTTGTTTATGATCACATAGTGTCATTTTAGGCTAGGCATTGGGTTGAGGAAAGAAGGTGATATTCACACTGTCTAAGGAGAGACCCAGATTGCATTAACTCTGTCCTGTCCTGGACGCTAGAAAGCGATTGCTCAGGAATAGACTAAAAAGGTTAATTAAATGTATTATGTTAATGACACCTACTTGAGTCTTATACCTTGGTAATCCATTGTCATTGCCCATCAGGTCAGTTTTAGATTTAAGGTAGGTGCTATTCAAAACAGAGGGACCAAATACTATACTGATACCATATATACAGTAGACAATTATCCCATAGATCCATACACCCTTGCTCTTTCAATCTTTTGCATGGGAATATACGCTCCCTAGGCATGAAGAGTGAAGCAAGGCTGGAAGTCAGAAGCTTTTGGGAGGAGAGGTGGGGTTTATATTTGTTGATTATACATATATAGAGATATTTCCTGTATATGTAGATATTTTACAAGAATGGCTTATACGAGAGGTATTCATTTAAACCATTTGGTGTCACAGATTTAAGTCTGTATATCCATCTCGTTTCCACCTTCAGGATCATTTTATCTCAGTCTCCACCCCTCCTTGGTTTGGGGACGTGTTGAATGCCTAGAAATTTGAGGCAGGTCGTGTCTCCACCGTGGCACTGGTTAATCTGACACGCCACTGATGTACCTTTTTTATTTTGGATGTCGTTAATGTGGTCTCCAATCCGTCGCCTAAATTCTCTCTTTGTTTTTCCCACATAGTCAAAGGGGCAAGAGCATTGTGCCAGGTATATTACGCCCATGGTCAGACAATTCACATAGTCACGAATGGTGTACTCTCTACATGTGTAGTAGCCTGTGAAGGTCTTGGTTTTCAAAACCTGACTACAAGCCGTACACCTACCACACTTAAATGTACCCATAGGCTTTCTCGAAAGCCAGTTTCCAGGGTTCAAAGGGGGCTGGTAGTGGCTATTGACCAGTCTCTCCCTTAGGCTTCTTCCCTTCCTGTATGTTATCTGGGGATATGGTCCTATTATCTCTTCCAAGTCTGGGTCTGTTTTTAATATATCCCAGTACTTAGATAGCACCTGTCTGACCTCGTGATGGGCATCGTCAAAGGTACCTATAATACGGGTAGTATTGGGGGGTACCGTATTATAGGTACCTTTGACGATGCCCATCACGAGGTCAGACAGGTGCTATCTAAGTACTGGGATATATTAAAAACAGACCCAGACTTGGAAGTAAAAATTACTATATTTTTATCCATCATTTTCAATACTTTTTTATATAGAGGGTGTTAGCAGTGACTTGTGACACCTGTCCAATAGCTTCTGTGTGTCAGTGGCAGAGATTTGACAAATATAAGTGAAAATTACTATATTTTTTCCATCATTTTCAATACTTTTTATAAGGAGGGTGTCAGTAGTGACTTGTGACATCTGTCCAATACCTTCTGTATGTTAGGGCCAGACATTTGAGAAATATCTGTGAAAATTACTATATTTTTTCCCTAATTTTTAATACTTTTTATATAGAAAGTGTCAGCAGTGACTTGTGACATCTGTCCAACACCACCTGTGTGTGAGGGCCAAAGACTTGAGAAATATCAGTGAAAATTTGCTATATTTTTCCCATCATTTTCAATACTTTTTATTTCACAAATTTTTTATTGAAAATTGGAGCATACAACATCTTCCACAGTGTCATATTACCGTAAATAACAGTATAATTTGCTCATCACATTACAAGTATTCAGGATAGAAGACATCGAATGAAAAGTTTTCATTTACATTAAAGAAAGAGACAAGGCCGTTGAAAAAACGACCAACAAACAAACAATAATAAACACTGCACCACAGTTAAAATCAAGCAATAGAATTGAGGTATACATCTTCTACACTTGTAGATTTGGATACAGATGGATAGTGTTTGGATATATAAGACGCCCAATTTCGCCACCTGACGCTGACACTTGATAACTGGCAAAGCTGTTTTGCAATCAGTAGTTCCATGCCGTAATTATAGTGAACTTTAGCAATGATTTCTGGTATGGTTGGGATGTCTCTACTCTTCCATCTTTTAGCTATCGCGACTCTCGTTACTGTTAGTATAAAGCAATAGTGAGGTCTTTTAAATCTAAACATTCCAGCCCCAAGGAAAGCAATGCTATTTCCGGGGATATGGGGAGTGCCTTCCCTATCACAGCACCTATAAGTGACAATATGTTGGACCAGAAACGGTTGACAGCAGGGCAGGTCCACCAGATATGCATTAAGTTGCCAACTGCTGATAGGCATCGCCAGCAAACATTTGAGGTGGGTTGGATATATGATTGGATAGGCCGATAAGGGGTATAATACCACCTATAAAGGAGTTTTCTTGAGGCCTCCAGGTGGTCGACACACTTCAAGGTTTTAGAGCTCAGGGAGAAAACAAAGGCCCAATGCGCTGGCGCAAAGTTTTATTTTAAATCTTTCTCCCATTTAGTCTGGAACCCCCTATAGGCCTCAGAAATTCCTCCCTTCCGTATTCTGGGGTTCTGGAAATATGCTGCATATATAGAGGAATGTGTAATGTGCGTAATGTTCTTGGATGCTAGGAGGTGGCGTAGTTGAAGGTACTTATAAAAATCAGACCATTGGATTTGATACCGCTCTCTTCAGTCTGTAAATGATATAAAGGCCCCATTAGCTAAAATTTGGGACACTGAAAGGATTCCCTTAGATTCCCATTGTGAGAAATCAGTATCCGGCAAGCAGGCACTGAAAGCTGACAACGGAGCATCCGTAATCCTGAGTGGAAGGATTTTTGGGATAAGTGGATATTTGGTCCATAACGACATTCCAGCTTGACTAGTGATAGATGTAGATCGAGGGGGGCGTTTTGGAAAGTAATCCTTGCCAAAGTAAGTGCTGCAATGAGGGTGCACGAGTTAAGCTAGTTTCCATTTGTACCCATTTTTTCGCGGTGTCATTGATCCACCAGTTTTTTAGTTGGTCGAGCACAGTAGCTTGGTAATATGTAAGAAGGCATGGACATCCCAGTCCCCCCAGTTTAACAGGCTTATATAGGATATCAGCCGCTACTCTCGCCCTCTATTTTTTCCATATAAATTGTAATATAAGGGCTTGGAGCGAGGCAATATATCTGCGGGGTACAATGACAGGCAAGTTCCTAAATAAGTACAAAATCTTTGGCAAAAGAAACATTTTGGACGCAGCAACTCGGCCCATCCAGGAGAGAGGGTAATGCGAATAGGTCACTGTCATTTTTAATTTGTGCAATGATAGCGTTGTAATTAACAGACTGGAGGTTACTTAGGGGGAATGTGAGGGTTATACCTAAGTAAGGAATACTTCCTTCGGCCCATTTGAAGGGGAATTTAGCTGAGATGGGCACTTTTGGTATCTAGCGAGAGCCACATTCCTAGTATAGCGATTTATGAGAATTAATTTTATAGTAGCTCACCCGACTAAACTGATCAATGATATCTGAGACAGCTGCTAAGGAGGTTAAGGGTCTTTAACTGAAATAATGACATCGTCCGCGAAAAGGCCTATTTTGTGTTCTGTTTTCACCAATAGTAATGCCTTTAATGTTCGGGGATAACCTGATTTGATGAGCTAGAGGCTCCATCATAGTGCAAATAGGAGGGGGGAAAGGGGGCACCCCTGCCTTGAGCCATTAGTGATCCAAAGAGCGCGGAGAGGGCTCCCGAGGAATATACTCTGGCCGAGGGCTTGGAATATAGCACTAAAATGGAGGGATAGAAGCCTGGTGGAAAACCAAATTTGCCGCACGTACCGCTTCAAGGTAGCCCCAGTGGATCCGGTCGAACGCCTTCTCGGCATCCAATGATAGAAGCGGAGAAGGCGCCCGACATTCAGCCACTACTGACATAATATTCAAAAACCTGCGGGTGCCATCCACTGTCTGTCGGTCTTTGACAAACCCGACTTGATCAGCGTCAATTAACGTTGGGAGAATATTTGTCAAGCGGGTCACGATCACCTTAGCGTAGATTTTTAGGTCCGCGTTAAGAAGTGATATTGGCCTAAAATTAGAGGGAACATCTGGAGATTTCCAGGCTTCGGCAGGGGTGACTACCAATGCATTTAGCATTTCTTCAGGTAGAGAGCCCGAGATGCGGCTTCATTAAATAGCCTAGTTAGGTAAGAACTAGTAGGTCTCTATGAGCCTTATAAAATTCATTGGTGAGACCACCGGCCAGGTGACTTGCCAGGTTTCAGGGTTTTTGATTGCTGCAGAGATTTCCTCCGGAGAAAAAACAGAGGATTGTGTCTAGCTTTTGACTGTCTGTCAATGAGGGTAAATTTAGGTGGTCTAAAAATGTTTGTATAGAGGGCAGAGAGGGTTGAGGCGTGGACCGTGTCAGTTGAAAGATTGTACAATGATGCATAGTACTTAGCAAACTCATCAGCAATGCCCTGCGGATCAAACACCCTAGACCCATCAACGCAGGATAAGTAAGAAATTCTATTTTTGGCACTGTGCGACTTCAATTGTTTGGCAAGTAATGCCCCTCCTTTATTACCCTGCCAGTAATGTTAAAGCTTAAGCTTCCTTAACATCAAGTCGTACTGATAAGAATTTAATTCATGCAGACGGGATTGTATTAACGTAATTTCTGCTGCTCTATGAGACAAGTAGGAAGACTTATTCAAGCGGTGCAGTTCAGCTAGCCTGGATTGCAATGGAGTAACAACTGAGTTCTACATTTTTTATCATAGGAAACATTGCTTAATAAAATGACCTCTGAGAGTCGCTTTCATAGCACACCACAAAATACTATCAAGAGGTGTCACCAGTGTAATTTTCCCTAAAATAATTGCGCAAACACTCAATGGTTTGAGGTGAGTAACACGACTCTGCAGGAATAAAATGATTAAGCCTCCGTATGGGGTGATGTGCAGAAGTATACTGTTCTGTTATTTCAATTGCAAATGGGCGCAATGATCTGACCAAGTAATGGTATAAACTTCTGAGAGGCTACGCAGGACAATAATTGCCTGTTGACCAAAAAGTAGTCCGATCCTAGTAAACACCTTATGGGCAGCAGAAAAAAAGGTGAAATCACGCTCAGTAGGGTGTTGGATCCGCCAGGCATCATACAGATCATATGGACTGTGTAAGTTTTAGCCATTGCCGATGGTTCCCTAGCTCCAGTTGAGGAGGTAGAGTCCATAGAAGGCCACATCACCGTATTAAAGTCCCCAAACACAATGAGACGTCCCTCCTGAATTTTGGACACTTTACGCAGAAGAGAGGTACAAAAGGCAGAAGGACGTTGATTAGGTGCATATAAAGAGACAATTGTATATTGAACATTGTTAATAAGGCCTATCACAATGACAAATCTCCCATTTTTATCCGCCTCAACCCTCTCTACCTGAAGTGCAATCGAATCTCTGAACGCAATGGATACCCCCCTTTTTTTCCTCCCCACCGCTGGTGCTGAGAATATATGGGGAAAATTTTTGTGCCTTAATCTAGGAACATCAATAGGTAATAAGTGTGTTTCTTGTACGCAGAGTATGTCAGCTTGAAGGTGCTTAGTTTCTTTCCATAGTAAAGACCGTTTGAAGGGAGAATTTAACCCTTTAGCATTAAGTGAGACAATCTTAAATACCATGATGAGAAACTGTTGAGGATGCGTTAGCTGTAGTATCTTATGCGAGAAAAATCCCATATCTTATATGCACAAGAATCATCATAGAAGATGCGGAATATACCTGAGAAGATGTAAATGTGGCGCTATAAACAGATAAATAAGTCAAAACAATAACATAACTAAGAGAGTATATGGCGGTGGTGACCGCTCGGATACAAAGAAATAGGTATAATATACCAAATTTTTGTAAGAAGGGGTATTTGCAACATAGGGGTAGTATACAATAATACTAGTCATATTCACGAGCTGGGATCGGCCTTAGTCAGCCGAAGTAGCACCCTGCAAGAAAAATTAGCGGGAGGTAAAGGGAGGAAAATAAAAACAGGCACAAAGTGAATGGTAAATAAGGGCGAGATTTTTTCACCCGACCAATATCACACAGTCTTACGCTTACGGCGTTCCACGGTAATCCATTCTTCTTCGACACGTGAAATCGGCGAATGTGGATGACGGTCGCCATGGGATTCAGGGTCGGATAGGCCCCATTCTTGGCACAGAGTTAGTGCAGACGCAGGAGTAGAAGCCACTTGCATTGATCCGCTGTAGGTAATAAGCAGCTTAACGGGGAACCCCCATCTGTAAGGGATTCCATGCTTGCGGAGTAAGGCAGTGCTGGAGGTAAATTCTCTGCGCCTCGCCAAGGTGGCCGCTGATAAATCGGCGAAAATAGAGATGTCCCGAAATTTCTCCGGTAGAACAGGGGAGATTCTTGCTGCTCTCAGAATCTGTTCTTTAGCATGGAAGAAGTGATAGTGTCGCGCGGTACAGAGGAAGGTAAGGATTTAGGCTTAGGTAGCCTGTGCGCTCTATCTATGAGCAAATCTGCGATTGGAGCCGGAGGTAATAGGCATACAAAGAAATCTTTTAGGAAAGCTGCAAGATCATCGCCTTTCACAGTCTCCGGAACTCCGCGGAAACGTAGATTGTTCCTGCGAGAACGGTCCTCCATGTCTGCGATTTTAAGTTTCAACGCTGCTATTTCTTCTTCGTGCGAATTAGTAGTGTCCACAATCTCATTGTGTGCAGAGGTCAATTCCGCTATTTTAGATTCCACATGTGCGGTTCTAGCCCCCAAAGCTGAAATATCATGCTGAATTTGGGTAATAGCGTCCCTGAGGTCCTGTTTCAAGGACTTTTGTAAATCAGCCATGAGCACTTTCATCCACTTTAACACTGCTTCAGTGATTGGAGCAGGAATTGTTTCTCCTCCTGCAATTTCAAGCAAAGCAGCAGAGGTGAGCTGTTTAGCTGCTTTATGTGAGGCACTGTGTGCCTGATGTGCTGGTGTGTCCTGCTGCATAGAAAGGTCATGCTGGGGAGAGTATGTGACCTGTGCAGGAGACATTGAGGCAGAGGAGGAGGACGGAGATCTCCCTGAGAGCGGAAGGGACACAGGCTGCGCTGTGGAGGGAGAAGGTGCCGGTCTAACTGCAGCTGCTGAGGCGCGAGAATCGCCATCTTGAGCGCATTCACAGCAGGGAAGAAGCTGGTAAGTTTTGCGGACCTGCGGCGTCTCTTACCCTTCGGCATGGCTGAAACTTCCACCACTTGTTATGGGGAAGCTTGGGCACTCCTCCGGTGGTCACTGCAGGCAGATGTCTAAACTTGCAGGGCTGTTTACTGCTGGATTAGTGCCGATGGCTCAGGAGCTCAGACTTAGCCGTCCGTCTCCATGCGCCGCTAGCCACGCCCCATTTTCAATACTTTTTATATAGAAAGTGTTAGCAATGACTTCAGACCTCTGTCCAAAACTTTTTGTGAGGGCCAAAGATTTGAGAAATGTAAGTGAAAATTATTTTTTTTCCATCATTTTCAATACTTTTTATATTGAGGGCGTCAGCAGTGACTTTTGACATCTGTCCAATAACTTCTGTGTGTCAGGGCCAGAGATTTGAGAAATGTAAGTGTAAATAACTATATTTTTTCCATCATTTTCAATACTTTTTATATAGAAAGTGTCAGCAGTGACTTGTGACACCTGTCCAATACCCTCTGTGTGTCAGTGGCAGAGATTTGACAAATATAACTGAAAATGACTATATTTTTTCCATCATTTTCAATACTTTTTATATAGAAAGTGTCAGCAGTGACTTGTGACATCTGTCCAACACCTTCTGCGTTTCAGGGTCAGAGATTTGAGAAATACAAGTTAAAATTACTATATTTTTTCCATCATTTTCAATACTTTTTATATAGAGGGTGTAAGCAGTTACTTGTGACTCCTGTATAATACCTTCTGTGTGTCAAGGCCAGAGATTTGAGAAATATAAGTGAAAATTACTATATTTTTTCCATCATTTTCAATACTTTTTATATAGAGGGTGTTAGCAGTGACTTTTGACATCTGTCCAATAACTTGTGTGTGTCAGGGCCAGAGATTTGAGAAATGTAAGTGTAAATAACTATATTTTTTCCATCATTTTCAATACTTTTTATATAGAAAGTGTCAGCAGTGACTTTTGACATCTGTCCAACACCTTCTGCGTTTCAGGGTCAGAGATTTGAGAAATACAAGTTAAAATTACTATATTTTTTCCAATATTTTCAATACATTTTAACCACTTCCCATCTGGGCCCTTTGCCCCCTTCCTGACCAGGCCAAATTTAGCAAAACTGACCATATCTCACTTATGTGGTAATAACTTTGGAACGCCTTTATTTATCCAAGTCATTCAGAGATTATTTTCTCGTGACACATTGTACTTCATGATAGTCATAAATTTGAGTCAAAATATTTCACCTTTATTTATGAAAAAATCCCAAATTTACCCAGAAATTGGAAAATTCGCAATTTTCTAAATTTCAATTTCTCTGCTTTTAAAACAGAAAGTGATACCTCATAAATATTTATTACTTTAACATTCCCCATATGTCTACTTTATGTTGGCATCATTTTGGAATGTCATTTTATTTTTTTAGGACGTTAGAAGGCTTAGAAGTTTAGAAGCAATTCTTCAATTTTCTAAGAAAATTGCCAAAACCCACTTTGTGGGGCCTACATAGTGGATACCCCCATAAATGCCCCCATTGTAGAAACTACACCCCTCAAGGTATTCAAAACCGATTTTACAAACTTTGTTAACCCTTTAGGCGTTCCACAAGAATTAAAGGAAAATGGAGATCAAATTTCTAAATTTCACTTTTTTGGCAGATTTTCATTATAATCAATTTTTTTCTTTAACACATCGAGGGTTAACAGCCAAACAAAACTCAATATTTATTACCCAGATTCTGCGGTTTACAGAAACACCCCACATGTGGTCATAAACTGCTGTATGGGCACACGGCAAGGGCGCAGAAGAAAAGGAACTCCACATGGTTTTTAGATTGCCATGTCCTTTTGAAGCACCCTGGATGCACCCTTAAAGTAGAAACTCCAAGAAGTGACCCTATTTTGAAAACTAGGGGATAAGGTGCCAGTTTTTTTAGTACTATTTTTGGGTACATATGATTTTTTGATCATTCATGTATAACAATTTATGGGGCAAGGTGACCAAAAATTGGTTGTTTTAGCACAGTTTCTATTTATTTATTTTTACAGCGTTCACCTGAGGGGTTCAGTCAAGTGACATTTTTATAGAGCAGATTGTTACGGACGTGGCGATACTAATATGTATACTTTTTCTAATTTATTAAAGTTTACACAATAATAGCATTTGGAAACCAAAAAATTAAGTTTTACTGTGTCCATGTTCTGAGAGCTATTGTTTTTTTTATTTTTTGAGAGATTTTCTTATGCTAGGGGCTCATTTTTTGCGGGATGAGGACGGTTTTATTGGTACCATTTTGTGGGACATACGCATTTTTGATCACTTGGTGTTGCACCTTTTTGTGATGCAAGGGACAAAAATTGCTTGTTTTGACACAGTTTTTTTTTTTTTTTTTTTACATTGTTCACCCGAGGGGTTAGGTCATGTGATATTTTATAGAGCTGGTTTTTACGGACGCGGCAATACCTAATATGTATACTTTTTTTTATTTGTTTCACTTTAACACAATAATAGCATTTTTGAAACCAAAAAAATGATGTTTTAGTGTCTCCATGTTCTAAGAGCTATAGTTTTTTTTATTTTTTGAGAGATTTTCTTATGTAGGGGCTCATTTTTTGCGGGATGAGGTGACGGTTTTATTGGTACTATTTTGTGGGACATACGCGTTTTTGATCACTTGGTGTTGCACCTTTTGTGATGCAAGGTGACAAAAATTGCTTGTTTTGACACAGTTTTTTTTCTTTTTACGGTGTTCACCCGAGGGGTTAGGTCATGTGATATTTTTATAGAGCTGGTTTTTACGGACGCGGCAATACTAAATATGTCTATTTTATTTTATTTTTTCTATTTTTAATTTTTTTTTTATTCCTTACTTGGGATTTTTTTTTTTTTTACATGTGAAACTTTTTTTTATTTTGTTTTTTCAACCCTTTATTTTTATTTATTTTTATTTTACACTTTTCGTCCCCCATAAGGTCATACAAGACCTCTGGGGGACATTTGCTTCACTTTTTCATTTTTTTTTCACTGTTGATTTCTCCTGTAACTGGGGCTGACATAGTAGCCCCAGTTACAGGACAAATGCACCCCTATAGAGGCTGTACAGCAGCAATCCAGCCTCACAGCAGGGCTGATCGAGGTCTCTGAGAGACCTCACACAGCTCCTGCACACTCCGGTCACATGACCGCCGGGCCGGAACAGGAAGCGCGCAGCGCTTCCTGCTCTGCAGACACAGCGCTCGGTGAGCGCTGTGTCTGCAGCGATCGTGAAGGCAGGGACACCTGGGAACTGTCCCTGACTTGTGTTAGGGTTGCCCTGCTGTCACTGACAGCGGGCAACCCGATCAGCAGCTGCACGATTAGCGTGCAGCTGCTGTTTTTGAAAAGACGTTTTAAAACGTGCATTAGGAGATAGACGTCCACCCATAGGACGTTTATATCCTATGGGCGGACGTGAAGCGGTTAAATACTTTTTATATAGAGGGTGTAAGCAGTTACTTGTGACTCCTGTATAATACCTTCTGTGTGTCAAGGCCAGAGATTTGAGAAATATAAGTGAAAATTACTATATTTTTTCCATCATTTTCAATACTTTTTATATAGAGGGCGTTAGCAGTGACTTTTGACATCTGTCCAATAACTTGTGTGTGTCAGGGCCAGAGATTTGAGAAATGTAAGTGTTAAATTACTATATTTTTTCCATCATTTTCAATACTTTTTATATAGAAAGTGTCAGCAGTGACTTGAGACATTTGTCCAACACCTTCTGTGTGTGAGGGCCAAAGATTTGACAAATATAAGTGAAAATTACTATATTTTTTCCATAATTTTCAATACTTTTTATATAGAAAGTGTTGGAACCGATAAAATTGACATCTATGATACAGCTTTGATACAAAGATGTTCCTTGATATCTTGAACTGAATCAGCCCGGGTCTGCTTGATATGCAAATGAGGACCATCAAAGGGTTCTTGGGCAGGACTACTGATGAAAGGAAGATCTGCCAGGACTTTCACATCCTGGCAAGCCAACCCCCTGCTGGTATTTACTGCCCACACCTGTGTCAGCAAAGACATACATGCTGGGATGGGGTAGGGTATATGATAATAACTTTCTTCCTGTGTAATTATCTGCACTAACCTAGCTCACAAGTAGGAGCAATGGTGACCTTGGTGACCTCTGGGACAAGACAAGTCTTTCTGGACTCTACAATCAAGAATGTGATTCGATGAGACCTGCTGGAAAGGAGTGTTCTGAGTACAGAGTAAAACCCATGGCATGTGTGACTAAGAGAGAAAATGGTGTAGCTAGCTTAAGGATCCTGACCCCCTCCAATCCCCTCTCCCATTCCCTTAATTGTATTTAGAATGTAGTTATATCCCTATTTGTAAATAAATCCAACACTGAGTTAAGATATAGTTGTAATTTAAGGCACCCGTAAAGCAGAGCACATTCTACATTTGGCACCCCAGAAAGATTGAGGAAATTCCTAAATCCACATAGAACCTATAAGACGGAATTGCTCTAATTCAAATTGCTGAAAGAAAAGACCAGACCTGTTGCACAGATTCCGTGGTGAAGTCAGCTGGATCTTGGCCTTCGTAGAAGGATTGAAAGTGTGGTGAGTCATTCATTGGATATGCGAAAAATTCTAATTGTTTGTTGTCCTTGAGTGTATGTGGAGTTGTAATAGTGGATAAAGTATTGAATGATGTATGTTAATGAGTGTTTAAGCAGAGGAAAGTGTGGATTCTCTGTAGAGGAACAATTTGTGTTTGTTTGGAATCTTGACTTGAGTTCAGACTGAGTGTGTGCATATATGTAAAGACATTGTGGGAACACTGAAAAGTTTGATTCTTTGTCTTGTTCATTTGTGAGTGTGTATTGGCAGTACAATAGCTTTTATATTAATAGTTGTATTTTGTGTTGTATACATTGGTGAAATGGAACTGGCCTATAGTTACGTTAAGAAATATGCCTCTGCCAAGTATCATTCATGTGCAGATGAACCTCTTAAGAGTCAAGTTGATGAGTTGTTGTCTCAGTGTCAGCAACATAATGACAAGCTGCAGAGTAGACCACTTAGGCCCCTTTCAGACGGGCGTTGCGGGAAAATGTGCGGGTGCGTTGCGGGAACACGCGCTATTTTTCCGCACGAATGCAAAACATTGTAATGCGTTTTGCACTCGCATGAGAAAAATCGCGCATGTTTGGTACCCAAACCTGAACTTCTTCACAGAAGTTCGGGCTTGGGATCGGGGTTGTGTAGATTGTATTATTTTCCCTTATAACATGGTTATAAGGGAAAATATTAGCATTCTGAATACAGAATGCATAGTAAAATAGCGCTGGAGGGGTTAAAATTATTATTTTTAACTCACCTTAGTCCACTTGATCGCGCAGCCCGGCTTCTCGTCTGTCTCCTTCTTTGCTGAACAGGACCTGTGGTGAGCATTCATTGCAGGAACAGGACCTGTGGTGACGTCAGTCCGGTCATCACATGGTCCATCACATGATCTTTTACCATGGTGATGGATCATGTGATGACCGGACTGACGTCACCACAGGTCCTGTTCCTGCAATGAATGCTCACCACAGGTCCTGTTCAGCAAAGAAGGAGACAGACGATATGCCGGCAGCGCGAGCAAGTGGATTAAGGTGAGTTCAATTTTTTTAATTTTTTTTTTAACCCCTCCAGCGCTATTTTACTATGCATTCTGTATTCAGAATGCTATTATTTTCCTTTATAACCATGTTATAAGGGAAAATAATAATGATCGGGTCTCCATCCCGATCGTCTCCTAGCAACCGTGCGTGAAAATCGCACCGCATCCGCACTTGCTTGCGATTTTCACGCAACCCCATTCACTTCTATGGGGCCTGCGTTGCGTGAAAAACGCAGAATATAGAGCTTGCTGCGATTTTCACGCAACGCACAAGTGATGCGTGAAAATCACCGCTCATGTGAACAGCCTCATAGAAATGAATGGGTCGGGATTCCGTGCGGGTGCAATGCGTTCAACTCACGCATCGCATCCGCGTGGAATACTCGCCCGTGTGAAAGGGGCATTACAAAAAAAAAAGGTAAGAAACTGAAATTGGCTAACGAAATTGCAGTATTGCTTAGAATCGCAGAAATTTCTGAGCAAATGGGGGAGCAATGGAGAGCAGAAAGGAGTCAACTTGGAGAGCAGATAGAGAAAATTGGAGATAATCTTAGGAGCATTGCAACTGCCTCCAGTGTTGAAATGGATGACTTGAGGGCTACGGTGTGCAATTTATCCGAAAGAAATTGTGAGCTGCAAGAACAATTGGAACAATGCAATGCAAACTTCAATATGAAGAGTAGGCTTGTTGGTTCATTGCAACTAAAATTATCTCATATGGAGGAATTGGTAATGTCGTTGGAAAGGAAATTGGAAGATGCAAACTCCCAGCTACTTAGAAAGGAGCAATGGATATTATCCCTCAATGAACGTTAGAAAAAGTGTCCATCAGCCAATATCTGTACTGTCACTGATGAGAATACATCCAATGAGGTGGCATTAGCAAATGCTCCTGGATATTTAGGGGAGGACACTAGTGTACTCACAATTAATGAAAAACTTACATTGTGCCCGATTCTGGGTGAGTTTAATACACTGGAGTCACCCATGTGCCTGTCTAATAAATTTGAGGCTATGGTACAGAAATACACTTTGACTGATAAAGATGCATGCTCTCTTCTAAAGGCTTGGGTGCCAGCACCTCTAGCAGCCCAGGTATCTGCATATGAGAATGACAACTTAGATGCAGAGGGAAGGATGCAAGAACTGCAGCGTGCGTTAAAAAGTCGTGATGATAGAGGGATAAATGCGTTACAAACAATGAGATTTAGAAGAGGAGATTACCCTATATTGTTCTGTAACCAATATCTTTCATTGTACAAAAGTGTGTATAACTGTCCTGGTATGTCTGCTGATGATTCAAGCTTCATATACTCAATGGCCAATATATGTTATCTGAACTATCCTAATAGGATTGCCCTCAGAAATGCCAATTCATACCAGAGTTTTATCAATATACTTAGAGACTGGTGTGAAGAATCCAGTGATGGTTATAGATCAGATGCAGATATATCAGTAGTGAGCAGAGGTACAAGAAGGAATAAATTCATCAGGTGTTACAAATGTCACAGACTAGGGCACATTCAGAGATTTTGTAGAACCCCCGATATTTCCAGCCTGATACCGGATGATAAAAGTATATCCACCCAGGACAAGGAAAGCATACCAAAGGAGCCTGATCTAATGGATAACAGCCTTGGGGAGTCAAGAAATGCTGAGGGGAAAAAGGAGGAGATTACAGATAACAATGGCCCCCACCCTCCAAATAGCCAACAGCCATGGGGGACGAGCATACTAATGTTTGCACCCTGGGCTACTCTTCCATTTTGGCTTCATGCAGTTGGTCCCAAATAGCATTACCATTTTTCATTAAAAATATGGCAAACATTTAGTTAAGCATTAGTTAGATCAGTTTAAAAAGGTCTTCATAGTCACCACGTGGTATAATGAGCTCAATGATTAGTAATTGTTTGCAAATAATTAAATAACAGTCAGGCATTTGTTGGTTATAACAGTCAAGTATACTGTACCTTTGTGATGTGAATGTATTTTTTTGAAGTCCCCCCCATGACCTTTTGTGTTTTAGATGTAAATAGCATTTGCTCTTTCAATGGACCTCACAGGAAGATATATTTTTTCACACACCAGAACAAAAGTTGAGTTGGGAAATGGTGTTAGTATGTGTCTGTCTGTGTGTGATGTGTTAAGGGCCAGCAGAATAAAAAAATTTATGTGATTTTTTTCTTTTCTACCTTTGCATTTGTTTTCCATGTTAATATTTTTAAATTAACAAGTTTTTTGTTTTTTTTTAAGTATTTAGTTATTATTATTTTTTTTTATATGCAGACCTACTGCTTGGGTAGGCACTAAGCTTTAAAGTTGTTTACCAGATTGGTAATTTTCTAGTTAGTATGGTACCAGTGTAGTATGGTACCAAATGGGGGAATGTGTTTCAAAGAATTATAATTACACTATTATTTTTTTTATTTTGTTTTTGTGTGGTTTACAAATACCCCCCAGCTAGGATGGAGTTAGATTACCACCTGGTCTGAACCTAGGCATATTAGTGAAGTTACATGTAGGTGTAGAAAGGTATTGACTGCTAAGAATAATGATACTGCTCTTGATTTTTATTTCCAGGATCCATAATGAGGCGAAATTACATATCCAAATTTGGGACCCTGGAGAAGTAGCAGCAGCCCAATATTGTGGTGGCAATTGGACTACATTTGTAGCGTTCATCTTACACATAGTTATTGATAGATCTTAGACACTGCTTAACAAAAAAAGAGTGACTGGGATTTTTTTGCGGGGTGTGGCAGAATTTTTGAAACAAGATGACAGTGCCCCATTTAAATGCACAAAGACATCGCTAGAAGTCTGCCATGGACAATAGAAGAACACGTGGTTGTTTTGCATAAGTTCACCATATTGCTGAGTTCTTTTTGTTTTCTTGTTTCCTCTTACTTGCACCATTAAATCAGTGAGTGGAAAATGAAGGAAGCAGAAGTTCCTATCAATATATAAGCCATACTGAAGTTCTAAAAACTAATTGTCCGTAGTCTGATATGGCCATGTCTATTCAATCTTCAGGCACATCTTTGAGCATTTGAATAGCCAAATAATAGATCTCTTGCAGCACCTATTATACAGGGGTAAGAATGCAAAATGACCAACAAGAAAAATTATCCAGCCTGCTGGAAATTGTTAATGTGTATGCCAGACATTTGTAGCATGTGGTTGGTGATTAATTTACTCAAATGGTGTACTCGATTATCATGAATGAGGCCTGAATTTTCACATCTAGTTTTAAGGTTTCACTTTATGCTTATTGGCCAATATAGAGCACAACGTACATTAGAATTACCTGTATTAGACATATATACATCTATCATGTATCTTTTATTTTTTATTTTATGAGATCTTGTGAGAAGTAGAATTCAGCTGGATTGGACTTTTGCAATGCACAGACTGTCACATATTGCTAAAGTGGACTTGCCCATATTCCAGTTATATAAGGCCAGTGGCGTCTCTAGCTTTCAAATTTTGGGGGGGCACACTGGGGGCCAGGACAAAAGTAGGGGGGGCAGCTATAACGATACACTTACACAAGTACGCTTAGAAATGCTGCGATACTTTACCCAATACCTAAAACCGCAACAGGGAAGAAAAGTCCTGCTGTCTGTGGTTTAAAAAAAATAAATAAAAATCACTCAGATTTCAACATGTCCTAGCTGCCTGTGGATGACACTTTTATAGGGAGGGGGATCTGTGGATGACACTGCTATGGGGGGGGGGGGTGGGGGTTCTGTGGATGACACATACCGTATATAGCATCTTATGCTATATGTGTCATCCACAGATCCACCCCATGACAGGGTCATCCCCATTTCCCCCTCTATAACAGTGTCATCCACAGATCCCCCTCTCTATAACAGTGTCATCCACAGATCTCCCTCCCTGCCGCTCACAGGAGTGTACATTTGACATTTCTAAACTGTAATCCATATCCTGCAGTAACTAACTTTAAATCCGGATTCAAGGGCCGCTCATCTCTACTAGTACCTTAACCTTACACCACTCGGCTAGCTTCGGTAACAGGGCCAGGCTACAGCCTTCAGGTACTGCCTGTTAGTTGTTACCGAGCGAGTACTGATTTCTGCAGGTCAGAGGATACGGATTACAGTTTAGAAGAAATGTACACTCCTGTGAGCGGTCCAGTGGCGGATCCAGAGCCTGGTTTTGGGAGCAGCACTTCCAGATTATTTTCTGTCCACCGCCACAGAACAAGGGTGCTTATAGAACAGACTCCACAGTGTAGAGGTATACTGTATATTGTGTGGCACAGTGTAGCGGTATACTGTATATTGTGTGGCACAGTGTAGCGGTATACTGTATATTGTGTGGCACAGTGTAGAGGTATACTGTATATTGTGTGGCACAGTGTAGCGGTATACTGTATATTGTGTGGCACAGTGTAGAGGTATACTGTACATTGTGTGGCACAGTGTAGCGGTATACTGTACATTGTGTGGCACAGTGTAGCGGTATACTGTACATTGTGGGGCACAGTGTAGGCTATATGTGTATAACAAACATATTTCACATGAAAACTTACAATTACTTGGTTTGGCCCTTGGGGATCCCGGACGCCACTTCACCACATTGGCCGGGGGCTCGGCGGAGCTGATGTTCTGTTTCATCCTAATGAGAAAGATTTCATAATAAGGATTTGGAGAAGGGGCAGAGGGATAGCAGAGCAGGGAGAGGCTGGTGCTGCTACTAGGGGGTCATACCGTGGGGGAGTAATAAAGCCCACCATAATGCCCCCCAGTAGAAATAATTCTCCTTATAATGTGACAGTGCAAAAAATACCCCCTTGTAATGCCCCAAGTTGAGCTAATGTCCCCATAATGGGCCAGTGTACAATACCCCTATATAGTGCCCCCAGTAAATGCCCCCATAGTGCTCCTCTCCCCCTTCCCTCCTAGTGCCCCCCATAATGTACCAGTATAAAATGCCCCATATATAGTGCCCCAGTAGATGCCCTCAGTGTCCCCCATAATTTGCAAGTATAAAATACCCCTTCTTAGTGCCCCCGTAGATGACTCCATAGTACTCCTCTCCCCCCTTCCCCATAGTACCCACCATAATGTGTCCCAGTATAAAATGCTACTGTACAGAGCCCCCCATATAAAATACCCCTTCTTTGTGGCCTCAGTAGATGCCCCTATAGTGCCCACCAATAACGTGCCAGTAACAAGTGCCCCCCATCACGTGCCAATAACAAGAGCCCCCCATCACGTGCCAGTAACAAGACCCCTCCATCACATGCCAGTAATAAGCTGCCCCCCCAATGTGCCAGTAATAAGCTGCCCCCCAATGTGCCAATAATAAGCTGCCCCCCCAATATGCCAGTAATAAGCTGCCCCCCCCCAATGTGATGTGCCAGTAATAAACTGCCCCCCCAATGTGCCAGTAATAAGCTGCCCCCCCCAATGTGCCAGTAATAAGCTGCCCCCCCTATGTGCCAAGAATAAGCTGCCCCCCCTATGTGCCAAGAATAAGCTGCCCCCCCCAATGTGCCAAGAATAAGCTGCCCCCCTCCAATGTGCAAAGAATAAGCTGCCCCCCCAATGTGCCAAGAATAAGCTGCCCCCCAATATGCCAAGAATAAGCTGCCCCCCCCCAATGTGCCAAGAATAAGCTGCCCCCCAATGTGCCAAGAATAAGCTGCCCCCCCCAATGTGCCAAGAATAAGCTGCCCCCCCAATGTGCCAAGAATAAGCTGCCCCCCCAATGTGCCAAGAATAAGCTGCCTCCCCCCCAATGTGCCAAGAATAAGCTGCCCCCCCCCAATGTGCCAAGAATAAGCTGCCCCCCCCCCAATGTGCCAAGAATAAGCTGCCTCCCCCCCAATGTGCCAAGAATAAGCTGCTTCCCCCCCCAATGTGCCAAGAATAAGCTGCCTCCCCCCCAATGTGCCAAGAATAAGCTGCCTCCCCCCCCCAATGTGCCAAGAATAAGCTGCCTCCCCCCCCAATGTGCCAAGAATAAGCTGCCCCCCCCCCCCCATATGCCAATAACACTGTTGTAAAAAAATTAATAAAAAAATCATACTTACCTCTATGTCAGCGATGCGATGCAGGCCTCTTCTTCCGGCCTGTGTCCCGCGCTGTATGGCTCCGCCTGCGGCCTCTGATAGGCTACCGGCCTAGTGCCTGCAGCCTATCAGAGAAAGGGGAAGGGACACGCCTCTCCCTCCCCTGCCTCAGCACACAGGCCGGCAGATGAATATGGAGATGAGCGCAATGGAAGCGCTCATCTCCCTGGCTGTGCCCGACTGCGGCGGCTAACTTGGGGGGGCACGGGCATTTTAGTTGGGGGGGCACAGCATGATGTAGGGGGGGCCGCGGCCCCCTCTGGCCCCCCCCTGGTGACGCCACTGTATAAGGCAGCTGACGAGCAAGACTAGTTGGTAGTGAAATGACAATCTGGTTAAGGGATCGAGTCAATTAGCATGGTGTAATGTTATATACTGTATGTGATATCAATTTGGATATGTAGATTTTCCTGTGATTATCATGAGGGATATTGGTGACTTGTTATTTATTTATTAATATCCATAATGAATAGCGTGCGACTGCTGAATGAATGGGTTCCTGCTCTGTCTCTGCCTGCCCATGTTGACGAAGAAACTGTCTCAGAAGAAAAGCCGCAATGCCGGAAAGTTCGCAGGACTGGAGTAATGCAGATATCAAGTTTCTGTGGTTTATTTTTTTGATTGTGTGTGCCAATAGGCAAGAGACCAGGGAATGTTGGAACCGATAAAATTGACATCTATGATACAGCTTTGATGCAAAGATGTTCCTTGATATCTTGAACTGAATCAGCCCGGGTCTGCAAGGATCCTGACCCCCTCCGATCCCCTCTCCCATTCCCTTAAGGCCTCTTTCACACGGGCGTTGCGGGAAAAGGTGCGGGTGCGTTGCGGGAACATGCACGATTTTTCCACGCAAGTGCAAAACATTGTAATGCGTTTTGCACTCGCGTGAGAAAGATCGGCATGTTTGGTACCCAAACCCGAACTTCTTCACAGAAGTTTGGGTTTGGGATCGGTGTTCTGTAGATTGAATTATTTTCCCTTATAACATGGTTATAAGGGAAAATAATAGCATTCTGAATACAGAATGCATAGTACAATAGCACTGAGGGGTTAAAAAAATAAACAAAAATAATTAAACTCACCTTAATCCACTTGCTCGCGCAGCCCGGCTTCTCTTCTGTCTTCTTTTTTGCTCTGTGCAGGAACAGGACCTGTGGTGACGTCACTCCGGTCATCACATGATCCATCACCATGGTAAAAGATCATGTGATGGACCATGTGATGACCGGAGTGACGTCACAACAGGTCCTGTTCCTGCAAAAAAGAAGACAGAAGAGAAGCCGGGCTGCGCGAGCAAGTGGATTAAGGTGAGTATAATTTATTTATTTTTAACCCCTCCAGCGCTATTGTACTATGCATTCTATGCTATTATTTTCCCTTATAACCATGTTATAAGGGAAAATAATAATAATCGGGTCTCCATTCCGATCGTCTCCTAGCAACCGTGCATGAAAATCACACCGCATCCGCACTTGCTGCGATTTTCACGCAACGCACAAGTGATGCGTGAAAATCACCGCTCATGTGAACTGCTCCATAGAAATGAATGGGTCAGGATTCAGTGTGGATGCAATGCGTTCAACTCCCGCAATGCATCCGCGCGGAATACTCGCCCGTGTGAAAGGGGCCTAATTGTATTTAGAATGTAGGTATATCCCTATTTGTAAATAAATCCAACACTGAAATAAATACAACACTGAATTGTTCTTCAGTCATTTTAAGGCACCCGTAAAGCAGAGCACATTCTACAGAAAGTGTCAGCAGTGATTTGTGATATCTGTCCAACACCTTCTGTGTGTGAGGGCCAAAGATTTGACAAATTACTATATTTTTTCCATCATTTTTGTGAAGAAATCCCCCTTTTTCTAAAGTGACCGGCAAAAACACCCAAACTTATGGAACTATTTTGGGCAGCCCACCCAGGGTGAACCGGTCACAGAAGACTTCCATGTCTCTTTGAGAACCCCTAAACCGATGTGGGTGAAATTTGAATATGTTGATCACCCAGATCGGGGCTATCAGGGGACATATGATTTGTGGGGATACCTCATATATAAAGGGGTGTTCCAGATATTTGGGAAAACTGTGACTTTTCTGCATAGAGATAATCAAGTTGTTACTTTATCAGACTTGATTATCTCCAGGACTAGGGGAAGGCATGGTATGTTTATGCTGGAAGGGTTTTATGTTTCCATTGTACTTGATTGGCTATACTGTGTCCCTCCCTGTGGGATATCCCCTTGCATGGGGACTTGCATAAAAGCCTGTGTGCGATAATTAAAGCGTGTTCTATTTGTACCCTTCTTCTTGACTTCGGCTGATGTTTGGGGATTCGCATGCTTTATTAAGGGAATCATCTTAGAAAGTTATTGGCATTTCGTATGGAATTCGTCTACTTCAACTGCCGAACGGAGCGCTATATTCACCAGGCTCGGGCGGTTTGGGAGGAAACTACCGAATGTGGTTTAAAGATACTTGGTTTCCTTACAATTTTCAATACTTTTTATATAGAAAGTGTCAGCAGTGACTTGTGACATCTGTCCAACAACTTCTGCGTGTCAGGGTCAGAGATTTGAGAAATACAAGTTAAAATTACTATATTTTTTCCATAATTTTCAATGCTTTTTATATAGAAAGTGTCAGCAGTGACTTGTGACACATGTCCAATACCTTTTGTGTGTCAGTGGCAGAGATTTGACAAATATAAGTGAAAATTACTATACTTTTTCCATCATTTTCAATACTTTTTATATAGAGGGTGTCAGCAGTGACTTGTGACATCTGTCCAACACCTTCTGCGTGCCAGGGCCAGAGATTTGAGAAAGTTAAAATTACTATAAGTGAGGCACATGAGATTCCTAACACTGTCCCTCACTTCAGCTGCCTGCTTCCTGTCCCTGCACTACTCAGAGCTGATGGGCGGTGCTTTTATTGATGGTGGGTCACATGATATACCGGTCAATCACAGCCATGTCATTACTAGGCATGGCTATGATGGCTTGTAAATGCCCACAGCTTAAATGCTTGTTGATTGGCTGCCCTAAAGCCTTTCAGCAAGCTTTATTAATATAAAATTTTCTAACACTGAACTCGAACGTTTCCGGCAAAGTTCGGGTTAGGTTACTTTACCATTCGGGTTCGCTCAACACTTGTTGCCACCTCACCACTCAGTCATGGGGCCATTACTATCAGCATGTAACAGAACAGGTTCTGTAGAAATCTGTGTGGAATCAGCTGACGACAGTATAAAAGGAGTGCGCTAATTCTTGATGCTAACATTGACCTGTAATGCTGAGTTCACACTTTGGTTTATTTGGTCAGTTTTGGCCCCATGACTAACCAAATAAGTGAAGTAATTCTAAGAGTGACACCTGTCATCTTCGTGTCATATTGACTAACAATACTGTTTCACTAGCACAGCAGACTCCCTATGAATGTTTCTGAATACACAGTGTTCTACACCATTATACAGGTTCTCAGAAGCCAGGAATTAGCTGTCTTTTTTAATGTAATTCTTCACAAACAAATCCGGATCGAATGAAATCTTTTTAGAAAATTCTGTGACCTGTCCGAATCAAATTTTTTAAAAATTCGCTCATTTGTCACTCTTAACAACAGGGCGGCCACCACCATGGATTTATCAGCTTTCATTAATACACATAGGAAATCTGGCTTGCCAATAACACATGCAAATGCGTCTATACAGTTGCAAGAAAAAGTATGTGAACCCTTTGGAATGATATGGATTTCTGCACAAATTGGTCATAAATGCGATCTGATCTTCATCTAAGTCACAACAATAGACAATCACAGTCTGCTTAACCACTTAAGGACCACAGGTTTATACCCCCCTAGTGACCAGGCCGTTTTTTCCAAATCGGCCCTCAAATCAGCATTTTAGGGGCCCACATTCCAAAGAGCACCTTTCGGATTACACAGGCCATTTTTTACACATTTTGATTTCAAACTACTTTGCACGAATTTGGGCCCCTAAAATGCCAGGGCAGTATAACTACCCCACAAGTGACCCCATTTTGGAAAGAAGACACCCCAAGGTATTTCATGATGGGCATAGTGAGTTCATGGAAGTTTTTATTTTTTGTCACAAGTTAGTGGAATATGAGACTTTGTAAAAAAAAAAAAAAAAAAATCATAATTTTCCGCTAACTTGTGACAAAATTTTTTTTTTCTAGGAACTCGCCATGCCCCTCACGGAATACCTTGGGGTGTCTTCTTTCCAAAATGGGGTCACTTGTGGGGTAGTTATACTGCCCTGGCATTTTAGGGGCACTAATGCGTGCAAAGTAGTTTGAAATCAAAGTCTGTAAAAAATGGCCTGTGAAATCCGAAAGGTGCTCTTTGGAATGTGGGTCCATTTGCCCACCTTGGCTGCAAAAAAGTGTCACACATGAGGTATCGCCGTACTCAGAAGAAGTTGGGCAATGTGTTTTGGGGTGTCTTTTTACATATACCCATGCTGGGTGAGAGAAATATCTCGGCAAAAGACAACTTTTCCCATTTTTGTTGGCATTTGACCAAGATATTTATCTCACCCAGCATGGGTATATGTAAAATGACACCACAAAACACATTCCCCAACTTCTCCTGAGTACGGCGATACCACATGTGTGACACTTTTTTTGCAGCCTAGATGCGCAAAGGGGCCCACATTCCTTTTAGGAGGGCATTTTTAGACATTTGGATCCCAGACTTCTTCGCACGCTTTAGGGCCCCTAAAGCGTGCGAAGAAGTCTGGGATCCAAATGTCTAAAAATGCCCTCCTAAAATGCCAGGGCAGTATAAATACCCCACATGTGACCCCATTTTGGAAAGAAGACACCCCAAGGTATTCAATGAGGGGCATGGCGAGTTCATAGAATTTTTATTTTTTTGGCACAAGTTAGCGGAAATAGATTTTTTTGTTTTTTCTCACAAAGTCTCCCTTTCCGCTAACTTGGGACAAAAATTTCAATCTTTCATGGAATCAATATGCCCCTCAGCGAATACCTTGGGGTGTCTTCTTTCCAAAATGGGGTCATTTGTGGGGTGTTTGTACTGCCCTGGCATTTGAGGGTCTCCGCAATCATTACAAGTATGGCCAGCATTAGGAGTTTCTGCTATTCTCCTTATATTGAGCATACGGGTAATGAGATTTTTTTTTTCCGTTCAGCCTCTGGGCTGAAAGAAAACCTGAACGGCACAGATTTCTTTATTCGCATCGATCAATGTGGATGAAAAAATCTCTGCCAAAAAAAAAAGGAGGGGAAAGGCGTCTGCCAGGACATAGGAGCTCTGCCCAACATCCATACCCACTTAGCTCGTATGCCCTGGCAAACCCGATTTCTCCATTCACATCAATCGATGTGGATGAATAAATCATTGCCAGGATTTTTTTATATATACAAAGTGTTTGCCAAAGCATATGAACACCGCCGCCTCCTCAGCTCATATGCCTCGGCAAACGTATTTTTTACTGCAGAGGAGAAATCTCGTCTTGCAGCGCCGCATACACCGACTTTTGTGTAATCTGACAGCAGCGCAATGCTTCTGTCAGAATGCACATCAGTGCTGCAGCTGCTTGATCGCTTGGTCCACCTAGAAGGTAAAAAAAAAAAAAAAACAGGCCGCAACCCAATAAATTTATTAACATTAACTTTAGAGAACATTAACTTTTATAAACTTTTGAAACAGAACAATAACTTTATTGCTTACCGGTGATTTTTTTTTTTTTACCTTTATAGGACAAACCTCTCCTTCCCCATGGGACAATGTGCAAAGCGCAAATCGCCCAAAGATGTGGCGAAGTACATTATGCACTTTGTCCCAGGTGAAAGGAGAGGTTTGTGGCAGCTCTGTGTGAAAGGGCCCTAAGACCCCTGTGTGGCTGTCCTGTGTACGCAATCCCTATGCTAATAGTGTACCTGAGTGTGGAACTTGCGGAAACACTCCCCTATGCATAGGGCAGGCTGGTCAGGACAGTCAGGACAAAAAAAGGTGGTGTCACGCCTTATTCCACCCCTGCTACAGACACAACATCTTTTTCTTGGGGAACGTTGAGTTGGGGTACCAGGATAGACAGACGGGAAGTGTCTGCCATGTAGCCGGCTCACTACATCAGGGCCTTGGGTCACGGACCCTCCTGGATACAGGATTTCCGAAATGATCTATTCCTGGAATTTTAGGAAGGATCCTGTTCTCCCAGCCTTACTGTAGAGAATAAAACTATTATACATCGCCAATTGAATTAAATAAACAGACACCTTCTTATACCAGCGTCTGGTGCGTCGGGAAACTAAATAGGGAGCCAACATCTGGTCATTGAAGTCCACCCCTCCCATGTGAAGGTTATAGTCGTGGACAGAGAGGGGTTTCACAATGACTCCAGTTGCCCGTTCAATTTGGACAGTCGTGTCTGCGTGAATGGTGGACAGAAGGTAAACGTCCCTCTTGTCCCTCCACTTCACCGCGAGCAGTTCTTGGTCACACAGCAGTTCTTGTGTATTCACTTGCTATTTAAACTTCATTACACTGCATTATGAATGTACATGCTCCTGATGAAGGGGACCCATTAAGAGGCCCCGAAACGCGTCGAGCTACTCACCCCCCTACCCTGGCTTTGGAATAAAAGAACTTAAAGAATGAACAAGATTTCCTGAGTGATCATTGTTCATCCGTGAGACTCTACTGGCGATCCAGGCGCAGGAGGTGTGATGTGGGTGTTATGTGCTTTATCCCACATTACCCTCCTGGGTGAAGTGAGTCACTGAAAATTTTTTCATTTGATTTTATACCTTTATTTTATATTTGTATAATATTTTACATTTACCTAATACCATGTCTGCTTAACTGCATACCATATACGATTTTACCGTGAGAATCACAACAATCGGTGAGTGTGAAAATATCGCCACCACATATATGTGTATTTAATAACTCAAATTTTCTTCGGTTATATACATTATAACCCCAAATACTAGGGTTTTGGCGCCTCTCTGTGGTCCTTTTTAGCGTCTCCACGCTACCCCACTGTTTTCTTCGCGATCACCCACCTTGAGGGCATCAGGGTGGGTCGAGACCACTGGCAGCCTGCCTTTCTGTGCTCTACCATCATTCCCAATATATATATATTAGTTCCAAAAATTCAGGTATAAACATACCATACATATATATATATATATATATATTATTATTTTTTTTATTGTTTGTTTGTTGCCCTACCTTTGGCGCCCTGCAAAGTTATCCCTGGACCATCGCCTTGAAAGGCCCAGTGACTAACCCTCTTTTTTCTTCCCCTGTCTCTGACTTACATTTGTTCGGCCGATGGGTGACCAACGGCCGACCAGAGGAGCGGCGGCTGACATAGGTTCGGCATATCTGGATAGAGATATCCATGGTATAATGATGAGAATTCTAAAGGAAATCAGAGGACTACCTACCACTACAGAACTGAGACTACCCTCCCCAAACACAATCAGTGGAACCTGGCAGTCCATTGGAGAACCACCTCCTTCAACATCTAACAACGGAAAAAAAGAAAATACAGATAAAGAAGATTTCGACGTACTGGACACCATTAAGAACTTTGTAAAGAACGAAATTGACTGGTACTTTCTTTTCATTTATGAATTCATGGGGATCATTCCCCGCGGTCTAAGACTATCTGTTAAACCATCATTTATGAACGACCCAGAATTTGTCCAAAATTGGTTAATTGCAAGTGACAAATGCTCACAACAATACATGAGGCTTTTGATTGCCAAAAGAAAGGCCACATGTATGCACCTGGGGCACAAAATTAAAACATGGTTCCAAAATAGTCCCCAGCCTAAGGCCAATGAGAGAAATCTTCTCCATTGGGATCTTCTCAGACGTTTTGAATATAATGAGGCATTTAGAAAATGCAACAAACTCCTAAGAGACATCAAAGACTATGATCTAAACAAGACTAGGTCCTGGGAAAGAAAATACCCTCCCTCCCTACCCTATAACAGTGCACCCACCCTATCCAAAAAGAACCACACCAGACCCACCCACCTGGATCCCCACTATAGATCCACTTCTGTGAGAACTCAATCCACTTCACAGAATAAGATTTTTTATAACAGCAACACATATGGAGCACGGAAAATCCAAAACACCCGCTTATCCTATTCCCAATCCGTTAGAAATTCAGACAAACACCCCAAACAGCAATCCCCCCAAAAGTCTACTGGGGTTCTACACGGACATATGACACCTCTTGCCGGCCAAAATCAGATTGCCCCACCAGTAAGGGAATGGACCCTTCTGTCCCCCCAGTACACATCATTCCATCCCCCCCCCATCCTGTTGTCCTGCACAATATGAGCCCCCCCTCACCCAAGAACCATACCCCACCAACATGCTCCAGCCCCAGCGCAATCCAGTCCCCCACCTCCCTGAACCAATCCCATTCATTGTCCATTCCTACAGGATCGGCACTTAACATAAACGACATTTCCACACATTCAGTTTCCACCACTCATTCCACACATTCAGTTTCAACCTCCCAATCCGAGATTTTTTTAGCCCTACCCCGCAATCTCTCCGAAAGTCCTTTTTTAGGGAGAATTTCACCTTCATTGAACGACCACAATCAGACCCCTCCGGTCAGACAAACTATCTCCAGCCTCCAAATCCTGAGTCCTTTCTTTACCCCAACAGGTCCTGTACCCCTCACGCCCACTCCCAACCCCAAAAATCTCAAGATTACCCATTTTTTCAGTCCCATACCACCATCCCGCAAAAGAGTAAAAAACGACTCAGGGGATGCAGAGGGGGAAAAACCAAACACCCCAAAAAAGAGAAAACTGAAACCGCCCATTCCACCATTAAACATGACAACAGACCTAACACCTCAGCTCCTACGACACCAGAAGACTTCCCCAACAATCCACTCACCGACACAATAAAATTAACCAGAGGAATATTCAACCTATCAAAATATGTACTCAAACCAGTGGAACTTAATGTGCTCAGTAAAGGACTTTCCTTTTGTCCCACGAACAACTCTGACCCTTTTGAACTATTCGTCGATATTAATCAGTGGATCCGCAAACTAACACTTAAAAGACATTTTGCCATCAAAGACATCATTTCAGGAATAAAGGAAAACCCATCACCAATAGCTATCACCGCTAGCAGCAGTGCACTTACCCAGCCCCCCCCTACTACACAAGACACGTCACCATCTACCCATAATGAAGATCCAATAAACACCTTCATTCCATCAGGTCTAAAAAATAGATCTTCTTTCTATCCCCTACACAGTAGAGGCCCGCATCTAGAGAGTTTTCTCAATATAGTTTTAAATGACCTAAAAACCCCACAAAAATCCCGAACCTCTACCATCCCAAATAATCTCAGCACCCGGGAAAAAAGAGCATTGATAGAACTCAAGAAAAACAAGGACATTGTAATAAAGAATGCTGACAAGGGAGGGGGGGTCGTAATCATGGATCTCAATTATTACATACAGGAATCAAATAGAATCTTGTCTGATCGAACCTACTATAAAGTCCTTGTAGATGATCCAATGGCCATTTTTAAGAAAGCACTATTTGAACTTGTAGATTCTGGTTTTAATCCAAACATTCTAACCAAAAAAGAAAAAATATTCCTCACCCCTAATCACCCCACCACCGCTCGCTTTTACTTCCTGCCCAAAATACATAAAACCCTCACCAACCCACCGGGCAGACCGATCATTTCTGGTATAAACTCCCTTACATCCAACCTTTCAGCATATGTCGACACTTTCCTACAAAAATACGTACAAAAACTCCCCTCCTATCTAAGAGACTCCGCAGACCTCATAAACACCCTTAACAATACAGTTTGGAAGGACCACTACATTTGGGTCACACTTGACGTAGCATCCCTCTACAGCAATATCCGACATGACTTAGGAATACGCGCAATTAAACATTTCCTTGAGCTGGATCATGAGATGCCCCTCCCCCAGAAAGAATTCATTCTAAACTCAATACAATTTATTTTAGAACACAATTTCTTCACTTTTAATGACACCTTTTATATTCAAACAAGAGGTACCGCTATGGGTACAAAATTTGCACCCTCGTATGCCAATTTGTTCGTAGGCCTTTTTGAAGAGTCTCTATGTCTCCAACACCACAAAGATATACACCTCTACCGTCGATATATCGATGATATCATCTTCATCTGGGGTGGCAGTATCGAAGAACTCACATCTTTTTTACTAATGCTAAACCAGAATGACTGGGGTCTTCAATTCACACATGAATTTGACTCCAAAAAATCTACGTTTTTAGATCTACATATCGAAATCAACACAAACAAGATTACCACTAGTACCCATTTTAAAAAAGTGGATTCCAACAGCTACCTGGAATACTCCAGCTGCCACTACACGAAATGGAAGAGAAATATACCGTACGGGCAGATGAAAAGAATTCGGAGAAATTGCTCTAATGAAAAGACCCTCAAAACTCAACTGGGAATTCTAAAGGATCGGTTCTTGGAAAAGGGATACCCGAAAAGCTTAATTAAAGCATCCACTCAGAGGGTTCTAAAAATAGACCAAAGAGAAGCATTGAAACCACCCCCCCCAAAAACTACAGACCCAAAAGGATACCAATATAACCTTATTACTAGGTACAATAAAGACCACCAGAACATTAGAAAGGTAGTAATTAAGCACTGGAACATCTTGCTAAAAGACCCCATCCTCAAAAATATACTACCCCAATTACCGTCCATAACATTTAGAAGGGCACAAACCATCAAAAACATCATCGCCCCGTCCTGTCCCAAACTTCAAGCCCCCACGAGAACCATTTTCCCACAGCTAATCAGAAAAGGTTGTTTTAAATGTGGCATCAAAAAATGCAAATGTTGTGCGATGATCACACATGACACCAGGGCCATCGATACAGGAGGTCCTTTGGGCCCCTGGACAATAAAACAAGATCTAAACTGCGGGACAAGAAATGTTATATATCTCCTTAGATGTCCCTGCGGTTTAAAATATGTCGGTAGAACTACCCGAACACTTAGGGAAAGAATGTGCGAACACAGATCGAATATTAAACGAAAAGTCCCGACACACAGCGTATCACGCCATTTTTCCGAACAACATGAGGGCTCCATTACTGGCCTCACAGTTACTCCGTTAGAAACCATTACTTCATCATATCAACAGCTATGCCGAAAAGAGATGTATTGGATCTTTACACTAAATACCTTATCCCCTTTTGGCCTAAATGAAAGCTTAGAATATTCTAATTACTAAAATGTACCGTTGCCATATTTTATATAATAATTAACAATTTAATAATTTTTTTTTTTAATTTATTTATTTATTTATTTATTTTTTCCTACTATACATATATACGGAAATTTTATCATATTATAGTATATATATTATCGTAATTTTTAACCTACCTTTTACTATTTATACATTTATTACCCACATTTATTACCCAATTTTACTTCATTCAATACTATTAACTGATTATCAATATATTCCATTCATTTTTTATTTATTTTTTATTTATTTATTATTATTATTCATTATATATATATATATATATATATATATATATATTTTTTTTTTATTTTTTTATATATATATTTTTTTTATATATATATATTTTATACATTTTTTATTTTCTATTATTATTTATATTTATTATTTTTTATTTCCTATTTATCAGGCATTATTATCTTTCACTATATTATTATTATATGACACTTTGATCAATGTTGTCAAATATCAGTACTACTAATATTATTTTCTTTAATTATCTTGTCAACGACATTCCTGTTAATAACTGTAATATATTTTTCTCTTGTCAACATCATTTTATTTATTTTTCTCTTGTCAACATCAGTTCTGTTAATAGCATTGAGACTGCAGAAATGTAACCTCCGATCATGTGATTGGGGAGCCGGTCATGTGACCTCTTCCTTTAGTTTAAACTTATGGTAATAAACCCTTATACATATATATTTTTATATTCCCCCACAATATCGAGATCCCACCCTAGAGTAAGCCTAAGATCTAGGCACCTTCACCCCCCTTTCTCTCATTCTGTATGTTGTCCGGCTGGCAGAATAGCTACTGCCGTCTAGAGAGGTACTTCCGGTTTCGGATGCGTTCCACGGTGGAACGCACCGGAAGTGGAGGATGCGTTCCACTGTGGGCACAGAAAAGACAGGGACACGATCGTACCCTAAAAAAGCCTGTTACGTGCCCCCTAATTACCCTACAGCACCTTACCATACTATGAGGCAATGTTCAATACCTATTGTTAAATAAGATCGATCTTTTAGATACAAATATGACGTCACTTCCGGTGCGTTCCACCCTGGAACGCATGCAGTACCGGAAGTGACGGAATTGTAAGCCGTTTTTGGCGGTTTTTTTGTGTATTCACTTGCTATTTAAACTTCATTACACTGCATTATGAATGTACATGCTCCTGATGAAGGGGACCCATTAAGAGGCCCCGAAACGCGTCGAGCTACTCACCCCCCTACCCTGGCTTTGGAATAAAAGAACTTAAAGAATGAACAAGATTTCCTGAGTGATCATTGTTCATCCGTGAGACTCTACTGGCGATCCAGGCGCAGGAGGTGTGATGTGGGTGTTATGTGCTTTATCCCACATTACCCTCCTGGGTGAAGTGAGTCACTGAAAATTTTTTCATTTGATTTTATACCTTTATTTTATATTTGTATAATATTTTACATTTACCTAATACCATGTCTGCTTAACTGCATACCATATACGATTTTACCGTGAGAATCACAACAATCGGTGAGTGTGAAAATATCGCCACCACATATATGTGTATTTAATAACTCAAATTTTCTTCGGTTATATACATTATAACCCCAAATACTAGGGTTTTGGCGCCTCTCTGTGGTCCTTTTTAGCGTCTCCACGCTACCCCACTGTTTTCTTGGTCACACAAGGCAGCCCTCTCCCCCCGTGCAAGTCGGGTACTAACGAGCCGTTGGGGGAAGCCCCGGTGACTAGGTCGCGCGATGCCACAGCATTGAATTCCGACTAGATGTAAGTGCCGAAAGAGGGCCACGCTTGAGTAAAAATTGTCCACGTATAAGTGGTACCCCTTGTGGAGTAAGGGTGACACCAAGTCCCAGACAATCTTGCCACTGCTCCCCAGGTAGTCAGGACATCCGACCGGCTCCAGTTTTGAGTCTTTTCCCTCATAGACCCTAAAACGATATGTATAGCCTGTGGCCCTTTCACAGAGCTTATAGAGTTTGACCCCATACCGGGCGAGCTTGCTGGGGATGTACTGTTTTATGCCAAGGCGCCCATTAAAATGTACTAGGGACTCGTCTATGCAGATGTTTTGATTAGGGGTATACACATTTGCAAATCTGGATGACATATGGTCTAAGAGGGGCCAAATTTTGTGCAGCCGGTCATAAGCAGGGTGGCCTCTTGGATGACAGGTGCTATTGTCAGCGAAATGCATAAAGCACATGATGACCTCAAAACGTGCCCTAGACATTGCAGCAGAGAACATGGGCATGTAATGTATTGGGTCTTTAGACCAATATGACCGCAATACATTTTTTTTTGTTAGACCCATGCTGAGGATAAGGCCCAAAAAAAATTTAACTGGGAAACGGTGACTGGTTTCCACCGGAAAGTCTGGGCATAGTAGCTTTCCGGATTGGCGGTAATAAACTGTGTGGCGTAGCGGTTGGTTTCTGCCACAACTAAGTCATAGAGATCCGCGGTGAAGAACAGCTCAAAAAACTGAAGGGCCGATCCTAAATGAGCCGTCTCCACGCGAACTCCAGACTGGGCGGTGAAAGGGGGCGGAATCAGGGGATTGCCAATTAGGATTTGCCAGCACCTCTGGGAGACTAGGGGTTCTACGGGCCTGTGAACGCGGTGGCTGCGACAGGGGAGTTACTGCACGTGCCACCATACCAGCTGGAACTGCCCTTCTGGTGCTCGCCACTTCACCAGGGAATACGGCAGTGCTGGTAGAAGGTCCAGGGTGTGCTGCGCTGCTGGTGTATGCCGCACCATAAACAAGATCAGCGCTAGCACCACTCTGCTGCAAATGAGGATCATCATGCGGGGTAGGCAGAACACTGACATGGGATCAGGTACGTCTGACCGTAGCAGGGACCTCTACCTCGTCATCTTCGCTAGCGGTTAGAGTGCCATTGCTGTCTACAGGTTCATATTCTGAACCACTGGATTCAGCGGATGAGGCGTCCCCATCGCTTTCATCCATCACGGCCAGAATCCTGTAGGCCTCTTCAGCGGAATACCCCTTGTTTGACATTTTGGGTTCACTAAATTTAGGGGGTGTGGCAAACCCAGCCACTGTATATTGTCATTCCTGTATGTACGATGTTATTGCATATGTGGATGCCACTTTAAAGAACCAAGCGTATATATGTTTTGTGTAATATGGTTCAGGTGGGCCTGATGCAGGACTTACCCGCAGACGTTATTTTTGGGCAACGACCTGGGGGAGCTGACTTCGACATTTGTTCCCCAGTCCATCAGCTATGAAGCTTATCTGGTTGTGACCCAGCAACAGGCTCGCACCACAGCACCACCTAACCACTCTGAGGCTCAGGTAAGCAATGTACCCCCCATGCCTAATGTCACCCCCTGGGCATCCCCCCTAGAATTTGGGTCAGAAGTGGCCCTAGACCCTTCCTTACAGCTATACAAAGACCGTGTGGATAAGAATCAGGCAGGGTTAGAAGGGGAAAGGTACACCTGGGAAAAGGGACTCCTATACCGCCATTGAAAAGGAGTGCCTGGCTGTGGTGTGGGCCCTCAAAAAGTTGCAACCCTATTTGTACGGACAACCGTTTTCTTTACTCACGGATCACAACCCGTTGGTGTGGCTAAACAGGGTGTCAGGAGACAATGCCCGGCTGCTGCACTGGAGTTTGGCGTTGCAGCCTTTTGACTTTACCATCCACTACCGCCCTGGGAAGCAAAACGGCAACGCCGACGGGTTATCCAGACAAACGGACATTGACAAGTGATCCGTGAGTACTCCTCCGGACATTTAATGCCTGTTAGGGCTAGATTACACCTATTGATCCTGTACCTACCAATAGCTAAAACATAACTTTTAATTGGTACTGCTGCTAATACTTGAATAAGTGACTAACTAAACTAAATGGTTTAAAACTTCCAGCGCCCGCTGGCCTTTCAATATCGGTTTCAAGTGCACTGTCAGGATGTCACCTGACCAGGGTTGTATGCTACTGTGTGATTCCACACTAGTGTCTAACTGGCTGCGCGCTGCCAGTGTAACTTGTGGACACTGTGTGACTACTGAACACAGTAGTAAGAGGCTTCAGCGGTATGCTGAGTTAAGATTAGAGGCTCACACTGCCCCCCGACATGTTTCGCCGTGTACCGGCGTCTTCAGGGGTAAGGGCAGAGTGTGAGCGTTTCCGCTCGCGGCTGGCTTATAAGACCTTTGTTTGTTACGTATTTCCTGTGTGTATTACTATGGGGCGTGAGTTGGAGACCAGGGCTTAGGCTGTGATAGGACGCTCTGCGGGGCTCCACCCCCTGACGTAATTAAGGATGCAGAGCTAAGGCGGTAATAGGATGCGCTGCAGGGCTCCACCCCCTGACGTAAGGAACCTCTCATTCATGTCCTCCTAGTTCGCTCACGTCATGGGATTACACTGCGCATGTCCTGTACACTTAGAAATTTTTCAGACAGGTTTCTCCTGCGCATGTCTGCCGACTTAGTTCCCGGCCGCTCCGATTCAGATTATGATGCTTCTTTACAGCGCATGCCCGTGGACTTCAACATTAGCACCATCGGGTCACTCTGTCATGGTATGTGCCCTGACCTCTTCTCCCCAGGTCTGGTTGTTCATACCGGAATGGGTATCTGCTGCATATCTCAGCATCCTCAGTTGTGCAGCCTGTATGTTCCCTTATTGTTTTATCTTAGACACTTTTTGCTCGCATCTGAGGGTTCAGGTTCTTGTCGGCCCTTATGAGGATATAGGGGTGCTCATCACTGCACATACTATTGCCCTATAATTAGTGTCCGCTTGTTATCTGTATTATTTTTCATGTATGTACATGTTGCCTATCCTTTAGCCACCCCTTAGATTCATTTGGCGCACATCCATTCCTTCTCTTGTGTGTTCCCTTTAGCCATACTGATCCTCTACCTTATTTTTCGTCCCAGGATGTTTGTCCCTTTCTTTTCCTATTTATCCGGCCCCTTTCTGTGTTTTCTGCTCCCCATATATTGCCTGCTCAGCAGGCTACTATGGTCTTTGTGGTATTCATAATATTGTACCAAACCACCTTTATAGGATATTAATTCTATTACCCCATAATATTGTGCCAAACCACCTTTATAGGATATTAATTCTTTTACCCCTATATGATGGCATTGTTCCCACAGATGCAAACTTACATTACCATATTTACCCTAGTCTGCCCCCTTTTCCATTTTCTTTTTATCTGGTCTTGCCGTCGAGTGGATTACTCTATTTTTTAGTTTACATCGTTTCATTCTAATTATTTTTACTTATAGTGTTTCCGATTTTATTTCTTCCTAGCTGGGGATCAATCCTACAGGAAGGACGAGTACGTAAATCCTTCATTAAGGCCTCTTGGAGACAAGCTGTTAAGCAGGTAAATCCATTTGGTTTCCTCCTGCTGGAGTCTTCTATCTATATCTCCTTTCCGGAAAGGAGATATAGATAGAAGACTCCAGCAGGAGGAAACCAAATGGATTTACCTGCTTAACAGCTTGTCTCCAAGAGGCCTTAATGAAGGATTTACGTACTCGTCCTTCCTGTAGGATTGATCCCCAGCTAGGAAGAAAGAAAATCGGAAACACTATAAGTAAAAATAATTAGAATGAAACGATGTAAACTAAAAAATAGAGTAATCCACTCGACGGCAAGACCAGATAAAAAGAAAATGGAAAAGGGGGCAGACTAGGGTAAATATGGTAATGTAAGTTTGCATCTGTGGGAACAATGCCATCATATAGGGGTAAAAGAATTAATATCCTATAAAGGTGGTTTGGCACAATATTATGGGGTAATAGAATTAATATCCTATAAAGGTGGTTTGGTACAATATTATGAATACCACAAAGACCATAGTAGCCTGCTGAGCAGGCAATATATGGGGAGCAGAAAACACAGAAAGGGGCCGGATAAATAGGAAAAGAAAGGGACAAACATCCTGGGACGAAAAATAAGGTAGAAGATCAGTATGGCTAAAGGGAACACACAAGAGAAGGAATGGATGTGCGCCAAATGAATCTAAGGGGTGGCTAAAGGATAGGCAACATGTACATACATGAAAAATAATACAGATAACAAGCGGACACTAATTATAGGGCAATAGTATGTGCAGTGATGAGCACCCCTATATCCTCATAAGGGCCGACAAGAACCTGAACCCTCAGATGCGAGCAAAAAGTGTCTAAGATAAAACAATAAGGGAACATACAGGCTGCACAACTGAGGATGCTGAGATATGCAGCAGATACCCATTCCGGTATGAACAACCAGACCTGGGGAGAAGAGGTCAGGGCACATACCATGACAGAGTGACCCGATGGTGCTAATGTTGAAGTCCACGGGCATGCGCTGTAAAGAAGCATCATAATCTGAATCGGAGCGGCCGGGAACTAAGTCGGCAGACATGCGCAGGAGAAACCTGTCTGAAAAATTTCTAAGTGTACAGGACATGCGCAGTGTAATCCCATGACGTGAGCGAACTAGGAGGACATGAATGAGAGGTTCCTTACGTCAGGGGGTGGAGCCCTGCAGCGCATCCTATTACCGCCTTAGCTCTGCATCCTTAATTACGTCAGGGGGTGGAGCCCCGCAGAGCGTCCTATCACAGCCTAAGCCCTGGTCTCCAACTCACGCCCCATAGTAATACACACAGGAAATACGTAACAAACAAAGGTCTTATAAGCCAGCCGCGAGCGGAAACGCTCACACTCTGCCCTTACCCCTGAAGACGCCGGTACACGGCGAAACATGTCGGGGGGCAGTGTGAGCCTCTAATCTTAACTCAGCATACCGCTGAAGCCTCTTACTACTGTGTTCAGTAGTCACACAGTGTCCACAAGTTACACTGGCAGCGCGCAGCCAGTTAGACACTAGTGTGGAATCACACAGTAGCATACAACCCTGGTCAGGTGACATCCTGACAGTGCACTTGAAACCGATATTGAAAGGCCAGCGGGCGCTGGAAGTTTTAAACCATTTAGTTTAGTTAGTCACTTATTCAAGTATTAGCAGCAGTACCAATTAAAAGTTATGTTTTAGCTATTGGTAGGTACAGGATCAATAGGTGTAATCTAGCCCTAACAGGCATTAAAAGTAATAAATTGTTGCACAATACACCTTATCCTTGTACCTAAAGGGAAAGTTTAGTTATTGAAGTACTCCTCCGGACATCCCCAAGCCGATCCATTAGGATCAGACTGTGTATGCCGGCTTGGTTCTGGGGGAGCATTGTGGCAAACCCAGCTGTCATTCCTGTATGTACGATGTTATTGCATATGTGTATGCCACTTTAAAGAACCAAGCGTATATATGTTTTGTGTAATATGGTTCAGGTGGGCCGTAACGTTCCTATGCTGGCTGCATGAAAACCGCCAGCATTCATGCAATTGTATGTTGTTATGTGAGGGGACCCAGATAGCTAATTGTATTGTATTTGTGTATTCTGATCGGCATTCACCTAATGATATGCCCTCAGACTGGAGCTATCTGGGATATGTTAATGTCTGTGTTTGCTGGGAGGGAGTGACATTGTGTGTTTGAGTAAGTGATGTCTGTTCCATTGTCCCCACGTGTGTATTGGCCATTCCCCTTTGTCCTGAGAGATAATTGAATTGCTCCTCGGGTGTCTCCAGGGCAGAGAGGAGGAAACCATGATGCATTGTGGGGATGTGTTGTAATATATTGATTGGTTGTATTTAAAAACCCTGTGGGCAGTACTATGTTTTTGGTTTGTGAATAAAAGAGGCTGTACGTGAAGTACAGTCAGTTCCTGTTTTATACCTTCATGAAGTCTTGGCTCCTGTTTGGGGGATGGAATAACTACATTCTTGGGATTGCTATATCACAATACTCCCCTGAGTATAAGCTCTTGTAAGAGCTTGCTCCTGTTTCCTGTCTACCAGCGGAGACCTTGTGGATCGTGCTACCCCTCCGCTACAGGGGGTATTCCTCTGAGACTACCCGGGAAAAAGAGCAAACCTACCTAGTAAAAAGGAGTGCTTGCGAAGTAAAGCTGCGATCGCTAATAAAGATCCAAAAAGCTCAAAAGTGATCTTTATAGCGGCGCAGCGATTTTACTGTGTTTTTGCAGTGATCAGAAAAAAAAATTCTGTCACTGCGGTGGGGCGGACTGAACGCAAGTGTGCGCACAAGATCAGGCCTGATCGGGCGAACACTGCGTTTTGTAGAGCCTAAGTTGACCCTAATGTACTGATATAGATTTGAATGCGATCAGTCTTGATCACTTACAGATAATATATAGTACTAGTGCTGATTAGCGACAGCGATGACGCTAATCAGCGACTAAAAAGTGACTGCGGTGGGCTGGGCGCTAAACTACCTAACAAGTAGCTAACTACCTGGCAGGGATGAGGGACCCTTACAGGGGGGGTGATCAGTGACAGGGGGGTGGACAAGGGGGTGATCAGGGTGATCAGGTGCTAAATAAGGGGTTAATAAATGACAGGGTAATGTGTAATGTGTAGTGTAGTGATTTGGTGCTACTTACAGAGCTGCCTGTGTCCTCTGGTGGTCGATCCAAGCGAAAGGGACCACCAGAGGACCAGGCAGCAGTTATATCAGACGCTATTTTCAAAATAGCGTCTGACATAACCATTTCATTGGTCGATTCAAAAATCCACAGCCTGCCAGCCAATGATCGCGGCCGGCAGGCTGTAGATGAACTTGTGCACTACGCGATCCTGTGAACGCGCGCTCCTGTTTGCGCGCGTTCACAGGAAATCTCGGCTCACGCAAGATGACGCCAATCAGCGTTAGTGTGACCTGGGAGCGCCGCAGAGATGACGCCTTTCGGCGTTAGTGTGACGGGAGGTGGTTAAACTAATAACACACAAATAATTAAATGTTACCATGTTTTTATTGAACACACCATGTAAACATTCACAGTGCAGGTGGAAAAAGTATGTGAACCCTTGGATTTAATAACTGGTTAAACCTCTTTTGGCAGCAATAACTTCAACCAAACGTTTCCTGTAGTTGCAGATCAGACGTGCACACCGGTCAGGAGTAATTCTTGACCATTCCTCTTTACAGAACTGTTTCAGTTCAGCAATATTCTTGGGATGTCTGGTGTGAATCGCTTTCTTGAGGTCATGCCACAGCATCTCAATCGGGTTGAGGTCAGGACTCTGACTGGGCCACTCCAGAAGGCGTATTTTCTTCTGTTTAAGCCATTCTGTTGATTTACTTCTATGCTTTGGGTCGTTGTCCTGTTGCAACACCCATCTTCTGTTGAGCTTCAGCTGGTGGTCAGATGGCCTTAAGTTCTCCTGCAAAATGTCTTGATAAACTTGGGAATTCATTTTTCCTTCGATGATAGCAATCCGTCCAGGCCCTGATGCAGCAAACAACCCCAAACCATGATGCCCCCACCACCATACTTCACAGTTGGGATGAGGTTTTGATGTTGGTGTGCCTCTTTTTCTCCACACATAGTGTTGTGTGTCTCTTCCAAACAACTCAACTTTGGTTTCATCTGTCCACAGAATATTTTGCCAGTACTGCTGTGGAACATCCAGGTGCTCTTGTTCAAAGTGTAAACATGCAGCAATGTTTTTTTTAGACAGCAGTGACTTCCTCTCTGGTATCATCCCATGAAATCCATTCTTGTTTAGTGTTGTATGCATCGTAGATTTGCTAACAGGGATGTTAGTATATGCCAGAGACTTTGTAAGTCTTTAGCAGACACTCTAGGATTCTTCTTCACCTCACTGAGCAGTCTGCGCTGTGCTCTTGCAGTCATCTTTACAGGACGGCCACTCCTAGGGAGAGTAGCAGCAGTGCTGAACTTTCTCCATTTATAGACAATTTGTCTTACCGTGGACTGATTAATAGCAAGGCTTTTGGATATACTTTAAAAGGGTTTCCAGCTTTATGCAAGTCAACAATTCTTAATCGTAGGTCTGCTGAGAGCTCTTTTGTGCGAGGCATCTTTCACATCAGGCAATGCTTCTTGTGAAAAGCAAAACCAAAAATGGTGTGTGTTTTTTATAGGGCAGGGCAGCTGTAACCAACACCTCCAATCTCATCTCATTGATTGGACTCCAGTTGGCTGACACCTCACTCCAATTAGCTCTTGGAGATGTCATTAGTCTAGGGGTTCACATACTTTTTACACCTGCACTGTGAATGTTTACATGGTGTGTTCAATAAAAAACATGGTAACATTTAATTCTTTGTGTTATTAGTTTAAGCAGACTGTGATTGTCTATTGTTGTGACTTAGATGAAGATCAGATCACATTTTATGACCAATTTGTGCAGAAATCCATATCATTCCAAAGGGTTCACATACTTTTTCTTGCAACTGTATATAGATACCTAGAAACTGATGTCCAACAATGGGTCAAGGAATTAGCGAAACCATTTAACCAACATGAGATGTTAAAACCACTGTTTCAACCAGCTCTGCTTTACAGGAGATTTTAAATTACTCTCTAGGTGGTACAAGACACCAGTTGTCCTACACAGAATTAACAAAGCTATATCAAATCTGTGTTGGAGATGCAGGTTAGACATTGTTACATTGTCCCACATTTGGACAAGTTGCCCCCAGCTGAAGATATTCTGGGACACCTTAAATAAAATTGTTACAAACTCCCAGTGGTCATAACCAAAGAGTTTATTTTGGTTTATAATTTCAATATACATAATTGTGTTCTGAAAGATTTATTTATTCCCTCATTAGTTATCTGGGATAAGTGGATACAATTTCAAGTATCTACGGTAATAAGATGCAGGAATTTATATAATTTTCATATGGGAAGGTGCTACCACCCCAAGTTCTATACTACTTACACTTTTCACTAAGATTAGATTTTGTAGACGCTGTTATACAGACCTCTTAACTTGAAGCTTACAGTTTTTTGTTTTTTTTTAAATATAATTTTTTTATTTACTCCCAATCCAAAGAGTAACAATTTAACATTATCATATCATTACAGACATGGGAATGGCATTGGACAATATTTGACATAGGAAATATGAGAATACATGTTCAGCATGTTACATCATAAGTAGGGATGAGCGAACCCGAACTGTATACTTCAGGTTCGTACCGAATTTTGGGGTGTCCCTGACACGGACCCGAACATTTTCGTAAATGTCCGGGTTCGGGTTCGGTGCTTTCTTGGCGCTTGTTGAAAGGCTGCAAAGCAGCCAATCAACAAGCGTCATACTACTTGCCCCAAGAGGACATCACAGCCATGCCTACTATTGGCATGGCTGTGATTGGCCAGTGCAGCATGTGACCCAGCCTCTATTTAAGCTGGAGTCACGTAGCGCCGCACGTCACTCTGCTCTGATCAGTGTAGGGATAGGATGCAGCTGCTGCTGTTAGGGCGAGATTAGGCAGTGATTTACTTACTGAAGTGATCGATATACAGCTGTGTATCATACAACCTCTGCTATTCAATTGCTCACTGTTTTAAGGCTGCCCAGAGCGTTTTTCAGTCACTTTTTTCTGGTGCACCAGCACAAGCTGCCACCAAGTCCATTTTTAACCATCAATAGTGTGTGTTTTTTTTTGCTATATCTTACATCAGGGGCTTGGCTGTGCTTGCTATTTTATTGAGGGGTAAAATACAATTGCCAAAATAGCAGTACCCTAAATCTAGTGTTTCAGCTGTGGCTAGCAAATTGTAATACTGTCTGCTGTCTGCAAAAGCAAAGTTTTTGTTCTGGGTTGAAATACAATTCGAAACTTAGCAATTCCCTAAATCAGTGGTTTCTGCTGTATCAGGCCAAGTTTAAATCTATCCATAAAAGGGTATATTACATTGAAGGTGCGGATAGGGTCATCCTTAATAACTTCACACGCTACCGTGCATTTCCAAGTCTAATTCTGTCCGTAAACGTATACCTGTCATCCAGCGCCTAAATAATAGGCCTACAATTTATATTCAGCTAAATCTGTTGTTACTGCTGTGGCTGGTCAATTTATTTAGTGTCCGCCAAAGCAGTTTTTGTTCTGGGTTGAAATACAATTCCCAACTTAGCAATTCCCTAAATCAGTGGTTTCTGCTGTATCAGGCCAAGTTTAAATCTATCCATAAAAGGGTATATTAGATTGAAGGTGCGGATAGGGTCATTCTCAATAACTTCAAACGCTACCGTGCATCTCCAAGTCTAATTCTGTCCGTAAAAGGGATACCTGTCATCCAGGGCCTAAATACTAGGCCTACAATTTATATTCAGCTAAATATGTTGTTACTGCTGTGCCTGTATTAGTGTAATACGGTACCTAAATAGATAGCCAGATAGTGTTAGGTGCCTGTAAAAAAAGGCCTGAATTTGAATTCAATACATTGGGCCAAATAATTTTTTTCTTATTGTGGTGAACGGTAACAATCAGGAAAACATCTAGTAAGGGACGCGGACATGGTCGTGGTGGTGTTAGTGGACCCTCTGGTGCTGGGAGAAGACGTGGCCGTTCTGCCACAGCCACACGTCCTAGTGAACCAAATACGTCAGGTCCCAGTAGCAGCCAGAATTTACAGCGATATTTGGTGGGGCCCAATGCCGTTCTAAGGATGGTAAGGCCTGAGCAGGTACAGGCATTAGTCAATTGGGTGGCCGACAGTGGATCCAGCACGTTCACATTATCTCCCACTCAGTCTTCTGCAGAAAGCGCACAGATGGCGCATGAAAACCAGGCCCATCAGTCTGTCACATCACCCCCATGCATATCAGGGAAACTGTCTGAGCCTCAAGTTATGCAGCAGTCTCTTATGCTGTTTGAAGACTCTGCTGGCAGGGTTTCCCAAGGGCATCCACCTAGCCCTTCCCCAGCGGTGGAAGACATAGAATGCACTGACGCACAGCCACTTATGTTTCCTGATGATGAGGACATGGGAATACCACCTCAGCACGTCTCTGATGATGACGAAACACAGGTGCCAACTGCTGCGTCTTTCTGCAGTGTGCAGACTGAACAGGAGGTCAGGGAGGAAGACTGGGTGGAAGACGATGCAGCGGATGATGAGGTACTAGACCCCACATGGAATGAAGGTCGTGCCACTGACTTTCAGAATTCGGAGGAAGAGCCAGTGGTGAGACCGAGCCAACAGCGTAGCAAAAGAGGGAGCAGTGGGCAAAAGCAGAACACCCGCCGCCAAGAGAGTCCGTCTGCTACTGGCCACTGCCATCTGGGACCGAGCACCCCAAAGGCAGCTACAAGAAGTTCCCTGGCGTGGCAGTTCTTCAAACAATGTGCTGACGACAAGACCCGAGTGGTTTGCACGCTGTGCCATCAGAGCCTGAAGCGAGGCATTAACGTTCTGAACCTTTGCACTACCTGCATGACCAGGCACCTTCATGCAAAGCATGAACTGCAGTGGAGTAAACACCTTAAAAACAAGGAACTCACTCAGGCTCCCCCTGCTACCTCTTCTGCTGCTGCCGCCTCGGCCAATTCCTCCGCCTCTGGAGGAACGTTGGCACCTGCCGCCCAGCAAACAGAGGATGTACCACCAACACCACCACCTCCGTCACCAAGCATCTCAACCATGTCACACGGCAGCGTTCAGCTCTCCATCTCACAAACATTTGAGAGAAAGCGTAAATTCCCACCTAGCCACCCTCGATCCCTGGCCCTGAATTCCAGCATTTCTAAACTACTGGCCTATGAAATGCTGTCATTCAGGCTGGTGGAAACAGACAGCTTCAAACAGCTCATGTCACTCGCTGTATCACAGTATGTTGTTCCCAGCCGCCACTACTTCTCTAAGAGAGCCGTGCCTTCCCTGCACAACCAAGTATCCGATAAAAATCAAGTGTGCACTGCGCAACGCCATCTGTGGCAAGGTCCACCTAACCACAGATACATGGACCAGTAAGCACGGCCAGGGACGCTATATCTCCCTAACTGCACACTGGGTAAATGTAGGGGCGGCTGGGCCCCAGGCGGAGAGCTGTTTGGCGCACGTCCTTCCGCCGCCAAGGATCGCAGGGCAACATTCTTTGCCTCCTGTTGCCTCCTCCTCCTACTCAGCTTCCTCCTCCTCTTCTTCCACCTGCTCATCCAGTCAGCCACACACCTTCACCACCAACTTCAGCACAGCCCGGGGTAAACGTCAGCAGGCCATTCTGAAACTCATATGTTTGGGGGACATCCCCCACACCGCACAGGAGTTGTGGCGGGGTATAGAACAACAGACCGACGATTGGTTGCTGCCGGTGAGCCTCAAGCCCGGCCTGGTGGTGTGCGATAATGGGCGAAATCTCGTTGCAACTCTGGGACTAGCCGGTTTGACGCACATCCCTTGCCTGGCGCATGTGCTGAATTTGGTGGTGCAGAAGTTCATTCACAACTACCCCGACATGTCAGAGCTGCTGCATAAAGTGCGGGCCGTCTGTGCGCGCTTCCGGCGTTCTCATCCTGCCGCTGCTCGCCTGTCTGCGCTACAGCGTAACTTCAGCCTTCCCGCTCACCGCCTCATATGCGACGTGCCCACCAGGTGGAACTCCACCTTGCACATGCTGGACAGACTGTGCGAGCAGCAGCAGGCCATAGTGGAGTTTCAGCTGCAGCACGCACGGGTCAGTCGCACTGCGGAACAGCACCACTTCACCACCAATGACTGGGCCTCCATGCGAGACCTGTGTGCCCTGTTTCGAGTACTCCACCAACATGGCCAGTGGCGATGACGCCGTTATCAGCGTTACAATACCACTTCTCTGTCTCCTTGAGAAAACACTTAGGGTGATGATGGAAGAGGAGGTGGCCCAGGAGGAGGAGGAGGAAGAGGGGTCATTTTTAGCACATTCAGGCCAGTCTCTTCGAAGTGACTCAGAGGGAGGTTTTTTGCAATAGCAGAGGCCAGGTACAAATGTGGCCAGCCAGGGCCCACTACTGGAGGATGAGGTGGAGGAGGATGAGGATGAAGCATGTTCACAGCGGGGTGGCACCCAACGCAGCTCGGGCCCATCACTGGTGCGTGGCTGGGGGGAAATGCAGGACGATGACGATACGCCTCCCACAGAGGACAGCTTGTCCTTACCTCTGGGCAGCCTGGCACACATGAGCGACTACATGCTGCAGTGCCTGCGCAACGACAGCAGAGTTGCCTACATTTTAACGTGTGCGGACTACTGGGTTGCCACCCTGCTGGATCCCCGGTACAAAGACAATGTGCCCACCTTACTTCCTGCACTGGAGCGTGATAGGAAGATGCGCGAGTACAAGCGCACATTGGTAGACGCGCTACTGAGAGCATTCCCAAATGTCACAGGGGAACAAGTGGAAGCCCAAGGCGAATGCAGAGGAGGAGCAAGAGGTCGCCAACGCAGCTGTGTCACGGCCAGCTCCTCTGAGGGCAGGGTTAGCATGGCAGAGATGTGGAAAAGTTTTGTCACCACGCCACAGCTAACTGCACCACCACCTGATACGGAACGTGTTAGCAGGAGGCAACATTTCACTAACATGGTGGAACAGTACGTGTGCACACCCCTCCACGTACTGACTGATGGTTCGGCCCCATTCAACTTCTGGGTCTCCAAATTGTCCACGTGGCCAGAGCTAGCCTTTTATGCCTTGGAGGTGCTGGCCAGCATTTTGTCTGAACATGTATTCAGCACGGCAGGAGGCGTCATTACAGACAAACGCAGCCGCCTGTCTACAGCCAATGTGGACAAGCTGACGTTCATAAAAATGAACCAAGCATGGATCCCACAGGACCTGTCCATCCCTTGTGCAGATTAGACATTTATAACTACCTCCCCTTAACCATATATTATTGTACTCCAGGGCACTTCCTCATTCAATCCTTTTTTTATTTTCATTTTACCATTATATTGCGGGGCAACCCAAAGTTGAATGAACCTCTCCTCTGTCTGGGTGCCGGGGCCTAAAAATATCTGACAGTGGCCTGTTCCAGTGTTGGGTGACATGAAGCCTGATTCTCTGCTATGACATGAAGCCTGATTCTCTGCAATGGGACCTCTCTCCTCTGTCTGGGTGCCGGGGCCTAAATATCTGACAATGGCCTGTTCCAGTGTTGGGTGACATGAAGCCTGATTCTCTGCTATGACATGAAGCCTGATTCTCTGCTATGGGACCTCTCTCCTCTGTCTGGGTGCCGGGGTTTAAAAATATCTGACAGTGGCCTGTTCCAGTGTTGGGTGACATGAAGCATGATTCTCTGCTATGCCATGAAGCCTGATTCTCTGCTAGGGGACCTCTCTCCTCTGTCTGGGTGCCGGGGCCTAAATATCTGACAATGGCCTGTTCTAGTGGTGGGTGACGTGAAGCCCGATTCTCTGATATGACATGAAGCCTGATTCTCTGCTATGACATGAAGCCTGATTCTCTGCTATGGGACCTCTCTCCTCTGTCTGGGTGCCGAGGCCTAAAAATATCTGACAGTGGCCTGTTCCAGTGTTGGGTGACATGAAGCATGATTCTCTGCTATGACATGAAGCCTGATTCTCTGCTATGGGACCTCTCTCCTCTGTCTGGGTGCCGGGGCCTAAAAATATCTGACAATGGCCTGTTCCAGTGGTGGGTGACATGAAGCCTGATTCTCTGCTATGACTTGAAGCCTGATTCTCTGCTATGGGACCTCTCTCCTCTGTCTGGATGCCGGGGCCTAAATATCTGACAATGGCCTGTTCCAGTGGTGGGTGACGTGAAGCCTGATTCTCTGCTATGACTTGAAGCTTGATTCTCTGCTATGACTTGAAGCTTGAGTCTCTGCTATGACTTGAAGCCTGATTCTCTGCTATGGGACCTCTCTCCTCTGTCTGTGTGCCAGGGCCTAAAAATATCTGAGAGTGGCCTGTTCCAGTGTTGGGTGACATGAAGCCTGATTCTCTGCTATGACATGAAGCCTGATTCTCTGCTATGACATGAAGCCTGATTCTCTGCTATGGGACCTCTCTCCTCTGTCTGTGTGACGGGGCCTAAAAATATCTGACAGTGGCCTGTTCCAGTGGTGGGTGACGTGAAGCCTGATTCTCTGCAATGGGACCTCTCTCCTCTGTCTGGGTGCCGGGGCCTAAATATCTGACAATGGCCTGTTCCAGTGGTGGGTGACGTGAAGCCTGATTCTCTGCCATGAGACCTCTCTCCAATTGATATTGGTTAATTTTAATTTATTTTATTTTTATTTTAGTTTCAAAAAGCATTTATTTGGTTTTTTGCAAATCAAAAAGGAAGGCAATTACATGAGAAATTCACTCAACAGATGATACAACAAACAAAAAATAAAAATAAAATGTCTCTTGGGTTTACACATGAAACACAGCATAATAAGCAATGCATGTTATGGCAGAATAAATAAGAATAAATCGATCTGACATACATAAGATCAAAGGGAAATACTATATCTAACGTCTGTCTGGAGAGTGAGGAGAAGCTAGCCAGGGTTCCCAAACCCTCTCAAAAGCAGCATATGTATCAGTGCGGATAGCCGACAGCTTTTCAATTTTTTTTATTTTATTGACCCTGTCCATAACAGCTTGGAAGGATAATGAGTCTGAGCGCCATTTAAAAGCAATGTGAATCCTCGCTGCCAGAAGGATAAATTGGGCAAGTTTGAATTTAGCGTAAGGAAGCTTGTGCAGTTTGTCACCTAGCAGACAGAAGGGCACTGTCCTGGGACAGCTACAGTCTAAGACTGAGGAAATCAAATGGGTCACCCTATCCCAAAATCTTTTCACTATACGGCAAGACCACCACGTGTGAATCATAGAACCCACCTCGCCACAGCCTCTAAAACATAATGGAGAGACTTCAGGGTATATACTGTGTAGGCGTGCGGGAACCATGTAAGTCCTATGAAGCACTTTTATGGAGGTCTCGGCTAACGTGACTTGCCATGAACCCTTCGTGAGAGTTATGGAACAATCTGACCATTTGGAGGGTGTAAGTTCCCGACTCATATCCGCTTCCCAAGCTCTCATGTAAGGCATTTTGTGGTCAGAAGGAACTGAGTTGAGTACCCCATACATTCTGGATAGTAACCCTTGTCTATACAACGAGAAGTTAATTGTACGTTCAAATGGCGTAAGCTCTACAGGTCGATCAGATGGAAGAATCGCTCTAAAAAAGGAAAAATTCTGGTTCATGGTGAGGTATTCTCTAATGGGAGGTGAGAATCATCTCTCTTTAAAATCTGTAATGGAAATCAGTTTGCCTTTAGACAGGAACTTAAGCAATGAACACAAATTATTGCTCGCCCACCAATCCATATTGTGGGAACGAGTACCCGGTAGGAAAGCTGGGTTCCCCAATAGGTATTCTAGTGGCGAGGGCTTATTCTGCAATGCGAACTTAAATCTGACTGACCTCCACAGCAGTATTGAGTAATATGACAATATGGAGGTGGTACGTAAAGCTTGAGGGACGGGGGAGGTTGACCATATCAGTGCCTTCCATGTGAAAGGTTTAAAACTGTTAAGTTCCAGTCCAATCCAAAGAGGATGCATGCGTGGGTCAAGCAGTGTCAAAAACATCTGAGCCAGTCTCGCTGCTCTATAGTATTTTACAAAATCAGGTACAGACAATCCCCCTTGAGATCTGTGTCTACATATCGTTACTCTAGATATGCGGTGACGCTTGTTCGCCCAAATAAACCTCAGCACATCTCTCTGCAAGGATCTCAGATCCCCTATAGGGACTGGTATTGGTAGGGTCCTAAATAGATATAGGAGCTTAGGGAGAACCACCATTTTGATAATGTTTATTCTGCCTATCCAGGATGTCTGTAAAGTCTGCCATGACGTCAAATCCTGACGGATCTTGCGGTAAATAGGTAGGTAATTTAATTTGTAGACTAAGTCTAGGCTGTTCGGCATCTGGACCCCTAGATTAGAGAGGTGCTGAGGTCTGTGCTGGAAGGGAAAACTGTTCAGCAGCGCTGATTTAGTGGAGGTAGGTGTGCTGCAGAAAAGTAGTTCAGATTTGGCATGGTTAATTGCCAAGCCCGAAGCCTTGGTGAAAATGTCTAGGAGCTTTAGAAGGGAGGGAAAAGAAACAATGGGGTTAGTGATGGTTAACAATAGATCGTCTGCAAACAGGCTCAACTTGCATTCTGATCAAGATAGAAAAAGGCTCAAGCACCAGAAGGACATAGTGAAAAAATCCCGGTCTTTATTTTTGTCACCAAAATACAGGTGCAAACAGCAAACAGTGACACTGTATCCCACTTTATCCCCACGATCTACGCGTTTTGAACGATGTTGTTCTTAGATCATGACTAAGAACAACATCGTTCGAAACGCGTAGATCGTAGGGATAAAGTGGGATACAGTGTCACTGTTTGCTGTATGCACCTGTATTTTGGTGACAAAAATAAAGACCGGGATTTTTTCACTATGTCCTTCTGGTGCTGGAGCCTTTTTCTATCTTGTGCATTTACCTCCAGACTGGCTTGATTCCGCCCTGTGCACCGTCACACAGGATCAGAAGGTGAGCTGGCTGTAACTTTTCTACTATATATTGCATTCTGATCCCCCAATTGAGAATCCCGTTATATCAGGGTGTGTCCTAATATGTGTAGCCAGTGGCTCCATGGCTAAGGCAAATAAAGCTGGGGAGAGGGGGCAGCCTTGCCTAGTACCTCTTTCAATGGTTATAGGGCAGGGTTTCGTGGTGGGGAGTTTAAGGAAGGCCTCTGGCTCAGAATAGAGGGCTTGGATAGCCGCTAGGAAAGGGCCATTGATACCCATCTTTGAGAGTACCTTATAAAGATAGTTCCAGGTGACAGTATCAAAGGCCTTTTCAATGTCAAGGGCTAGGAGTGCTAGCGGGGTTTTCGATTTGTTAGAGGAATATATAATATATAAAATCTTTCTAATATTATCAGGGGCTTCCCTATTCGGTATGAACCCGACTTGATCCTTGTGGACAAGTGACGGTAGAAAGTTTTTAAGCCTATTTGCTAATATAGAGGTAAAAATTTTCAGTATGTCAGTAATTGGACGTGAGTAACGGGTCTCTATTGGGTTTAGGAATAACCGTGATGGACGCTTTTAGGAACTCCTCTGGAGGAGCAGCCCCCTGCATCAGTTGGTTGCAGTAATTTGTTATGTGGGGTATAATGTTATGGCAAAATTTTTTGTAGTACAAGGCAGAGTACCCGTCTGGACCTGGGGCCTTACCTAATTTCAGGGAGTTAATGGCAAATGTCACTTCTTCAGCGGTAATAGGAGAACTCAGCTCCAATTGAGCCTCAGAGGTCAATGAGGGAAGTCTTATAGAAGCTAGGAAACTATCAATCTGAGAGCTAGAATCACCTACAGGGGCAGAATAAAGGGATCTATAGAACCGTTGGAAGGTTGCATAGATGGTATCCGGGTTAGAGGTATTATGGCCTGTCCTGGTACGTATTTGGAATACCTGATTGGTCCTTTGTTTAGCCTTAAGTTGGTTGGCCAGCAACTTGTCTGGTTTGTTCGCATACCTATAATAAAAGGAGTTAGTCCACCGAAGCGCCTTTTCTGTATTATTCGAGAGGACTATATTCAGTTGTTGCTTAACTTCCTTTATTGCTCTGAGCAGATATAAAGAAGGAGTCCTTTGGTGTGCCCAGACTAGCCTGTTCATTTTGGCCTCTAACCCTATCTGAGCTTGTGTCCTATCCTTCTTCCTCCGGGAGGCAACTCTTATCAACCTACCCCTCATAAAGCCTTTGTGGGTCAGCCAAAGCATCATAGGGTTAACATCTGGTGTATTGTTGTCAGAGAAGAAGGCTGAAAGGTCTTCCTGCAATTGGGAACATATGGCCGGGTTAGTCAAGAGAGATTCATTTAACCTCCAATGATAAGGTGTAACGATGTGATGGGGAGTCATAAATTCTGCAATAACTAAGTCATGGTCTGACCATGACGACACGACATGTCTAGAATAGGACATATATGGTAGAAGAGAGATGGAGGCCAGAATCATGTCAATACGTGTATAGGTCTGGTGAGCCGGCGAGAAATATGTATACCCCCTTTGTGGGCCATTGTGTTCCCTCCATGTGTCAGCTATCGCCAAAGATTGCATAACCTGAGCGATCAGTTTCGACTGAGTTGCCGGACGTGGCGTTGTAGTGGGGGCATAACGATCTAAAACTGGATGGACCGTAAAATTAAAGTCCCCGCACCATATTAATTTCTGAAACGTGAGTTTCTCAATTACTTTACTGACAGACTCAAAAAATCTGATGGGATTATCTGTGGGCGCATATGAGTTGACAATGCAGAGAGTTTCCTCTTGATGGGTCCCAACCAAAATCACATATCTCCTGTTAGGGTCAATACATGTCTGAGTTATAGTATAAGAGAAGGAGTTACTTAACAGCGTTACAACCCCCCTGCACTTAGATGCGAAAGTGGAGGAATGGAAGCTAGAGTATCGTGGGTGAAAGTACTTCGGGTGCGACGATGGTGTGAAATGCGTCTCTTGGAGACAGATGACGTCAGGTGTGTGTTTGAGATAAATTGCAAAGGCGGTTTTTCTCTTCCTAGGGGAATTGAAACCCCTTACATTATGAGTTATTAGCTTACACATCTTAGCAATATGATGACAGTCACTATATGGTAGTGTCGCCACCTGTCGTCTGCACCCCAAAGCTTCCCCACCCTGGCCCTCCCCCGCACCTCCAGACATACATTGACCATCGTAGTAGCATTCCCCAAGAGCATAACATCAATACAGTGGAACATTAGAACAGCCTGACTGGACAGGCAACATAAAGTGGGACTACAAAGCCCCAACCTATGAAGAGAAAATGGCGGGAAATAGGAAAGAGGGTACAGCCTAGTAACGGCTGGTAACCCCCTCTCACAACATCCCATATCAGGGACAACATGAAAGTCCGCATGATCGAGGCCCTATAATAATAAAACTTGCCCGATGCATAGGTTACAGGGATGAAACCAGGGGCCCCGAAGTAGACCTGTGCAAACAAACAGTACTGTTACCGCTCTCTAGTCGAGGATAGGTGGAAAGTCCTTAGCCTGGTCAGGCCCCCGGAGGCTGGTGGAACAGTTGTCCAGACCCTTGCCGGCCTCTGTGGTTTCGGTGATGCTGACGGCAAGTCCTGGTGGTCGTACTGGATCCCAGCCCGCTTCAGTGCTTCCAGGCCCTCTGCCACAGAACGGATAGTGTGAGGGCGCGAGTTCAGCTGAAAAGATAGATTGAAGGGAAATCCCCACCGGTATCTAATATTAGCCTTTTGCAAAGCCTGCGTGACCAGCCTCATTTCTCTGCGCCTACGGAGCGTGGAAGGCGCTAGATCAGCGTAGAGGTGGACTGACTGCGGGAGTCCAGGTAGATCCGGATTGTCCCTTGCTGCAGCAAGAACCTTGTCCCTAGTGTCAGGGTGGTGGAACTTCAGGATTACATCTCTGGGGAGATCCGGGGTCCGAGGCTTCCCCAAAGACCTGTGAACAAGATCCATCTTCAGAAGATGTGGTTCCGATTGAGGGTTGCAGCAAGGTAGTGAATAAAGCAGACAGAGTGGAATATAAATCGGAAAACGATTCTGGTAAACCTCTAACTCTTAGGTTACCCCTCTGGGACCTGTTCTCGAGATCTTCAATTTTAAGTTCCAACTCTGCTAGTTGATTGTCATGGGAGTCAATGTCCTCCCGGTCGCGGCCCAAAGCATCAGACAAGTCGTCTGTTCTCGTCTCCAAGTCTGAGACTCTGTTACCCAGATCTTGTATCTGGCGCGTGAAGTATGAGACAGCTTGGGACAACTCGGTTTTAAAAAGTGCCGCAATGTTCTTGTACAGGTCATCCGGACCTACCCGAGTATCTGTTGCTTCTTGGAGCGGGTCACCGCCATCCGACGAGGCTGGGCTGGCGGGAGTTGCTGGCGCGTTCGCCATGACAGTCTGCCTGGTCTGTCGGAAGATCTCCGGCAAGGTCTGCGACGGGACCGGGGTGCCCGGAATTCTAGCTTTCCTCTTGGTGTGGGTCATCTTCGGGGAACCCTGCATCAAATTTCAGGCTTGATGGAGCCCAGTAATAGGCGCTAAAGGTAGGGTTATCTCGAAGTGCGGAGCGGAGCTCACTGAAGCATGACCTCCTCGTGAGCCGCGCGCATGCGCCCTCCTTTTATTTTTATTTTAATTCATTTCCCTATCCACATTTGTTTGCAGGGGATTTACCTACATTTTGCTCGTTCCTACTACATTTTTTCAGTAGATCCGAGACTTCATCCCAATATGACCTCAATCTCGGACAGCTCCATAATCCATGGTATAGATCTGATCTAGAAAAATCACATTTTGGACATGCTATCAACCTGTCTTGTTTTGAGCCTGCATTTGGAACATCAAACCCATATATTGCGTGATACAAAATTTTGAAGTGGGTCTCACGCCAATTTTCATTTCAAGCACCCCTATGCCTGCCCAAACCAGCTGGTGTATGTCTTTTACCTCCAATAGTATTTCCCACTTCCGGAACATCTTCTTGGGGTCAACTCTCTCCCATTTGTTTCTAAGAGATTGATAGAGAAGTGAAATTGTCGGTCTAATTTTTAGCCGCAAGAGTCGGTCAAATTCATTTGCCCTCCATTCCTTTGTTAGATCCTTACACAATTCCTTGGGTCACTCCCTATTTTCACCCCGAGATATGTTATGCTAGATTTGGCTATACTAATTCCTTGATCCCTTTTTACTTTATGTAAGGTACTGCTCATGGGTACCAAAGGTAGGAGTTCACATTTGGAAATGTTTACCTTGTATCCTGAATAACTTCCAGAAGCCTCTAAGGCCTTAAAAATAACTGGGATGTGTTCCTCCGGTCTCGCCAGAAATAACACCACATCATCAGCAAAGAGCGCCGCCTTCACTTGCTTTACTCCCACCTCGACACCTGTATATAAATCCGACGAGCAAAGAAGTCGTGATAGGGGTTCAAGCGCCAGGTTGAAGAGCAGAGGAGAAAGCGGGCATCCCTGTCTTGTTCCCTTTTCCAATTTAAACGGTTTGGAGAGGTAGCCCTGAGTATACACCCGTGCCTTTGGGTTATTGTACAAATTTGTAATAAACGTCCTAAAAGCCCCTTTAAATCCCAATTTGTCCAATACTGCCTCCAGCCATGCCCACCTTACATTATCAAAGGCTTTTTCAGCGTCTAAGGTGAGCATGGCTGGATGTTCCCCTGGCTGAGGATCATGTCTAACCCTATCTAGAACTGCTATAACCGTCCTAATATTTTTGACCGCTGAGCGGCCCTGGACAAACCCCACCTGTTCAGCGCCTATCAAAGACGGTAAAAAAGAGGCTAGCCTGTCAGCAATGATTTTGGATAGGATCTTTGTGTCTACGTTTATTAGGGATATAGGTCTATATGAACTAGGCATAAGGGGGTCTTTCCCTGGTTTAGGCAGGAGTTTAATGTAAGATACATTATCTTTATCTGGATGGAACTTGCCCTTCAATATGTCATTGTAAAGTTGCACCATTATTGGGGAGACCTGCGAGATCAATACCTTATAATATTCTCCCATGAAGCCATCAGGCCCTGGAGCTTTCGCGTTCTTCAGACCCCTAATGACCAACTGGAGTTCCTCCACGGTCACATCTGCGTTTAATTTCAGGAGCTGTTCAGATGTCACCGTGGGCAACGCCACCTTATGCAAGAGGGTATCAACTAGTGATGTTGGAGGGTGGTCCTTGTATAAAGCCTCATAATATTGACCTACTATCTCACTAATGCCTGCCGCGTCAATGACTATCTTCCCCTCATCATCTTTTAGACTATATATACTGAGGCGCTCTCCGGCCTTTTGCTAGATTGGCCAGTAAGCGGCCTGCTTTATTCCCAAAACGATACAGTTTAGCTTCAAAATGGGTTTGTCTGAGAGACTCTCTATGCTTTTCGCTAGTTTCAAAGTCCTGGCGTGCTTCTACCCATTTTACCTTATTATCCGCTGAAGGCATTTCCGTGAATTGCCTGTACATTTGTCTAACTTTGTTGCTTGCTCTTTCTAATGACTGCTGGCAGGCTTTCTTTCTGCCAAATATGTAACTCATGATGCGCCACCTTGGACGTCTGCCAGAAAAGTTCTGGATTGTCCATGTGAACCTGGTTATTTTCCCTGTACTCTTCCCACCAGCCTATTAGCTTATTTTGAAAATCCTCATTTCCTAATAGACCTGAGGGGAACCTCCATAGGTAATCTGAGCCCTTTGAGAAGGTGTCCCTCAAGATCAGGGTTACCGGAGCATGATCTGATATATTAATGTCCCCAACATCAGCATGTTCCACCAACCCCGATAGAGAGCCCTGGACAAAAATGTAGTCAATGCGTGACCAGGAATCTTGGGCATGAGAGTAGAAAGAGTACTCCCTGTCGTCTGGATGAAGCTGCCTCCAGGGATCCATCAACCCCACTGACTATCATCTGCCCCAATACTGCGTCATGGGACACTGTAATTCTGCCTCCTTTCGACTCGGTCTTTCTGTCCTCCTGCCCCATCATAACTGAATTAAAGTCGCCTCCCACTATTAGGTTTGAAGTCTTGTCTAACAGTAATTCACCTTCTAGCGCTCTGAAAAATTTTGAGTTATTGGCATTCGAACCATATACATTGAAAATAGTGTACTCCATATTTTGGACCTTTATCGACACCTTGACCCACCTCCCTTTGTCATCAGCTACCGAACCCAGCAGGGTGAAATTGAACGCTCTATTGAACAGTATCAGGACCCCCGCTTTCCGCTCTGAGGAGGACGACCCTATCACCTGACCCACCCATAATTTTTGCATCCTGCCGAAGTCCCCTGCTGATAAATGAGTTTCCTGAAGCAATGCTATATCAGGTTTTAATTTTTTGAGATGACGGAGGATCATCCATCTCTTCTGCGGAGAGCGGAGGCCCTTCACATTCCAACTAACTATTTTCATACTTATAACTAACTACAAAGTTTGATCTTCCTATGACTAGGATAATGACTGGATAGACATAACCTGTTACCAAGATGCTTCAGGGATAAGCGGCAGCTGATGCACAAAAATAAACATGAACAGTATCACATACAATATCGTAAACCACCCCCCTCCCCCCCACCCCAGTTAGGAAAATCAAGCTCTCATTGTTACACATATTACCCACTTAGTACCCTCCTTCCTTATTCCCTGACTTCTCTTTTTTCTGGGCTACAGTACTCATCTACCTGTCCCCCATACTTTATACAATACTGACCGCAGTAAATGTTAAATCGTATAACCATGTAACCGCACGGGCCAAGTTATAGAGTTCACTTTTGTGCGTAACCCCGCTCCCACTGTGCGGATTAACCCATGTCCACTTTAAATCGCTGGTAGAAAAATGGGCTATTAATAACCCGTAACAAAATTCAGCATAGCTACCAATAATGTACTCTTTATCGTGACCACGAGTCCCTTCTTCTTGTTGAACGAGGTCCTCTCTTATCAGCTGGGGCCACCTCCCAATCTCGTCTCAGTCTATCTGTGGGGGGCGAGCGTCTCCACTCCGGGCTCCTCGCCACCTCTCTGCTCCGTTGCTGCTGTCTTGGCGACCTTCCTCTGCGTCGTGGCTCACCTTCCAAGTTGTTGTCTCGCAGGAATTCCTCCGCAGCCTCAGGATCTTGGTACGTTTTAACCTCGCCATCTGCAGTTGAGATTTTCAAAATCGCCGGATACAATAACTGAAATCGTATTTGCTGCCTATACAGCTCCGAGCAGACAGCGCTGAATTTGCGCCTCTTTTTTGCCACCATTGCAGAATAGTCGGCGAACATTAGTAAGGTATGTCCTCTGACTTTCAGTGGACCTTTGCGGGCCCTAAAAGCTCTTAGAATGGCTTCCTTGTCATTATAGTCTAGGAACCGCATAATGACTTGTCGCGGTCTAGATTGAAGGTTTTGCGAAACATTGCGGTTTTGTGCCTGAGAGTCCATGGCAGGGCCAACTCTGTGGACCCTCTCCACTGTGTGTCTACTGTTCAGGTTCAAGGCTTGAGGTATCTCTACCTCGCAGATCTCTTTCAAGGCAGGCTGTTTAATGCTTTCTGGTAGGCCCACTATTCTTAAATTATTCCGCCTAGACCTATTCTCCAGGTCCTCTAGGCGGTCTTTCAGCACAATGTTCTGCTTAAAAAGATCCTGGGCATCATGGGTACATCTGGTCACATCATCCTCCATCGCTGAAACCCTTTGCTCCAGCTCCTCTATGCTTGTCTCATGCCTTGCCACCGTGCTATGTAGCTCATGCAGGGACTGTGAGGGTCTTAGCAAGAGTCTCTTTGATGTCTGGGGCCAGGTACTTGGCTACTTCAATAGCTAGTGTTTTGTAGTCTATGCTACTTAGGTCTCCAGCCAGCTTGCTGCCGCTATCCACCACCTCTGCAGCCCCTTGATTGTCAATCGGGGAGTGGGGGCGGGAATCCGCCATCTTGCCCTGCACAGCACTAGCGGTCTGTCTCGTCCCGCTCACCACTTGTCGTCTGCCACTCCTCAACAAATATCGGCCATCGCTCAGTGGGATCCCCCAGGTGACTTTCGGGGCCCCTTATTGTCCACAGGGTCGGTGTGTGAAAATATAGGGACAGGCGCTGGAGCTCACTCACTCCGCGTCCTGCATCCCAGCGCCGGAACCGGAAGTCGTCCTACAGTTTTTGTTTTATCACGTTCATCTATTCCAATTTACAGCATGGCATATACAGTCGTGACCAAAAGTTTTGAGAATGACACAAATATTAGTTTTCACAAAGTTTGCTGCTAAACTTTTAGATCTTTGTTCCAGTTGTTTCTGTGATGTAGTGAAATATAATTACATGCAATTCATACGTTTCAAAGGCTTTTATCGACAATTACATGACATTTATGAAAAGAGTCAGTATTTGCAGTGTTGGCCCTTCTTTTTCAGGACCTCTGCAATTCGACTTTGCATGCTCTCAATCAACTTCCGGCCAATTCCTGGCTGATAGCAACCCATTCTTTCATAATCACTTCTTGGAGTTTGTCAGAATTAGTGGGTTTTTGTTTGTCCACCCGCCTCTTGAGGATTGACCACAAGTTCTCAATGGGATTAAGATCTGGGGAGTTTCCAGGCCATGGACCCAAAATGTCAACATTTTGGTCCCCGAGCCACTTAGTTATCACTTTTGCCTTATGCACGGTGCTCCATCGTGCTGGAAAATGCATTGTTCTTCACCAAACTGTTGTTGGAAGAAGTTGCTGTTGGAGGGTGTTTTGGTACCATTCTTTATTCATGGCTGTGTTTTTGGGCAAAATTGTGAGTGAGCCCACTCCCTTGGATGAGAAGCAACTCCACACATGAATGGTCTCAGGATGCTTTACTGTTGGCATGACACAGGACTAATGGTAGCGTTCACCTTTTCTTCTCTGGACAAGCCTTTTTCCAGATGCCCCAAACAATCAGAAAGAGGCTTCATCGGAGAATATGACTTTTCCCCAGTCCTCAGCAGTCCATTCACCATACTTTCTGCAGAAGATCAATCTGTCCCTGATGTGTTTTTTGGAGAGAAGTGGCTTCTTTGCTGCCCTTCTTGACACCAGGCCATCTTCCAAAAGTCCTCGTCTCACTGTGCGTGCAGATGCGCTCACACCTGCCTGCTGCCATTCCTGAGCAAGCTCTGCACTGGTGGCACTCTGATCCCGCAGCTAAATCCTCTTTAGGAGACGATCCTGGCGCTTGCTGGACTTTCTTAGATGCCCTGAAGCCTTCTTAACAAGAATTGAACCTCTTTCCTTGAAGTTCTTGATGATCCTATAAATTGTTGATTGAGGTGCAATCTTAGTAGCCACAATGTCCTTGCCTGTAAAGCCATTTTTATGCAACGCAATGATGGCTGCACGCGTTTCTTTCCAGGTCACCATGGTTAACAATGGAAGAACAATGATTTCAAGCATCACCCTCCTTTTAACATGTCAAGTCTGCCATTTTAACCCAATCAGCCTGACATAATGATCTCCAGCCTTGTGCTCGTCAACATTCTCACCTGAGTTAACAAGACGATTACTGAAATGATCTCAGCAGGTCCTTTAATGACAGCAATAAAATGCAGTGGAAAGTGGGATTAAGTTAATTTTCATGGCAAAGAAGGACTATGCAATTCATCTGATCACTCTTCATAACATTCTGGAGTATATGCAAATTGCTATTATAAAAACTTAAGCAGCAACTTTTCCAATTTCCAATATTTATGTAATTCTCAAAACTTTTGGCCACGACTATATTATTCTGAAAAAGACGCTATATTATATTATTAATACTATATTCTCCATACTACATTTTTCTTATGATTCATCAATAAATAAGATCTAGACACTTTTTATTGTCTTTATAACTCATTTGATCAGGTGTGGAATTTATTTTCATGTGTCTATTTGGTTTACATTAGCTGTGAATTAATGCTTCATTATAAATAAAATAATTTACAAGTGAAGAGTTGTGTTCTTCAAAACTAAGGTACTGGACGTATATACATGAACTTTAAAAACTTCTAACTCAAGAGCAACCCAGAAATTAACCACAAGAAAGTTCTCTCATTTCTATGGAGGACTCTGGTTTTCTAGTTTTGCATTTAACTCTTTGCAGGAAAGAGGTGTGTTTTTCAAAACAAACTTTGGAGGCTTCTAACTCCAGAGTAACCCAGGAATTAACTGTAAGACAGTTTTTCCATTTATTCCTATGGAGGACTTGGGTTTTCTAGTTTTTCATTTAACTGTTTGCAGGAAAGAGGTGTTCTTCAAAACAAACTTTGCAAGCTTCTAACTCCAGAGTAACCCAGAAATTAACTGCAAGACAGTTCTCACATTCATTCCTATAGAGGACTCTCGTTTTCCACATTTGCATTTTTCTCTGTACAGGAAAGAGTTGGGTTCTTCAAATCCAGGGAGTAGGTCTAGTAGACCTACATACACAACAAACTTTGGAAGCTTTGAACTCAAAAGTAACCCAGAAATTAACTGCAACACCGTTCTGTCATTCATTCCTATGGAGGAAAGAGTTGTGATTTTCGAAACTGTGGTGTAGGAACATCTAGTGGTACTACATATTCAACAAACATTGGAAGCTTCTAACTCAAGAGTAATCCAAAAATGAACCGCAAGACAGTTCTCCCATTCATTTATATGTAGGGCTCTGGTTTTCTATTAGTGCATTCTTCTCTGTGCACAAAAGTGTTGTGTTCTTCAAATCCAGGGTGTAGGTACATCTAGTGAACCTACGTACACAACAATTGGAAGCTTCTAACTCAAGAGTAACCCAGAAATTAACTGCAAGACTTCTCCCATTCCTTATGGAAGACTCTGGTTTTCTACCTGTGCATTTTTCTCTGTACAGGAAAGAGTTGTGGCAATACTGTCCAGGGGTGTAACCAAGGTCTAATTTTTTTCGCATGGCCAAACATTTTTAATTTCATGTGCTCACAAAATTAAAAACTATCAAATTCAAAGGCAGAAATTGCAGGAGTGGGAAAAAATCCTAAACCACAATTCAACACCCTCAATTCACAATCAGATAACTCACTTTCTGAGATATTAACTACAAGGTTATTATCGTTTAATTTGCCCTTGTTTTCTTTTTTTTTTTTCCTTTATAGATCCTCCTTCTTCCACATTCATGTATCCACAGTGTCCTATTTTTTTTTATCCTCTTTGTTTCTCTAAAAAAATGTTTCTAGGGTGTAGTCATTCGCTCCTTTGATGAGCCACTCCCGTCAGTACTAAATGTACTTATGCCAATACCATGTTCAGACGATTGTGATAGTCTTAGTGCCTGAGCTTTCTTCATGTTATGGAGATAACCCTTTGTATCCTGTTCAAATTTTACCAACTTCCCAATCTTCCCTAAGATTGTTGTTTTCAATATTGATTTTGATCTCATTATTAATCTGGTCATATTCCTCAGTTGTCTTTGACTTCTTACACTCTTCTTCAATAATCTAAATATCTGTGTGAACTTATTCAATTGCACTTTGCAGGTGTTGGATTGTCAGCAGAATTAAATCAAGTGAATGTCTGTTGTTCATAGCAAACCAGTGTTGACGGCAGTGCGTCATCGTGTAGCAGTATAAGAGAGGGTGCTCCTTAAACCTGTAGGTATCCATTGTAATTTTAGACACTCTGTGGGAGTAGAAACATGCAGTGCAAGTCTAACCCTCTTTCCTTTTTAAAGGGGACCTGTCACGTGGAACATGGTGCCTGAGCTGAAGAAAGCATGTTCTAAATCACGAGAAGCTAAGCAGATTAATAGTTTTATAGAAAATTATTCAATTTGAATTTAACTTATATCCATGCTCATTCAAGGAGGTGGCCCTTTTAGTTATTGACAGCCTCCCCTCTATGACGTGCAAAGTTATACTACATCATTTCTCCTGATTAAGAAATGAGCGAAACGCGGTGAGGTCTTTATGTTAATATGTCCCAGCCTAGTCAGTATTTTCTAAACCATAATATAGCATATGCAAGTTACTAAGGCCCCTTTCATACGAGCAGGTCTCACGGTGAGGACTCGCAGTGCAGCAACCGGCCTGAACTTCCAGCACTGACTGGGTTGCATAGCCTTATATTGATTTATGATGCTATATAACCCCTACAGTTCTGGAATGATGTCAGTGTTATCCAACACATTCTAGAACTGTAGGGGTTACATAGCATCATAAAACAATATAATGCTATGCGACCCCGGCAGTGCAGGAAGTTCAGGACGGGTGCTGCGCTGCCAGCCCACAGCGTGACACCCGCTCGTTTGAAAGGGGCCTAAGAGTTTGTATACAATAGTTTGTATTCACTTGTTGTGTGACCACTTTCCTGCACTAGTATTAATTATATATATATATATTTATTTTACTTCAGTCTATTCATGATTAATCACAATTAGTTTTGCACAGTGTTCCACATTTATTTTGGTATTTTTTTTTAGCTTAGTATACAATCATGCTATAGGATATCTTACAATCATGGCATAAGGGCTTATGCACCCGACAGTTGTTGTTTTGCGGTTCGCAAATTGCAGATGCAAAACATGGATGCCGGCCGTGTGCATTCTGCAGAACGGGACAGCTGGCCCATAATAGAACAGTCCAATGCTTGTCCATAATGCAGACAATAGCAGGACATGTTCTATTTTTTGTGTGGAATGGACATACAAAATCGGGAAAAGGTGTATTGGGTATGCGTCCTTATGCACAATTGAACAAATATAAGTGAAAATAGGACGCTAAAACAAAATAATAAATATTTTATTAACTTATTTTGTTAGAATAAAGGGGTATCTACTGACTGCAAAAATCAGCAACATAAATCTACACTCATTTATAGGGCCTCACCTAGAACAGCCACACAGGCAGCGCGAAAGCCACCATGTGGTGAACGGTGGATCCCACAATAAAGCCCACCAACACTAAGGGGGCTAAGATACCACAGGTACAAGATGTTGAACCTGGGTAACTAGTACTATCAAGGTAGATGCCTGGTACCGAAACACCAGGTATCTCTCCTAACAGTGAATGTCAGCGCGCAGACATTCACTGCACTAACATAGTACAGGTGCAGGATAAAGATCGGGCAAACACAGTTAGCTCCACTAGGTGTATCTGGAGCTATGATAGCCCTCCCCTATCCTTGATAGTCTAAGCTCTACGCATTTCTATGCATTGAATATGCATTTCATCAGGAGCAAATGCACCATGGATAGTACTGGCCACCACCTCTCAGTTGTATATTTAACCGAGGCTGTAAGCGTATACTATCAATGATATAGCCCAGAACCTCTGACGTGAGTGTATGACAGAGGCCGTGAACATAAACACCACAGGCAGTGCAGCCCAAAACCTCTAGGTTGTATATTTAACCGAGGCTGTGGGCGTCCACCACCAGTGATGTAGCCAGAGTCTCTGACATAGATATATTGCCAGAGGCTAAGAACAGTAGGCAGCAGTAGAGTGATTTCACTAGCACCAACTTCCTCTAGTGTGAGGTATGATGTTATCACTTGTGATATACTGTCCTGCCTAGGCTAACAACCTCTAGATTGAGGCGCAGCGTGCTGGTGTGCAGACTAGCAGGCGTTGTAATGGCCGCGAAGCGGCTCCTAGAATGCCGAGATTTACAGGGTAAAACCCCGCCCTGCTAGACACACCCCCCGCCTGCCAGCCAATCCGGCCAGGAGGCTTGGTACAGGACACACCACTAGCAAAGCAGCGGGAGGGATTATATCAGTCTCAAGGGAAGCGCGATGCGCCGCATAATAACCAGGGAAATTCATAGCGGTTCAGTATGTATTGTCACCGCACTTACAAACCTAATAGTAAGTATACAGTGGAGTGAAACCACAGACTAGGATCCTCTTAAGGAGCGCCGACACTCAGTTACATATGTAGACAGAGGCTCATGTATATCTACAAAGTATCCCTCTGATTAAAAACATGAAAAGACACAGATCTGAAAGCAGATCGGTGTTCATTCATATAAAGGGGACATGTGAAATGGCATCATTGACGCCGGATGGTTTAATAGTCTTCAAGAAAAAAAACCATCTTGCCTCTTTCTGTAGCAGAATGCGGTCAAAATCACCGCCTCTGGATGACACCTTCACAGAATCAATTACCTGAAATTTAACCGATGATGCATTACCATTGTGAAATTCTGATACATGGCGTGCAATCGGGGTGTCTTTTAAATTCGTGATTGGAACCTGTGCTGAAGATCCCTCGCAGCCACCTTAAAGTCTCCCAAGTCAGAATTGTTCTGACTTGGGAGACTTTAAGGTGGCTGCGAGGGATCTTCAGCACACGTTGCAATGTCGCGGGTATCCTCAGCGATATCTGAAACAGGCATACCAACATTCATTGAGTACAAACAGGGACCTTCTGCTATCCCCTAAAAAGAGAGATACGAGTGATAGTACAGTCAGGATCATCGGCACATATGATAGTGCCCATGAGGCTGTACGTCAAGTACTCGTTGAACACTGGGATATACTCAAATCGGATCCCGACATTGGTAGTATGATTCCATCTAGATCCTCAGTCACCTACCGGCGTAGCAACAACCTACGGGATATGTTGACACACAGTTTATATGTAGGTCCCAAACCACAGTCTTGGTTGCGGAATTCGCTCACAGGGACATTTCCCTGTGGATCGTGCAAATTCTGTAGATTTATAGAGAAGACCAAGAGTTTTGCCAGCAGCACCTTAGAGAGAACCTTTTTTATCAGGTCATTTTACAACTGTAAGTCGGTTGGGGTTATTTACCTTATGACATGTGTTTGCGGTATTAAATATGTTGGCAAAACTATCAGAGAGCTCAGGATTCGGGAACATATCTTGGATATCACAAATTTAAAAGACACCCCGATTGCACGCCATGTATTAGAATTTCACAATGGTAATGCATCATCGGTTAAATTTCAGGTGATTGATTCTGTGAAGGTGTCATCCAGAGGCGGTGATTTTGACCGTATTCTGCTACAGAAAGAGGCAAGATGGATTCATCGCGCTTCCCCGGAGAATGATATAATCCCTCCCGCTGCTTTGCTAGTGGTGTGTCCTGAACCGAGCCTCCTGGCCGGATTGGCTGGCAGGCGGGGGGTGTGTCTAGCAGGGCGGGGTTTTACCCTGTAAATCTCGGCATTCTAGGAGCCGCTTTGCGGCCATTACAACGCCGGCTAGTCTGCACACCAGCACGCTGCGCCTCAATCTAGAGGTTGTTAGCCTAGGCAGGACAGTATATCACAAGTGATAACATCATACCTCACACTAGAGGAAGTTGGTGCTAGTGAAATCACTCTACTGCTGCCTACTGTTCTTAGCCTCTGGCAATATATCTATGTCAGAGACTCTGGCTACATCACTGGTGGTGGACGCCCACAGCCTCGGTTAAATATACAACCTAGAGGTTTTGGGCTGCACTGCCTGTGGTGTTTATGTTCACGGCCTCTGTCATACACTCACGTCAGAGGTTCTGGGCTATATCATTGATAGTATACGCTTACAGCCTCGGTTAAATATACAACTGAGAGGTGGTGGCCAGTACTATCCATGGTGCATTTGCTCCTGATGAAATGCATATTCAATGCATAGAAACGAGTAGAGCTTAGACTATCAAGGATAGGGGAGGGCTATCATAGCTCCAGATACACCTAGTGGAGCTAACTGTGTTTGCCCGATCTTTATCCTGCACCTGTATTATGTTAGTGCAGTGAATGTCTGCGCGCTGACATTCACTGTTAGGAGAGATACCTGGTGTTTCGGTACCAGGCATCTACCTTGATAGTACTAGTAACCCAGGTTCAACATCTTGTACCTGTGGTATCTTAGCCCCCTTAGTGTTGGTGGGCTTTATTGTGGGATCCACCGTTCGCCACATGGTGGCTTTCGCGCTGCCTGTGTGGCTGTTCTAGGTGAGGCCCCATAAATGAGTGTAGATTTATGTTGCTGCTTTTTGCAGTGATTCAGTAGATACCCCTTTATTCTAACAAAATAAGTTAATAAAATATTTAGTATTTTGTTTTAGCGTCCCATTTTCACTTATATTTGTGGAATGGACATACTGACACAGAATTTATTTATATTTTTTTGCGGCCCCATTTAAGTAAATGGTGCTGCATGTGGACTGCAAAAGAAACGGAAGGGACAAAAAATACCTCCTTGTGCATGAGCCTTAAAGGGTTTCTACCACTTTGTTTTCACACAATTAGCTTTCAGACACTAGCGATCCGCTAGTGTCTGCTCTACCAAACAATCCTAATATAATAGCTTTTGGGGCAGCCGTTTCATAGAATGTGTCGGCAGATAAGAACCATTTGGCCCATCTAGTCTGCCCAATATACTAAATACTATGGATAGCCCCTGGCCCTATCTTATATGAAGGATGGCCTTATGCCTATCCCATGCATGCTTAAACTCCTCCACTGTATTTGCAGCTAACACTTCTGCAGGAAGGCTATTCCATGCATTCACTACTCTCTCAGTAAAGTAATACTTCCTGATATTACTTTTAAACCTTTGCCCCTCTAATTTAAAACTATGTCCTCTTGTAGCAGTTTTTCTCCTTTTAAATATTCTCTCCTCTTTTACCTTGTTGATTCCCTTTATGTATTTAAAAGTTTCTATCATATCCCCTCTTTCTTCCAAGCTATACATGTTAAGGTCCTTTAATCTTTCCTGGTAAGTTTTATCCTGCAATCCATGTACCAGTTTAGTAGCTCTTCTCTGAACTCTCTCCAAAGTATCAATATCCTTCTGGAGATATGGTCTCCAGTACTGAGCACAATACTCCAAATGAGGTCTCACTAGTGGTCTGTAGAGCGGCATGAGCACCTCCCTCTTTCTACTGGTAATTCCTCTCCCTATACACCCAAGCATTCTGCTAGCATTTCCTGCTGCTCTATGACATTGTCTGCCTACCTTTAAGTCTTCTGAAATAATGACCACTAAATCCCTTTCCTCAGATACTGAGGTTAGGACTGTATCACTAATTTTATATTCTGCTCTTGGGTTTTTACGTCCCAGGTGCATTATCTTGCACTTATCAACATTAAATTTTAGTTGCCATATTTTTGACCATTCCTCTAGTTTTCCTAAGTCCTTTTCCATTTGGTGTATCCCTCCAGGAACATCAACCCTGTTACAAATCTTTGTGTCATCAGCAAAAAGACACACCTTACCATCGAGGCCTTCTGCAATTTCGCTGATAAAGATATTAAACAATATGGGTCCCAGAACAGATCCCTGAGGTACCCCACTGGTAACAAGACCTTGGTCTGAATATACTCCATTGACTACAACCCTCTGTTGCCTGTCCCTCAGCCACTGCCTAATCCATTCAACAATATGGGAGTCCAAGCCCAAAGACTGCACTTTATTGATAAGCTTTCTATGTGGGACAGTATCAAAAGCCTTACTAAAGTCTAGATAAGCGATGTCTACTGCACCTCCTCCATCTATTATTTTAGTCACCCAATCAAAAAAATCAATAAGATTAGTTTGACATGATCTCCCTGAAGTAAACCCATGCTGTTTTTCATCTTTCAATCCATGGGATTTTAGATGTTCCACAATCCTCTCCTTAAGTATGGTTTCCATTAATTTCCCCACTATTGATGTCAGGCTTACTGGCCTATAGTTGCCCGATTCCTCCCTACTACCTTTCTTGTGAATGGGCACAACATTTGCTAATTTCCAATCTTCTGGGATGACTCCTGTTGCCAGTGATTGGTTAAATAAATCTGTTAATGGTTTTGCTAGTTCACCGCTGAGCTCTTTTAATAGCTTTGGGTGTATCCCATCAGGCCCCTGTGACTTATTTGTATTAATTTTAGACAACTGACTTAGAACCTCTTCCTCTGTAAAGACATCAAAAGATTCATTAGTCTTCTTTCCTAACTGAGGTCCTTCTCCTTCATTTTCCTCTGTAAAAACTGAACAGAAATATTCATTGAGGCAGTCAGCTAGTTCTTTATCTTCTTCCATATACCTTCCTTCTTTTGTTTTTAATTTGGTAATTCCTTGTTTTAGTTTCCTTTTTTCATTTATGTATCTGAAGAATGCCTTCTCGCCTTTTTTTCCTGACTGAGCTCATTTCTCTTCTGCCTGTGCTTTGGAAGCTCTTATAACTTGTTTGGCCTCTCTCTGCCTAATCTTATAAATTTGTCTGTCATCCTCGTTTTTTTTTTTTTTATAATTCCTAAATGCTATCTTTTTGTTTTTAATGATTTTGGCCACTTCTGCTGAGTACCACAGTGGTCTCTTCCTTTTTTTGCTTTTACTGACAAGCCTAATGCAATTTTCTGTTGCCTTCAATAGTGCCACTTTTAAGTAGTCCCATTTCTCCTGGACTCCAATGAAACTGTTCCAGTCTGATAGGGACTTGTATACCACTAATCCAGTGGTCGGGAAGCCGCGGCTCGCGAGCCACATGCGGCTCTTTTGATCCTTCACTGCGGCTCTTTGGTGCGGGTGGGCGGCCGCGCAGCCATATCGCGCCGCTCAAGCTGCTTGTAAATTGTCCGTCATGCGCCTGCTGCCCCGTCTGTCTGCTCCTTCCACTTTATGAATGAAGCAGGCAGGCGGGTCAGGAGGCGCATGACGGAGGGAGAGATGTCACGCTGCGCACAGCAGCAGAAGGGTGGGCAGCGCAGCTCCAGTTCGGCTGCCCACTGTGAGGAGGGGTGGAGTGGTGAAGAGGCCGCCGCTCAGGGGGAACGAAATGTCCTGGTAGCAGAAAGGTAGGAGCTCCCCCCGGTGTGTGCACTGCACTGGCCCCGCCGCAAGTGTCCCTGCCCCCTTCCTTCCCCCCACTAATACATTACTTACTGGAAGGCACTTATGGCGGATATCTGTGGATGGCTCACTTATGGGGGATATCTGTGGAGGGCACTTATGGGGGATATCTGTGGATGACGCACTTATGGGGGATATCTGTGGAGGGCACTTATGGGGGATATCTGTGGAGGGCACTTATGGGGGATATCTGTGGATGACACATATATAGCATCTTATGCTATATATGTGTCATCAACAGATATCCCCCATAAGTGCGTCATCCACAGATATCCCCCATAAGTGCGTCATCCACAGATATCCCCCATAAGTGCGTCATCCACAGATATCCCCCATAAATGCATCATCCACAGATATCCCCCATAAGTGCGTCATCCACAGATATCCCCCATAAGTGCGTCATCCACAGATATCCCCCATAAGTGCGTCATCCACAGATATCCCCCATAAGTGCGTCATACACAGATATCCCCCATAAGTGCGTCATACACATTACATCCACATCTGCAGACAAGTTTAAGAAAAGTAAAGAATGATAAAGATAAAATGAAATAATAATCAAGATCCAAATAAAAGAAAGTACATATAAAAGTATTCAAAAACACACTCTGGGCTCATGCCCACGAATGTAAGGGCGCAGTGCCTGTGCTGCGGACCGCAAATAGCGGTCCGCAATGCACGGACACAGACCATGGGGCAGCTGCATGAGGATCGCGGACCCATTCACTTGAATGGGGTTCGCGATCCGCATCCGACTGCCCGCACCGCAAAAAAGTAGCACATGCTGAAGTGAATGGGTCCATGATGCGGGCTGCACACGGCCGTGTGCAGCCCGCATCATGGACCCATTCACTTCAATGGGTCCAGTATCCGGGATATGAGTGCTACAGTGTGCTTCCGTGGTGCTTCTGTCTGTGCCTCCGCACCGCAAAAAAGTAGTGCATGCGCCCGGATCCTGGACCCATTGAAGTGAATGGGTCCTTGATGCGGGCTGCACACGGCCGTGTGCAGCCCGCATCATGGACCCATTCACTTCAATGGGTCCAGTATCCGGGATATGAGTGCTACAGTGTGCTTCCGTGGTGCTTCTGGCTGTGCCTCCGCACCGCAAAAAAGTAGTGCATGCGCCCGGATCCTGGACCCATTGAAGTGAATGGGTCCTTAATGCGGGCTGCACACGGCCGTGTGCAGTCCGCATCATGGACCCATTCACTTCAATGGGTCCAGTATCCGGGATATGAGTGCTACAGTGTGCTTCCGTGGTGCTTCTGGCTGTGCCTCCGCACCGTAAAAAAGTAGTGCATGCGCCCGGATCCTGGACCCATTGAATTAAATGGGTCCTTGATGCGGGCTGCACACGGCCGTGTGCAGCACGCATCATGGACCCATTAACTTCAGCATGCGCTACTTTTTTGCGGGCACACGGTCGTGTGCATGAGCCTAATAGTCCTCACTGGTACTGTTGATGCAATATTTTAGGTTTTAAAAATGTGGCTCTCGAAAGAAATTCCAATCGTGGTTTTGGCGATATTTGGCTCAGTTGACAAAAAAGGTTGCCCACCACTGCACTAATCAAATTTTAGAAAAGTCTGTTTTTCTAAAATCTAAAACTTTTGTTTTTGTGTGGGCGGGCTGGAGGGACGCGCTGGGCGGCGGCAGTTTGTGAAGGTAGACCGAGCCTCTAGGTGCTAATGACGCCCCCTTAGCACCTAGAGGCTCATTAGCATATCAATATAAGTTTTTTTTTTAGCGAAACGGCTGCCCCAAAAGCTATTATATTAGGATTGTTTGGCAGAGCAGACACTAGCGGATCGCTAGTGTCTGAAAGCTAATTATGTGAAAACGAAGTGGTAGAAACCCTTTAAGACATACATTGTACAGCCCACTATTTTGGATCTATATTTTTGTTATAATTAAGGATTTTTTCTGGTGTTTTTTTGTTAATAAGTCCTTGTTTTTTTTTTAAAGGCAATATCTAAAATATGGGTGTAAATCCTGCTGTATAAAATGCTGCCTGCCTTTCATCATGACAGATTCCATTTAATGTCTCGAATTTCTTTAAAAAAAATAACTTCACATTGATGCTTAAACCTAGACAAATAGAGGCCTGCATTTTTGGCATGGTGTAGTATATTAGTCTGATCAGTTTCAGTAAATGAGAACACCGAAGCCTGAGTAATTCCAGAAATCTCTTCAAAATACATCTTGTCAAATGACCGTAAACGGTGTAAATACACCATCACCTACATAATGTGCACTCAGTCATGTAATATAAATTTAGTTCAAACACAAACAAGCAGGTTCAAGCCCACAACACTTGCAATATCCACTCATCTGTGAAAAAACAGGTTAATCCAAATTTATCTTTTTGAGTGCTACTCACACTTAGAGTTTCTTTGGAATCAAAACATTTATTTTCATCCATACCATTTGCAAATCACCCTTCTGCACCTCCTCAATTATCCACTCACATTATATCTATTTTCCCAAAAATCCAGCGCAACAGTTGTATCTCCAAATGAACATATCTTCTCCTTACATATCTTCTCTGGTCTTTTTCTTTTTTGAGGTATACATCCTAATGCAAGATCTATGCTCATTCAACTGCAATTATATGGGCCTAGACGTTTGCTCTATATAAGACCTTACTAGATGGACACCGATATTACATTTTTTTAATGTCATAAGTATAATAAATGCAAGGAAACAAATGAAAGGAGAGAAGTGTTTGTTTGGAGATACGACACACAGAAATGCACAGCGTTTCTTTGAAAATAGAAAAAGTGAGCAATTTAAGGTGGACATCAGTGCAGAGCAGAGAGTACTGTTTTAACCGGGTACTCTCTGCTCTGCACTGATGAGGGACAATTATCCCGAAAAAGCTGTCTCCAAGTGAGGCGCTGGCTTATTTATTAACCAAGTCATGTCTCAAGGCCTATTTAAAGGGTTGAATGTTGACTTATAGGATAAAGTTGCCTTATACCTGGTAGCATCAGAGGCAGAGCTTGCTAAAAGCTCATTTCAATACTGACTTAAGTTACTTGCAAAGGGAACAGATGAAAACAAATGGACTGATTCCAAAGAAACGCTTCAAATGTTGCGAGTAGCTCTTTAATTAGAAGAAAAATTTGGATCTAAACTGCCTTTTCCAATATGTGCATATTGAAAGCATTGTGAGCTTGAATCAGGTTTTTTAAGTTTTGGACTAAGTATATATTATCTGGGTGGCCTATGAAAAAGTGTCCTGTCTCCAGTGATGGTTGTTTTATTTTTTTATTATTTAAATACCCACAAGTCACAAAAGATGATGAAAGTGGTCCCCATTCACATCTATGCATCTTTGGGCACGTCAGATTACATTGGCTGATACTGCTTGCAGCTTTTCAACAGTGATGCTGTGGATAGGGTTTGCGATGTTTTCCTTGAGTTCATCCAGGGAATGTGGATTGTTTGTTTACACTTTATGTTTTAAATTACCCCAAAGATAAAAATCCCATGTGGACAAGTATGGGGTGGCCATAACCCCTTGCTCACAGTTTGCTTCGTAAATCGTTAATGAACCAGTGCCAGAGAGTTCAGTGCCAGGAAAAACCAGGACATTTTTTCTTCTGTAGTATCACTGTTGAAGAGCTGCAAGCAGGTTCTGACAACATAATTCAACGTGCCAAAAGATGCATAGACATGAACAGGGAAAACTTTCAGCATCTTTTGTGAACCAAACAGCAACCCTATTAGGCCAAACCCACTTGGCACTGGCCCCTACCAGCCCACAGGCACAGAATCGCAACAGTGCCAGCATGTGAAATATTTACGGAGTAAATATCCCACGGCGCAAGAAACCGTCCGATAGTTTGAATCAAATTCAGCAAGTGGTACAATGCGTTTCGGGGGCTGTGGTCCCCTTCATCAGGTACAAAATACTTGCATACAACTTTGTCATAGTTACACACACATAAATATCCTAAAAAAAAATGGCAAAACCACTGGATAAGGGGCCAGGGGGTGGGAATAGGGCAAGTGATGTGTGAAAACTTGGTCTGTCGGAGGGTATGAAGCCTCACCGCGATGCCCGGTGTTAGCCAAAGCAATCACGGTGCTGGTGCGATCACATGACCTGTATAGCGGTCACGTGATCGCCAAGAGCGGGCACAAGACCATCTCTGCCCAGCAACAGGATGCTGAGGCAGCTGGATTTGTTTAGAGTGAATGAGCTAGCGCGAGGAGGATCGCTGACAGCACACACAGGGGCTCACTCCGCTCCAGTGTGTTACTGCCAGGGGGGTTGGAATAGGCATATTGGAAAACAAGTGTGTGCAAGGGGGTCCTTGTTACATTACAATTAAACAATAAACAAGGGACTGATAAGGTATAAGTAGAGAGAAAAATTGTTGAAAACAAAAACATTAAAAGGCACTGAAATAAAGAATTGCTGGATGCAAAAATATAATGGATGGTGAATAGTGGTTTAGGAACTTAAGTAACTGGTATATAGGGACTGGTGGGTGATTGGATGATGATAAAGTTTTAAATTGAAATGGCTGTCGAGGGGAGGAGTCGAGTGATGGATTTGAAATAAATGATGGCGGATTGGAATAGATAGTGGGGACAGGCACGGGTGCATAAGGGATGTTATGAATGCTGGTCATATAAAATGGAAGGGAGGTATATGATAGAGTGGAAAATGGTGGCTATAAGTGAAGTAAATATTTACGCTGGTGAAGGGAGGGGTAGGGGGGAGAAAGGAGGGGTTGGGGGGAGATACCACAACAGAAAGGCGAGCAGCGGAACGCAGGGATAATCCGCAACGGAGGGTAAGTGAAAAAATAAGAGGTGGATCACACATTAATTTCAAAAGCTTTGTTGAGGCCATGTGGATTTAGACAGTTTAGTTTGTATATACAGAACATTTCAAGTCTTTAGGGTCTGGATAATGCTGTAGCCGTTTGTCTTGGCTTGTTCGATTGGGCTTATGTAAAAGCCAGAGAAGGAACCTTGATGGTGGGTTGCGGCATGTCTGGAAATACTGTGTTGTTCTTTTCAACATTGGATCTATGCTTGTTTAGTCTCTTGCGAAGGGGTTGGATAGTGCAGGCCGCAAGGGCAGGTGATCAAATAAATGTTGTTTGTGGAGCTACAGTTCATTTGGTCCTTGATTGGAAATTACTTGCACCAGCACCACGCTTGCCTCGGAAAACACTGGGCATCGCGGTGATGCTTCATGCCCTCTGACAGGACCGAGTTTTCACACATCACTTACCCCACCAACGTCCTCTAACTCTCCTGACGCCCACCCCCCAACCTTTTAATAAAAATTAATACAAATAAAGATGATCATGTTTTACTAAGGACACTGCCCCATTCCCACCCCGACCGCTTATCCAGTGGTTTTGGCGTTTTTTGGGGGGGATATTTATATGTGTGTAACTATGACAAAGTTGTATGCAAGTATTTTGTACCTGATGAAGGGGACCACAGCCCCCGAAACGCGTTGTACCACTTGCTGAATAAAATCTCTGAATTTGATTCAAGCTATTGGACGGTTTCTTGCGCCGTGGGATATTTACTCCGTTGATCGACTTATCTTCTGAGGGACCCCAGGCATCCCTGGCAGCACACCATCCGTCTAAAATATGGCATCATGTAAATAGATCACAAAAGTTCCCCTCATGATATAGTCTCTGTAACCTAAACTGAAACAGAAGCTTATAAACGCCAGAATATGTAAAGTATTTGGAACACGCTTGCCCTCTCCCTTTTGTGAATATGGTTAACTGACATTATCTATTTTAATCGAATAAGCCTGACTTTATTGAAGGGATGATAGTTTCATGGGTATTGTTGTATATAGTTTGAGAAACCTGGCACCTTGTTGAGATCCTCATTTGGTGGGGAGTGAAAAAGGAGGTAGCTCTCAAGAGTATTCCTCTGAACTGTTTTCTAGAGTTGCCATTAATGCCCGTAACCCCAAGAGAATACAGAGATAATAAAGTGTTTTAAAGACAGAAATAGTGCCCCCGCTGTTACATCTGGGAATATAAAACCCAGAATACATATTCGGAATAATAATAATAAAAAAAAGAATAATGGCCAAGCAAACGGGGGGGGGGGGGGGGGGTAAGAGGGGAAAGCCACAAATGAATCTGGACACCTCTATCTCTCCAGGGAGAAGGATTGACCGTTCGAGGCAACAATTATTAACTACATATCTCCCCAAAACTCCCAAAATAAAAAGGATAGAATACACCAAGATAAGGTGGAACTGTCGATCCAAGGTAAAGAAGAAGAGACCCCTGAGGTAGTTGGAGAGGGAATGAGGGAGGAATTCCCATCTAGGGAAGATCAAAGGGAAAAATTTATGACAGAAGAAGGCAAAGAAGCAGAGGGTGTGCAAACCCCCCAGAGTATCGGATGTAGAAGATCTGACACAGAAAATAACCAGGGAACAGGCTAGAACAACTTCTGAAAACAAATAAATAATAAAATAAATTACTTGACATAGAAAATAGATCTAGAAGGGCGAATTTAAGATGTTTGTGATTTCCAGAGGGTGTGGAGGGCCAATATGTTGGTCTCTTTATACAAAAGTGGCTGATGGAACAATTAGGGCATGACATAATGAAGTTCCCAGATCCCCCCCTCCCCCCGGCACGAGACCTAGACCTATTATGGTCAAACAATTGTCAGCTAAGGATAGGGATGAGATCCTCCGTAAGTCTAGGAAGAAGGGGAATCTAGAGTTTGCGGGGGCCACAGTGATGATCTTCCCAGATTATGCGCGGGAAACAGTACAAGAAAGAAGCCAGTATATAGAGATTAAAAAAGAACTTCGTACAAGAGGAATAAAGTATTCTATGATGTTCCCTGCAAAGCTACGTATATAATGGAAAAGCATATTTTTTTAATACTCCAGAAGATGTCAGAGAATGGATCAGGGACAAATAAAAGGAAAAACAGTTGTGCGTCGGGGGAGGTGCCTGGGAGGGAGGCTATGCTAGTTAGGGAGTCAGGGGCTGGATCGGTCCCCTGGGTCAAGTTGTAAGGTGTATGATGGGGGGTGGTGGGTTTGGCCCCCTTTTTTTTTTTTTTCAGGTCTCCTCCCGTCCGCCCCCCTCTTCGACAATTTTGGAGTGTAAGATAATAGTAAAGGTGAAAAAAAAAAAGAATATATGCGTATAGTTTCATGGAATGTTAGAGGTATAGAAAAAGGATCAAAGAGACTAGCTGTTTTTGACGTGATTAATAAATTATCTGCCTTAATATGTTTACAAGAGACGCATTTAACAAAAGAAAGCAGTAGGGGTATAACGAAAACATGGATACAGAAGGCATACCACGCAGTATTTTTCTCATATTCCAGACGTGTGAGTATACTGCTGCATAAAGATTTTAGAATACAGGTTATAGAGAAGTTGATTGACTCTGAGGGGTGCTATGTGGTCCTGGATTGCATAATAGAGAATAAAACTTGGATTATAGCGAATGTCTACATACCTGCCCCCTTCAAAATGGATGTACTGCTAAAGATTTAATTCTCAGTAAATAGAGGTGATAGGGCACTATTAATTGTGGGAGATTTTAATATGGAAATGAATGAAACAATGGATAGGTGTAGAGTTGGGAATAAAATTGGGAGGGGTCAAAAATCTAGATTAAAAGACACTATAGGAGAAATGAATTGGGTAGATATATGGCGACTGTACAATCCAACAGTGAAAAGAATTTCATGTTTTTCCAAAACACACAAAAACTTATCACTTATAGATATAGCATTTACAAATAAGAACACATAGTATGAAATTAATAAGTATACACAGTGAGGAGTATCAGATCACAGCCCACTGGTAGTAAACACAAGGAATGAGTGTGTTAAAAGAGAAGCTAGGGTTTGAATTAAATTAGGTTGGATAAATATAAATGGGAATCACAATAAGATACAAAATGAGATTAGAGAATACTTTGAAAAAAAATTAAGGCACAACAGAGATCAAGATCGTATGGGAGACCAGAAAGGACTATATGAGGGGGATAACTCATGAAACATATAGCAATCTGTAAAAAGGAAAAAAGGAACCGGATATGAAAGCAAGAACAGGAGGTGTGTAAAAGTGAAACGGAATATACTGAGAATCCAACAGAGATAAATTATCAGATATGAAATGAGAAACATTTAACCTGCAAAGATGACTTGTTTTTGTTAGCAGAGCAACAAAGACTTAACTATATCAGGGATTATTACACCCAGGGGCATACACTGCGGAAGAAACTGGCATCTATAATATCAGCACAACGTGAATGTAATTCTATCCATAGCTTGATAAATAATTCTGGGCAGATAGTTGAAAAACAATCTGAGAAAAAGGAGATAATTAGAGACTATTTTAAAGATATGTATAAAAGTAGGCTAGAAGCTGACAGGGAAATAGAAGAGTTTCTGTATACTACAGGGTGGGCCATTTATATGGATACACCTTAATAAAATGGGAATGGTTGGTGATATTAACTTCCTGTTTGTGGCACATTAGTATATGTGAGGGGGAAACTTTTCAAGATGGTGGTGACCATGGCAGCCATTTTGAAGTTGGCCATTTTAAATCCACTTTTTTTTTTAAATAGGAAGAAGGTCATGTGACACATCAAACTTATTGGGAATTTCACAAGAAAATCAATGGTGTGCTTGGTTTTAACGTAACTTTATTCTTTCATGAGTTATTTACAAGTTTCTGACCACTTATAAAATGTGTTCAATGTGCTGCCCATTGTGTTGGATTGTCAATGCAACCCTCTTCTCCTACTCTTCACACACTGATAGCAACACCGCAGGAAAAATGCTAGCACAGGCTTCCAGTATCCGTAGTTTCAGGTGCTGCACATCTCGTATCTTCACAGCATAGACAATTGCCTTCAGATGACCCCAAAGATAAAAGTCTAAGGGGGTCAGATCGGGAGAACTTGGGGGCCATTCAACTAACCCACGACGACCAATCCACTTTCCAGGAAACTGTTCATCTAGGAATGTTCGGACCTGACACCCATAATGTGGTGTTGCACCATCTTGCTGGAAAAACTCAGGGAACGTGCCAGCTTCAGTGCATAGAGGGAAACACATCATCATGTAGCAATTTCACATATCCAGTGGCCTTGAGGTTTCCATTGATGAAGAATGGCCCCACTATCTTTGTACCCAATATACCACACCATACCATAAATGTTTTTGTTCCAACAGTCTTGGAGGGATCTATCCAATGTGGGTTAGTGTCAGACCAATAGCGGTGGTTTTGTTTGTTAACTTCACCATTCACATAAAAGTTTGCCTCATCACTCAACAAAATCTTCTGCGTAAACTGAGGGTCCTGTTCCAATTTTTGTTTTGCCCATTCTGCAAATTCAGTGCGCCGATCTGTGTCATCCTCGTTGAGATGCTGCAGTAGCTGGAGTTTGTAAGGGTGCCATTTGTGAATAGCTAATATCTGCCGAAGGGATGTTCGACTAATGCCACTCTCCAGTGACATGCGGCAAGTGCTACGCTGTGGGCTCTTGCTGAATGAAGCTAGGACAGCCACTGATGTTTCTTCATTAGAGACAGATTTCATGCGTCCACATTTTGGCAAATCCAACACTGAACCAGTTTCACGAAACTTAGCAAGCAGTTTGCTAACTGTAGCATGGGAGATGGGTGGTCTCGTAGGGTGTCTTGCATTGAAATCTGCTGCAATGACCCGGTTACTGCGTTCACCAGACATCAACACAATTTCTATCCGCTCCTGACGTGTTAACCTCGGCGACATGTCAATGGCTGTAAACAAAGAGACACTTGTAAAAAACTCATGAAAGAATAAAGTTACGTTAAAACCAAGCACACCATTGTTTTTCGTGTGAAATTCCCAATAAGTTTGATGTTTCACATGACCCTCTTCCTATTGAAAAAACAAAAGTTGGATTTAAAATGGCCGCCATGGTCACCCCCCCATCTTGAAAAGTTTCCCCCCTCACATATACTAATGTGCCACAAACAGGAAGTTAATATCACCAACCATTCCCATTTTATTAAGGTGTATCCATATAAATGGCCCACCCTGTATATATATGAACTCCTTAACATCAGAACAGAAAGATAGCCTGGAAAAAGAAATAAATATTATAGAAGCCTATAAGGTATTAGAAAATGTTGCGAATAATAAATCCCCGGGATCGGATGGTATACCCTTCGAAGTATATCAGAAATATAAAGAGATCTACACCCCCAAATTAATAGAAATGTGGAATGCCTCAAGAGTTAGTAAAATCTTACCAGATACCTTATGTGAAACATTGATTACGCTTATTTTGAAGCCTGGGAAAGATCCAATGATGATGGATTCATATCGCCCAATTTCTCTGATAAATATGGATAACAAAATCCTGGCAAAAGTGCTAGCAGTCAGATTAAAAGGCATTATCAACACACTCATACATGTAGATCAAACTGGTTTCATACCATGGAAAACAACATCTGAGAATATTGTGAGATGTTTTATGAATATGCAGATTGGATCGAACAATGGGGGGGGGGGCGTTTAACCATTTTATATCTTGGATCAAACTTCTATATACAGATATAAGAGCAAGAAGGATTGTAAATGATGTTAACTGATTTAGTCGTGATGGGGAGAGGGGTCAAGAAGGGCTGTCCCCTCTCCCCATTACTGTTTGCAATAGCACTAGAGCCTATTGCGGCAGGCAATTAGACAAAATGCAAGTATAATGGGATTTAGATACGGGAACCATGAGGAAAAAATATCTATTTACGCAGATGATTTGATGTTATTTGTGGGATCACACAACTCATTAACGCAAATACACTGCGAGCAGAATTATTAGGCACATGAGTATTTTGACCACATCATCCTCTTTATGCATGTTGTCTTACTCCAAGCTGTATAGGCTCGAAAGCCTAATACCAATTAAGCATATTAGGTGATGTGCATCTCTGTAATGAGAAGGGGTGTGGTCTAATGACATCAACACCCTATATTAGGTGTGCATAATTATTAGGCAACTTCCTTTCCTTTGGCAAAATGGGTCAAAAGAAGGACTTGACAGGCTCAGAAAAGTCAAAAATAGTGAGATATCTTGCAGAGGGATGCAGCACTCTTAAAATTGCAAAGCTTCTGAAGCGTGATCATCGAACAATCAAGCGTTTCATTCAAAATAGTCAACAGGGTCGCAAGAAGCGTGTGGAAAAACCAAGGCGCAAAATAACTGCCCATGAACTGAGAAAAGTCAAGCGTGCAGCTGCCAAGATGCCACTTGCCACCAGTTTGGCCATATTTCAGAGCTGCAACATCACTGGAGTGCCCAAAAGCACAAGGTGTGCAATACTCAGAGACATGGCCAAGGTAAGAAAGGCTGAAAGACGACCACCACTGAACAAGACACACAAGCTGAAACGTCAAGACTGGGCCAAGAAATATCTCAAGACTGATTTTTCTAAGGTTTTATGGACTGATGAAATGAGAGCGAGTCTTGATGGGCCAGATGGATGTGGTACAGGAAGAAGTCTGCATCCTTCAAGAAAAACATGATTTTCATGCAGGACAATGCTCCATCACACGCGTCCAAGTACTCCACAGCGTGGCTGGCAAGAAAGGGTATAAAAGAAGAAAATCTAATGACATGGCCTCCTTGTTCACCTGATCTGAACCCCATTGAGAACCTGTGGTCCATCATCAAATGTGAGATTTACAAGGAGGGAAAACAGTACACCTCTCTGAACAGTGTCTGGGAGGCTGTGGTTGCTGCTGCACGCAATGTTGATGGTGAACAGATCAAAACACTGACAGAATCCATGGGTGGCAGGCTTTAGAGTGTCCTTGCAAAGAAAGGTGGCTATATTGGTCACTGATTTGTTTTTGTTTTGTTTTTGAATGTCAGAAATGTATATTTGTGAATGTTGAGATGTTATATTGGTTTCACTGGTAAAAATAAATAATTGAAATGGGTATATATTTGTTTTTTGTTAAGTTGCCTAATAATTATGCACAGTAATAGTCACCTGCACACACAGATATCCCCCTAAAATAGCTAAAACTAAAAACAAACTAAAAACTACTTCCAAAAATATTCAGCTTTGATATTAATGAGTTTTTTGGGTTCATTGAGAACATGGTTGTTGTTCAATAATAAAATTAATCCTCAAAAATACAACTTGCCTAATAATTCTGCACTCCCTGTATTCACATTGTTTGAAAAATATGGAAGGGTGGCAGGCCTTAAAATAAACTGGAATAAATCTGTGTGAATTTCTTTTGGATCCATTGGGTGGTTTTGTGCCTGGACCCTTGGAAATAAAGGAGGGGGAGTATAAAATACCTGGGCATACATATATTATATCTAGTTTACAGAATTATATAAGATAAAATGTTACTCCCCTAATAAATAAAGTCAAAAGAAAGATAAATGTGTGGAAAAGGATACCACTTTCTATGACTGGAAGAATTTTTTTTAATAAAAATGTGTCTATTACCAATGATCAATTAAGTTATGTCTTTGGAACTCCCCAATAGAGATACCAAGGAGAGTCTTTAACCCCTTAGTGACCAAGCCTGTTTGGGCCTTTATGACCAAGCGTTTTTCTTCCTTTTTTTATGGTCTCGTTCCAAGAGCTATAACTTTTTTATTTTTTCATCTATATAGCTTTATGAGGGCTTGTTTTTTACGGGACAAGTTGTAGTTTTTAATGGCGCCATTTTGGGGTACACATAACTTTCTGATTAACTTTTATTAACTCTTTCTGGGAGGGAGATAGGGAAAAATAGCAATACTGCCACTGCGTTTTTACATTATACATTTTTTGGCGTTCATTTTTCGGTACAAATAACATAATATCTTTATTCTCTGGGTCAGTACGATTACAGTGATACTAAATACTTATAATTTTGTTTACGTTTTACTACTTTTTTTGCAATAAAACACCTTTTATTAACCAAAAAAATAATTTTGCATTGCCACTTCACAAGACCCATAACTTTTTTTTTATTTTTTATATGGAATTGTGTGAGGGCTTTATTTTTGAAAGACGACTTGTATTTTTCATTGGTATGATTTTGGAGTAAATGGCGCTTTTTGATCGCTTGTTATTACGTTTTTTTTTGGTGGAAACTAAGAATAAATTTGAAATTCAGTCTTTTTTTATTTTTTATTTTTTACGGCGTTCACCATAGGGGATAATTTATGTAATATTTATGTAGTCCCGGTCGTTACGGACGCGGCAATACCAAACATATGGGGGATATTTTCTTTTTGCAATTTTTTTCATTGAAAAGCGTATTTTCAATGGAAAAAAAAACATATTTTTTTATTTTATGGAATTTTTTTTATTTAATAAATGTGTATTTTTTTTCTATTTTTTTTACTACTTAATAGTCCCACAAGGGGACTATAATATACAGTATTTTGATTGCTTTTAAAATGTATTGCATTATCTCTATAATGCATTGCATTTCAATAGCAATGCTATTCGAACATTGACCAGCAGGCTGCGCCAGAGAGGCACAGCCTGCTGGAAGTAACGGAAGAAAGGCTCGGGGCCCTGATCGGAAGCAAGGTAAGCTTCCCAGCACATCAGCACCCCGCGATCGCATTTTCGGGGTGCTGATGGGAGACAGAGGGAGTCCGCTCCCTCTGTCACCACTTTACATGCAGCGGGCGCCATTGCGCCCGGCATGTAAAGGGTTAAACAGCCCGGATCGGCACTCCTGCTGTTCCGGGCTGTTAGAGCAGGGACCCGGCTCTCATGTGAGAGCCAGGTCCGCGCTCCCCGCTGCACGGGGGAGCCGTGCAGCGCTTAAACTGGGCCGCCGTAAAATTGCGGCAGCCCAGCCTAAGGCCCCTTAGTGACCGCTGTAAAAACACGTATGGGTGGTCACTAAGGGGTTAAGATCATAGAGAGTTTATTGAGTGAACTAATATGGAGGAGGACCTAGAATTAGGATGCAAATACTGAAAGAATATACTGATGTGAAGTGGTTCCCAAATGTATAGATCCAATATGGCAATTTTTAATAAAAGCCTAACAAATTGCAAAATATGCCACTTAACAGAAGCAAGCTTACATCTAAAGCAGCACTTCCTAAATTCCCCGACAATAAAACTAATGGTTAAAACTTGACAGGAGGTAAAATCCCTATGGCAAGAAAACACGGTACATGAAGACTCCCTGATATAGTATAATATAATTCAAGGTTAGAAGAACTTAAAACCATTGACAGGGAAATATGGATGAAACGTGGGTTTTTTAGATAGATTAGGACAGGTATGGAAAAATGAGGATATGATAGAATTTCAAGAAGTTAGAGAAAGATACGGATTCTCAGGTAGTAAAAAACCGTAATTAGACTTACCGTAATTCTGTTTCCTTGAATCCACCAGGACTGCTCTACTATGAGATTGACCCCTTGACCTCTGTAGGGGCAGGAACACAGAGTTTAAAAGGCCACCACCCACTCTCACCCTCAGTGCTTACCAAATTACCAAGTGGGTGCAGCCTAAATTTAGGCAATATATATATATATATATATATATATATATATATATATATACACACATTCATACTCAACCCCTCCTTAATTTTCAGGGGGGAAATATCTGGGCCGTCATGGTGGACTCAAGGAAACAGAATTACCGGTAAGTCTAATTACGGTTTTCCATTTCGTCCACCATGACGGCTCTACTATGAGAGCTACCAGATTACTAAATAGGGTGGGCAAATGCTTGCAGAACCTTCTGACCGAAGGCTAAGTCAGCAGAAGCCGAAACATTAATGCGGTAATGTTTGATAAAAGCATTTATACTTGACCAGGTGGCCGCTCTACTAATTTTGTCTAAGGAGACACCCCCTTTTTCTGCCCACGAAGAAGCCATAGCTCTTGTAGAGTGGGCTTTTATATTTGTGGGGCTGTTTAGACTCGATTTTTGATAGCAACAGGCAATGGTAGATCTAATCCATCGTCCAATGGAGGCTTTGGATGCCTTTTTTCCCTTGTTTGGACCTGCGTATTGAATAAGATTATCATCCTTTCTAAATTTCTTTGTTGAATCTAGGTACTGTATGATAGTATCCCGAACATCCAGGAGCTGGAACTTATCGTGTGATGTACAATCTTTGGGAAAAGATGGAAGGACAATTTCCTGATCTCTGTGAAAGTCTGACACGACCTTTGGCAGGAAACCCGGATCCAGACGTAAAACTATTCTGTCTGGAAAGATAGTGAGGTATGGATCCCGGCAGGACAGTGCCTGGATTTCGCCCAATCATCTGGCTGAAGTTATGGCTACTAGGAAGGCCGTTTTTAATGACAGGTGTTTGAGTGAAATATCCTGAATAGGAGAAAAAGGTGACCTTGTAAGACCTCTCAGGACCAAGTTCAAGTCCCATTGAGGCGTCCTAGGGGTTAAGGATGGGCTTAACCTGGAGGCGGCTCTTATAAACCTCCTTATCCACCTATGACTGGCTAGGTCAGTATCATAGAAAGCCCCCAAGGCCGAGATCTGTACTCTAAGAGTACTTGGTCTCAGGCCCAGATCTAATCCTCTTTGAAGAGAATCCAGTACTTTCTCAATATTTGGGGTAGAGTCTACTGGCGGGTTCTGGCCTAGCCAGCTACAGTATTTCTTCCAGATTTTAAAATAGATCGCAGAGGTGACTTCTTTCCTGCTGGATTTGAGGGTATTTATAACCTTCTCAGATAGTCCCCTGCTTTTTAGGACCTCGCGCTCAGGATCCAGGCTGATAATTTGAACAGTCCTGGATTCTGATGAAGGATTGGGCCCTGAGAAATGATGTTCTCCTGTGGGGGAATTCTCCAGGTTTCTTCCAGAGCTAGTTCCCTTAGTACTGGGAACCAATTTATTTTTGTCCAGTATGGAACAACCAGTATTACTGTTACTGGGTCCGACCTTATCTTTTGCAGCACTCTGGGTATTAGCGGCCAAGGGGGAAAGGCATAGGCTAGACCCCAAGTCTACCTGATTGAGAATGCGTCCACTGCCCAAGGGTTGTCCCTGGGGTTTAGAGAGCAGAAAGGATGGACTTTTGCGTTTTTTCTTGACGAAAACAGGTCTATCTGGGGGGTTCCCCATCTCCTGGTGATCTGATGGAATACCTCTGAGTCTAGGGCCCATTCTCCTGGATCTATGGTCATCCTGCTGAGGAAATCCGCCTGAATATTTTCTGTACCCTTTAAATGGATAGCTGTGATGGAGGGAACATTTCTTTCTGCCCAGAATATTTTTTCCACCAGATTTTTTAAGCTTGGGGATCTTGTGCCCCCCCCTGATGCTTCAGATATGCGACTGCTGTTACATTGTCTGAAAGGATCTTCAGGTGTTTTCCAGATACCTTGTCTTGTGATGCCTTCAGAACCTCCCAGATCACCCTCAGTTCTGTGTGGTTCGATGACTTTGTTCTTATGATGTCTGACCAAGTGTCCTGGTAGCTTAGCGAGCCTATTTTTGCTCCCCATCCTGTGCCGCTTGCATCTGTATAAATTTGTATCTCTGGATTCTTTATCCAGGGTACACCTCTTAGCAAGTTTCTGTTTTCCGTGCACCAGTTTAAATCTGATCTTACGTGGTTTGGGATGGAGATTCTTTTTTCTAGAGAGCACTGCCTCTTGTCCCAATTCTTCAGGATCCACGACTGGACTATCCTGGTATGAGCCTGGGATCAAGATACCGCCGTTATACAGGAAGTCATCATTCCCAAGAGGCTCATGGCACTGCGTATCGAGCACTGAGACTGACCCTGGAATTTTCTTGTTTTGTCTATAAAGGATTTTATCAGAAGTGAGTCGGCCTTCCTTTCCATTGGGTCCTACAGTTGTGACGAGTCCTCACAAGGGAGGGAGGTCTTCTTTACTACCTTGGCTACCTGAATGTGAATTTTTGGGGTTTTATTAAACCGTTTTAACGTCCGCTGGATCGAATAATAGCCTATTCCTGAATTCCCTGGATACCCCCAGTCTTCTTTCAGGGTCCGTCCACTCATCCAGGATCATATCTTTTATGTTTTCATTCATTGGAAATATTTTTAGTTTTTTGGCTCCGAGTCCCCCAAACATCTCATCCAGGACAGATTGTGTTTTTTTCACCTCCTCAATACCCATGATGCTCTGACATCGGCCAATAATTCCTCCATGTCCTCGGAAGAGAAAAAATATTTTTTACTATCCTCCACAATTTCACCCTCTGATAGAGCGTCAATATCAACGTTCTGTCTAGAGGTGGAGGCCTCCTCATCCATATCCTCTGAATCAGAGGAGGATGGGACAGACATCCTAGGTTGTCTGGAGCCTGAAGCCTTGTCGTAGGTCCAGGGTGGGTAGGAGACGGCGAGACCGCCACCAAGCTTCGGCGGTTCGCGGGGTCTGCAGCACTGACGGTGTCAAGTGGAGTGCTTGGAGTCCTCTGGAAGCACTAGGAGCATCTATCGACGGAGGTACCTGGTCGGGGTGCTAGGCGTTCCGTTACAGAGATGTTTATAAATTTTGCTAGGAAGCAATAGATCCATGAATGGCAAGTGGATGGGCAATGCATCTTTTTCTACAAAGTCAAGTATTACACATTTATAGTTGAATGCTTACTGCTATTAGCAGTTTTTTTTTTATTAAGCACATTCCACAGTACAAAGCTTTTGATAAACAATATATTTACAGTTTTAAGAATCTATTTCCTACACATATGCTCAAATAAAGGACAAAAACAAAAAAGTTTCCCAGTGCTTCTAATTAAAAAGTATTCATGTACATATGTCCAATAATTGTTAGCAAAATAATGTCAAAAGCCCAACCTGAAAAGTTTGTGCCTTTTAGAGTTTCTATGGGGACAAAATTACACCTGCAAATTACACTAAATATAATTACAAAATATTTTTTAAACCACTTGTTTTAGGGGAATGCATTTTATAAAAGCTTTTTACGTCTTTTTAAATGAGCAGTAATTCTGAGTAAATATTAGCAACTTGTACTCACTAAGAATTTTACACAAACTGTTGAGTGTTAGCGAGGCTGTTTCAAATTAATCCAAATGTGAAGTAACAACTGTATTAAAACGGCAAAGCAGCTAAAACGTACTAAAAGCACATTACTATAAATTTACATCTAAATTTTGTGAAAATATGTTGCTTTGGGGAGCTAATAGGTTTTGAAATAAACAATTTTGTTCCCCGCTAGAACAAAACTACTACAGACTAGGTTATATAGCAAACCTCTCATACAATCGTTTTATTAGCCAATGCATTCCAAAAGGGGAGTTGTGTGTAATCCTGATCTCTAAAATTTGGCCCACACTGTTTTCTTCTCTGTTGAACTACACGTTGTCGATTGTATATACATTTGTTACTGGCACTGTTACTGGTAGTTTATTAGATGACAGGCCGCTAAGGAAAAAAAAAAAGGTTGTGAAGTTATATCCCTACAAAAAAAGAGGTCTGCAACCTGACAGCTCTGTTTCTGGTGAATAAAAGTCTTTTAGGCAATACCCAACGTAGGCAAGGTAGTTATTTTGTTTGGCTATTTTCCCTTGTCATGTTCCTAGGCTTGTTAAAAAGTCAGACTTTGACTCATAGGGAGCCACTTTCAGAAGGTGGAGTTAGCGACACTGTTCTTTTTCCCTGGCAGATACATCTCCATATAACCAAAAATTCCAAGTATAAACTTTACTTTAAGGACTGTTTATGTTTATGTAACAATTAAAATAGGGTTTTCAATAAATTAGTTTGATCTTTCACTAGACATTTTTGATACATTCAATGTAAAAACAAATAGGACTCAACCTATAATAATTTTGATGGCAGTGTTCAGAGCCCCTCATTCTGAAGATAAATGGTAGACAATATTGTAGACTGTAAGGCCTCTTTCACACGAACGTGACGGATTAGGTCCGGATGCGTTCAGTGAAACTCGCACTATTTTGCAAGCAAGTTCAGTCAGTTTTGTCTGCTATTGAGTTTTGTTGTTGTTTAAACTGAAGGTTTACAAACAACATCTCTTAGCAACCATCCATGAAAAACGCATCGCACCAGCACTTGCTTGCGGATGCAATGCGTTTTTCACGCAGCCCCATTCACTTCTATGGACCCAGGGCTGCGTGAAAAACGCAGAATATAGAACATGCTGCGATTTTCACGCAAAGCAGAACTGATGCGTGAAAAACAACGCTCATGTACACAGACCCATTGAAATGAATGGGTCAGGATTCAGTGCGGGTGCTATGCGTTCACGTCACGCATTGCACCCACACGTAAAACTCGCTAGTGTGAAAGGGGCCTAAAGGGGTTGCCTCACTACGTCATTTCAGCCTGGGACTTTCAGCATTCTAGGGGGTGGTACCTGCTAGTGTGACTGGCAGCTCAGGGAAGTGGCACTGGGACGCAGTAACCCTGCCCCTTGTCTCTGTGTGCAGATTCCCAAGGTGCTAATGATTTAATAGCAGCCTCAGCGCAGGTGTCTTCACATGCCTGCAGCCTTATATTATTCTCTTGAACCACTCCCGGGTTACTGCCATTGCCGGGAGTAGCTCACAGTATATAAGTCCGACCGACCTTATATGCTGTGAGCTACTCCCGGCAATGGCAGTAACCCAGGAGCAGTTCAAGAGAATAATATAAGGCTGCAGGCATGTGAAGATGTGTGCTCTGAGCCTATTAACTGGAGGGAGCTAATGTGCAAAGGCAGCTATGCGCGCTTGCTCCTGCGATCCTGGCCACCACACAGGCCAACGCTTTACTACCAATTGAACAGATGCGGACATCTTTGTTGCAGTGGCCATAACCCTTGATAATGAGCACTCTATAAAGGACTACAAAATGACACTTTGCCAGGAGAAGAGGCAATACTGTATAAAGAATTATATTAGTAAGTTCTTTATTATAAAGTTCTATTTAACATACATATTAATGTACCAAGTGAGAGAACCCTTTTAACTTTAGGCTAACATCAGTACTAACTTGACTTTACATATTTGTGCTCATATACATTGTGTGACTGACAGAATTTATACTATACCGATTTTTTTCTAGATGGCAACTACAGTACTTCTTATAATGTGACTGCAGAACGTATGTTTAATATGTTGGAGATTTACAAATTAATGGCATATTTTTAATATTCTATTCACATTTGCAAATAAACTTATTTTTCACTTGAATCAAATATAAAACAGAATTAACAAGAAAAATCTAAGTTGTAGATGAAAGAAAATATATTCAAAGTGACAAAACTAATCTGAAGCCCACATACATTTTATAATATAACTGCAACTTAGAAAATACACACCAAAAGGAGGGGAAAAAATTATTTTGGCACAAAATAGTAAAATATATGTTATCATTTTAAAACAGATGGAAAGTCCATGTCAAACTGGTTGTGTTAAAAAAGTGAATACTGACTGCAATTTTTATTTTAACGTGCACCTGTCAACCAAAAATATCAATGGATTACTACTTATACAGGACAATTTGCTAACCTCACTTGGAATGAATAATTATGTATCAATATCTTTAGAATGAGTTTTCTTCAAATATATTTCCCTTTTGGACGACAAAGTAGAAAGGGTAGAAGCAGTAAAATCAGCTTGTAATATGCATATGTAGGTATTTATTTGTGCTATAGATTAGACATATTTGATAAGGGCACTGAATATCAAACATGAAGGAGGAAACCATAGCAATGTAACAATTGAGACATTTATATAAAACATTTGTTGACTTATGTTTCCATTTAATATAACTGGTCCACCTTTTGGAATACAAAGTTAGAGTTCTGAGTTACAATATAGCAACTGTAACCTTTTATTTGATAGTGTTGCATGGCTAATTCTTTAAGCTTGGTTGTGTTGATCTCATGAAAAACATGTAAGAAAAGCAATCATCATGTAAGTGGCAGTCATCAATAAAACACACTGATAGATGTACATGAGTCAAAAAGTACTCCAACAAAGCAACAACTGGCATATACAGTTATATTTCCAAACATATACACACAAAGTATTCACTGTGTTCAAGTTTGAAAAAAAATAAAATAATTAAGCACAAAGAACATTTGATTATATTTGGCACCCAAAAACTATTGGGAAACACCCTCTTTCAAAGTCACTAAGTGCAAAACAAATGAGGTTGGGTCCTTTGATAACTAATCCCTCAAGCAAATGTTCAGTTCTTATATAAAATTAGCATTTTCTGTTTTGGATTCACTTTTGAAGTGGCTTGTAACTTCATAGTAATAAGAACGAGAGACAATATATTTTACAATATACTAGTAAGTGGCACCAGTAACAATTTCCAACAATTACTAGTACATGAGCTTCTTGCAGTATCCACATCCAGTACAGTAGTTCAGTATAGCTAATCCCTAGAAAAAAAAAAACATGATTCAAAATTACTAAAGTGAGTGCCCCCTAGAAGTTGAGTCAAGAGCGTTTTGCTATACTTTTGTGACCACACTCTTGCATTGACCCACCCTAACTACTACATGTCTCATGTCTAATTCCCATTTAAAAATATATACAGTACAGACCAAAAGTTTGGACACACCTTCTCATTCAAAGAGTTTTCTTTATTTTCATGACTATGAAAATTGTAGATTCACACTGAAGGCATCAAAACTATGAATTAACACATGTGGAATTATATACATAACAAATAAGTGTGAAACAACTGAAAATGTCATATTCTAGGTTCTTCAAAGTAGCCACCTTTTGCTTTGATTACGGCTTTGCACACTCTTGGCATTCTCTTGATGAGCTTCAAGAGGTAGTCCCCTGAAATGGTTTTCACTTCACAGGTGTGCCCTGTCAGGTTTAATAAGTGGGATTTCTTGGCTTATAAATGGGGTTGGGACCATCAGTTTCGTTGAGGAGAAGTCAGGTGGATACACAGCTGATAGTCCTACTGAATAGACTGTTAGAACTTGAATTATGGCAAGAAAAAAGCAGCTAAGTAAAATAAAACGAGTGGCCATCATTACTTTAAGAAATGAAGGTCAGTCAGTCAGCCGAAAAATTGGGAAAACTTTGAAAGTAAGGGCTATTTGACCATGAAGGAGAGTGATGGGGTGCTGCGCCAGATGACCTGGCATCAACAGTCACCGGACCTGAACCCAATCGAGATGTTTTGGGGTGAGCTGTACCGCAGAGTGAAGGCAAAAGGGCCAACAAGTGCTAAGCATCTCTGGGAACTCCTTCAAGACTGTTGGAAGACCATTTCAGGGGACTACCTCTTGAAGCTCATCAAGAGAATGCCAAGAGTGTGCAAAGCAGTAATCAAAGCAAAAGGTGGCTACTTTAAAGAACCTAGAATATGACATATTTTCAGTTGTTTCACACTTGTTTGTTATGTATATAATTCCACATGTGTTAATTCATAGTTTTGATGCCTTCATAGTCCTGAAAATAAAGAAAACTCTTTGAATGAGAAGGTGTGTCCAAACTTTTGGTCTGTACTGTATATATTTTATCCAAACATTGTGGTTATATGTGCCCTTTTTTGAATGTGGTAAATGCAGAATTCTGTAAATATTTATTCTTCATTAAATTCAACAAATATATCAGCCATAAAGTTTTTATTACAGGGTCTTAAGAACAGATCACCAGCACATATGGCCATCAGCTTCATTTTTGGAGGTGTAGAAAAACCCATTCAAGATAATACGGATCCCAGAAAGACAGTGAATATTTTACAGATATAATGCCAAATAGTTTTTTTGTTCACACAAATGTAAAACCATAAATAAAATCCAAAAAACATGTTTCGGGCCCTGCCCTTTCATTAGATAGTGGCTATAGAACAGACATAGAACAAGTATACCTAGTGCTTTAAATGGTCATCAAAAACTCCCATTTGGGGCGGGGCTGATTTGCATATAAATGAATATTAACATACATTCTTGAAACACACGGCAAGTCGAAAAAAAAGTCCTAATATGTTCCTTGGTACTTTCCTTGCACTGTAGAGTGTTACTAATAAGCTTCAGGAGCAAGTAAATTAATGATTAGATCAATGTGCTGGAGGGAGAAATAATTTGTAACGATCTTGCTCATAATAGATTGGTCTCAGTAAGAAAAGACTGCTTGGAGTGGTGATTGTAGCATTTCTTTCCATTAAAGGGGTTGTCCCACGAAAACTATTCCGCAGTTTTCAAACCAGCAATTGGATCTTAATTCTTTTGTGATTGCATGTATTTAAAAATTACGGCTGAACTAGCCCCGGGGCTGTCCCCACACTGGTTTTAGCTGGTCAGAATTGCTCCTGATGAGTCTAGGTAGACGAAATGCGTCAAGTGGATAATCTGATATGTGCTGACACGCTGACATGATGAAGCCTAACTAATGGTGTAGCCCATGTGCTTAAATGTAATGGGGTTTGATATCCCTTCATCTGTGCTATCCTATCAGCCATCATACAGATGATTTGGGATGTCTCACCCTACTTTTATCCACATACAGGACTAAGTCTATATTATCCCCGAAATCAAGTGGTATATCCTAGTGGATGTTGAATATGGGCTTCCTGTTCACTGCGCTAATCCCAACTCAACCCAAGGTGTATGTCCCTTTAGAGGGATTTCTAGTGGTTTGGCCGCAGTGAACAATTTTTTGTCTACTACTGGCTCTGTACCCTCTATAGCTCAGTGATCATATTGGTGGCAATACATTTCTCTGGTACACTATGGATCACCAGTTATATGTAACCAATTCCCCTTGATGGCAGTAATTGATCGTTGGGCTATATGAATTATAGTTTACCTTAGTCCACCCTCGACGCACATGACCTATCTTTTCTAGTCCTCTGTGAGCAGTATTTGTCACACTGTGCCGCCTTAGGAAGGTTTTTATTAGGTTTATGAATTCTCTCCCCCTTTATTTTAGAGTATATCAATAAAATTCATAGTTTTATATACTCCCACACACCTCTTTTCACTTCTGTGATATTTTCTATGTATGAGAGGTGGCACCTTATTAACTAGAATTGTCGATGAATTATATTTAAAAATGTTGCATAACCACTGAGTTATTGAATACAATGTATCTGTGCAGCACCACCTGTTTATTTTTTCTTATTTATTTGTCCTCACTGAGAAGGTCGCACATGCTCCGTTTTATCTTTCAATTGCCTCCTGAGTTGTGATCAGGAGAGCATGGTGTAGAAAAGACACTTCACTTGAGTCAACTAGATATAAATGTAGCAGAGCAATGAATGGGGAGATCTCTGGATCCATGTGAACTACAGGGCTGGTTCTAAATTTGTAAGAAAGAGATAGTCATGTACTATATGATGTCTGATTTTCATTTTTTACATTAGTTATGGAATAACCCCTTTAAAAAGACATTTACTGCATTGGAGGTTGCCATAGGAGCAGTTGATACTCTTGAGTAGCTAAAGGATCTTGGATCCCATGCAGTTGCACTGAAACTAGCAGGCATGCCTTAAGGGAGGATCGCAAGGGATTGTGTATTAATTTGAAAATACAGGATGTGTAGATAAAGCGGAAAAGAGAGAAAATCTGAAGGGTGCTACAAGAGCATCTCCGTTCTGTACAGAAAAAAATGCTCCATATTTTTTTTAATAAAGACCAATTGAAAAAATTATTTGTAGCTCAAAACAAGTACAATGCAATAAAAAATTGCCTCCAAAAGTATGAATAACCTTTAAATGAGGAAAAATGGCTTCCACCTCATGTTTTTTTTTTTGTCTTCCTCAGGATCAACTTGCAAGTTAAAGTGGTTGTCTGGGTTCAGAGCTGAACCTGAACATATCCCCTTCTTCACCCAGGCAGCCCCTCTGAGATGAGCATCGAAGCATTTCATGCTCCAATGCTCTCCTTTGCCCTAAGCTGTATAGCCCGCCCGTGCCAGTGAGGTTACCGGGAACACTGCTAGACGGAAGCCTCCGCCTACCAGAGACTTAGTACATCACCGGATCTAATGAAAAAGAACTTTCCCTGCAAGATTCGCGGAGCATGAAATAATCCGATGCTCATCTTAGACGGGCTACCTGGGTGAAGAAGGTGATATGCCTGGGTTCAGCCATGAACCCAGACAACCCCTTTAACAGGGTGAACTGGATGGACGTATGACACTGAACAAAAATATAAATTTAACACTTGTTTTTGCTCCCATTTTGCATAAGCTGAACTCAAAGATCTGAAACATTTTCTACATACACAAAAGACCCATTACTCTCAAATATTACTATTTTTTCCTAAAAAAGTTGCTTTACACCCACATTTTTCGATTTCACAAGGGGTAACAGGACAAAATGCACCCCACATTTTGTTCCCCATTTCCCCCCGAATACGCCAACACCCAATATGTGCTCATAAAATGATGTATGGGTGCATGGCAGGGTCCAAAATGGAAGTAGCGCCATAGGGCATTTGGAGGACAGATTTTGGGAACTATGTCGCATATAAAGACACCCTGAGGTACCCCTAGAGTGGAAATCCCCAAAAAGTGACTCCATTCCAGAAACTACACCCCTCAAGGAATATTTCAAGGTGTGCAGTGAGCACTTAGACCCATTGGGCGTTTTACAGAATTAGCAAACGTTTGGCTGTGAAAATAAAAAAAATGTAATTTTTTTCCAGAAAAAGTAGCTTTACACCCACATATTTCACTTTCACAAGGGGTAGAAGGACAAAATGCACCCCACATTTTGTTCCCCATTTCCCCCCGAATACACCAACACCCAATATGTGCTCAGAAAATGATGTATGGACGCATGGCAGGGTTCTAGAGTTAAACAGCTAAACATGGATTTTAGCTGCCATGTCACATTTAAAAAATTTCCAGGAGGTCCCCAGAAAAGAAAAATCCCATAAAGTGACCCCATTTCGGAAAGAGCACCCCCGTACGAACATTTTAAGTGGTGGAAAGGGTACTTTTTACTAAACAGGTATCTCACAGAAGGAAGAATTACTTGAGACAAGCATTTCATAGCACACATTTGTAAAAATTACTAGCAGACCCCAATTTTTAACTTTCACAAGGGGTTAAAGGAGAAAATGCACCCCAGTATATGTTCCCCATTTTCTCCCCATTTTGCAAACAACCCCATATGTGCTCATAGCCTGCTGTACTGGCGCATAGCAGGCCGCTACAGGCAAAGTACAATTTGCAGGCCTGAATTGTCAGATATGGATTTTAGCTGCCATGTCGCATTAAAAAAATTTCCAGAGGTCCCCAGAAATGAAAAACCCCAAAAAGTGACCCCATTTTTGAAAGAGCACCCCCGTACGGACATTTTAAGTGGTGGAAAGGGTACTTTTTACCAAACAGGTGTCTCACAGAATAGATTATGTAGTGGTTGTTGGAAAGTGGGTATGCAAGTGAGGTGGACTAAATCAGAGATATGGAAATATTACAGGGAGCATAAAGGATGAAATTAAAAATCCATGGATGAGTGGTAGGTTCGGAAGCATTCTTTCATGCAGAGGCCAGGTTTATCAGGGCAGGTGTCGCACTGATAAATGGTGTCCTCTCGTATTCCCCTTTTGTAACAAGCCCGACATCTTTTTTGGGTCTTTCCCCTCTTTGCTGTTTGTGGGACTTCACCAGGGAAATGTTGTCCTGGTACAACACGGGCACCATGACCTCCTGAAGTACTCGAGCCCTCCCCTTCCTGACTTTGGAAAATTAGGGCCTTGATTACAGCCTCTTGGAACTAAAAGGAAAGTTCCTGTCTGGCCTGCAGTTCTATGTAAAATGTATGCATTGTACATTGCCATCTGTACAATGTATACGGCAAGCTTTTTGTACCACACCTTAGTTTTACACATGGCACTATAGGGCTTCAGAACTTGATCGGACAGATCAACCCCTCCCATGTGCCTGTTGTAATCAAGGATGCAGTCAGGCTTGTTGACAGGGGTAGTGGTACCTCGCACTTTGGCAGGAGAACTGGTGTTTGTGTGAATGGTGGTTAGTACAAGGACATCCCTCTTGTGGGGGGGTGGGGTGGGCTGGGGCATTCAGGGGGTTGTATCCGGGAATCTTTCCCCTCATAAACCCGGAACCTGTAGGTGTACCGAGAGGTACTCTCGCACTGCTTGGGCAGGTACTGGCGAAATTTAACCCTTCCTTTAAAATGTACAAGTGACTCGTCTATGCTAATTTCTTTTGCTGTGGTGAAGACCTCTGTAAATTTTGAGTTGAGGTTCTCCAGAAGGGGTCTTATTTTGAATAGACGGTCAAAATTTGGGTCATTTTGGGTGGGGGAGGGGAGGAGGGGCACTGTGCATTATCATTGTAATGTAGGAACTTCAAAATGGATTCAAATCTTGAGCAGGACAGGGTCATATTGTCTCATTTCAGTTTTTTTTACAAGGTCCATATGCAGCAACAGCCCCCAAAACTTCATAATGTCTGCTGCATTTACAGGGGTCCAACCTAGGGGTCTAGCATATGAGGATGTTGGGTTTTGAGAAATAAACTGCTGGGCGTACAAATTTGTTTGGGTCACGATCAAATTTATGAATTAGTCAGAGAAATAGATTTTGAAAAAATCTATTTCTGTGAAGCCTGTGCAGTCAATCTGGATTCCAGAGTTTCCCACAAATTCTGGAATTTGGGGCTCATAATCCTCAGGTGGTGTGAACCATAGGGGTTCACTGGGGGGGGGGGCTACTTCATCTCTCCTGGGGCGTCTCCTTGAGGGTCCCTCATCACCAGATGACGATTATGAAGGAGTTGAGGAATGTGGCATCCTCTTCTCCCTCACTTGCAGACTCCGTTTCAGAGGCAAGGATGGCGTATGCCTCTTCAGCGGAGTACATTCTCTGAGATGAATTGGACATTTTTATTCTTATTGGTCTATGTAAAGTGAAAAGTGTCAGGGGGGTGTATGTAGTGATTTAACACGTGAGGGGACTTTTAATGAATTAATTAAAATAAAATTTATGATAAAGAAAAAAAGAGAAAGAAAAGAGAAAAAGATAAGTGAAAGAATTAGATAAAAATTAAGAAAAAAAGGCTAAAAAAAATATATACCGGTATATATAAAAAAAAAAAAAAAAAAAAGGCACTAAACCTGAGCAGATGCAGTCAGTAATTGACAGTACTGACCGGCGCTCAGCAGGTGCAGGACCCACACACGCAGATGGCACGTGTGTGGGTTCAAAAATCTAAACTAGTACCAACTAAAATTGACATATATATATATATAGCTAGCACTAACTGATTTCTTTTTTTTACACAAAATTAAAAAATACTACAGGGACAGGGAATGGGGATCTGAAACAGCTGCAGATGAGCCAAAGATCACAACAGCTGTTCCAGATGATGTTGTTTTTCTTCTTCTTCAAAGCACTGAATGGAAAGCACTGATTTATGTGGTAGTACCACAAGTTCCAGCCGACAACGAGCAGCACAGAAGGGCACAGGTCCTCTCTGCAAGCAGTCACCAAGCTAGAATGGCTTCCTGCAGAGAGGCACCAACGGTTCTTTCTGCTGCATAGCGCTGCCATTGGCTGGAGCATTGTTCCAGGCAATTGCAGCGCTGGGAGGGGACATCAGTGTCTGATGTCCCCTCCCTGACCTCGGAGGTGACATGGGCTGATGTAATCAGTCCCAATCACCTCCGTCCCAGCCACCAGCACCACCACAGATTGGATAATTGTAGTATAGCACTGCCATAGGCTGGAGGGTTGTGTCTGGTGTCTGGTGTCCCCTCCCTGACCAAGGAGGAGACATGGGCTGATGTCATCAGCCCAATCCCACCTCTAGCCGAGCCCCCTGCAGCTCCAATCATTGCCGGCGCTACAATGGGCTGGTCTTCACTAGCCAGCCAATCGCAGCGATCGGGGCTGCAGGGGGGCGGAAATACTCCTCCTCACCTTCATTTAAGATGGCTGACTGCCGATTAGTGCAGTCAGCTTACTCCGGTCACCGCGCGATTCGCCGCGGTGACCGGAGTTATCCATGACGTACTATTACATCACGATGCGGTAAGTCACCGACTTTCATGACGTACTAGTACGTCATGTGTCGGGAAGGGGTTAAGCAGACTGTGATTGTCTATTGTTGTGACTTAGATGAAGATCAGATCACATTTTAAAAATTTTTACGCATTTGGATTCCGGGAGGGGTATGGTGAGTTCATGTGAGATTTTATTTTTTGTCACAAGTTAGTGGAATACGAGACTTTGTAAGAAAAAACAAAAAAAAAATCAAAAAAAATCTATTTCCGCTAACTTGTGACAAAAATAAATAAAAATCTTCTATGAACTCGCCATGCCCCTCAAAAGTGATCTTTTTATAGCGCCGCAGCGATTTTACAGTGTTTTTGCAGTGATCAGAAGAAAAAAAAATTCTGTCACTGCGGTGGGGAGGACTGAACGCAAGTGTGCGCACAAGATCGGGCGAACACTACGTTTTTTGTAGAGCCTATAGAACATGTCCTATTCTTGTTCGCAATTGCGGACAAGAAAAGGCATTTTCTATATAGTTCTGGCAATGTGCGGATCCGTAAAATCCGGAAAGCACATTGCCGGTGTCCGTGTTTTGCGGATTCGCGGTGTCTGTGTTTTGCGGATCCGTGGATCCGCAAAACACATACGGGCGTCTGAACGGAGCCTTACAGGGGGGTGATCAATGACAGGGGGGTGATCAGGGAGTCTATATGGGGTGATCACCCCCCTGTAAGGCTCTATTCAGACGTCCGTATGTGTTTTGCGGATCTGCAAAACACATACGGACGTCTGAATGGAACCTTACAGGGGGGAAGTGATCAATGACAGGGGGGTGATCAGGGAGTCTAATATGGGGTGATCAGGGGTTAATAAGTGACAGGAGGGGGGGGGGGGTGTAGTGTAGTGGTGTTTGGTGCTACTTTACAGAGCTGCCTGTGTCCTCTGGTGGTCGATCCAAGCAAAAGGGACCACCAGAGGACCAGGTAGCAGGTATATTAGACGCTGTTATCAAAACAGCGTCTAATATACCTTTCAGGGGTTAAAAAAAATCGGATCTACAGCCTGCCAGCGAATGATCGCCGCTGGCAGGCTGTAGATGTACTCGTTTACCTGCAGTTCCTGTGAACGCGCGCTACTGTGTGCGCGCGTTCACAGGAAATCTCGCGTCTCTCGAGATGACGCGCCGGCGCGTCTAGGAGGAATGAATCGACCGCCTCCGGAACGCAATCCTGCGTTAGGCGGTCCGGAGGCGGTTAATATATAGGCAGAACCATGCAGTGTTTCAGTGAACACTTAGATAAACAACGATCCAAAAAATGGTGGGTAATCATAATGATGTCATGTTGGACTCCTGGAAACAAATTACCAGTAAGACTAGTTACTGATTTCCAGGACGTACCCCATAACAGCACATAGGAGAAATACCAAATAATTTTTTATTTTTTTTAGGGGAGGACTACTGCATGAAGGACTTTTCAACCCGAACACCATATTTTGGTTGGCCGTTAAGTCCGGTCTGTAATGTTTACAGAAGGTGTTATAGCTTGTAAAAGTTGCAGCCCTGCAAATTCGATCCATCATAGCACAAGCCCTCTCTGCCCAAGAGGTCGCCATGGCCCTGGTTAAATGAGCTTTAATGGATACAGGACAGACTCTGTTTTATAGTCCGTAAGCTTGCCGGATAGTCTCTTTGAGCCATATGGCTAAAGAATGTTTTGTGACACTTTTCCCTTTATTGCTCACTCCATATTGAACAAAAAGATTTGTATACTGTCTACAAGCATCTGTGATCTGCAGATATCTGATTACAGACCATTCTTTTTTTTTTTTTACTAGGAATATTTTTGAATAGTGGCATTTGAATTGTTGAAGTCAAGGAACTAAAATTATGGCCCCCACCTTTTTTAGTATTTGGACAGTTTTTGATGGAAGATTGGATAACTGGAATCTCTGTGGAGGAGGAGACCTAAATTCTAGCTTGTAACCCTCCTGGCTAGTTTTTACCCAGGAATTCTGTGTGATGGTCGCCCACTGTTGACTAAAAAACCAAAGTCTTTCTCCCACTGGCCTGGCATCATTGCTTTCCAGGACTATTAGTATTTTGGGGATTGAGCAGAAAACCTCTTACTCTTCCCCCTTTAGGGTATCTTCACCTACCTGACTTACCTTTCCCTCACCATCATATGTTTTGAGATTGTCTTGCCAGCTTACAAAAGGGCTAACTTTTACTAGGCTTCTCTTCCAGAAACCTTTTCTTTTTATCTGCCGCTCTCTCCAGAATGACGTCTAAAACAGAGCCACACACGTAAAAAACGGAAAAAGGTATAGAGCACAATATCTTTAGAGGCAATGTCGCCAGACCAGTTTTTTAACCATAAAGCTCTTCTTGAGGTATTAGCTAACGTTCCATTTTTTGCAGCGAAGCGAATGGACTCAGCCGAAGCATCCGCCATAAATGATGTTGCCATTTTTAAAAGTGGGAGAGTGTCTAAAGACTCATATCTAGACGTTTTCAGCCTGAGATAATTTTCTAATTGGTTCAACCATAATCCAATAGTTCTGGCCACTGATGTAGCTGCTATATTAGTATTAATAAGAGCTGATGAGCACTCCGAAACTCTCTTAAGTAGTCCCTCAGCTTTGCAGTCCATAGGATCCTTCAGCTGGGATGAATCCTCAAAGGAAATAAAAGTCTTCTGTGCTACTTTTGAAACCTGGACGTCTATTTTTGGGACTTCATCCCAGAGTTTAGTGTCATCCAGATTAAATAAAAGGCGACTTCTGAAATCTCTTGGGATGGAAAGTTTTCTTTCCGCATCCTCCCCCTCTTCCAGAGTCATTTTCTTTAGATTGGAATTAATGGAAATAATTTTCTTTTCTTGGCTCTTAACCCTACAAACATCTCATCTTGGATAGTTTTTGCCTTTTGCATCTCCTCCACCTCCATAGTTTCTCTCACTGCACATGACAAGGACTCTAAGTCTTCTAGGGAAAATAGGAGGCTGATGGAAGACATTTGTTTTCCGCCCTCTGAAAAGTAAGCACCTCCACCCTGTTCATCTGAATTAGATTCTATCAGGATTTTTTTCTTTTTTGGTGCAGGGACACTTCTCTGATGCCTATCCCTGTAGGGACAGGATGAACACTGGAGAGGGGGCTGAGGAGGGGCCTTTGATTGTCTCTTTAGCTTCCTGTCCCTACAGAGACCATCCTATGGGTTGTCATGGGGGACATCTTGAAAAATAAGTATAGCCAGCAAGGACGGCAATATGGACAATCACAATACATTAGTGTTATGTATTACCTTATTCTATATATGATGAATGTCATTTGCTGAAGTGAGACAACCCCTTTAGGGACCAGGCTGTTTTTTGGAAGTTTGACATGTGTCATTTTGTGTGAGAACTTTGGAACACTTACTTTAAACGTAATTTACAAAAACCCACTTTTTAAAGGACCAATTGCATTATAAATAGGGTTGAGCGAACCCAAACTATTAAGTTCGGGTTCGTACCGAACTTTAGGATTTTTGGACTTTGGAACCGAACATTTCAGTAAATGTTTGGGTTCAGTGTTGGCTGATTTCTTGGCGCTTTTTAAAAGGCTGCAGAGCAGCCAATCAACAAGCGTTTAACTGTGTGACCTTAGAAGCCATCACAGCCATGCCTACTATATGAGGGCCTGGAAGCCAGACCCACGCCATGGTTCCACAGAACTAGGTGGCACACACAGTTTACCTTGGTTGGTATAGCATCAGGCCCCAGGTGCTGCACCCCCTTTGATTCTCTGAAGGAGAATATATCAGGCTCCTAACGAGCCACATAACCCACATGAGCTAGGGAAAAACCCGGGATGGAGTGAAGGGTCCCACTGCCAACCTAACATTCCATAAAAAGCAGGCCCATAATAGATTTCACAAAAAGGTCTATGGCAGCTATGCCGGACATAGATGAACACTTTCCTGCTTTCTATGGCTGTCTCAGCCAGCTCACAGGTGGAGACAGACAAATCTTGGGTTTCACCATACACAATAAAATCTGCTGAGTGTAGGAAGGCGCAAGGGTCTGTCGTTGACGGAAGGCATGTGTCACCAAGGTTCCTGGCCTCGGTGGAGTAAGAGCCAGTTTTTTTAAATGTCAGCAGCAGTTGCTGTTTGACACCTAGCTATTTAGTATAGCTAATCCGGGACAGCTCTTACTGGAAGTAGTCAAAGTGCTGGGTGGGTGACTACTCCCCACGTTCCAGGCCGGGTTTTGATTGCTCATGTGTTTGGTAATAAGTTATGTTTCCGATCCGCAAAAAATGGCTCAAATAGGGAAACCATAGGGATATGTTTTGTGCAATAACGGAATGGAGGAGGACTTAAATCAGAGAAAAAGAAACCTTATATGCGGAACAATGGATCCGTGTAAAACGGACCGCAAAACAACGGTCGTGTGCATGAGCCCTTAGGCTACATTCACACAACCGTAGTGTTTTGCAGATCTGTGAAACACGGATGCCAGCCCATGTGCGTCCAATTTGTGGAGCGCACATGGCCGCCGCTATCATAGAAAATGCTTATTTTGGTCTGTACAAGAATAGGACATGCTCCATATTTTTTGTGGTGTGCTGTCTGCATATTTTGCGGCCCCATTGAAATGAACGGGTCCGCACTAGTTCCGCAAATTTACAGAACGGATGAGGACTCATTCATACGGTCGTGTGAGTGAGCCCTATGGGCTCATGGACACGGCCAATGTCATCCTGTGCCCGTATTGGGGCCTACAAACAGCAGGTCAGCAGTATATGGGCACAGGCCATGTGCAAACCGTATCATGGATACGGACCCATTCACTTTCCTTCTGCTGCTACAGCACAGCCATTGGCTGGAGCGTTGTTACAGCCAATCGTGGCACTGGCAGGGGACCCCAAACACCAGTGTCCCCTTCTTGACCTCAGCAGCAAGACCCCCTGCGGCACCATAAATGGTTAGCAACTTTGTCGGAGCTGCAATGGGCCGATCTTTACTGACCGGCCAATCACAACAATCGGGCTGCAGGAGGGAAGGAAGAAAGACGTCATGGTGCACTTAGCTGACGTGGCTGCCTGCTGAGCAGAGCAGCCATCTTGCCACGGGGACTGGATTTCAGTTGCATCACACATGTACGGCGCTGGTCTTTAAGTCACTGTCCGCAGTGCCACACATGTACAGGTCGCCTATGGATAAACAAGGACTTGCTACTGAAGCCTATTAGTATCAATCTACATTGCAAGGAACATGAGTTTTTTTCTACATGGTGTTTTCCAAGAACTCGTGTTAATATTTATTTATACATAAGTTATCCTACCCCCAATAGGGAGTTCTACTTGCAGTATTTTGTTTATTCAAGACCGTATGTCAATAATCATTCATATGCAAATTATCCCCAAGCCCAAATGGGCATGTATGGCTCCAATTTCAAGCACTTGGCATATATATATATATATATATATATATATATATATATATGTTTTTTCTAGATCTATAGCACATTCAGCGTTTGAGGAAGGGACAGGTCCCCGAAACGTGTCTTTTGGATATTATTTAATTTATTGGTTTACATAAATAAAAGGAATATCGTTTGGAAAGCGCTGGTCCAGGATCCTTTTGTTTTTAAAGTGCCAGTGCATCGGACAAGTGAAGGGTTAAAAGAAGGATAGGCTCAGTGGAATTCACACAACTGACCTATATTTGATATAAAGAAATAACAAAAACAGCATACCATTGGTGGTTCAGCTGGCATTGGCACTTAAATTTCTTTTATGTATAAACAGATCGATACTATGTATGTACTTTCAATCAAGATTTTAATCATGGAGATATTGTGTTTATACATTGTAATCATGCACTTGTATTAATTGTTATGTTTGATTATATAAGTATATGCTGGAATCACTCGATACACTGAATGGTTAAATTGTTCACTTCTATCACATGATTTGATTCGGGAATTTATACCCATGTGTGACACTATTGTAATGCTTGACAAAGGCCCCATTGTGTGGGCTGAAACGTTGCTGGGAATAAACGGGTCATACCTTTTTACCACATTTGGAGTGCTGCCTATTCTTTGGATATACTACATTTGAGGAAGGGTTGTCCACCTTTCCAGAGGATTTTGCACCCTAACTACTTTTTTCACTGTGCTGCTGTTACTCTTTGGTTTTATATATATATATATGTATATATATATATACAGGGAGTGCAGAATTATTAGGCAAATTAGTATTTTGACCACATCATCCTCTTTATGCATGTTGTCTTACTCCAAGCTGTATAGGCTTGAAAGCCTACTACCAATTAAGCATATTAGGTGATGTGCATCTCTGTAATGAGAAGGGGTGTGGTCTAATGACATCAACACCCTATATTAGGTGTGCATAATTATTAGGCAACTTCCTTTCCTTTGGCAAAATGGGTCAAAAGAAGGACTTGACAGGCTCAGAAAAGTCAAAAATAGTGAGATATCTTGCAGAGGGATGCAGCACTCTTAGGCTCCATTCACACGTCCGCAAAATGGGTCTGCATCCTTTCCGCAATTTTGCGGAAAGGGTGCGGACCCATTCATTCTCTATGGGGACGGAATGTGCTGTCCGCATCCACATTTGCGGATCCGCACTTCCGCATCCGTGCTTCCGTTTCCGCAAAAAAATCGAACATGTCCTATTCTTGTCCGCAATTGCGGACAAGAACAGGCATATTCTATTATGTCGGCAATGTGCGGTCCGCAAAATCCGGAACACACATTGCCGCTTTCCGTGTTTTGCGGATCCGTGTCTCCGTGTATCCGCAAAACACATTGCGGACGTGTGAATGGAGCCTTAAAATTGCAAAGCTTCTGAAGCGTGATCATCGAACAATCAAGCGTTTCATTCAAAATAGTCAACAAGGTCGCAAGAAGCGTGTGGAAAAACCAAGGCGCAAAATAACTGCCCATGAACTGAGAAAAGTCAAGCGTGCAGCTGCCAAGATGCCACTTGCCACCAGTTTGGCCATATTTCAGAGCTGCAACATCACTGGAGTGCCCAAAAGCACAAGGTGTGCAATACTCAGAGACATGGCCAAGGTAAGAAAGGCTGAAAGACGACCACCACTGAACAAGACACACAAGCTGAAACGTCAAGACTGGGCCAAGAAATATCTCAAGACTGATTTTTCTAAGGTTTTATGGACTGATGAAATGAGAGTGAGTCTTGATGGGCCAGATGGATGGGCCCGTGGCTGGATTGGTAAAGGGCAGAGAGCTCCAGTCCGACTCAGACGCCAGCAAGGTGGAGGTGGAGTACTGGTTTGGGCTGGTATCATCAAAGATGAGCTTGTGGGGCCTTTTCGGGTTGAGGATGGAGTCAAGCTCAACTCCCAGTCCTACTGCCAGTTTCTGGAAGACACCTTCTTCAAGCAGTGGTACAGGAAGAAGTCTGCATCCTTCAAGAAAAACATGATTTTCATGCAGGACAATGCTCCATCACACGCGTCCAAGTACTCCACAGCGTGGCTGGCAAGAAAGGGTATAAAAGAAGAAAATCTAATGACATGGCCTCCTTGTTCACCTGATCTGAACCCCATTGAGAACCTGTGGGCCATCATCAAATGTGAGATTTACAAGGAGGGAAAACAGTACACCTCTCTGAACAGTGTCTGGGAGGCTGTGGTTGCTGCTGCACGCAATGTTGATGGTGAACAGATCAAAACACTGACAGAATCCATGGATGGCAGGCTTTTGAGTGTCCTTGCAAAGAAAGGTGGCTATATTGGTCACTGATTTGTTTTTGTTTTGTTTTTGAATGTCAGAAATGTATATTTGTGAATGTTGAGATGTTATATTGGTTTCACTGGTAAAAATAAATAATTGAAATGGGTATATATTTGTTTTTTGTTAAGTTGCCTAATAATTATGCACAGTAATAGTCACCTGCACACACAGATATCCCCCTAAAATAGCTAAAACTAAAAACAAACTAAAAACTACTTCCAAAAATATTCAGCTTTGATATTAATGAGTTTTTTGGGTTCATTGAGAACATGGTTGTTGTTCAATAATAAAATTAATCCTCAAAAATACAACTTGCCTAATAATTCTGCACTCCCTGTAATGTATCCAAAAACTAGGCAGCACTCCAGAGTAAAGTGAAGATGGTGGACCCTTTATTGACCCCTCTGCAACGTTTCAACCGCTCAATGCAGTCTTTATCAAGCATATAAAATGGTGTCTCACATGGATATTTATACCCAAAATGCATAGCAGCAGATTAAGTGACAATTAAACATTAATATCATATAATAGTGTGTAAAAATACATAAAACCATTTAATAGTGAAAATACAATCACGAGTAAGGTGCTAATATAGCGCTAATAAAAAATGTGCAAAATATTTTTTACAAACATGATTAATTCATACAGCATATAGTGTGTAAATTATACCCAATTAATCACATGTGCAAGTGTTGATACCAGCAACAGCTGTTTTAGATATACATAAAAAGAACTTACATAGCGGGGACAAATATGCGGCGCCAAGATCTGCGTCCTATAAACGCAACTACGCATGTCCAGCAACCACACTCCCAACTACCGGGAGCGGGAGACGCCAACCCGGTCACATGATCAATCACATGAGTGACCACATGACCCGAACAGACATCGCGAGACCACGCAGAGAAGAGTGCCAGCACCTACCTGGATACGCCAAGCAGACGGGGAGGAGTCAGCGCCAATGGGTCACAACCACTGGTACAGAAATCACCAGCGTCGTAAACATGGCAACACCCGACCACAAATCCGCAGGCAAAGCGCAAACCATAAGGGCAACTGGACACAGCAGTCACACATAGTAAAAGTACAACATTGGGCACAAACAAAAAAACAAAGAAAGAAAGAAGGTCAAACGACCAGTAAATACTGGTAATTATGGATGTCTGAATCAAATAAGTAGAGACATAAATAAAGCCGCTGTACTAAAGATGAATAATGTGGAGTAATCATGGCGCAGTAGTTTGAATAAAAAACTAATCCTCACCACAGACATGAGGGAGAAATTAGACAAGGGCAAAACGGAGGGGGCCCTGTGGTTGTATCATTATTCATGATCATCACCACCAGCCTGTGATGGGGCATAGACATAGGACAGGATCATGTCGAACGTTATCTGACCCAAGATCAACCCCAAACCCAATTTGAAAAATAGACTTCAGCCACTACTCCCAAAATCTACATGTACATGCGGCCAACAGTATAATCAAAGCAAGATGTAATTTTGCCTAATGGGTCCCCCTAATTAATAAAATATATAAAAACTGACACACAAGATCTTGAAGACGCCTTCTGTACACACCGCTGTGAAGATGTTGATAAAGATAATCTGAAAGAGAAGAGCGCCATGTAGGCGCCAGCGCTCTTCTCTGCGTGGTCTCGCGATGTCTGCCCGGGTCATGTGGTCACTCATGCGATTGATCATGTGACCGGGTTGGTGTCTCCCGATCCCGGTAGTTTGGAGTGTGGTTGCTAGGTTGCTGGACATGCGCAGTCGCGTTTATAGGAAGCAGATCTTGGCGCCGCATATTTTTCCCCGCTGTGTAAGTTCTTTTTATGTATATCTAAAACAGCTGTTGCTGGTATCAACACTTGCACATGTGATTAATTGGGTATAATTTACACACTATATGCTGTATGAATTAATCATGTTTGTAAAAAATATTTTGCACATTTTTTATTAGCGCTATATTAGCGCCTTACTCGAGATTGTATTTTCACTATTAAATGGTTTTATGTATTTTTACACACTATTATAAGATATGATTGTTTAATTGTCACTTAATCTGCTGCTATGCATTTTGGGTATAAATATCCTTGTGAGACACCATTTTATATGCTTGATAAAGACTGCATTGAGCGGTTGAAACGTTGCAGAGGGGTCAATAAAGGGTCCACCATCTTCACTTTACTCTGGAGTGCTGCCTAGTTTTTGGATACATATTGCCTTATATTGACTGCTGAGCCTGCGGTTTTGAGGATTTTGCACCCGTGTTTTATTGGACTAGTGCTGCTGTTTGATTTTTACCGTAGTTTTATATATATACATACATATACACTGCGTGCAGAATTATTAGGCAAATGAGTATTTTGACCACATCATCCTCTTTATGCATGTTGTCTTACTCCAAGCTGTATAGGCTCGAAAGCCTACTACCAATTAAGCATATTAGGTGATGTGCATCTCTGTAATGAGAAGGGGTGTGGTCTAATGACATCAACACCCTATATTAGGTGTGCATAATTATTAGGCAACTTCCTTTCCTTTGGCAAAATGGGTCAAAAGAAGGACTTGACAGGCTCAGAAAAGTCAAAAATAGTGAGATATCTTGCAGAGGGATGCAGCACTCTTAAAATTGCAAAGCTTCTGAAGCGTGATCATTGAACAATCAAGCGTTTCATTCAAAATAGTCAACAGGGTCGCAAGAAGCGTGTGGAAAAACCAAGGCGCAAAATAACTGCCCATGAACTGAGAAAAGTCAAGCGTGCAGCTGCCAAGATGCCACTTGCCACCAGTTTGGCCATATTTCAGAGCTGCAACATCACTGGAGTGCCCAAAAGCACAAGGTGTGCAATACTCAGACATGGCCAAGGTAAGAAAGGCTGAAAGACGACCACCACTGAACAAGACACACAAGCTGAAACGTCAAGACTGGGCCAAGAAATATCTCAAGACTGATTTTTCTAAGGTTTTATGGACTGATGAAATGAGAGTGAGTCTTGATGGGCCAGATGGATGGGCCCGTGGCTGGATTGGTAAAGGGCAGAGAGCTCCAGTCCGACTCAGACGCCAGCAAGGTGGAGGTGGAGTACTGGTTTGGGCTGGTATCATCAAAGATGAGCTTGTGGGGCCTTTTCGGGTTGAGGATGGAGTCAAGCTCAACTCCCAGTCCTACTGCCAGTTTCTGGAAGACACCTTCTTCAAGCAGTGGTACGGGAAGAAGTCTGCATCCTTCAAGAAAAACATGATTTTCATGCAGGACAATGCTCCATCACACGCGTCCAAGTACTCCACAGCGTGGCTAGCAAGAAAGGGTATAAAAGAAGAAAATCTAATGACATGGCCTCCTTGTTCACCTGATCTGAACCCCATTGAGAACCTGTGGTCCATCATCAAATGTGAGATTTACAAGGAGGGAAAACAGTACACCTCTCTGAACAGTGTCTGGGAGGGTGTGGTTGCTGCTGCACGCAATGTTGATGGTGAACAGATCAAAACACTGACAGAATCCATGGATGGCAGGCTTTTGAGTGTCCTTGCAAAGAAAGGTGGCTATATTGGTCACTGATTTGTTTTTGTTTTGTTTTTGAATGTCAGAAATGTATATTTGTGAATGTTGAGATGTTATATTGGTTTCACTGGTAAAAATAAATAATTGAAATGGGTATATATTTGTTTTTTGTTAAGTTGCCTAATAATTATGCACAGTAATAGTCACCTGCACACACAGATATCCCCCTAAAATAGCTAAAACTAAAAACAAACTAAAAACTACTTCCAAAAATATTCAGCTTTGATATTAATGAGTTTTTTGGGTTCATTGAGAACATGGTTGTTGTTGAATAATAAAATTAATCCTCAAAAATACAACTTGCCTAATAATTCTGCACTCCCTGTATATATATATATATATATATATACACATACATATACACTCAAATATCTGATAGTTAGAGAAGTATAATTATAAAATATATATTTATTAGTACTGGCATCCTCCATTGTACGCATTTTTTGCTGGGGATTGCCGTTGTCTGCGGACTGCATGCGGAGGAATTGCTCCCCCGGTTATAGACACGCTACAGTGTCTGGGTTTGGAGCATTTTCACCTGTTTAGGCCACTTTTTTCAGTGAGTTTTTGTCCTTATGTGTATGGAATGTGCCACTTTATATTGTTGGTAACATTCTTTTGCACCTGGTAGCTTCTGTGTCACATGGTCTGTTGTGGGTGCGGCTCACAGATTTATTTTACCTCACAATGCATTTGTGATACCACTATGGAGGCATGTGAGAGCCTGGCTGTGAGTTAATTGCACTGTTCAGGCCCTGTTCACACACCACGGGCAGGTTAGTGGTAGGACCCCATGCGTGCTGAGACACCGTGATGTGGTGCATGAGCAGGGCCGGTGCAAGGATTTTTGCCGCCCTAGGCAAGATAAAAATTGCCGCCCCCAATCCCCTTATCAGATGATCTGCCCATATCATGACATCACATATGTTTCTCAGCATTTAAATTAAACAGCATTTATGTTTCTCACCCCTTTCTCAGCATTTAAATTAAAAGAACTGCTATGTTTCCCTTAGGGTTAATCAAGCTTCTTGTAGCTGTCTCCCTGACAGCCGCTAAAGGTGCTTCCGCTATTCTCACTGTGAAAATTACAGTGGGAAGACGCGGAACATAGTTTTTAATGCGTGCGCATTCGCAGCTGAGAGGAGGATCGGGGAGAAGAGTTCCCAGTGCCGGTGCTGGAGAAAGGTAAGTGGCTGAAGGGGTTTTAACCCCTTCAGCCCAGTGGGAGGGGGACACGAGGTTGCCCCACTCCTAACAACTATATAGTGCCAGGAAAATGAGTTTGGTTTTCCTGGCACTATAGTGCTCCTTTAACACCAGTACTGCATTGTCTTTTCTCTGCAGGAACAGGCTATAGACACCAGTACTACTACATTAAACTGTAGTGGTTCTGGGACTATAGTGTCCTTTTAATGTGAGGTAAATTAGTTTCCAATGTAGTATTAATAACTAAACAATTAAATAATAAACATATTGCATTGTCTACTTACCACCAGGACAATAAGATGATCTGGTCTCTGGCTGCAGTCTGGCTCTTTGGACTCCACTGCTCCTGTCCATCTAGGGCCTCGGTCATCTGTCTGACTCCTCTGCCATTCATTATGGTGATGTCTAAACTGCATGCACCATGGACCTTCTAATGTCACAGAGTCACGTGACTGTGCCCTCCACCTAGGACTATGCCCCCTTATACCCTGCATTGTGCCCTCTTACCATAACCTGTACAGTGCCCCTAGTCATTCCCTGTACTGTGCCCTCTTATACTCTTTTATTTGGCCACTGTATGGTGGTGCTATCCAGTCACTGTATGGCGGTGTTATCCAGTTACTGTATGGCGGTTTTATCTGGTCACTGTATGGAGGTGTTATCCAATAACTGTATGACCATAACTGTATCCCCTTCCCTGCCTAAGCCACCTTTTTTAGACCTGGCGTGAGTGGGGAAAATTTGCAGATTACTGACCACCAGGACCAGGCTGTGCGCTCTACCAGTACATGGCACCCCTGCCTCTGTGTACTAGTGCTTATTCTGACACTAAGGCTGGGTTCACATCAAGTTTTTGACATCCGTTTAATGTATACCAAAAAAGTATACATTAACAGATGCCTCAGACCATACAATTCAATAGTAAAAAAAAAAAGTATGTCTTTTTTTACTGGACTCTGCAGGATACAAAAATGTAGTGTGCTGCACATTTGTTCGTACAAAAATATGCTGTGGGGCCCAGTCAATTCTAGCTAGTGAGGGCCCCTTACACAGTATAATGACCCCCATACAGTAGAATGACCCCCAGTGCCCCCTCCATACAGTATAACCCCCGGTGTGGGGACCACTGGTGGGTCATTATTCTGAATGGGGGCGACTGGGGATCGTTATTCTGAATGGAGGGCCACTGTGGGGTCATTCTACTATGTGAGGGGCCCACTGAGATTTATCGCTCAAGGGCCCACATGAACCTGGAACCGGCCCTGTATATGTATGTGTATATTTATATATATATATATATATATATATATATATATATATAAAATGATAATGCCTCCACACAGTGCCCTCGGTATAGATATATTACACACCTTGAACCACTTTATATACATATGTGTTGTTTTTTTTTATTTTTTTACTTAAGACAAAAAGTTGTGGTGTGTTGTGGGAACTCTTGCACACTTTGTTATGTAACCTAACAACTTAGGTGACACTTACACACTGTTATGTGACCCAACAGCTTAGTTATGATGGTACAACTGCCTCCTAAACCAAATTAAATAATCAAAAGTATTCAAAACAGCCATGTATATTAATGGAAGAAAAGCATAATATGACTTGAATACAAAACAGTAAAGCAAAATATTTTCAAATTTACTGAATTTATAATTTTTTATATGCCATGTGTAAACAAAGACTTAGTAGAGAGGAAATGCTTCTGGTACTAAAAGATATCATATCTTACATATATTACACCTCTTTCCCCATAAATATTAATGATATCTAAAATTACCTGGTCAGGAATTAAAAGTGCATGATGCTATCTGGAGATGTAGGTATATGTCCTAGATGGAGAGCGAGTTTCATTCGGAGCATTTGTAGGAACATTCAAAAAATCCCAGATCAAAATGGTGTCATCATGGGAGCTGCTAATAATTTGGAATTCATCAAACTGCAGCCGAAACACACGTCCCGAATGTTCCTAAACAGAATGAACAATTTGTTTACAGATTGTGTAATTATAAAATAAATAAGCCAGAGATTGTAAATACAAAACAAGCGTGTTTGTATTAATTATAATATAAAACTGGAGCTCAAATAATCATGGTGCAATATGGCAACCTTTCAATCAAAAGAAAAAAATGCTATAAACTAGTATAGATTTATGCTGTTGTGTGTGCCGTACTTAAAGATAATGGAAGGTGGTCAAGCAACAGGGCTGCATGAGATAGCTGGGAAGAGTCCTAGAAAACTAACAAAAAGAAACCACATATCAACAAGATATTTTGAATCTCAGATTAAAAGTCCCAATGGGAATTGGCACCAAAGTAAGTGATGTATAAAATAAAAATTCCTGAAACTTTTTATCAGTTTTGTAACTTTTTCCAACCTGAGGCTTGTATGCTTACATAACTTAAAGGGGTTATCCGAGTTATGGGGAAAAAAATTAAAACCTCATAAAATTCATCAGGACATACATATACATTGGTTAAGCTTGATTTCTTAAGAGAGAAATCCATACTTACACCTTTTCATGGTTCTGTTATTGCTGTGTTTACATGCTGAGGGGGGCGTATAACAACAATGCCTGAGCTCTGCCTCATGAATATTAGTGGGTGTGAACAACCTGACCTTCCCCTCACCCTGCTCTGCACAACCTGTTTGCATTAAAAAAAAAAAACAGTCACATGATCATCTCCTAGCTCACACAGGCAGATCTTCCTGTCACATTGCAGATACAGCTACGGCTCTGATGCAGCTACGGCTCTATCTATAAGATGGACATATAGCTGTATCTAAGCTATAGCTGTATTTAAGCTACCGCTGTATCAAAGCTACCGCTGTATCAAAGCTATCGCTGATTCTAAGCTATCGCTGATTCTAAGCTATCGCTGATTCTAAGCTATCGCTGATTCTAAGCTATCGCTGTATCTAAGCTATCGCTGATTCTAAGCTGTCGCTGATTCTAAGCTATCGCTGTATCTAAGCTACGGGTCTATCTATAAAATGGACATTTAGCTGTATCTAAGCTACGGCTGTATCTAAACTACGGCTGTATCTAAACTACCGCTGTATCTAAGCCATCGCTGATTCTAAGCTATCGCTGTATCTAAGCTACCGCTGATTCTAAGCTGCCGCTGTATCTAAGCTATCGCTGTATCTAAGCTACGGCTCTATCTATAAGATGGACATATAGCTGTATCTAAGCTATAGCTGTTTCTAAGCTATCGCTGATTCTAAGCTATCGCTGATTCTAAGCTACCGCTGTATCTAAGCTACCGCTGTATCTAAGCTACCGCTGATTCTAAGCTATCGCTGATTCTAAGTTACCGCTGATTCTAAGCTACCGCTGATTCTAAGCTATCGCTGTATCTAAGCTATCGCTGTATCTAAGCTATCGCTGATTCTAAGCCATCGCTGTATCTAAGCTATCACTGATTCTAAGCTACCGCTGATTCTAAGCTATCGCTGATTCTAAGCTATCGCTGTATCTAAGCTATCGCTGATTCTAAGCCATCGCTGTATCTAAGATATCGCTGATTCTAAGCTATCGCTGTATCTAAGGCATCAACAGTGTAATGGGGACTTGTTGAGGGGGCCAGGGCTGTAATAACGATCCCCAGACGCGGGAGGGGAACGTGTAAACTGGCCCATGTGAGGGAAAGAGCCAGACACATACCCTGCTGCTGGTGCTGCTGGAGAAAATCTATCACCGCTCTGGTAAGTATCGTGCATGAGCGATTGCTTACCATCGCCGAGGCTGTGAGGAGAGAGGGGCGGGCACCAAAGGCTCTGACGTCTCGTTTACAGAGCCGGGCCACTCCCTCAAGCAGGGAGAAGCTTGTAAACGAGACGTCAGTGCCTGAGCAGGGTTGATGACGTCGGGGGTCACATGACCCAAATGTGAACTGGCTAAACAGAGCAAAATAGCTAATGTAAGTGATTTAGAAAATAGTGTAATATAATACTATAAGAGTTATTAGCATAAATTTATTTAACTCGGATAACCCCTTTAAGCTTTCCCATAATAAAAATGTATCACCTATCTACAGTATAGGTGGTAAAGGATGAGCGAACCAGTTCAATCTGAACTTTGCAATTTTTCGGACAGCAGACAAATCTTTTTAGGTACCTTTTGGGAGAATTCACTAAAATGGTGTTTTGCACCATTTTAGTGCACGTCGGTGTGAAAAAAAGCACTAAGGACGAAGAAGGGTTCTCACATGACCTTGAGAGGAAGTGTAGCGAGGGCTTGCCCTGATTGGTTCACAGGCTGACAGACGAGGGGTGTGTGTGGAATAAACAAACCTGTGAGTGTTAAAACGATATTAAGGGCCAGGGCTCAATCGTCCGTTTCAACTTAATTAAACCAGCATATATAGGTGATTACAACAGCAAAATACAGTAGTGCAGCAATCTACCTGTGACGGTCAAGCCTCAATCGTCCGTTTCCATTAATTACATTTCCACATGTTTGGAATTAAACATTTTTGGGGGGATAGTTCAATTTAATTTAAACAGCATACATACTTGAGTACTACAACACCACACAGAGTAGCGCATAAAATTATCTGTTAGTGATACAGAATTTAGGCCTAAATCAGTTTTCCTTTATTTCTATCTCCACAAACCTGCAAATACATGTAATTACTAAAATACACAGGGTAGTGCACAACATTATCTGACAGGTCCAAAAATGTCAAAGCTATGGAAGGAGTCCAAACAAAAATCTCAGAGCCAGTTATCCGCCCAGAAGTAGTAGTAGTAGTAGGTCGCATTTGTCCCTGCTGGCTTCGGAAAGCCACAATATTATTGTTGAAGAGAAAGAGGATGAGATTGTGAATTGGATGGCTCACTCCTCCTCTCAGTTGCAGCAGGATAACATGAAGGTGACTGGTGGGGCTGCTCCTCCTCCTTGCAGCCACAGAGAAGGCTTTCAGTGGAGTCCTCTCTGTCTTCACCGCCTCTTTCTAGTGGGGCATCTTCCTTTTTCCCAATTGGCAAGAAAACCCTACCACGCCCTACAGCAGATAGTCAAGAAAGTCTCCCTTTTGATGAATTGTGTGACAGCTGTCACCGTTTGGGCTGCCCTGAGGAGGTGTTTGGTGACCTCATGCATACCTGTGTTGGTGGTGGTAATAGTGTCACCTGTAGCCAATGGCGGTGATGGCATGCTTTCTCTCCACAAGGTGGGCACACAAAACTACAGCAGTGTGCAAGGATAAAAAAAAACGTTGCCGTTCAAACACACTCATAGCTACCAGATATCTATTGCACCACATGAGGCGGCATAACCAGATCCTTGCCAGCATTCCCAATCAGAACAAGTCTGTCTCCCTCCTGGTCCTCTTTGTGGCAGCCAAGCCACATCCTTAAGTAATACAGAATCTCTGTCATCATCACCTTCCTTCTTCTCCAGCTAAGACTCTTCCTTGTCCTTGGCTCAATCGTGAGACATCTATAACGGAATGTTTGGCCATGAAAAAAAAAAATCTCCACCAGCAATTAGCTTGTCTACATGCTGAACCCCCACCTGACCACGTTGCTGGTGGTGCAGTCACTGTAGTACCATTATAGTAATGCCTTGAACACTCATGTATATAGGAGAAAAAGAAAAGACAGGGGGCAGTTTCCATCCTGGATACAGTGGGGGTTTTATGTACGGTGAATGTGAGTTTTTTTGCGGTTGGACATAAATTGCCCTAGGGCGATGTTGCTCAGATTGTAATCTGCAGTACTAACTATGTCTGTATGGTATGTTTGTATTTATTATTCTTGTCGGGGGAACCGAGCATATGTCTGGGGGGGGGGGGGGAATTTGATTCTATATAGTAGAGTGGATTACAGCACAGTCTCACTGATCTCATTTAATACGTATGGGGCCAAGGTATCCAGTTGGTAAATCCAATATACCTCTCTTATCTGGAGGCTGCTAAACCTGTTGTATGGATTGTCTGGTATATAGTCAATTGGGGTAATTTTTAGTGAGTGTTTGTTTTTTTCAGGTGTGGTTGCGCAATGTCTCGAGATACTATGTTTAAAGGCACTGTTTTTGTACATTGCATCTATGCTGGTTAACCCTGCAGTGCAATGCCTGTTTTGTGCGGCCCACATATTGGAGGCCGCATTCACATTCGATTAGTTATATAACATAGCTGCTTTGGCAGGTTAAATGGTGTTTTATTGTGAAAATGGTGCAGTTTTTTGTTGAGCTGAAGGTTTTACAGTTATATGTAATCATATTACAGCAAAGGCAACGTTTTACACCACATTTGAAGCTGCCCACTGGTTCTTTTATGGTTTTATTGAGTATTTTAGTATGCTGTTTGGGCTTACTAGGGGCTAAAGTGCTTCTGATTGTATGGGCTTTTCTATAGATGATCACAGGTTTTTTTGGAAGATATTTTTCAAGATAGGGATCCTGTCTTAGAATGTGCCAATGCTTTGTTAGTATTGTGCGAATGGCTTTGAGGTGTTATAATGTGTGATTAGGTTTAAATGTTTTTTCCAGAACACTGCATCTACAGTCCTAATCCCCCCCCCAAAAAAGTAACATTGAGACCACAATAGGTCCCTTGAATAGCACCATACCAGAAATAGAACACAAGAATAACCACTACTACCGAATATATCCTCAATTATTCCACTAAGAAAAAGGATCTAGATTCATCAACTGACGAATTTCCAGAAAAATTTAGAGCCCTCAAATCAAAATATTTTGACTACAAAACGAAAAGTCAGCTAGATAGGGAACAGGATATGGCGACAACACCCTCTCTCATACTCCTTAGCCCCCCAAGCGACAAAGACAATAACAGTAAGACCCTTGACCGGACAATACAAAAAAACTCCTTCACTCCAATACATATAGAAGATGACACCATACGCCACATACAGATTAAATGAGATAAGTGAGACCGTACTGTAATCCACTCTACTATATAGAATCAAGCGCCCCCCCCCCCCCATATGCCTGTAGACAGACATATTAAGTGCTCGGTTCCCCCGACAAGAATAATAAATACAAACATACCATACAGACATAGTTAGTACTGCAGATTACAATCTGAGCAACATCGCCCAAGGGCAATTTATGTCCAACCGCAAAAAAACTCCCATTCACCGTACATAAAACCCCCACTGTATCCGGGATGGAAAATTGGGGATACTACCAAAACCGTCAAAAGTAAACTCTATAATGCAACACCAAAAACAATACTAGAGTCCCACATACCATAGTATATAGAAAAGGTAAAGGAACTCTCAAAATCGCGCTGACGATTTATGTGCCAATTCTAGTGATCTTGTATTGACCCAATTTTATGTTAAAATTGGTTTGTTTTTATTTACTTCTATTTATTTATTGTCTTCCAAATGCAAAAAGAACCACTGTACTTGCTCCATATACCTTATCATCCTCGGAATCCACTTAACCTAAGTCCCGTACATCTGACAGCTATGTCAGCACAATCGCTGCGGTGAGTAACTCCGCCCCCCTCTCCTCTCCGTAGCATCCACCAGTCATAGCTCAGGATACGTCACCTGCACTTGCCCGATAGACAGCCGCCTCATACACAAGATCACCGCCACCGGCTCCTCCTGCTGTCAGTCAGGGACGCATCACGTGGCCGCCCCATACACAGTGCGGTCCTTTGACCAAGAATCCGCCCACAAACCCTGTGATTGGCTGCCAACCAACTGGAAGGAGGGTATCGTATCCTAGAGACTGTCCACACTTTCCCGTCCCAACCCCTCCCCTTACTGTCCGAACACAATGCGCTCAGAGTGCATAAATAGAACAGTGGCGAATTATGTTTCTGTATATAGAAGTTTTATTATCCTGGTGAAGGGGACCGTTCGCCCCTGAAACGCGTTGACAGCACTTTGAATAAAGATTACCTTCACTGGTACCATCCTGGTCCAGAATTCTTCTGCATTAGCGCCGTTTGGAAAGGTCTGAACTTACTCTCATCCGCATTGAACACTCATGTGGCAGAGAATGCTCGCCACTTCTCGGGTTTCTCGCTTTGTGGCAAGCTACACTCCACGGTGGACACCTGGAGCAGCTGATATAGGCAAGAACAGAACATGTCTTTCACACTCCACTGGGTCAATGTTTTTTGCGGAATAGGAGACAAGGCAACCCAGTAATATGGCCAGGTACTTTTGACGCCCTCCCTCTATATCATGGGGCTGGCTCCCACATCAGGCATTTATCTGACTGCTCTACGTTCTCCTATATGGACACGGCCCCAACCCCAACAGAAGCAGGGACCAGCGTTGCTCACACTACTCTTCCTTCCTATCAGATGTGTTATGTGTTGCCATGCCATGTTGGAGCTGATTGGCCTGGGCGACAGTAGCCACACCAGGGAGCAGTTGCAGCTAAAATACATCAAGCAGCAAACAACCCTCTTGCTGTTACCTAGCCAACTCCAACTGGGCAAGTTAGTCAGTGACAATGGTCGCACCATCCTTGCCACCCTGAACCTGGGTGTTGTACATGCTCCCTGCATGGCCTTTTTAAAAAAAATGTACTTGCACAAGATGCTGGCAATGTCCAGGAGACAGTCTGAAGCTATATTGTTTAATCCGCGATGTTCCAACGCGTTGGAATTAAACATTGCACATGCTTGAGCTTCTGTATGAGCAGAGGAAAGCCGTGAACGTTTTGGTCAAGCAGCAGGGAGGATGTTTCGTTTCCAGGTCAGGCAGTGGAAGCTCATGCCGTTTATGCTTCAGTTGTGCCTCGCATGTATTTTTGAAGAGACGCTGAAGCTCCTGCAACAGGTGGCGAAGAAAAAACAGCTAAGACATCTTGCTGTCCACCCTGTAGCTGTTGGGGACTCACAATGAGAAACACCCATAACCTAGTAACATAGTTTATAAGGCTGAAAAAAGACATCTGTCCATCCAGTTCAGCCTGTTATCCTGCAAGAACAGGAGGTGCTGCCACTTGAGGAGATGAAAGAGGGGTTGGAAGTGAAAGAGAGGGTTGGAGGTGAAAGAGGATGATGACAACAGTGAGACTGTCCACGACACTCAATCGTCTCAGTGTGGGGAAGAAGTGGAAAGAACTTGCTCCTCACACACGCTGGCCATAATGGCGATATGTAGACTTGCTTGCTTACGCAGCGACAAGCAGTTTGCTGACATCAAGCAGTCTGATGATTACTGGATTGTAGTATAGAAGAGAGAAAGAAAAGCAGAGTGTGTCAATCAACCAGATTGCCCCTTTTGGTAAATCAGCTCCAAGGGGATCGTGATTGAAGGGCACAGGAGGGCGCCAGAGATCGGACTAAGGTTTGGGAGAAGGTTTGGAAGAGAAAAGAGTGGTTTAGGGGAGAAGAAAAGGAGCAGGCTGCCAGTGTTGGTTATCAGTGTGAAGTATAGATACTAACACTATTAATAGGGCAATTAAAAACAAGAAAAAGAAAAAATAATAACCATAACCACCGAGAAGGTGTCCGGCGCCACACACCTCTGTTAATATCAGCTAAAAAACTAATGAAATCAGCATATAATCACTAAAAAGGGTGTAAATAAATCTAAATAAATAGACAAAGTGCAGAATGGATACTGACACTTCAGAAAAAGGGCATTGTTGTTGAATATCCGTATAAATACTTAATTAACAACACAAGTAGCGGAACTTACTTCACCAGGGAGGAATCCGATGGGATAAAGCTCAAGACACCCATGGGATTTACCTCCCTCGCCTGGATCGCGCTTAGAGTAACAGGATGAAACAGCAGGTCCACACTGGGGTCTTCTTGAAACTTCCTTTATTCAAAGTACAGGCAAAAAACAGTAAAGCTCAACGCGTTTTGGGGTCTTTCAAATACCCCTTCCTCAGGAGCAGTATAATACAGTGGTACAGTTACTCCATATATATATAGGAGAGATAGTCTATTCAATAAATCCGTGCTTGGAATAACGTCACTTCCGGTTCCTGGATGGACCGGAAGTGGCGATGCGTTCCACAGTGGAACGCAATAGATGGAATTCAGAGATGGCCATATGATGACTTGATTCCATAGAAAATATTCAACAAAATCCTCTTAGCTGTATCCGATCGGAGGGGGGAAGATATGCAGCTACAGCTTATAGATCAAGTTTTCTTGTAATAGCTGGCCGGCCGTAACTTACGGTTTCGGACTGAACCGGAAGTGCACATGCGTTCCACGATGGAACGCAACCAATACAGTTGTACTCAGTTCACAGCTCTTGGAGGGGTTTTGGTAAAATTTCAACCTTTCATATTCAACTCATTGGTTTTAGGGGCCGGTCAACAAGATTTTATACATATATATATATATACATATATACACACATTCTTTCCTTTTTTTCCCCGTATATATATATTTTTTTCTCTCTTCCCCCCACAGCTAGTGGTGAACCGTCTTGCGTTCCACTAGCCGATGCTAGTGAGTGCTGGTTGCAGAGTGCTATTGCCTTTGTGTTTTTAAGATTTTATATATGTCTTGGCGATAATATATAACGGAACGGGCAGCCTCAGGTCATGTGACCCTTATATCACTGTTGTCCACTGGAATGCATCGGCTAGTGGAACGCAAGACGGTTCACCACTAGCTGTGGGGGGAGGAGAGAAAAAAAAATATATATATATATACAGGGAAAAAAGTAAAGAATGTATATATATATATATATATATATATATATATATATATTTTTTTTTTTTTTAAGATATTCTGGGTTTCTAAAATATAAATATAACACAGTATCTTTATGCTCCAGGGGACAGTTTTAGAAAAAATGCATATAAGGTAGCTAAGTGATATTCCCATAGGTAAATTACGTAACAGACTCTTCCAGGGAAAATATAAATGTATATATATAAGGGGCTGTCACCCAATGTACACAAGATGATATATATGTGTATAGAACTTCCCCTATGGAGATAGGGGTAATCCTAGAATATAGGGGTGGGGACCCGTTCTATAGTATAGGGGTGGAGGTCTATTTTAAAGTATATATTCTCCAGCGTAAATGTATAAATATATATTTTCCAGTATAAGTTAGGAATGAATATATAAATGTATATGACCTATAGGGAATATATTCATGTGTGGAAGGGCATATGTAAAAGAATATGGTCAAAGATATATATATATACACATAAAAAAAAATATATATATTATATATACCTAAAATTGTAAAAAGAATATATATATGCCTGCATGAACATATGTGTATAAAGATATATAAAGAGCAAAAATATGTATATAAAAAAAAAAAAAAAACACACACTAGTGGATAAAAATCTGTATAAAATTAAGTTCAATGTGAGGTATAATTTGACATAAAAAAAGGAATAGATGTAAAATACAGTCGTGGACAAAAGTTTTGAGAATTACATAAATATTGGAAATTGGAAAAGTTGCTGCTTAAGTTTTTATAAGGGTCCATTCACACGTCCGTTGTTTCTTTCCTGATCTGTTCCGTTTTTTGCTGAACAGATCTGGACCAGATCTGGACCCATTCATTTTCAATGGGTCCTGAAAAAAAATCTGACATTGAGCTGTCCGATTTTTTTCAGGACCCATTGAAAATGAATGGGTCCAGATCTGGTCCAGATCTGTTCCGCAAAAAACGGAACAGATCAGGAAAGAAACAACGGACGTGTGAATGGACCCTAATAGCAATTTGCATATACTCCAGAATTTTATGAAGAGTGATCAGATGAATTGCATAGTCCTTCTTTGCCATGAAAATTAACTTAATCCCCAAAAAACCTTTCCACTGCCTTTCATTGCTGTCATTAAAGGACCTGCTGAGATCATTTCAGTAATCGTCTTGTTAACTCAGGTGAGAATGTTGACGAGCACAAGGCTGGAGATCATTATGTCAGGCTGATTGGGTTAAAATGGCAGACTTGACTGAAATCATTGTTCTTCCATTGTTAACCATGGTGACCTGCAAAGAAACGCGTGCAGCCATCATTGCGTTGCATAAAAATGGCTTCACAGGCAAGGACATTGTTGCTACTAAGATTGCACCTCAATCAACAATTTATAGGATCATCAAGAACTTCAAGGAAAGAGGTTCAATTCTTGTTAAGAAGGCTTCAGGGCATCCAGGAAAGTCCAGCAAGCGCCAGGATCGTCTCCTAAAGAGGATTCAGCTGCAGGATCGGAGTGCCACCAGTGCAGAGCTTGCTCAGGAATGGCAGCAGGCAGGTGTGAGCGCATCTGCACGCACAGTGAGGCGAAGACTTTTGGAAGATGGCCTGGTGTCAAGAAGGGCAGCAAAGAAGCCACTTCTCTCCAAAAAAAACATCAGGGACAGATTAATCTTCTACAGAAAGTTTGGTAAATGGACTGCTGAGGACTGGGGCAAAGTCATATTCTCCGATGAAGCCTCTTTCCGATTGTTTGGGGCATCTGGAAAGAGGCTTGTCCGGAGAAGAGCCCTACCATCAGTCCTGTGTCATGCCAACAGTAAAGCATCCTGAGACCATTCATGTGTGGGGTTGCTTCTCATCCAAGGGATTGGGCTCACTCACAATTTTGCCGAAAAACACAGCCATGAATAAAGAATGGTACCAAAACACCCTCCAACAGCAACTTCTTCCAACAATCCAACAACAGTTTGGCGAAGAACAATGCATTTTCCAGCACGATGGAGCGCTGTGCCATAAGGCAAAAGTGATAACTAAGTGGCTCGGGGACCAAAACGTTGACATTTTGGGTCCATGGCCTGGAAACTCCCCAGATCTTAATCCCATTGAGAACTTGTGGTCAATTCTCAAGAGGCGGGTGGACAAACAAAAACCCACTAATTCTGACAAACTCCAAGAAGTGATTATGAAAGAATGGGTTGCTATCAGGAATTGGCCCAGAAGTTGATTGAGAGCATGCCCAGTCGCATTGCAGAGGTCCTGAAAAAGAAGGGCCAACACTGCAAATACTGACTCTTTGCATAAATGTCATGTAATTGTCGATAAAAGCCTTTGAAACGTATGAAGTGCGTGTAATTATATTTCACTACATCACAGAAACAACTGAAACAAAGATCTAAAAGCAGTTTAGTAGCAAACTTTGTGAAAACTAATATTTGTGTCATTCTCAAAACTTTTGGCCACGACTGTAGATATAAGAATATATAAATATATAAATATATATAAATATAAAAATATATGATAAATACAGGGGTCTTGTTCTAGGTGGGAGCAACTCAGTGCATTAAAGAACTAGTCTCGCTGTAATCCGACGCCATAATCTCATAAAAGGGATCGGGCCATGTCAGGGAGTACATTAGTAATTTGTATATTCAAGGGCTTCGTTTAAGCCAAAAGGGGCCAGCGTATTAAATTTGTAAATCCAAAACATTTCTTTTCGAGCCAGCTGTTGAAATGGGTGAGGGACCCATTCAACGGGGGTAACTTTCGCAAGGGTGGAATCGCTGTTATGGTGCTCAAAGAAATGCCTTGAAACGCTATGAGTTAGCACTTTACGATGGATGTTCGAGCGATGTTCATTCATTCTCTCTCTGAGAGTTTGGGTAGTTCTCCCTATATATTGCAAATTGCAAGGACATGTAATAAATTATATTTCTTGAGCCATAGTTCATAAAGTGTCTAAGCGTAATTACTTCCCCAGAGTGTGGGATATTGATAGTTCTAGTCTTGTCCTTAATCATTCCACAACATTTGAATTTCTTTACTTTACATCTAAAAGCCCCTTTTTCGATTGGTTTTGTCAGCTTCGTGGTCTTTCCTTTCTCAATAATTTTAGGCCCTTCTAAACGTTAAGCCAGGAACTGGGGGAAGTATGTGTTTGAGTATAGGATCCTTTTGTAGTATTCCCCAATGTTTTCTCATAATTTGCCGTATTTTAGCATGTCTAACATTAAATCTTGTGATAAGGTTAAATTGAGTCTTATCTTGGGTATTTTTATTTTTATTTTCTTTAGGTTGAAGGGCATCACTTTGTCGAAGTTGTAGGGATCTTTTTTTCGATTCTTTGATTAAAGTTTTCGGATATCCTTTTTCAACAAACCTTTGGCACAGGATATTTAGTTGTTGTTTCAGGGTCAGGCTATCAGAGCAGTTCCTCCTCACTCTCTTCATCTGACTAAATGGTATATTATTCTTCCATTTTGATGTTCGCATCAACCTGTTTAAAGTGAGTTTTTGTTAAAATCTTGTCATGTTTTATACTTAAATGAATGTCTAAAAAGATAGCTTCTTGGGAGTTATGCTCCAAACTAAAACAAAGGCCCCATTGGTTTGTATTTAGATTTTTTACAAAGGATATCAAATCTTCGACGTCCCCTTCCCAGATAAAAATGATGTCATCGATATATCTCCGATAAAAGCGAATTTTTGAGTGAGAGAGTAGGCCATGGTGTTCCTCGAATAGGCCCATAAAAAGGTTTGCATACGACAGGGCGAATTTCGTCCCCATCGCGGTACCTTTTTTCTGGATGTAAAAAACCTCATTAAAAGTAAAAAAATTATGATTTAAAATAAATTCAATAGCATCCACTAGAAACTCTTTTTGCTGTTCCGGCATTGAAGGGTCCTTCCCCAGAAAATATCTAACAGCTGCAAGACCCAGATCATGCTGAATGTTACTATATAGGGAGTTTACATCCAGGGTGACAAAAATGTAGTTACTCCTCCATTCGACGGGGCCTATCAAATTAATAAGATGAGTTGTGTCCCTCAAATAAGAGGGTAGCTGTGTTACGTATTTCTGGAGAAATCTGTCCACATAAGCTGACAAGTTGGTTGTAAGTGAATCGATACCCGAAATAATTAGTCTACCCGGTGGGTTATGGAGGGTATTGTATATTTTGGGTACAAAATAAAATTTTGCTACAGTAGGATGTGCTGGGGACAGGAATTGATCAATGATACCTAAAGAGAAAGCTATGTCTACCAGTTTTACTAGTGACTTCTTAAACAGAGCTGTAGGATCCTCTTCCAAGGTTCTATAATATTCACGATCGGACAGAATTCTCTTTGATTCAGCTACATAATAGTCGTGGTCTATCACCACGATGCCACCCCCCTTATCCGCATTCTTTATTATTATTTCTTTATTCTTTTTTAATTTCTCAAGGGCTTTCCTTTCCCTAGAGTTTAAGTTCATTGTCATGTTTTTTTCCTCCTTCTTCAAAGAAGAGAGGGTTTTAAATTCTTCAAGCACTATATTATAATAACTTTCCAAATGAGGCCCTCTGCTTTCAATGGGATAGAATGATGACTTCATCTTTAGATGAGACGGTAGGGGGGCATGGGAGTCTATTGGTTGAATAAGCATTGATCTGGATTCTTGCAATTGGCTCTCTTGTGTGGATACAGTAGATTCCTTAAGGGTGGTATTATTTATTGGAGTAATGTGGGTAGTCAATTCTTTCATAAAAAAATGTCTTTTGAGCGCAAGTCTGCGTATATATTGGTTTAGATCAACGAATAATTCAAAGGGATCTAGTTCATTGGATGGGCAGAAAGAAAGGCCCTTGCTAAGCAATTCTATTTCATCGCTGGTGAGATTATATTGTGAGAGGTTAAAGATACCCTTATCTGTTTCTCTGTAGTTGGGTCTTTTTTGGTGACTCCTTCTGGGGTGATCTTGTTTAGTTTTCTATCGGACTCTTTTGAGGTTTAAGTTTTTTCTTTGTGGGCCCGTCTAGATTTTCCCCCTTGAGCTCCTCTGAATCGTTTTTTGTTCTCTTTTTGGAATGTGATAAGGGGGTAAAGAAGTGTGTTATCTTGATATTTTTTTATGAATTCTCCACTACAGACCCCTTTGGACTCAAGTAGGGGGTTAGGAGTTGCAGACTGGACAGGACCCTACTGGTTGGGGGTGTTGAATTCTGTGGAGTAACTACTGGGGATAGTAGCCCTAAAAAAGGGCTCTCTGGAAGGCTCGGTGGTAGAGCTAAAAAAGGATCTGAATGGGTAGTGGAATTGGAGTATGTGGAGATATTAAGTGATCTGTCTAGAGGTCTGGGCTCTATCCTGATGGCCTAATCATCTCATAAGGGGACAGATCGTGAGGCTGAATCAGGTGTAGAATAGATAGAGAGATTTTCCAAGACTGCAAGAAAAGGAGATAAGCTTGAATTTAAATTCTTGATTACTGGATTGCCATGGTTTTAGACCCTCACTATCAAGACAAAATGGGAGAATTTTTTCCTCTCACAAAGGGAGGACAATTTACGTTATTACCAGGGAACACTGTGTACGCAGCTTGCTACAGCTTGCGGTGAGCAGACAACTGTCGCGAGTGTGTCTGAAAGAGAGGCCCCTGCTGCTGCCACAAGCAGCAGAAGCTGCAGCAGCCATTTCAGTCTCACCATGATGGAGTAGTTTTGCCATGTGCAGCGCCACCCTGAGGGCAGTCAGCAAGCCGTCAGCCCCCGCCTCAAAACCCAGGTATAGACCTACCTAAACTCTAGTCAGTCTCTGGCATATACCCTGTTCCTTGACCTCATGGATCTCTGGGCAGGCAGACTGGAACAGCGGCCCAAACTGGTACAGCATGATTCCTTTTATCTTTCTTGCCCAGCCTCCAGTGTCATCTCTGAGAAGGTTTTCAGGGCTTTGAGGGGAGTGGTGACATTCAAATAGTCCATGTTGTCCTCCACCAGTGTGCAAAACATCCCTTTTGTCAAAATAAACCATGTCTGGATTCAGGAGGACTTTTACACTGCTCCAGCTGAGGCCAATGAATAGATGTGGCATTCCTGGTGGTGCTCCATCTTTCCAATGTTGCTGTCTGACTGCCTCCTTCATGCCACTGCTGTAATCAAACCACTACTGCGGCCTGCCTACCATCGCATTATGTATGGCTGCTGCTTCCGCTTGCATCCAGTCATTGATGAGGACCTGCCTACCACAACATCCTGTATGGCTGCCTACATCATGCCACCGTTGCCTCAGCTGCTGCTACTCCTTATTGCTAATCACCTACTGCCACCACCTTTAATGCAAAGCATCTTACACTACTATCACTACTACTACTATTATTACTACTACCCATCGACTTGTATTTATTTGTATGGGCACAATTGGCCATTTTTACTTAAGTGTGTACTCACTTTTGTTGCCAAAAATTTAGACATTAATGGCTGTGTGAGGAGTTATTTTGAGGGCACACCAAATTTACACTGTCAAACAAGCTGTACACTGACTACTTTACATTGTATTAAAGTGTCATATCTTCAGTGTTGTCCCATGAAAAGATATAATAAAATATTTCCAAAAATGTAAGGGGGGGGGGGGGACGACCCTTAATTTTGTTAATTACTCTAGCTATGTATGTCAGAGTCACTAAGACATGATTTACTATCTCTGTGTGTTTCAGAGCTTGGGGAGGAGAAAAAAAAACAAAAAGAAATGAGATATCACGTTTTTCTAAAAAGGCTGAGTACTTGATCGCTAGAGGAGTTATATATCAACTTTCAGGGCAACTGGAGCAACTTTGGTTCAACTCAAACCAACCTGGGTCTGAACCGAATGCTTTCAAAAATTTGGTGAAACTGACCCAAAATGACTCTCGAGAGGTTTGCTCATCTCTAGCAGCAATTATCTGATTAGTGAGTTCCAACCACTGGGATCCCTGCCAATCACAAGTACAGAAGTAACATATGAAAGGAACAGCGGTCGAGCATGCACAATGCTGCTCCATTCAAAGCCTATGGGACTTCCGAAGTGGTGTGGAAGTGCAGTTGCTCATCAGCCACTCGACTCAAACAGAAGACCTAGAACCCCAATTTTTGTAATCAGTTGGAGGATAACACGGTAGTGATTTTTATTTAATTAATTGCTCACAAGTCTATTAAATCTAAATAAAGAAACTCTGCATACAGTCTTGGTATAAAATATCCAAAGGTTGTGTGTCTAAACTGCTTTAACCCCTTCTACTTCGGGCCAGCTTTCACCTTCCTGACCAGACCATTTTTTTTTATGTTTCACCCTTATTTATAAAAAAATCCAAATTTTACCAAGAATGTTCTCTTTTTCTTATTTAATTTCTCTGATTGAACCCCTTGAGGACACAGTCATTTTTCACCTTAACCACTTCACATCTGGGTCATTTGCCCCCTTCCTGACCAGGCCTAATTTTGCAAATCTGACATACCTCACTTTATGTGGTAAAAACTTTGGAACGCTTTTACTTATCCAAGCCATTCAGAGATTGTTTTCTCGTGACACATTGTACTTCATGCTAGTCATAAATTTAAATCAATATATTTCACATTTATGAAAAAATTCCAAATTTACCCAAAAATTTGAAAAATTCGCAATTTTCTAAATAATTTCTCTGCTTTTAAAACAAAGTCAACATTCCCCATATGTCTTATTTATGTTGGCATCATTTTGGAAATGTAATTTTATTTTTTTAGGATGTTAGAAGGCTTCGAAGTTTAGAAGCAATTCTTAAAATTTTTAGGAAAATTGCCAAAACACACTTTTTAAGGACCAGTTCAGGTCTGAATTCACTTTGTGGGGACTACATAGTGGATAGTGGGACTACATAGTGGATACCCCGATAAATGACCCCATTGTAGAAACTACACCCCTTAAGTTACTTAAAACTGATTTTACTAACTTTGTTAACCCTTTAGGCATTCCACAAGAATTAAAGGAAAATGGAGATCAAATTTTTTAATTTCATTTTTTTGGCAGATTTTCAATTTTAATCCAATTTTTTCTTTAACACATCGATGGTTAACAGCCAAACAAAACTCAATATTTATTACCCAGATTCTGCGGTTTACAGAAACACTCCACATTTGGTCAAACTGCTGTATGGGCACACGGCAGGGCGCAGAAGAAAAGGAGCGCCACATGGTTTTTAGAAGCCATGTCCCATTTGAAGCCCCCCTGATGCACCCTTACAGTAGAAACTTTCAAGAAGTGACCCCATTTTGGAAACTAGGGGATAAGGTGCCAGTTTTATTGGTACTAGTTTTTTTTGTTCATTATAACACTTTATGGGGCAAGGTGACCAAAAAATTGGTTGTTCTAGCACAGTTTTTATTTATTTATTTTTACAGCGTTCACCTGAGGGGTTCGGTCAAGTGAAATTTTTATAAAGCAGATCGCTACGGACGTGGCGATACCTAATAAGTATACTTTATTATTTATTTAAGTTTTACACAATAATATGTGTAAAACTTGTGGATGTATTTCTGGAGCGTAATAATATTACAGGCTATAGCTACTAGAGAGGGGTCGTTGATCCAGGGAGTTATTCTGATTGCCTAATTGAAATCGGGAAGGAATTTTTTATTCCCCTAAAGTGGGGAAAATTGGCTTCTACCTCACAGTTTTTTTTTTTGCCTTCCTCTGGATCAACTTGCAGGATAACAGGCCAAACTGGATGGACAAATGTCGGCCTTATGTACTATGTTACTATGTAATAGCATTTTTGAAACAAAAAAAGAAGATTTAGAAAAAATCTAGTTCAGTGAAGCCCGCACAATATATAAGTATTCTGGAGCTGCCATCAAAATGTGGAATTTGGGGCTGATAATCCTCAGGGGGTGGGGTCCATAAGAGTTGGGGGATTGCCTCCACTGCTACACTGGGGCACCTTCTTGAAGGTCGCTCATCACTGGATGATGAAGGGATAGAGGAGTAGAGGAGTGTGGGATCCTTTTCTCCTTCACTAGCAGACTCAGTATCAGAGGCAAGGATGACGTATGCCTCTTCAGCTGAGTACACTCGTTGGGACGGAAGGGTCATTTTTATTTTATTGGGGTGTGACATGTGAAATGTGTAAACCTTTATTTATTGTCAGGGGTGTGTATGTTATGTTTTCACATATGAAGGGGCTTGTTATAAATTTGAAATACAGAGAAAAGAAGGAGAAAAAAAAAAGTATAAAAAAAACTGGTGCAGGATGCACGCACAAAAAACTACACTAACTAAAATTGATTTCTATACATATATATATATATATATATATACAGTACAGACCAAAAGTTTGGAACACCTTCTCATTCAAAGAGTTTTCTTTATTTTCATGACTATGAAAATTGTAGATTCACACTGAAGGCATCAAAACTAGGAATTAACACATGTGGAATTATATACATAACAAACAAGTGTGAAACAACTGAAAATATGTCATATTCTAGGTTCTTCAAAGTAGCCACCTTTTGCTTTGATTACTGCTTTGCACACTATTGGCATTCTCTTGATGAGCTTCAAGAGGTAGTCCCCTGAAATGATTTTCACTTCACAGGTGTGCCCTGTCAGGTTTAATAAGTGGGATTTCTTGCCTTATAAATGGGGTTGGGACCATCAGTTGCGTTGAGGAGAAGTCAGGTGGATACACAGCTGATAGTCCTACTGAATAGACTGTTAGAATTTGTATTATGGCAAGAAAAAAGCAGCTAAGTAAAGAAAAACGAGTGGCCATCATTACTTTAAGAAATGATGGTCAGTCAGTCGAAAAATTGGGAAAACTTTGAAAGTAAGGGCTATTTGACCATGAAGGAGAGTGATGGGGTGCTGCGCCAGATGACCTGGCCTCCACAGTCACCGGACCTGAACCCAATCGAGATGGTTTGGGGTGAGCTGGACCACAGAGTGAAGGCAAAAGGGCCAACAAGTGCTAAGCATCTCTGGGAACTCCTTCAAGACTGTTGGAAGACCATTTCAGGGGACTACCTCTTGAAGCTCATCAAGAGAATGACAAGAGTGTGCAAAGCAGTAATCAAAGCAAAAGGTGGCTACTTTGAAGAACCTAGAATATGACATATTTTCAGTTGTTTCACACTTGTTTTATGTATATAATTCCACACGTGTTAATTCATAGTTTTGATGCCTTCATAGTCATGAAAATAAAGAAAACTCTTTAAATGAGAAGGTGTGTCCAAACTTTTGGTCTGTACTGTATATATATGTATATGGAGATTTCTATATATCTAACTATCACTGAAAAAAAATTTGCACAGTAAACTGAGGAAGTACAGGATGCACTCATGCACACAGATATTCTGTGAATGCAAAAATTTACACTAACACTACCTAAAATTGATTTCTATGTAACACTAAATTTTGTTTTGTTCTTGGTGAAAACTATTAAGTCTTAAAAAAAAGGCACAGATGAAAAAAAAACAAAAAAACAAACCTGCACCAAAAAAATGAGCCCAGGTGCTGAACAGTGAAGTACGGACTGATTAGCGCTTGGCGTTTACAGCTCACACACAAAAGAAGTGGTACAGAGCAGGGGGAAAAAAAAAGCCAGATAAAATTTATTCGATAGGGGGAGGGGGGTGCGAAGGGACAGAGTTTAGGGATCTGGAACTGCTGCAAAAAATAAATAAAAATAAATCATTACAGCAGATGTTCCAGATGTTGTTCTTTTTACAGGTAGCAGTAAGCTGTGGTGGTGCACCACAAGTTCCAGCAGGGCACAGCACAGAGGGGCACAGGTCCACTCTGCATGCAGTCACTAGCTAGAATGGCTGCATGTAGATGGATTCTTCTGGTTCCCTCTGATGTTGTAGCGCTGCCGTTGGCTGTAGCGTTGTTCCAGCCAATCTTAGCGCTGGCAGGGGAGTCTAAACACTGGAGTCCCCTGCCTGACCTCGGGGGAAACAGGTGCTGGCTAGCACAGCAACTGTCACCTCAACATGACCCCCCCCTTGCAGCTCCATACTGCTCCTGACGCTGCGATGTGCCGGTCTTCATTGATCGGCCAATCGCAGCACTTGTAGCTGCAGGGGGTGCAAAAAGACATTATGCTGCCATTAGCCGGCTAAATGCCTGACTATAAGAGCAGCAATGCCGCCTTGATTCCCCCGAGATCTTGCACCACAAGCCGGAGGACCTGCTCTTTAAGTCACGTCCATCTGCACCGTAGTACGGCGCTGATCCTCTACGCGTTAAGATAGCAATACATCACAAAATAGTTATTATTTTACATTCTCCATATTTTTAGTTAATGGTCGCATCATTTTGTAAATGTCATTTAAATTTTTTAGACTGTTCGATGGATTTGAATTTTTAGATGCAATTTAAGAACATTTTCAAAACACACTTTTTAAAACACCAATCCAGTTATTAAGTCACTTAGTGGTAATAAACTGCTACTTGGGCATATGGATTGTGGGGGGCAGATATCACTTGCATAATTTTTAGGTGCCATGTTGCATTTGAGGACCCCTGATGCACTCCCTACAGTGTAAAATACCAAAAAGTTACCCCATTTTGGAAACTACACCCCCATGGACAAGTGTTTCATAGAATTTACAAACGCTTGGCTGTAAAAATAAAAAATATATATACAAAAAAGTGAAATAGTAAATGAACCCTTCAGAAGTGACCCTATATTGGAAACTGCACGTCAAGGTATTTATTAAGGGGTGGAGTGAGCATTTTACGTTCAATATATTTTTATTAAAAAAAGGAGAGCAGGGCAGGCCAGACAGGAGCTGGTAGTGGGAGACTCCATTATTAGGGGAACAGATAAGGCAATCTGTCACAAAGACCGTGATCGCCGAACAGTATTCTGTCTTCCTGGCGCTAGAGTTCAACACATCGCGGATCGGGTTGACAGATTACTGGGAAAGGCTGGAGAAGATCCAGCGGTCATGGTCAATATCGGAACCAATGACAAAGTTAGAGGTAGGTGGAGAGTCCTTAAAAATGATTTCAGGGATTTAGGTCAAAAGCTTAGGGCAAGGACCTCAAAGGTAGTATTTTCCGAAATACTGCCTGTACCACGAGCCACACAAGAAAGGCAGTGGGAGATTAGGGAGATTAACAATTGGCTCAAGAACTGGTGTAGGAAGGAGGGGTTTGGGTTCCTGGAGAACTGGGCCGACTTCTCTATCGGCTACAGGCTCTATCGTAGGGACGGGCTGCACCTCAATGGGGAAGGGGCAGCTGTGCTGGGGAGTAAGATGGCTAGAAGGTTGGAGGAGTGTTTAAACTAGGGACGGGGGGAAGGAAATTACACTATAGGAGGGGAAGATAGGGCAGATAGAGACCGGGGGCAAGGTAGTGGGACTGGGGGAGGAATGGAAGGAGGGACTAGAACAGTTCAGAAGGAAAGGTGTAGGGTAAAAAATATACATAAACCTCTCAAATGTATGTATACTAATGCCAGAAGCCTGACTAATAAAACTGGGGAGCTGGAATTAGTGATGTGTGAGGAGAACTATGACATAGTGGGAATAACTGAGACATGGCTGGATGATAGCTATGACTGGGCAGTTAATGTACAAGGTTACAGTCTGTTTATAAAGGATCGCCAAAACCGGAGAGGGGGAGGAGTTTGCCTTTATGTAAAGTCTTGTCTAAAGCCCACACTCCGTGAAGATATAAGTGAGGGACATGAACATTTGGAGTCACTGTGGGTAGAGATACATGGAGCTAAAAACAACAATAAATTACTAATAGGAGTTTACTATAAACCACCTAATATACCAGAGTCCACAGAAAATCTACTACTAAACGAGATAGACGAGGCGGCAAATCATAATGAGGTGGTTATTATGGGGGACTGGTAACAGGTTCTTGGCAATAACCAAAGACAATTACCTCTCCCAACTGGTTCAGGACCCGACTAGAGGGACGGCCATAATGGACTTAGTATTAACCAATAGGCCTGACAGAACAACAGACGTGCAGGTTGGTAGACTCCTGGGAAATAGTGACCATAAAGTAATAACCTTCCAATTATCATTCAAAAGAGCGTTCCTACAGGGAGGAACAAAAATACCAAACTTCAAAAAAGCTAAATTTAGCCAACTAAGAGAGGCCATAGGCCTAACTAACTGGGACAAAGTCCTCAAAAATAAAAATACAGCCACAAAATGGGATGTCTTTAAAAACATCCTAAAATCTCATTGTGAGAGGTACATACTGTATGGGAATAAAAGGTTAAGGAACAAAAAGAAACCAATGTGGATAAATAGAACTGTAAAGAAAGCAATAAATGACAAAAAGAAAGCATATAAATCACTAAATCAGGAGGGTAGCACAGAAGCACTGAAAAACTATAAGGAAAAAAATAGAACATGTAAAAAACAAATGAAAGCGGCCAAACTAGAGACCGAGAGATTAATTGCCAAAGAGAGTAAAACTAACCCTAAAATGTTCTTCAATTATATAAATGTTAAAAAGTATAAATCTGAAGGTGTCGGCCCTTTAAAGAGTAATGAGGGGGGAGTCGCAAAGAGCGACGAGGAGAAAGCAAAGCTGTTAAATATTTTTTCTCTCCAATGTATTCACTGAGGAAAATAAACTGTCAGATGACATGCAGAATGTAAAAATAAATTCCCCATTAAAAGTGTCCTGTCTGACCCAGGAAGAAGTACATCAGCGACTTAAAAAGATTAAAATAGACAAATCGCCAGGAACGGGTGGCATACACCCCCGTATCCTAAGGGAATTAAGTAATGTCATAGCCAGACCGTTATTTCTGTTATTTGCGGACTCTATACTGACAGGGAATGTCCCACAGGATTGGCACATGGCAAATGTGGTACCAATATTCAAAAAGGGTCCAAAAACAGAGCCTGGAAACTATAGGCCGGTAAGTTTAACATCTGTTGTGGGTAAACTGTTTGAAGGTTTTCTGAGAGATGCTATCTTAGAGCATCTCAACGGAAATAAGCAAATAACGCCATATCAGCATGGCTTCGTGAGGGACCTGTCATGCCAAACTAATTTAATCAGTTTCTATGAGGAGGTAAGTTCTAGACTTGACAGCGGCGAATCAATGGATGTCGTATATCTGGATTCTCCAAAGCATTTGACACTGTACCACATAAAAGGTTAGTATATAAAATGAGAATGCTCGGACTGGGAGAAAACGTCTGTATGTGGGTAAGTAACTGGCTCAATGATAGAAAACATAGGGTGGTTATTAACGGTACACACTCAGATTGGGTCACTGTCACTAGTGGGGTACCTCAGGGGTCAGTATTGGGCCCTATTCTCTTCAATATATTTTTAATGATCTTGTAGAAGGCTTGCATAGTAAAGTATCAATTTTCGCAGATGACACTAAACTGTGTAAAGTAATTTACACTGAAGAGGACAGTATACTACTACAGAGGGATCTGGATAGATTGGAGACTTGGGCAAATAAGTGGCAGATGAGGTTTAATACTGACAAATGTAAAGTTATGCACATGGGAAGAAATAATGGAAGTCACCCGTACATACTAAATGATAAAACACTCGGTAACACTGACATGGAAAAGGATCTAGGGATTTTAATAAACAGCAAACTAAGCTGCAAAAACCAGTGTCAGGCAGCTGCTGCCAAGGCCAATAAGATAATGGGTTGCATCAGAAGGGGCATAGATGCCCGTGATAAGAACATAGTCCTACCACTTTACAAATCGCTAGTCAGACCACACATGGGCTCCTGTAAACAAGGCAGACATAGCAGAGCTGGAGAAGGTCCAGAGGAGGGCAACAAAAGTAATAACTGGAATTGGGCAACTACAGTACCCTGAAAGATTATCAAAATTAGGGTTATTCACTTTAGAAAAAAGACAACTGAGGGGTGATCTAATTAATATGTATAAATATATCAGGGGTCAGTAAAGAGATCTATCCCATCATCTATTTATCCCCAGGACTGTGACGAGGGGACATCCTCTGCGTCTGGAGGAAAGAAGGTTTGTACACAAACATAGAAAAGGATTCTTTACGGTAAGAGCAGTGAGACTATGGAACTCTCTGCCTGAGGAGGTGGTGATGGTGAGTACAATAAAGGAATTCAAGAGGGGCCTGGATGTATTTCTGGAGTGTAATAATATTACAGGCTATAGCTACTAGAGAGGGGTCGTTGATCCAGGGAGTTATTCTGATTGCCTGATTGGAGTTGGGAAGGAATTTTTTATTCCCCTAAAGTGGGGAAAATTGGCTTCTACCTCACAGGGTTTTTTTTTTTTTGCCTTCCTCTGGATCAACTTGCAGGATAACAGGCCGAACTGGATGGACAGATGTCTTTTTTCGGCCTTATGTACTATGTTACTGTGGCGAAAGCCACTTCGCCACAGTGTTTTGGAGGGGGCTGTTTGCCCGAATCCTGCCCCAGGATTATGGCCCATACTAACTTTGAAGGAGAAGACAGACCGGCCGCACAGCTTAAATCTGTGGAACTGTTTTGGGCAGGAAAGCCATGCTTGCGGCCGGCCAAATGCGACTTCCATGGAATTCGGGAACCCCTGCTCGGATCTGGGTGATTTTTGGATATGTTGTTCACCCAGATCAGAGCTATCCATGGATGTATACATTATGGTGATATGTGGGGTTTTGGGGTGTTTTCTGTGTTTGGGGGAAAAATGTGTGTTTTCTGTCTGTGAGTGATTAAGTTAGCCCATTACGTTTGGTAATTGTATTTTGTGGATTGCGTCTCAGACAATGCCAGTGTGTTAGTTAATTGCGTCACAGACAATGCTCATTGTATTTTGTGGATTGCGTTACAGACAGAAGGAAGGGGATTTTATGTACAAATGCTGATCAGGTTTCAATACTGTAAATGCATGTGATTGGCTAAAATATAACCTGTCACAGTCTTTTGCAAGGGCCCCAGGGGGAGTGTCCCTTGCTAGGAGACCTGCATAAAAGGCTGAACAATAACCCATTAAAGAGTTCTGCTTAACCCTCAAGCAAAGTGTCGTCTCGTTCTTGGGGGAATTGGATTGTATGCTGATTGCCAGGAGTGTAAGCCGATTGTATGCTTTTCCTGTTCCGCGGTTTCCAGTGTTCGTGTAGTTTGCAGTTCGGCAGACTGGTGCTTGCAGTATCTACCTGTCAATTGGAAAGGAGGATATAGTCTGAACGGAGTTGTGTGCTGAACGGTCCGTTACAATTGGTGGTAGCAGTGGGATCATTCTCACGACCCAGAAGGACAGCTACAAGGCAACACCAGTTCCTGGATTACAAACTGAGGGCAACGCTAGTACCCGTACAGCGCCCCTATCTACAAAGGAACCAAAATCAGCAGAGCAAGCATGGAGCCCTGCTACACTCAGGAGGAGTTTGATAGAGAGGTTAATGGGGTGCTGTCTCTCTTGGGACCCAACCCCGTGGAAAACCTTGTACAGATCGTGAAGTGGAGGATCAGAGAGTATCTGCAGGCCATGGCAGCGGTAGACAGGGGGGAGATACCCCAGCGGCCGAGCAAGTTCCCGGGAGCTGAAGGTGCCGTCCTTACTCCCCAGCGGCAGTGCGAGTTAAAGGGAGATGAAGGTGCCGTCCTTCCTTCCCAACAGCCGAGTATTGAATTGGGAGCAGAGACAACCGGTCTCTCTCTCCAGCGGCAGTGTGTACCCTTAGGAGAGGAGACAGTTGGTCCCTCTCCACAGAAGCCATGTGATCCACAGGGAGCTGAAGGTGCTGCCCTTCCTCCCCAGCGGCAGTGTATCCTGCAGGGAGCAGAGATAGTTGGTCTCTCTCCCCAGCAGCTAAGTGAGTCCCAGGGAGCTGAAGGTACTGTCCTTGCTCCACAGCGGCAGTGTGAATTACAGGGAGCGGAAGGTGCCGTCCTTTCTCCCCAGCGCCAGTGTGTATTCATGGGAGAAGAGACAGTCGGTCCTCTCCCCCAACAGGAACCAGAAGTACCGGAGGTTGCGGACCTCATAGACTGGTCCTGGGAGGACTCCCAGCTGGCAGGGGGAGATGGGACCGAAGTCTCTCTACCGGCCCTACAGGGATGCTGGGCAGTCGGCCCAGATCTCCAGCGGCAGTGTGAGTACCAGGAGGAGGAGGTAAGCAATCCCTACCCTCCACAGCTAACCCCTACCGAGGTACTGAGGTCAGTAGAGGAGCCGTTGGCTTCCTCTGACCCCCTCCCAGCAGAAGAGCTGGCATCTGGGCAGAGCGCCACTGGCCTCTGCCCTAACTTTCCCTTTGTCACCGGGCAGGACTATACCCCGGTTGCTCCAGCGGAAGAGCTGGCAACTGGGCAGAGCACAGTTGGCCTCTGCCCTCCTTTGTCCCCTTGTCCCAGGCTTGTCTATCTGCAGGTCCCCCCAGCTGAAGTGCTGGCACCAGGGCAGAGTACCGTCAGTCTCTGCTCACTCAGCGACCCACAAAGCCAAGAGACCAGTGCCCAACACAGCCATGGTGAAGCCATGGGACCGAAACAAGCTACAAAATTGCCCGGGTGCAGTAACCAAGTGTTGGGGGGGGGACTGCACTGCAAATTGTATATTATTGTGGGGGGGCTGCCTTGTTGATTGTAATTTACTGTGGGTGGGTGACTCGACTAACTCAGGCACTGACCGACAGAAGGTCAGCTACCTGGTTAGTCGCTCCCCGAATGGGAAGATATGTGGCGAAAGCCACTTCGCCACAGTGTTTTGGAGGGGGCTGTTTGCCCGCCTCCTGCCCCAGGATTATGGCCCATACTAACTTTGAAGGAGAAGACAGACCGGCCGCACAGCTTAAATCTGTGGAACTGTTTTGGGCAGGAAAGCCATGCTTGCGGCCGGCCAAATGTGACTTCCATGGAATTTGGGAACCCCTGCTCGGATCTGGGTGATTTTTGGATATGTTGTTCACCCAGATCAGAGCTATCCACGGATGTATACATATACATCTGGGGTTTTGGGGTGTTTTCTGTGTTTGGGGGAAAAATGTGTGTTTTCTGTCTGTGAGTGATTAAGTTAGCCCATTACGTTTGGTAATTGTATTTTGTGGATTGCGTCTAAGAGAATGCCAGTGTGTTAGTTAATTGCGTCACAGACAATGCTCATTGTATTTTGTGGATTGCGTTACAGACAGAGGGAAGGGGATTTTGTGCCGGCATACATACATTATTCCTCTGGGTAGCCATTTTGTATGCTTCTGGCCTATGTAAAAGAACAGTGAACTCTCATCTTCCTGAAGCCTGGGTCAAGTATGATATAGATGGACACTTTTATTACCACTACTCTGTGAGGCCGGCTATAAAAGGTCATAAAGGCTATACCAGGCCCAGCTCATCCTGTCCTATAAGATAAAGATCAGCTCGCTGTCAAGCCTGGCTGGAGCGTGACGTCATTAATTTCCAGGTCTGGTTTGAGGAGAGCTAATAGCCCTTAATTAGCTCTGGGCATAAAACCAGTCCACTTTAAAATTTCAGTTATGAATCAACTTATGCCCTTTCTGACACCAGATCCAGGCCCTACAGAGTATTGTGGTTAATTGGGTATCAAATATGACCAGAGGATGTGATTCTGTAGCTCACCTATGGGTGGTAGAAGAACTACAGGTCCCAGCATTACCGTGTGTGGTCTCATTCTGTATGTAAATAAATAAGGATCGCAAATATGTATTCTGTATAAAAATATGCCGATGTATCAGGGAGATACAGGCTTAAGTATAATCCTCATTGTAGGAACTGAACTTTGATGGGGGTCATAAAACCCTTGGAGGCCAATCCCTAGGCTTCACAGTCACTCTGCTGCCATTGGCTGACAGGAGTAAGTCTCCTGCCCATGGCAGAGTTCATAAAAATCTGTGCACAAGGACAGAGGAGAGAGACCCATGGAACATCACCAGACCCTTAATTGGACATTGACAGCATATCCCTGTATCAGAAGAACTTTGAGGGTCTCCCCTGATACATACTGAACGGGGTTTGCAAGGATTCAAAAAGGACATATGAACGACCATCTGAAACCCTCCAGAGAAACTAAGTATTCTTTCACCTTTTTCCCTTTCATTTGAACTGTCGTGATTATTTATATTGTTATTATTATTCTGTAGATTTATAGTCATTTTCATTAGATTTGTATGCACTGCTTTTTACCTCTTATTAAAGATTATAAAATCTAAGTGGCCAAGTCTTCCATATTCTAAGCTGCTGAACAACGTACCTTGCCTTTGAAGAGACGTTACCAGGTAGTTAGTTAAATTGCATTTAGGAATTGTAGCTGGGGGTGATTGACTGCGGTTGGTCAGTAAGTGATATCCGGTTCATCCACTGATCTGTGTGATAGTGAATGACCCGGATAGTCGGCTCGTGGACCGGGAACCCACGTGGTGGCAGTTACCGAAGTGTAGTGGGGGGGTGTTAGCCGAAGGGTAATACCCCGGTCACGTGAGGTCTCTGTGTGTGCGCAGACTCCATCACAGACCACTACGTCACAGCTGTGGGATCCGGAGCGATCGGATCCATAGTTCGTGACAGCGCCTGCTTGCACGTCCAATGGGCGTGATGGCCGACGGGTCTCCACTGTTTCAAACAGCAGAGACCCGCGGCCAATGACCGCGACTTGCAATTATGCTGATCGCAGTCATTACAGCCTTTAGAAGCCGTTATCAAGTGAGTTCACAGCATCTAAAGAGTGAAAAACCTGGAAGTTTGCGCTTCTGGGCTTCTTAGCGGCACCCTCTGCGGCTAATGAGGATGCCGGTAATTGATTTCAATGTGTTGGGTCTCTCTGAAGATACCCATGGCATTGGAGCTGCAATTCTTATTTTGGCCAGCAGATGACAGGCCAACATAAGAAATAAGCAATTCTGAACAATTAATGAATCTAAAAGATCTACGATTGTTCAGAATAAAAAAAAAAAAAAAAAAAAACTAACTGGCTTTTGCAGGCTCAAATACAAGCTCCAAAATCATAAAATCAAGTAAAAAAGAAACTTAAAGACATAGAAAAAAAAAAAAAAAAAGAAGTTTAAATCACCACCTTTCCATGCAATAAAAAATGTAATATAAACATCATGGGTATCACCACGACCGAAAACACCCGTACTATAAAAAAAAAATTCTAATTCAGCGAACGGAAAAAAGGGGCAAAATATCCAATTTGCCATTTTTTCATTGCTTCTCTTACCCAAATTTTTTAAAATAAAATGTGATAAAAAAAAGTCACACACTCCAAAATGGTACAATAAAAACTACAGATTGTCCCGCAAAAAATTAGCCCCCACACAACAGTAGATATAACTATAAAAAAAAGTCATGGGGGTCAGAATATGGTGATGTAAGAAAAAATAAAAAAAATGTTTCTCAAAGTTTAAATGTATTTTTACACTACTTAGACATAAAACACTATACATATGTGGTATCCTTATAATCATACTGACCAAGAGAATCAAGAGGGCAGGTCAGTTTTGCCGCAAACGGAACACCCTGGGAACAAAACCCGTAAAACAGTGATGGAATAGCATTTTTTTTCCTGCTTCCTACTACATTGTATGCCATATTAAGTGGTGGCATTAGAAAGTACAACTTCTACTGCAAAAAATAAGCCCTCATACAGCTATGTGAACAGAAAAATAAAAAAGTTATGGCTCAAGGAGAAAAATGAAAACAAAAAAAAACAAACAAAAAAAACCAAAACGGTATCCTAAGGTTTAAACTGGAATAAAGTAGATCTGTCTTAGTTGCAAATAGCAACCAATCAGATTCCAACTTTCATTTTTCACAGCTCCTTTACACCAGTTTGATAAGTCCCCCCCATTGTCTGCTAAATGAGTGGCAAAATTAAAAAGCCATGGCATCTAATGATTATGGGAAGTTCATCTGGTGTCGGGATTCGAATCCGTGACCAGCCACATCCCAGGCGGTAGCCCTGCTTACTAGGCTACCGTCCTCTCTGGACATTCCTCCCTGAAACCTATTATGTAACCTCAGTCTTGCCAAGCCTTGCTCATCACCCTTGATTCCCCACACCTGGTACTTCCCTATACAGGTCCAGCCCCTTGCACTCTAGCTTGCTGATTATTGAGCTCCTGAGCCCTGATCAAGCTTCTCCTCATCTGCTGCTCTTGCTACTACTGGAAGTCCACTGCTGACCAGGAATTGCCTACCGACTACTCTTCTGCTTTGTCCCTACCTACTGAACTGCTACCACCGTTGCCATCCGGATTGTCTGACCACGCTTACTGTCGCCTGCCCTGACCCACCGCCTGCCTACCGACTACTCTTCTGCTTGGTCCCTACCTACTGAACTGCTACCACCGTTGCCATCCGGATTGTCTGACCACGCTTACTGCCGCCTGCCCTGACCCACCGCCTGCCTACCGACTACTCTTCTGCTTTGTCCCTACCTACTGAACTGCTACCACCATTGCCATCCGGATTGTCTGACCACACTTACTGCCGCCTGCCTTGACCCACCGCCTGCCTACCGACTACTCTTCTGCTTGGTCCCTACCTACTGAACTGCTACCACCGTTGCCATCCGGATTGTCTGACCACGCTTGCTGCCGCCTGCCCTGACCCACCTTCTGCCTACGCCTCTGACAGACTTCCTGCACCTACTACCTGCCTGCGGTCCTTGCCACTGGGCTCCACTCCTACCTCCAGCCAGCGGTCCTCTGACTCAGGTGAGCCTGTAGGACTGTTACATCTGGACTGCAAGGAAGATGCAAAGGTGAGTTTACATTGCATGTGGTAAATTAAAGGCCATGTACACCTTTGGAGGCAATTTTTGTTTATTATTATATTTTACTCATTTTTTACTTTATTAAAAATATTGAGCCACTGTCACAAAGGGTTAACTGTTTTTCTAACTGTGTGACTGGTACTTTCACTTTGTGCCAGTCAACTAATAACCATTATCTGTAAATTACTAAGAGGTCATAAACACTTATTTAAGCCACATTCTTATCAGTAAGATAAGGATTGAACTTTAATGAGTGTTTATAAGGTCAGAGAGCAGAGATAAGGAGTCAGTCTGCTCCCCAGATGATATAAAATCAACAGGCAGCTAGTAGAGCATCTCAGCTATGTACACAAATAAGGATTCCATATTTCTTATTTCCAGTATTTTTAGCTCAAAATAAGTATAATGCAATAACAATAAATAAAAAATGCTGACTATTTGTAAACTTCTAGCCGAAATAATACAGGAATGGCCAAACATACAGTGCTAAGAAAAGATGCTGCAGAATTATTACATGAGGAATGCAAGTAGTTTCTAAAACTGACATTTCAGGAAAGGCGAGAGCTCCTCTTTAAAATTGGGGTGCGATTTTCCTACTACGGTACTTACTCCATAGTATTTCTGACCACTCCCCGTTATTGGTAGTACTGGATTTAGGGGATAGAGTTATTGGGTCCGAGACAACCATGGCAAATAAACCCTTTTTGGATCCAGTTAGTTGATACTGGTACTGTGATATCTGCTACTCTGCCTTTTTTTTTACCAATAATGAAGGTTCAGCTAGTCACTCCATTATCTGGGATACAATGAAAGCTTATATTAGAGGGATATACATTAAACGGATTAGTTCCCATAAAACTAAAAGTAGGGCACTTATGACAGAACTGATGGATAGAGTTCAGACTACGGAAGCTAAGTACATCTCTGACCCCTCCCTAGAAAATTCCTCGCACTGGACGGAGGCGCAAGATCTACTGAAGGAACATTTGATTAGTAGAGCTGAGGACAAAAATTTTTTAAAACTCAACATTATTTTATGGAAGGGGAATGTACGTGCCACCTACTAGCTACTATTATTAAGACCCAATCGGGCCCATCTTGTGTATTGGGAATCACTAATAAAATCGGCGTACAGGTATCGGGAGATGATAACATAATGAACATATTCCATGAGCACTATGCAGATGTCTTTAAGTCCAGACTAGGGATTGGCTGTAGTGACAGAGAGCAATACCTGCATAATATCCAGATGCCCAGCCTGTCTGATGATCAGAGGTTATTACTTGATGGGGACATTCAATTGGAAGAGATGGTATTGGCGGTGCAGTCGCTTCCTAACGGACTAGCACCTGGGGAATTCTACAAAAAACATCAAGAAGTTTTGCTCCCGCATCTCCTACAGGTGTTTAATGAATCTTATAGGACAGGTATTTTACTAGCTCTATGAGAGAAGCATTGGTGGTGGTGATCCCTAAACCAGATAAGGATTCCAATATGGTAGATTCATATAGACCCATCTCACTCTTAACAGTAGATATAAAAGTGTTGGCCAAGGTACTTGCTAATAGGCTCCTGAATGTTATCTCCCACATTATACATGAAGATCAGTGCGGGTTTATGCCAGGAAAATCCACGTCATTAAACCTTAGGCGTCTGTTCCTGAATATTCAGATGAGGGGAAGAGAATGGGACGTGGGATGCCCTGCAGTGGTCTCTTTAGACGCTGCAAAGGCCTTTGATAGTGTTGAATGGGAATACTTATGGGCAGTTATGGCAAAACTAGGATTCGGCCCTGGATACATTAATTGGGTAAAATTGATCTATAGTCAACCAAGAGCTAGGCTGCGAATAAATGGTAAGCTATCCCCAACGATGACACTGGAGAGAGGCACCAGGCAGGGATGCCCTTTGTTACCCCTCCTGTTTGCCATTGCTATAGAGCCCCTGGTTTGTATTTTGCGTTCTACGCCACTGATTCGAGGTCTGGAAAGGGGGACGGTGGAGGAAAGAGTCTCGCTATATGTGGACGATATGTTATTATATGTGGGTGATCTGACATCATCAATAGATCCCATTATATTGTTAATCTCAGACTTTGGAAAACAGTCTGGTTTATTAATCAATTGGAATAAGTCAGTTATTCTTCCGCTGTCCCCTCTTCCGGAATCTCTTTGCTTAGATCATGTTAACCTGAAAGTGGTCTCCTCTTTTAAATATCTTGGAGTAACTATTTCAGTACACCCCGGATCTTATGTACCGAATAACCTAATACCACTAATGGATAGATTTAAACAGAAAGCGGCCAGCTGGCATAAGCTTCCATTGTCAATGATAGATAGAGGTAATCTTCTTAAGATGATATGGATGCCGCAATTGCTCTACATATTGCATAACTCACCAGTATGGATTCCCATGCATTATTATTATAAGTTACAGAGAATATTTAGATCCTTGTTATGGAAAAATAAAAATAGTAGAATCCGATATGAAACATTACAGCGTGGTAAAGAAGCGGGGGGACTGGCGTTACCTAACCCCTTTATATATTTCTTAGCTCAGTTGCAACACTTTAAGGGCTGGGGGTCCCTGAGAGAGATGGGAAGATGTGGAGAATTGGTGAAGTGGGCATCTGGGGTCTGCCAGCCCATTTTGATTATGGAGAAAGATTTACCTGACTCTTTTAAACCCCTCCCAGTAGTAGGATTAATGAGGAGGGTCTGGGGAAAAGTTAGGGAAATTCTGGGTGTTCAGGAACTATTGGACCTGACTCCTGTTTGGAATAACCCTCATTTAATAGAATTGTCCAAACTGCAGGGATTTTCTGATTGGGAACGTAAAGGACTATGGAATTTAGGTCAACTATATTCACAAGGTATCCTAAAACAATTTGCACAACTTTGCACTCAATATGGCCTAGTGTCTACCCATTTCTATAAATACCTTCAGTTAAGGCACGCTATTAGTTCGCAGGATAAAGTGCGCCCCCTACAATTTGTATCACATCTCATGCTTAAAAAACTGATAGAACCAAGTCCTGTAAAAGGAGCTATTTCGGATGCTTATAATACTTTGCTATATGAGCAGCTGAAAAAAATATCCGCTCAAAGTTAAGTTGAAGTGGGAGAGGGATGTGGGCCCCATTTCAGACAGCCAATGGGAAGAAGTCCTTGCACAGATTACTACTCTAACCCCTAGCGAAGCGGCTAGACTGTCTCAACTCTATATAATACACAGGGTATATAGAACTCCAATCTTCTTATGGAAGGTGGGATATAGATCTGACTCCAAGTGTCCGAAATGTGGGGAAGAAGGGGCCGGATTGCTCCATATGCTGTGGAATTGCAGTGCGCTACAGGGCTATTGGACATAGCGCTATAAATTTTGTTTAATAAATTGATTATATAATTATAAACTGGATCCTAGGTTTTGCTTGCTTGGTATGTTACATTCGGATAACTTGCAACCAAATGTTACAATCTGAATCAACAGAATCAAAGATCAGGCACGCAAAACCCTAGCTGCTAAATGGATACAGCCGCTTCCCCCAAGCATATCGGAATTCATTACCAGAATGAATACAGTCATAAGATTGGAAAGAGGAGTATACATGAAGCGTAATAGCATGTCGAAATTTGATACCGTTTGGGGCCCCTGGATTGACAGATCTGGAGTTTGTAGTACATGGCTAACTAGTCTGAGGATCGTCTCGGGCTAGCCCGGGAGGGGAGAGATGGGGCTGATTGTGTTTGTTTAAGCCTAGTGTGCTGAAGCTTTATAGTGCATACGTGATGTCATGGTCTGTTACTAAAACAAATGGGTCTTACACATGTTTATGCTTATCTACTCACAACAAGGTCTCACAGTGGGTGGGGGGGGGGGGTTTGGGTGTTGGATCTTTATGTTAAGGACCTTGTTTATTGACTAACCTGTTTTGTATAATGAGTATTTTTGCACTGTGTTGAACATAATATATGACACAATAATTTTGTAAAATTATATTGTTTATTTTTACAAAATAATAAAAAATTATCTGATTTAAAAAAAAAATTTGCGCAGACCGCAAAACTGGATACGTTTTGCCCGGAACACTTGGCATCCGACATTAATGCATTTCAATGAAATTAATGACGGATACAGCATTCCGGCAAGTGTTCAAGAATTTTGGCCGGAGAGAAAACTACAGCATGCTGCGGTATTTTCTCTGCCCAAAAAACGTAAGAGGGGCTGAACTGATGCATAATGAACGGAATGCTCTCCATTCACAATGCATTAGGATAGAACTGAGCAGTTTATTCCGGCATTGAGCCCCTGTGACGGAACTCAATACCGGAAAACAAAAACGCTAGTGTGAAAGTACCCTAACCTGGGCTAGAATGATAAATTCTTTATTGTCATTTATACATACCACCAAAGTACGCAAACATAAGGTGCTGGCAGGTGCTCGTGGATCCAAGGCAGCTTGTAGATCCCAAACCTTTATTTTTCTAGAATAGGTAACAGGAAATAAAATTTAACTAGAATAAGTATTTATGAAAGAAGTCACAACCATTAAGATAAACATTTTAGTTCCTCATGCATCCTTATTTTCATATTATGGAAACCTGGAATATTCTTTGTTAGTGTAGCAGAAATAGACTTGTATGAAGCAGCATTGCATACACTTAATCACTGCTCCATACAAACTACTCATCACTAAGGCAGATCTGTGGACAAAGGGTAATTTGAGATCCCAATACTAGTGTTCACTGACAAAGGGTTTAGCGCTAAGGGTATGTCACATCAAAAACCCTGCAAAGTTCTACGGAATAACACTATGAAGTTTTTATTCTCTAGATTTACATCTATATATTGTGATACATACCCATCATATGCTCCGCTGACAATCCTCTTGTTATCAAATCTTATACAGCGGACAAGTTCTTCATGGCCTTCTAAGACCCGTAAACATGCTCCACACTCTATATCCCATAATCTTTAAAACAAAAAACAAAACAAGAAAAAAAATGAATTTACAGATTCAATCCAGAAATGCTATAGTTATTTGGAGTACAAAAATAAATAAAAAGAATGTAAAAGTTTACAATATTAAACAGTTTGGGCTCCTTCAGACATATATGAATTTGCCCAAACCATAATTTCTCATCGTCACTGATTTGAATGCCAGGTATGCGTTTCTGATTAAATTGCCAATGGAAAAGTTTAAATAAATTTTTTATTTTATTTATTAATATACTTAATAAAAAAAACTGGTGCCAGCTTATGTAACCACCAGGCAGAAAAAACTGGGCTAATTCCAGTGGTCACACCATGTAGCTCATCTTCCTGTGCGTGCATATATACCCAGTGAATTATTAAAGAGGATCTTTCATGTTTTTTTTTTTATTCAAGATAAATACCTTTACTTGCAGCCCCCAGGCCACCCGGCCTGTTTTTTTTAAATATCGCTCCTGCGACCCGCTCTGCCCCCTGTATTTTCCCCGCTCAGTATGTTAATACTGAGCATCGGTACAGGGAGGAGGAGACGCCAGGGTCTCTCAATGGGCGTCTCCTTCTCCCTGGCCGTGCCACGATCCAATCACAGAGGAGAGCGTCACAGCCAGGGAGAAACCCTGGCCTCTCCTCTTCCCTGTACCGATGCTAAGTATTAACATACTGAGCGGGAAAAATACAGGGGGGCAGAGCGCGGTGCAGGAGTGATATTTTAAACAAACAGGCAGGGTGGCAGCATCAGCTATGCAAGTAAAGGTATTTATCTTGAATTTAAAAAAAACATGAAAGGTCCTCTTTAAGCACCATACTAGGGTGTGGAGCCCATCATATCAAAGCGGACACTGTACTACCCCCTATTTTGTGACTGTCAGCAAAAGATTTATGATATAGTCTGTGTCACAAGCACACTGAAGGACGGAGGGGAGGGAAACAGGAAGGGTACTCATGTTAAAACTGTAATAATGGAGCTGGCACTATGTTCAGTGCAACAGCAGAGGCCACTGCATTTGTTTTTATCAACATATGTCCCTCAAAGCCAAATATCAGTTGCCACCAGTAAAAGCGCCCTAAATCCACGACTTGGCCAATCCAGCAGAGGGAGGCATGCTAAAGTACCCTTAATTTAACCAGGGATCCAAGGTGATCACTGGAGATGAGCGAATCGAAGTTGACGAAGTGGAATTTGATCTGAATTTCCTCGCGCTTCAGGGTAACTAATCAAATTTTTTTTTCTAAAATGGCTGCTGCACATATTAGAACAAGGAAGTAAGAAGCCCGGGAGCGAGGGAGCACCCATAATGCCATGCAGACTGCTAATCAGCAGATAGCCAGCTACCCCCACCCCACAGTCTCAGCCTGCTCTGTCTCCACAATTTTACAGTGAGCTTAGTGCAGAGAGAGACATGACAGGCACTAGGGACAGTGTTTAGGAAGACTTTATTCATTAAAAAAATAAAATAAATTTAGCAGTTCAGGGAACGATTATTCATAGTGTAGGGAAAGGATAGGCAGGCATTATCCACACTGTAGGATACTTGAGCAGGGACAAAGTGCAGAGTGTAAAGCCTGGGTAATAGGAGCTATTCTATTAGACCTTGCTGCACTAACTGAGGTTACTAAAAGTGATCTATTACTACAGATTTTAGGTTGTTTGCATTCTTTGATACATCACTAATTCCAGAAATCCTAACTTCTGTTACTGGGTTGAAAGTGTGGTCTGATACACCAGTTTTGGGGTGTATTTAGTTTACATTTAAGTACTTCCATCCATCCTTGCTTCTGGGATTAAAGTGTGGTCTGGTATGCTGCACAGGGGAAGAAAGCACGCTTCACAGGCTTAAATTTAAAAAAAATTAAATTTAAACAAATAAACAGGATACAAGAAGTGATCACACCAGAAAGGCCAACAGATAACTCGAAAAGGTTAGCCCCCGAGGCCGTTCGCTGAAGCAATACACTTCTCTACACACTTTTAGGGTGGTCACATTTTTTTTACACTTAATTTGATCAATAGTTGCAGACTTGGCCTGATACTATTGCCCTTTTACACTTGCAGTTAATGTTACAGTACAGTATGTCCGACAGACAGGTGAGGAGGAGAGATCCGCTTCTTCCTCCAGTAGGCGGGCAAGTAGCGACAATGGTGGTCACGTTGGAGCTGGTGTTGCGAGTGGTCAGGCAAATGGCCCTGAGATTAGTGAGGGTGATATCAGTGATGTGCAGACAGTAGTAGATGATGATGATGTAGCTGATCGCACATGGGAGCTGGGTGAAGAGGGGTTTCATCATCAGGAGAAGAGGGTGGCAGCTTGTGCGTGAGGCAGCGACTGAGCCAGCAGGGTGGTAGCGTGGCCGTGAGTCAGCAGGGTGGCAGCAGTGTAAGATCTGTAGCCAAACGTGCCCGGGTTAGACCACCTGCTAAGCAGGAGCTTACCTGTCCGGAAATAAATAGCGGTGCACGGGTTCACGAGGACAGCGGTAGCAGACAGTCAGCACGGAGTGGTGTGGGAAAATGCCATACTCTGAGGTGTGGGAATTTTTCCTCAAGCCACCGGAGGACGTCAGCATGGCAAAATCTGTAACTGTACCACTGTGTTGACACACCCTCACGACTCTGTTACTGGGCCACTGTTTTAACGCCTCATGCTTTTGCCACCCTCTACACTCGGTCATAAGGGCACTACTTGTATCAGCATGTAACAGAACAGGTTCTGTAGAAATAGATGTAGAATCAGCTGACGACCGTGTCAAATGAGAGTGATACTTCACTCTATAGTAGAACCTTGGGCCATGCACAGTTCTTTATACCTGACGCTAACAATGACCTGTAAGGCTGAGTTCACACTTGAGTTATTTGGTCATTTTTGGCCCCATAACTGCTGAAATAAGTCAAGTGTTATCTGTGTGTCAAACTGACTCACAGTACTGTTTCACTAGCACAGTGGACTCCCTATGCATGTTTCTGCAATGCATAGTGTTCTACACCATTATACAGGCTATCTGCAGCCAGGAAATAGCCGTTTTTAACGTGATTAATCATGAATAAATTTGTATCAAATCTTTTGGGGAAATTTGACGAACCATCCAAAAAATTTTTTTAGAAATTTGCTCATCTCTAGTCATCACCTATAGGAGATAAATAAAGATAAGTGGGTAGGAACATATGGCAGTGTATTAGGGTACTTTCACACTTGCGTTGCTGGATTCCGGCAGGCAGTTCCGTCACGGAACTGCCTGCCGGATCCGGCAATCTGTATGCAAACGGAAACCATTTGTAGACGGATCCAAATGCGGATCAGTCTCACAAATGCATTGCAATACCGAATCCGTCTCTCCGGTGTCACCTGGAAAAACAGATCCGGTATTTTTATTTTTTTACATTTTAAAGAGGACCTTTCACCGATTCTTACCCTATGAACTAACTATACAGACATGTGGAGCGGCGCCCGGGGATCTCACTGCACTTACTATTATCCCCGGGCGCCGCTCCGTTCTCCTGCTATGTCCTCCGGTATCTCCGCTCACTAAGTTATAGTAGGCAGAGATACCAGTCCCTAAGTTATGGTAGGCGGAGTCTGCCCTAGCGCTGGCCAATCGCAGCGCAGAGCTCACAGCCTGGGAGGGTATTTTCTCCCAGGCTGTGAGCTCTGCAATGCGATTGGCCAGCGCTAGGGCAGACTCCGCCTACCATAACTTAGGGAACGGAGATACCGGAGGACATAGCAGGAGAACGGAGCGGCGCCCGGGGATAATAGTAAGTGCAGAGAGATCCCCGGGCGCCGCTCCACATGTATGTATACTTAGTTCATAGGGTAAGAATCGGTGAAAGGTCCTCTTTAAAAAGGTCTGCGCATGTGCAGACCGGATCCGTCAATGCAGCAATTTTTATCCAGCACAAATACATTCCAATGGAAAAAAATACGGTATCCGTATCAGTTTTTTTCCGGTATTGAACCCCTAGGACGGAACTCAATAACGGAAAACTTTGACGCAAGTGTGAAAGTACCCTTAGATTATAAGTTACAACACTACTGAGCATGGGTCAATGTCAGTTGTGATGGCAATTAGCAATTCTAAATATACATCAGGATATAAAGTTGTCTACGATAAACCAATCATACAGGGCACAGCACTGTCATATTATATCAGATTCCCACACGGCAAAGCTGGGAAAGAGGGAATATACAGGTGTATCTATAACTGATGAATTCTCTGTAAAAGATGACACATAAGGAAGACATAGACGGCCACCTTCTCCATCTCTTCTTTCTCACCACATTGTATAGAGTAGGGATGCTCAACCAGCAGCCCTCCACTGTTGTAAAACTACAACTCCCACAATGCCCTGCTGTAGGTTGATAGCTGTAAGCTGTCCAAGAATGCTGGGAGTTGAGTTTTGCAACAGCTGGAGGTCCCCAGGTTGAGCATGCCTGGTGTAGAGTAACTACTCAATAAAGCAAACATATGAAATGTGCTCATTGAGGCGGTCAGGATTCTCAAACAAAGGGTCCATTGTGCCTCCTTCTGCAGCAGTTTCCTGTTCAAAGGAACAGCTGACCACTTTGAGTTCCTGAAACAAAATGGCCTGGGAATCACCCTTGTGGAACTATATAACATGGCTAGCTATAAAGGTGTCAACCTCATTATGAATGTCTCCCAGCTGTTCACCAATTGCCACCTGAACACTCACATACTGATTGAAGCGCTCATGATCTATTCAGTGATGCTGTAAGTTAAAGGGGTTGTCCGATTTATGAAAAAATAATTATATAGCACTGTAAGGGTCCATTCACACGTCCGCAAAATGGGTCCGTATCCGTTCCGCAATATTGCGGAACAGGTGCGGACCCATTCATTTTCAATTTGCGGTCCAATCCACACAAAAATAGAACATGTCCTATTCTTTAAAAGATATGGTGGCTCACCCACCACTAATTCTGCTACAAAGCCTAAATGACTCACCCTGTCAAAAAAGTATATAATAATAGTAATAGTAGGGGCTGAGCACTCACCACTTGGACCGTAGAAACAGAACACTTCAAAGTAAAGAGGTAGCTAGGTATTTAATGGTTAAAAAAAGCACAGTCTGTGCAAAAAAAAGTTACTTGTGAGAAGCAGGAAAAAGAAAAAATGGGAGATGGTTTTCCTGTATATAAACACATACAATGGGTGTAACATAGTAACATAGTACATAAGGCCGAAAAAAGACATTTGTCCATCCAGTTCGGCCTGTCATCTTGCAAGTTGATCCAGAGGAAGGCAAAAATAAACCCTGTGAGGTAGAAGCCACTTTTCCCCACTTTAGGGGAATAAAAAATTCCTTCCCGACTCCAATCAGGCAATCAGAATAACTCCCTGGATCAACGACCCCTCTCTAGTAGCTATAGCCTGTAATATTATTACACTCCAGAAATACATCCAGGCCCCTCTTGAATTCCTTTATTGTACTCACCATCACCACCTCCTCAGGCAGAGAGATCCATAGTCTCACTGCTCTTACCGTAAAGAATCCTTTTCTATGTTTGTGTACAAACCTTCTTTCCTCCAGATGCAGAGGATGTCTCCTCGTCACAGTCACAGTCCTGGGGATAAATAGATCATGGGATAGCGCTCTGTACTGACCCCTGATATATTTATACATAGTAATTAGATCTCCCCTCAGTCGTCTTTTTTCTAAAGTGAATAACCCTCATTTTGATAATGTTTCAGGGTACTGTAGTTTCCCCATTCTAGTTATTACTTTAGTTGCCCTCCTCTGGACCCTCTCCAGCTCTGCTATGTCTGCCTTGCTGACCCATTATCTTATTGGCCTTGGCAGCAGCTGCCTGACACCGTTTTTTGCAGCTTAGTTTGCTGTTTATTAAAATTCCTAGATCCTTTTCCATGTCAGTGTTACCGAGTGTTTTACCATTTAGTATGTACGGGTGACTTGCATTATTCCTTCCCATGTGCATAACCTTACATTTATCAGTGTTAAACCTCATCTGCCACTTATCTGCCCAAGCCTCCAATCTATCCAGATCCCTCTGTAGTAGTATACTGTCCTCTTCAGTGTTAATTACTTTACACAGTTTAGTGTCATCTACAAAAATTGATATTTTACTATGCAAGCTTTCTACAAGATCATTAATACATATATTGAAGAGAATAGGGCCCAATGCTGACCCCTGTGTGCAATGATTAGTTCTGCATGTGAGGTAGGCAAATATCCGTGAAAACAAAATTACATTGGAGGGTACGAGTCCATCATCTAATATGGCTGTTATCCACTCACGGAAGCGAATATATCCGGACCTGCATATGTGAGGAATGATCGAGAGGATTTTTTAGATGCCTAATAATCCACATCTTCTGGATCGGATAGTACAGGGGTGGCGAGCCGCATGCGGCTCCTTGCGCCTTCATTTGCGGCTTGCAGGGTAGCGGTGCGGCCAGCGATTACTCTCCTCTCTGCAATGCGTAAGTGAAGTGGTGGAAGGCTGGAACGAGGCGGAAGAGTGGAGGATTCAGAGCGCTGAGAGCGGGCACGTGACTCAGTCACTCACTGCAGCGCCGCCTCTCCTCCGGCAGAGAAGGCGAAGCTGCAGTGCTTAACCCCGCCACCAGCCGCCGATGTGCCCGCCCACGGCCCCACACCGCTATCTGTGAGTGTGTTTGTGTGTGACCTAATGCCCGCCCCGAGTCTTCTCAGTGCCAGCCTAGCAGCCAGATTAATCAGACCGCGGGCTGTGTCTATGGGGGCGGCACGAAGTGGCGCAGCAAGCAAGGAGGACCTGCTTCCAGCTCCATAGTAAATTTTAATGAATGTTAATGGTAGACAGCAGGGCAGGGGAGTGGGCACTCAATCAGAGCAGCAGTGGCAGAGAGACTCACTGAGGCCAGCAGCAGCCATTTTAGTCTGATTACAGCCACTCTGCAGCTTTGGCTCTAATCTGACTGAAATGGCTGCTGCTGGCCTCAGTCTCTCTGCCACTGCTGCTCTTCCTTTTTTTGACAGGTGCCACTGCCGAGCACACCAAGTGTGTCTTAGCGTCTGGGCGGTCGTCTGAGCATCTGTTTGAGCGTCTGGGCGGTCGTCTGAGCATGGGGCGGTCATCTGAGAAACCTTGAAACATATTGTGAAAAACAAAGATTGCCAGAAGTCTCACTAAAGCTGTCTACACTACAGGTAGGAAAGGTGGTTTAAATGCACTTTTAAATGTTTGATAACTCAATTGCAGTAATACTGTCGTGTGCACGCATATTTGTGTAAACGGATAGCTTGTGGCTCCTGGCAGTCATACGATTTTTTTTTCTGGCTCTTTGTGTCTGTAAGGTTGGCCACCCCTGGGATAGTATATGAATATTTATATTCTTTACATCACCTGTGCATGTAATCTTATGCAGATTACCTATTACAATCGTTCTACCTCTTCTACCGGTTTTTACAAGTATATGAACATTTTATATATCTCACATCGCCTATGCATGATTATATCTAACAACATTTTTGTCCTTTTATAAATTTTATGTTGAACTAATCATTGCACACCCATTGTATGTGTTTTTATACAGGATAACCATCTCCCATTTTTTCTTTTTCCTGTTCTCACAAGTAACATGATGAAGTAACTACCATATATTTTTATTGCATTTTCATGTATTGCTTAGATTTTTAAGATTTTTTTGCACAGATCGTGCTTTTTTTAAACCATTAAATACCTAGCTACCTCTTTATTTTGAAGTGTTCTGTTTCTATAGTCCAAGTGGTTAATGCTCAGCCCCCACTATTACTATTATCATGTCCTATTCTTGTTTGCAATTTCGGACAAGAAAAGGTATTTTCTATGCGAGTGCCGGCGATGTGTGGTTCGCAAAATGCGGAATGCACATTGCCGGTGTCCGTGTTTTGCGGATGAGCAAAACACATACGGACGTGTGAATGGACCCTTAATCTACTTAGCAGGAATATAACTAAGCTAAGGCTACTTTCACACTCAGGTTTTGGCTTTCCGTTTGTGAGATCCGTCATGGGCTCTCACAAGTCGTCCAAAACGGATTAGTTTTGCCCTAATGCATTCTGAATTGAAACGGATCCGCTCAGAGCGCATCAGTTTGCCTCCTTTTAGTCACCATTCCGCTCCGGAGGCGGACACCAAAACGCTGGTTGCAGCGTTTTGGTGTCAGTCTGACGAAACTGAGCCAAACTGATCCGTTCTGACACACAATGTAAGTCAATGGGGACAAATTCGTTTTCTATGACACAATCTGGCACAATAGAAAACGGATCCGTGTCCCATTGACTTTTAATGGAGTTCATGACGGATCCGTCTTGGCTGTGTTACAGATAATACAAACTGATCCGTTCATGACGGATGCATGCAGTTGTATTATTGTATCGGATCCGTTTTGCAGATCCATGATGGAACGTGAAAGTAGCCTAAGTAAGTTTTAGGCAAAAAATCTGGGCCTTTGTTTTCCTGCAATAACAATCTGTGAGGTTTTCCTCATGAATATTTGTGCCCCTCACCCTGCTCTGCAAAGGGAGTGAATACAAGTGCTGCCCTAAGTAACATGTCTTCCTGCTGGGAGATTAAGCAGCATGTTATATGTGTAGGACTACAAGTTCGAGCTGTACAATGACACTGTTGATACACACAGGATCTTCCCCCTACCTGTTCTTGTGCAATGCTCGGCAGAAATCCTCTTGTTTGTCAGCTCCTGTGCCCAGCATTTGTCTCCTCACTGCCTGCAGCTACTCAGTAATGCCTTCAAGGGTTTATGTCACCAGAATTAACCCTATTAAACTGGCAGACATTAGCGATGTGCTAATGTCAGCAGACCCTAACTGTACTATTTTTATGCTCATAGATGCCCCGGTTACTGCACAATTTTAACTTTGATTATATGAAAATTAGCCTCTAGGAGCAGGGGGCATTGCTCCTGCTCCTAGAGGCTCCGTTCACCCACCTAAAGTCACGCCCTGCCGTCCTTGATTGACAGGGCCACAGTTCGTCTTCTCCTGCTGGCCCTGTGCGCTGAATAAATCTCCCGCCTGATCAGTGCTAGCACACAGGGCCCACAGGAGGAGACTAACGCTGCCTGGCCCTGTCAATCAAGGATGGCAGGGCGTGACTTGAGGTGGGAGAACGGAGCCTCTAGGAGCAGGAGCAATACCCCCTTGCTCCTAGAGGCTAATTGGCATATCAAAGTTAAAATTGTGCAGTAACCAGTAAACAGTTAGGGTCTGCTGACATTAGCACATCGCTAATTGAGGCCAGTTTAATAGGGTTAATTCTGGTGACAGAAACCCTTTCAGCCCTGAGTCTGTGCTGCTGAAAGGGTCAATCTTTCATGAATAATAAGCTCAGCCAGGTCTGTGGCCAGCACAGTGACACCAAATCTCATCAGAGAAGGGAGAGAAGCTGACATCACAGATCATGTGACCATCAGTGAAATCTGAGAAAGCAGCAACTGGAGATAAAGTAAGTGAATTGTAAAGTCCTTACATTTGCCTAGTTAGAAACATACAAAGAACAAAAAAATAATAACCAGACAACCCTTTTAACAGACAGACAGACCAAAGAGTGGTACCATCAGTATGACAGAAAAGTGCTCACTGGCTGAATTGCCCACACAGAGACGGCATGTCATTCACTGCTTCTCCCCTGTGCGAAATGATGACCTGATCGCTTCTTTTACCCCTGCTGGTCATGCAGTGCCCTACCAACAATGATGTAATGCAAAGTCCTGCATTCAAGACTGTTTTGTCCAGTCTTTTTGAGACAACCTGTGACAGAGGTCCCGAACACAGCCTCCAATGCAGATGTGAACATGCATATATGTTAGGGTTTGTTCACATCTGCATTGGAGGCTTTGCCCCGGGCCTCTATTGCAGATTGTGTCAAAAAGACTGGACAAAACAATATTGCATGGAGGACTTTTTTATTCCAGTAAAACAATAGGATATAGTCAATGTAGTGTATTCAGCTCTGTTCATGTCATCTGACACTTCCGTTAATGGAGCAGAACAATGGAAATAAACAACAGTAATGTGAACTCTGCCATACATGTATATATGCATAATACAAACACAATTTAAATATACATTTTCATTCTTACTACACAGTATATACACATTGCATACATACATTATCCATTCAAGAAATGTACACAAAAATAAATACATGCCCATTACAAATAGTAAGCGCTTTATACATACACTTTAGCGCTTTATACATACACTTATATTACACTTACCTGAAATAGCTGAGGTCTGGATATCATGCAGACAGCCTGGGACATCAGAAAAGGAGCCACAGGGACATCCAGGGAGTTGGCAGAGGACAGGGTGCTGTTTCTATGTTTTCTCTCTCCTGTCTGCAGTGACCCTCCCCTCCCCTCCTCTGATGCAAGTAGGTGCATAAAGTTAAAACAGCCAAGAAACTCAGCCGCTGGAGAAGGACAGCCAGGAGCTCTAGAACAGGGAAGAAGGAAGAGCCAGTCTTCTGTGAAGAAATAGACCGGTGGCAGGGACCTCATTCCAAATTCCTTCCTCTGCTGGCAGCTAACACAGCAGAGGTAACTACAATGGAAGGGTTGGGCCCACTAGGGAGATTCACTGGCTCCTCGTTTCTTCCCGCCCTGTACACCCTACCGATGATGCCATGATGTGATTTTTTTCCCCTAGCAAGCCAGCTAAGACTGTCATTCACTAATTCTTGTCCCCTGCGCCCTACCTGTGTTCAAGCAAATCTCATAATTGTAGCATCCATAGGGCACAGAGGAGATACTGAGAGCTGTCTTATTAGGAAAATAGCAAGACTGCAAGCAAGCTGACCTTGTATGCTGGTAGATAGCACAGCACAGGGTATGGGTGAAGCAGTAAGTGTGAACCAATCTTTGGTGATAGAGGTGTGCGAACTCGCAGCTGCAGAACCAAGACAGCAAAGCATTTTTGCATCCCCCTTGGCTGCCATGAGGCGATGCCCTAGGCGAGTGCTTACTTCCATCTATCCTTTGTCCTGGCCCTGTATAGCACCTGTTTTTTAACACCTTCCGAACATTTCCTGTACGTAAACAGCATGTGTCCGTTCTTTACCTCTTTAAAGGGCCTATTTCCATTTAACATTTTGGATTTTTTCTTCTCTCCACGTTCCAATAACCATTACTTTTTTTTTTTCCGTTCACATAGTTATATGAGGGCTTATTTTTTGCAGGACAAGATGCATTTTTTTAATGCCACCATTTAATTTACCATGTCTTGTATTAGAAAACGGGAAGAAAATTCTGTGTGGCAAAATTGAAAACAAAACAAAATTCCGGCAATGTTTTGGGGGTTTTGATATCGCAATGTACTAAAAATGACCTGATGTCCTTATTCTGCAGCTAAATACAAATGAGGCAATACCAAACTTGAATAGATTTTTTTTTTTTGTGTCACTACTTTCTTTGAATCACCATATTCTGACAACTATGCAAAATTACTTCGGATGAAGGCACCACGTGGAACCGAACCCGTTTGGGAACAGTTTTTTTTAAAATACAAATACATTTATAAAGTTATTGCGCAAAGTCTCAAGAATTTCGGCTCATCTGAGCCAATACATTCTAAGGCCTCCTGCACACGACCTTTTTTTTTTTGGGGCGTTTACGGGCTGTTTTTTGCGTTCCATATACAGTCCGTATATGGAACCATTAATTTCAATGGTTACGCAAACAAAACCGGAATGTACTCCTTATGCATTTCGTTTCCGTATTTCCGTTACGTTAAAAGATAGGACATGTCCTATTATTGCCTGCAAATCAGGCGGGATGAGAGGAAAGTTTTATTGGCACTATTTTGGGGTGTATATGACTTTTTGATCTCTTGCTATAACACTTTTTGTGATGTAAGGTGACAAAATGCCTTTTTTTACACCGTTTTAATTTTTTTGACTGTGTTCATCTGAGGGGTTAGGACATGTAGTATTTTTATAGTTCAGGTTCTTACGGACGTGGCGATACCTAATATGTATACTTTTTTATTTTTTTATTTTAGTTTTGCAAAATAATATTTTTGAAAAAAAAATGTAATCTTTGTTTTAGTGTCTCCAAAGTCTGAGAGCCATAGTTTTTTTTTTTTTTTTATAGGCAATTGTGGCCAAATAGAATTAAAATTGGGGAAGGGGATTATAAATGTAGTACTCCATGGAAGTGCAGAGACCCGGATGATCGGGGCTTGTGTCACACTGAGTGGTGGAGTCCTTCCGTATCCCCCTCCTGTGACACACACTGCACTTTTTTGGGGATCCGTTCGCCTCCAGTTCCCGAGGTACTCCGGCCTGCTTTTTCCCGGTCAGAAAAGATCAGGTCCTTGAGGACCTGGTTGGCCACCAAAGTAAGGAATCACTGGCTCAAAATCCTCTGGGGTACACCAGACAAGTTCACAGGTAGGGGAAATCAGGTGGACTTATCTGGTGAGCCAGAAAACTAGTACGAGCCACAGGGCTGCTCATACTAGTGTGGGCCACAGGGTCCCTGGCATAGGGGTCCCCTTGCTCCGCCAGGCGGAGTGTTCTGTCAGAAAACCTTAAATCGTCAGATTCCCTTACCCAACGTGACTTCCGGGGGTGTGCGACGGCACGGCGCCTCAATTCAAGCGCAGTACCAGGGCATGGGTAATGGTAAAATTACAGTGAGCGTTGACTCATGGACGCGCGACGCTCTCAGGGGTAAGGAGATCTGACGGTTTTTTGTCTTGTTAAATCTCTTTACCCTCACACTGCGCACGCGCGGATTGAAGCCAGGCAGCAATGAATCTGAAGCGCGCTCTGTAGTGAGTGTAAGGAGATTTTACAATTCGCGCGTGCGCAGTGTGAGGGTAAGGAGATTTAACAAGACAAAAGACGGTCAGATCTCCTTACCCCTGAGAGCGTCGCGCGTCCATGAGTCAACGCTCACTGTAATTTTAACTTACCCATGCCCTGGTACTGCGCTTGCACGAAGGCGCACACCCCCGGAAGTCACGTGGGGTAAGGGAATCTGACGAGTTAAGGTTTTCTGACACAACACCTGCAGGACAGCTCTTTGCACTAGCATTGTGACTACAGCTAACTGCCCTGCCTCTTTCTCAAGATAGGGATGCCTGCAAAGTAAGGAAGATTCTTTACTTCACAAACACCACTTCAGCTGCCAGCAGCCTAGTCAGCTAGTGCGACATCGCTAGTGCAGAGAGATAGGTGGTGTGCTGTTACTGAAGTACAGCCCTGCTGTCTGCAAGGGGACCACTAAGGGGGTATTCTGATGTGAAGTGGGACCACTAAGGGGTCTATGTAATGTAAAGGAGGAACTATGAGGACATCCTATTATAAAGGAGGCACTGTGCAAACACACCTACTGGGAGATTGGAGCACTCTACTATGAAAGGGAAACTAAGAGAGCAAAACTATTATGAAGGGGATATTCTGGTATGAAGAAGGTATTCTACTATGCAGGAGGGAAACTGCTGTGAAGGGTGCCCTCTACTATAAAGGATAAAGGGTGCACTAGGGGGTAAAACTACTATGAGAGGGCACTAAGGGGGAATTCTACTACGATCACGGGCACAACGGACAAAATTACTGTGAAATAGTGGCTGATAACAGAACAGCCGCGACTGAGCAATGCATTTTATAGATATAGATATATATATATATATATATACATATATACACACTCACCTAAAGAATTATTAGGAACACTATACTAATACGGTGTTGGACCCCCTTTTGCCTTCAGAACTGCCTTAATTCCACGTGGCATTGATTCAACAAGGTGCTGATAGCATTCTTTAGAAATATTGGCCCATATTGATAGGATAGCATCTTGCAGTTGATGGAGATTTGAGGGATGCACATCCAGGGCACGAAGCTCCCGTTCCACCACATCCCAAAGATGCTCTATTGGGTTGAGATCTGGTGACTGAGGGGCCATTTTAGTACAGTGAACTCATTGTCATGTTCAAGAAACCAATTTGAAATGATTCGAGCTTTGTGACATGGCGCACTATCCTGCTGGAAGTAGCCATCAGAGGATGGATACATGTGCTCATTCTGTTTACGCCAAATTCGGACTCCATTTGAATGTCTCAACAGAAATCGAGACTCATCAGACCAGGCAACATTTTTCCAGTCTTCAACAGTCCAATTTTGGTGAGCTCGTGCAAATTGTAGCCTCTTTTTCCTATTTGTAGTGGAGATGAGTGGTACCCGGTGGGGTCTTTTGCTGTTGTAGCCCATCCGCCTCAAGGTTGTGCGTGTTGTGGCTTCACAAATGCTTTGCTGCATACCTCGGTTGTAACGAGTGGTTATTTCAGTCAACGTTGCTCTTCTATCAGCTTGAATCAGTCGGCCCATTCTCCTCTGACGTCTAGCATCCACAAGGCATTTTCGCCCACAGGACTGCCGCATACTGGAGGTTTTTCCCTTTTCACACCATTCTTTGTAAACCCTAGAAATGGTTGTGCGCGAAAATCCCAGTAACTGAGCAGATTGTGAAATACTCAGACCGGCCCGTCTGGCACCAACAACCATGCCACGCTCAAAATTGCTTAAATCAGCTTTCTTTCCCATTCTGACATTCAGTTTGGAGTTCAGGAGATTGTCTTGACCAGGACCACACCCCTAAATGCATTGAAGCAACTGCCATGTGATTGGTTGACTAGATAATTGCATTAATGAGAAATAGAACAGGTGTTCCTAATAATTCTTTAGGTAAGTGTGTGTGTATATATATATATAAATATATACACACAGTACAGACCAAAAGTTTGGACACACCTTCTCATTCAAAGAGTTTTCTTTATTTTCATGACTATGAAGGCATCAAAACTATGAATTAACACATGTGGAATTATATACATAACAAACAAGTGTTATACAACTGAAACTATGTCATATTCTAGTTTCTTCAAAGTAGCCACCTTTTGCTTTGATTACTGCTTTGCACACTCTTGGCATTCTCTTGATGAGCTTCAAGAGGTAGTCCCCTGAAATGGTCTTCCAACAGTCTTGAAGGAGTTCCCAGAGATGCTTAGCACTTGTTGGCCCTTTTGCTTTCACTCTGCGGTCCAGCTCACCCCAAACCATCTCGATTGGGTTCAGGTCCGGTGACTGTGGAGGCCAGGTCATCTGGCGCAGCACCCCATCACTCTCCTTCATGGTCAAATAGCCCTTACTTTCAAAGTTTTCCCAATTTTTCGGCTGACTGACTGACCTTCATTTCTTAAAGTAATGATGGCCACTCATTTTTCTTTACTTAGCTGCTTTTTTCTTGCCATAATACAAATTCTAACAGTCTATTCAGTAGGACTATCAGCTGTGTATCCACCTGACTTCTCCTCAACGCAACTGATGGTCCCAACCCCATTTATAAGGCAAGAAATCCCACTTATTAAACCTGACAGGGCACACCTGTGAAGTGAAAACCATTTTAGGGGACTACCTCTTGAAACTCATCAAGAGAATGCCAAGAGTGTGCAAAGCAGTAATCAAAGCAAAAGGTGGCTACTTTGAAGAACCTAGAATATGACATATTTTCTGTTTCACACTTGTTTGTTATGTATATAATTCTACATGTGTTAATTCATAGTTTTGATGCCTTCAGTGTGAATCTACAATTTTCATAGTCATGAAAATAAAGAAAACTTTTTGAATGAGAAGGTGTGTCCAAACTTTTGGTCTGTACTGTATATAGAAGGACACGGTTTTGCATGGGTATATTTAATCTATTTCATTTAATGTTTGTGTGTGTCATTAAAAGATATCGCCAGTATCCCCCATAACAGTGACCTCTACATCACCCTACCCCTTAACATTGACCCACAACTTTAAAATTGGACCTCCACAGCAGTCCATCCCCTTAACTTTGACCTTCACAGCAACTCGCCCCTTTAAAAGTGAGTTTCACAGCAACTCGCCCCTTTAAAAGTGAGTTTGACAGTGACCTCCACAGTGCCCGCCCCTTTAACAGTGACCTCCACAGTGCCCAACCCTTTAACAGTGACCTCCACAGTGCCCGCCCTTTTAACAGTGACCTCCACAGTGCCCGCCCCTTTAACTGTAACCTATTGGCTGATAAGGGACATGTGACCGTGTGTCCGTGTGTACAGTCTATTTATGGCTGTGTTTTTTGAAAAGCTGGATAAATTAAATATTAACTTATATTGACCAACACACCTCATATGACTGAATATTTAAGGACCCGCAAATTGCTAAAACCTGTGATCAGTTGTTATAGAAACCTGGAGTAGGACCTGCGAGGTTCTATTGGCTAATAAGGGACATGTGACTGTCTAAAGGGCAGTTTAAGTGAAAGGCTTGCTGGCTTGTATGGCTAATGCAGGTCATTTTTGGGGAATATCTCAGGAACGGTAAGTCGTAGAGAGCTGAGAACATTCCTGGACACCTGATGTACCTGTGTGCCAAATTTGGTGAAGATCGGTCCAGTCGTTTGGTTGCGCATAAAAAGAACGTCCAGACAGAAACAAATTTTTATATATATATATATATATAAAAGATAGCAAAGGACATGGCTTTGCACGGGTATATTTTATGTTTCCGTGTGTCGTAAAAAGATATCAACAGTTTCCCCCATAACAGTGACCTCCACAGTGACAGCCCCTTTAACAGTGACTTTCATAATGACAGCCCCTTTAACAGTGACTTTTACAATGACAGCCCCTTTCACAGTGACAGCCCCTTTAACAGTGACTTTCACAGTGACAGTCCCTTTCACAGTGACAGCCCCTTTAATAGTGACTTTCACAGTGACCGCCCCTTTAACAGTGACTTTCAGTGACCGCCCCATTAACAGTGACCGCCCCATTAACAGTGACCGCCCCATTAACAGTGACCGCCCCATTAACAGTGACTTTCACAGTGACCGCCCCATTAACAGTGACCGCCCCATTAACAGTGACTTTCACAGTGACCGCCCCATTAACAGTGACCGCCCCATTAACAGTGACTTTCAGTGACCGCCCATTTAACAGTGACTGCCCCTTTAACAGTGACTTTCACAGTGACCGCCCCATTAACAGTGACTTTCACAGTGACAGCCCCTTTAACAGTGACTTTCACAGTGACCGCCCCTTAAACAGGGACCTTCATAGAGCTTGCCCTTTTAATAGTGACCTCCACAGTGCCCGCCCATTTAATAACAGTGACCTTCACTGTGCCCGCCTCTTTAAAAACAGTGACCTTCACTATGCCCAACCCTTTAAGCAGTAAAGAAAAATGGCTGGGTTGTTAGGAAAAACTGAGTAAAACTGTGTTTATGGCAGTTGGTATTTGAAGAGAAAGACTTGCAGGCTTGTATTGGGGGGGGGGGGGGGCTCATTTTTTGGGAATATCTAAGGGACAGTACGCCCTAGAGAGCTAAAACCTTCCCGGACACCTGATGTACCTGTGTGCCAAATTTGGTAAAGATCTGTCCAGTCGTTTGGTCGCGCATAAAGAACGTCCAGACAGACGTCTAGACAGACAAACTCATTTTTATATATATAAGAGACTAGCAGAAGGACCCGGCTTTGAACGGGTATATTTTATCTATTTCATTTTATGTTTTGGTGTGTCGTAAAAAAATATCAACAGTTTCCCCCATAACAGTGACCTCTACAGTGCCTGCCCCTTTAACTGTGACTTTCACTGTGACCGCCCCTATTAACTGTGACCGCCCCTTTAACTGTGACTTTCACAGTGGCCACCCCTTTAACTGTGACTTTCACAGCGATCGCCCCTTTCACAGTGGCCGCCCCTTTAACTGTGACTTTCACTGTGACTGTCCATTTAACTGTGGCTTTCATTGTGACCGCCCCTTTAACTGTGACTTTCACAGTGACCGCCCCTTTAACTGACTTTCACAGTGACCGCCCCTTAAACTGTGACCGCCCATTTAACTGTGACTTTCACAGTGACCGCCCCTTTAACTGACTTTTACAGTGACCGCCCCTTTAACTGTGACTTTCACAGTGACCGCCCCTTAAACTGTGACCGCCCATTTAACTGTGACTTTCACAGTGACCGCCCCTTTAACTGACTTTCACAGTGACCGCCCCTTAAACTGTGACCGCCCATTTAACTGTGACTTTCACAGTGACCGCCCCTTTAACTGACTTTTACAGTGACCGCCCCTTAAACTGTGACCGCCCATTTAACTGTGACTTTCACAGTGACCGCCCCTTTAACTGACTTTCACAGTGACCGCCCCTTAAACTGTGACCGCCCATTTAACTGTGACTTTCACAGTGACCGCCCCTTTAACTGACTTTTACAGTGACCGCCCCTTTAACTGTGACTTTCACAGTGACCGCCCCTTAAACTGTGACCGCCCATTTAACTGTGACTTTCACAGTGACCGCCCCTTTAACTGACTTTCACAGTGACCGCCCCTTAAACTGTGACCGCCCATTTAACTGTGACTTTCACAGTGACCGCCCCTTTAACTGACTTTTACAGTGACCGCCCCTTTAACTGTGACTTTCACAGTGACCGCCCCTTAAACTGTGACCGCCCATTTAACTGTGACTTTCACTGTGACCGCCCCTTTAACTGTGACTTTCACTGTGGCCGCCCCTTTCACTGTGACCGCCCCTTTAACTGTGACCGCCCCTTTAACTGTGACTTTCACTGTGACCGCCCCTTTAACCATCTCCCGACCGCCAAACGCAGGGATGCGTCCTGCGGGCGGTCGGTTTGTTCCTCTTGGACGCATCGGCGCGTCATCTAGCGAGACGCAAAATTTCCTGTGAACGCGCGCACACAGGAGCGCGCGTTCACAGGATCGGAAGGTGAACGAACTGCTCTACAGCCTGCCAGCGGCGATCATTCGCTGGCAGGCTGTAGATGCGATTTTTTTTAACCCCTGAAGGGTATATCAGACGCTGTTTTGTTAACAGCGTCTGATATACCTGCTTACCTGGTCCTCTGGTGGTCCCTTTTGCTTGGATCGACTACCAGAGGACACAGGCCGCTCTGTAAAGTAGCACCAATCCCCACACTACACTACACCCCCCCCTGTCACTTATTAACCCCTTATTAACCCCTGATCACACCCCTGTCATTGATCACCCGCCTGTAAGGCTCAATTCAGACGTCCGTATGCGTTTTTGTTTTGCGGATCCGCAAAACACGGACACCGGCAATGTGCTTTCCACATTTTGCGCATCCGCACATTGCCAGAACTATATAGAAAATGCCTTTTCTTGTCCGCAATTCATTTTTATATATCTCTTATATATATATATAAAAATGAGTGTCTGTCTGTCTAGATGTTCTTTATGCGCAACCAAACGACTGGACCGATCTTCATCAAATTTTGCACACAGGTACATCAGGTGTCCGGGAAGATTTTAGACTGGGTCACAGCTCTCTAGGACGTACCGTTCCTGAGATATTCCCAAAAAATGACCTGCATTAGCCAATAGAAGCCAGCAAGCCTTTCACTTAAATCTGAACTGCCATTTACACGGTCACATGTCCCTTATCAGCCAATAGAAGCTCGCAGGTCCTACTCCAGTTTGCCATAACAGTCCTCTAGGGCGTACTGTTCCTGAGAGATTCCCAAAAAACCTGCATTAGCCAATACAAGCCCCCAAATGCCATGCACAGTCACATGTCCCTTATCAGCCAATAGAAGCTCGCAGGCTCTTAGTTTCCACATAAACAGTTTTATTCCAGGTTTCCATAACAACCTAGCCATTTTTATTCACTGCTATAAGTCAGCTTTAGGCTAGGGCTACACGACAACATGCATAGCTCAACAGACAGTATCACACAGGATAGGATTAGATACACAGCTCAGCAGGCAGTATCACACAGGGTAGGATATAATATACACAGCTCAGCGAACAGTATCTCACAGGATAGGATTAGATACCTTCTGCTGAGCTGTGTATCACACAGGATCGGATTAGATACACAGCTTCGCAGACAGTATCACACAGGATAGGATTAGATATAAAGCTCAGCAGACAGTATCACACAGGATAGGGTTAGATACACAGCTCAGCAGACAGTATCACACAACATAAGATTAGATACACCGCTCAGCAGACAGTATCACATAGGATAGGATTAGATACATGGCTCAGCAAGGATTAGATACACAGCTAAGCAGACATTATCACACAGGATAGGATTAGATACACAGCTCAGCAGACAGTATCACACAGGATAGGATTACATACACACCTCAGCAGACAGTATCACACAGGATAGGATTAGATACATAGCTCAGCAGACATTATCACACAGGATAGGATTACATACACACCTCAGCAGACAGTATCACACAGGATAGGATTACATACACACCTCAGCAGACATTATCACACAGGATAGGATTACATACACAGCTCAGCAGACATTATCACACAGGATAGGATTACATACACAGCTCAGCAGACATTATCACATAGAATAGGATTACATACACACCTCAGCAGACAGGATCACAGGATAGGATTAGATACACAGCTCAGCAGACAGTATCACACAGGATAGGATTAGATACATAGCTCAGCAGACAGTATCACACAGGATAGGATTAGATACACAGCTCAGCAGACAGTATCACACAGGATAGGATTAGATACATAGCTCAGCAGACAGTATCACACAGGATAGGATTACATACACAGCTCAGCAGACATTATCACACAGGATAGGATTACATACACACCTCAGCAGACAGGATCACAGGATAGGATTAGATACACAGCTCAGCAGACAGTATCACACAGGATAGGATTAGATACATAGCTCAGCAGACAGGATCACACAGGATAGGATTAGATACACAGCTCAGCAGACAGTATCACACAAGATAGGATTAGATACACAGCTCAGCAGACAGTGGGGCGGGGTGCTTTAGAGGTCACTGTTATGGGGGAAACTGTCGACACACAAATTAAATTAAATAGATTAAATATACCTGTGCGAAGCCGGGTCCTTCTGCTAGTATATATATAAAAATGAGTTTGTCTGTCTGTACGTTCTTTATGCGCGACCAAACGACTGGACCCATCTTCGCCAAATTTGGCACACAGGTACATCAGGTGTCCGGGAAGGTTTTAGACCGGGTCTCAACTCTCTAGGACTTACTGTTCCTGAGATATTGCAAAAAAATGACCTACACAAGCCTGCAAGTCTTTCTCTTCATAGCCCAACTGCCATACACACGGTCACATCTCCCTTATCAGCCAAGAGAAGCTCGCAGGCCCTTAGTCTCCACATACACTACATTTTTCTCCACTGCTGTAGGTCAACTTTAGGCTATAACGACAATAAGTCGCACAACATAGGGCACAACTATGCTGCTACATGCATCCATCTTGGATGGATTTTTTCCGACTGTTATGTCGCAGTGCGACACCATAGCCTATTATAAAAATAGTTGAGACAAATTGTCACGCGACACGTCGTCATGCAGCCCTAGCATTAAAGGGGCAGGTAATGTGGAGGTCACTGTTAAAGGAGCGGGCATTGTGGAGGTCACTGTTAAAGGGGCTGTAGAGATCACTGTTATTTGTCAATATCTTTTAACGACACACACAAACATTAAATAGATAAAATATACCAGTGTGAAGCCGGGCCCTTCTGCTAGTGTGTATGTATATATATATATATATATATATGTGTGTCTGTCTGTCTGTTCTTTATGCGCGACCAAATGACTGGACCGATCTGCACCAAATTGGTCTCCGCTCTCTAGGACGTACCGTTCCTGAGATATAAAAAAAAAAAAATGCAAATATGGCACCATCACATGACCTGCATTAACCAATAGAAGCCTGCAGGTCTGTTTCCTCATATCCCAACTGCCATATACACGGGGCAGGGCGCTGTGGATGACACTGTTAAGGGAGCAGAGTGCTGTGGACGTCACAGTTAAGGGGCCAGGCTGCTATAGAGGTCAGTGTTAAGGGGACGGTCCGCTATGGAGGTCAGTGTTAAGGGGCAGAGTGCTGTAGAGGTCACTGTTAAGGGGGCTGGTTATTGTGGAAATCACCGTTAAGGAGATGGGGTATTGTGGAGTTCACTAATAAAGGGGTGGGATGCTGTGGAGGTCACTGTTAAAGGGGCAGGCACTGTGGAGGTTACTGTTAAGAGGGAGGGGACTGTGGAGGTCACTATTAAAGGGGCAGCCGCTGTGGGGGTCACTTAAGGCAGCGGGGTACTGTGGAAGTCATTGTTAAGGGAGTGGGGTACTGTGGCAGTCGCTCATAAAGGGGCATGTGCTGTGGAGGTCTCTGTTAATGGGGCAGGGAACAGTGGAGGTCACAGTTAAGGGGACGATTTCTATGGAGGACAGTGTTAAGGGGCAGGGGGCTGTAGAGGTCACTGTTAAGGGGGAGGGTGTTGTGGAGGTCACATTTTAAGGGATCGGAGCTCTGTGGAGGTCACTATTAAGGGGGTGGGTTATTCTGAAAATCACTTAACGAGACTGGGTACTGCGGAGGTAACAAATAAAAGAGGGGCCACTGTGGAGGTCACTCAAAGGGGCAGGTTATTTTGGAAATCACTGTGGAGGTCACTCAAGGGAGCACCGGTGGACTGTGGAAGCCACTATTAAAGAGGCAGCTGCTGTGAAGGTCACTGTTAAGGCAGCAGGGTACTGTGAGTTCACTGTTAAGGGAGCAGGGTACTGTAGAAGTCACTGTTAAATGGGCGAGATACTGTAAAGGTCACGGTGATGGAGAACACTGCGGATATCTTTTAACCTCACACACAAACATTAAATGAAATAGATGAAATATACCCGTATACACACACACACACACACACACACACACACATATAGTGGCTGATAACAGAGAGCAGCAGTGCACAGCCTGACTGAGTACCACAATACTAATGAGGAATATGCAGTCAGCTCACATGCAGGGTCTTGAGAAGTATATGAATAGTCAGATGGCTAGTCTTTATTACTATGGTGTGTGATTGCTCTTGTGAATCAATGGGAAATAATCCAGGAGGTTGATGGGAAGTTGAGATACACAGAAGGCTCTATGCTACACAATGAGAAAGGGAATGAGCATGCTCTGAGGAGTACTGGGCTGTGAATGATGATGTAATGGGTGTGGGCAGGGAAGTATCAGAGGTAGAGCAGTAGGGGGTGTGGAGCAGCACTGATTGGAGGGGAAGTAGGAGGATACAGAGAAGAGCAGCTTCATCACTGCTAACACCCCCACAACCAGGAAGTGTAGAACCAGGAAGAGCTGGCTGCATGGGAGAAATGAGGAGAGCTCAGCTGTATCAAAACATGCATCAAGGTGCTCATATAGCTTTAGTTCATCATAAAATATTTATATTTTCATAGACTCTGAAAACCCTTTTAACCTACCCAAAAATGGAATAAAAAGTGATCACAAAGTCATACACACTCCAAAATGTTATCAGTGAAAAGTACAGATTGACCCAGAAAAATTAGCCTTCACAGGTTGGAATAAAGCAATAAGAAAACCCAAAAAATAAACATTTTTTTTTTCAATATTAAAACACAAGAAAAGCTATACACGTTGTAATCTTACTGACCAAGAGAACAAAGGAAACAGGTCAGTTTTACTGCACAGGAAATGCTGTAAAAACATAACTTATAAAACCTAATTGTGTTTTTCCCCCCATTTCCAGCACATTTAGAATATTTTCCCAGCTTCCCACTAGTATGCAATATTAAACGATGCCATAAGAAAGTACGTCCTGCAAAAAAACAAGCTCTCATACAGCTTGTGAATAGAAAAATAAGAAGAATTATGGTGGTTAAGTATGTTAATAAAAATAAAAGAATCTTATTTTAAATGCATACATAATTTGCATTGTGCAGTAAACTTCCCATAGCATAAACTCTCAAACCTCCTACTCCCACATCATTTTCTAAACTAACTTTCTCTTTGGAATTTGTATGAAATCCATTTTGTAAAACAAAGAAAGGCTGCTTATTCGCTGAAGGGCAATTAACAGAAGTTTATAGAATTTGGAGGGGGGGGGGGGGGGGTTCTCAGAGAGAAACAGAAAGACATAACGCAGGAATGATTTAGCAGCTGCTTCTTATTGCCTGACAGAGCCAGATTCCTGCATAATCTTGACTGGCTCTGTCTATAAAGGAGGGGAAGGAACTAGCAGCGGAAGAAAGAGCAAGGATGCCCAAAGTGGCTTGGGCCCACCCTCTCTCATTTGCATATGGAGCAATTATATTGCTAAGTGTAAGGTAATCATTACATTCGGCTAAGCTAGACCTACAAGGCACTGCACCCTGTTAAATACGAAAATTCTTGGTGACAGACTTCATTTAAAAAAGTTAACTTGTTTGCAGCAGATTACCTGATGGTATTATCTGAAGAGCCGCTCACAACTAAACGATCCCGGTACTGTAGACAAGCAATGCCACGTTTGTGCCCATTTAGTGTGCGAACAAACTCACAAGTACTAGTGCTCCAAACCTAAAGAGAATAAGTAAAAAGGTATGATTCTGAAGTAGAAATAATGCTACTGATAAATTTCTTTTAACTCTTTCCTACATCCTTGATACTAATAGTTTGATCTCAGCTTATGTAACAATGACAATCACAGTTTTAAAACAAGTCCATGTTCAAGGTTTTAACTGTGATATATAGTGCGTTAGTGACCCATTCAAACACCAGTATTTTTGGTCCGCATCCGATCTGCATTTTGTGCAGGTTGGATGCGGACTCATTCACTTCAATGGGCCTGCAAAAGATGCAGACAGCACACCATGTGCTGTCCGCATCCGTACGTCCATTGCCAGGCACCTGCAAAAAAAAAAAAAAAAGTTCTATTCTTGTCTGCTTTATGGACAAAGATAGGATTGTTCTGCAGGACCTCCCGTTCCATAAAATGCGGAACGCACACAGCTGATATCCGTGTTTTGCAGATCTTTAATTTGCAGGATACAGCCATGTGCATTAGCCCTTAGGCCTCATGCACACGACCGTTGTTGTGTTCCGTTCCGCAAAATGGGGTTCCGTTGTTCCGTGATCCGTTTCCATGCGTCTTCCTTTATTTTTGGAGGATCACCAGACATGAAGGAAAGTAAAAAAAAAATCAAGTCAAGTTTGCCATGCAAATGATAGGAAAAAAAAACGACGCGGATGACAATCTTGCGTGCCTCCGCGTTTTTTCACGGTCCCCTTGATTTGAATGGGTCCGCAAACAGTTTTCCGTGAAAAAAATAGGACAGGTTATATTTTTTTGACGGACTGGAACCACGGATGGCAAACGGTGCATTAGCCGAGTTTTCAACGGACCCATTGAAAGTCAATGGGTCCGCAGAAAATCACGAAAAATGGAACAACGGACACGGAATAAAACAACGGTCGTGTGCATGAGGCCATAGAAACATGTCCTAGTGAAAACTGCATGTACCTGCAGCTTTATTTCTCGACCCGATTTCTAAATAAACCAATTTGCGATATATTACGAATAAAGCCTCAATTTTGGGCCTGTTTTAAAGTTTTCAAAATAAAAAAAAGTCTGCATAATTACATAGTTGATACGGTTGAAAAAAAGACATAAGTCCATCAAGTTCAACCAAGGGATAGGTGGGGACGCGAATGCCAGAAGAAAGTGAGACTCAGATTTCTACACGTTTTCATAAGCATTAATGTTGTTTATTTTTGAGAATTCATCTAAACCCTTTTTAAAACTGTCCACTGACTGGCCTAATGACTGTGCTTCTTTGGACAATAACAACTGTGAAAGAACAGTTATGTTTGGGCTTCCCTAATCTTTTTATTCAGCCATATTATTCCCTGTTTCATTTTCACAGCTACATGCCTTTTAGGCCTATTGCACACGACCGTATGGCTTTTTCAGTGTTTTGCGGTCCGTTTTTCATGGATCCGTTGTTCCGTTTTTTGTTTCCGTTTCTGTTCCGTTTTTCCGTATGGCATATACAGTATACAGTAATTACATAGATAAAATTGGGCTGGGCATAACATTTTTAATAGATGGTTCAGCAAAAAACGGAACGGAAACAGAAGACATACGGATGCATTTCCGTATGTGTTCAGTTTTTTTTGCGGACCTATTGACTTGAATGGAGCCACGGAACGTGATTTGCAGCCAATAATAGGACATGTTCTATGTTAGAACGGAACGGAAAAACGGAAATACGGAAACGGAATGCATATGGAGTACATTCAGTTTTTTTTGCGGAACCATTGAAATGAATGGTTCCGTATACGGAACACAAAAAAGGCCCAGTAAACGGGGAAAAAAAACGGCCGTGTGAAGGGGGCCTTACTCAGTAGCACAGAGCATCTCCCTTTTGTTAGCACTGTACTGCTGTGACATCCTTTCCTTTACTTCCCACTATCTTTGTTCCTGAGATCACAGAACAGATGATGGACAAATCACAAAGACACACAGGAAGCTCCTGTGATGTTCAGAAGCAGTTTTAAGCTCAGGATCTCAGCTAGCTCTGACACACCTCCAACTCCCTCTCAGCCGTCTTGAGTTTGTTACCAGGGGTGGATCTTGCCCGACAACAGGCAAAGGACAGCAACTTAGGTTGAAGTAAGACCCCTATTAGTCATAATAAAAAAAATTCACATGGATTCAGGTACATTTTTCTAATAAGTGGATTTAGAAATCTGCTAGTTAGACCATTCTCCATGAAATTAAATTGACAGGATACGCAGGTAGAGACAGCTTGTTTCTACCTGTCAAATTGTACAGATCCCCAGGGGACTATAGCATGGACTTCTGTGCATTCTAACTTCCTCCATTAAGCAGAGATCATACTCTGTCACATATGGGGGTACTTTTTCCCTGAAAAGAAGTGAGAAGATGAGCGCTTGCTCATTTAATCTCCTCACTATGCCTAATTAGGCCATGTAATGACACCATGACCCAGACATTTACTAGCAGCCTGATCATGCCTCCAAAGAACTTGCACCAAATACATCAATAATGTTTACATTTTACACTGTCCCTATCCTATCCATACTCGATCTAGGGAGAGTAAAACATACGGACAGCTTCTCTAAAGATACCCATTACACGCTGCAGTAATATCAATAACATCACTAGAGAGGAATTTTTTATATATTTCTGACAGATAGAAAAAAAATTCAGCCAGAAAATACATTTTCGATATAATCAATATAAACCAAGGTACCCAAAAAATATCAAATATTCACATTGCGATAACTGAATATGCAAAATTAAATATTACCTTAAAATGTTTCAGTTCACAAATACCAGAAGTCTAGCAGCCAAAATGGAGTCTATGGTACTAGAGGAACACCTAGATGTACTTGGTGTGGCTGAGACATGGCTGGACACTTCACATGACTGGGCTGTTAATATTCAGCGTTTTATACTCGTTAGAAAAGACAGGGTCAATAGAAAAGGTGTGTGCCTGCATTTGAGTAGTGAGGCAATTGTGGGAAAGGATGCTGAAACTTTATGGGTGGAATTGCAAAGGGGAAAACTCTGAAAGAACATAATCCATGTAATCTAACATAACATGGAAGACAGAAGTTCAGATTTATAACCAAATAGAGCAGGCTGCAAAGCCGGGTACAGTGGTCATAAGGAAAGATTTTAACTTCCCAGATATTGATTGGATCATGGTTCTGCCTCAACTGCAAAGGGTAGAAAATTTGTTGAAGATCCCACTAAGGGTGATGCTACAGTATGTTGGATCTGGTAATTTCTAACAATGCAGAGCTAGTTGGAACTGTTCGTGAAAAACACTTGGTAATAGTGACCACAATATAATTATGTCTGTGAAGGTTCTCATTTATCCAGGTCATGGTATATCTGTAAAGAATAAATCAAGGCAACTGGACTTTCTGTAGATTTCTTGAAAATGTTTCACTCGTTCTTCCAACGAGCTTTCTCAATCACAGTCACTCAGAATTGAGAAAGCTCGTTGGAAGAACGAGTGAAACATTTTCAAGAAATCTACAGTAAGTCCAGTTGCCTTGATTTATTCTTTACAGATACAATATAATTATATTTTCCAAAACTGTAAAAAGCAAGCTCTGCCTTGGAGGGCAAAAATAATTTAAATCCATAACAACTAAATATAATTAATAATAAACTGCAAAATTTATTCCTGTAGGTAACAAGTATAAATGGCTAAAATTAAACCCCACATGGTTACAGGTACTGTAAAAAGGGCAATAAATTATAAAAAAAAGGGCACTTAAAGGAAATGTGTCATCATAAAATGACCTACTGTTTAAATCATATTTTATTTTTTATGATTGGCATTTTTAAAGAATTTTTGATGATGCTATATAAAAAAAAAACAAAAAAACAAACAGCAGTTTTCATACTGGCCACTTCTTAGTCTGTACAGATCACTTTACTGCAGTTACCTGTATATCTATACCCAAAGGTGTTATGATTACAGGCAGGATTAGAATGATAGATAAAACAGAATGCACCATTCACAATAGGTTATTATCAAAGTTTATCTATTCTTTCCTTGTACAGTGACCTCTGCACAGGTCACAGAGCCTGCTTACAAAACTCTTCCACAGAAGTCAGAAGTGCTGTAAAGCAATTTTTTTTTTAAATGCTCTCTGAATGCTGTTAAGAAAAGCTCAGGCAAGGTGGCAGCCACCATAATCATGTTCAGGGAACAGAATAAAAAAAATCTGCAATCAGAAAACAAAAACAGATTAGAAAAGGATGTGTGTTACTATTTCATTTTAACTGGCAGAAAATAAAATTTTGATAACACATTTCCTTTAAAAGATACAAATCTGAAGGATATGCTGTAGCCTTTGAAATTTACAAAGTGCTTGAAGGCGTTTTCAGAGATTTTTTTTACTGATGACCTATCCTCTGGATAGGTCATCATTATCTGACTGGTGGGGATCCCGGGTGTTGGACTAGCAGATCAGCTGTTCGAGCAGTTTTTGCAAAGGCATTTTAGACATTTAATAGGTAAAATAAGGTCTATAGGCATAGAAAGTATAGTTTGTAATTGGACTGAAAACTGGCTGAAGGACCATGTACAGAGAGTTGTGGTCAATGAGATTCTGAATGGTCCCTGGTTATAAGTGGCGTAACCCCAAGGTTCAGTGTTGAGACCTCTATTATTTAACTTATTTATTAATGATCTAGTTTTGCAAGTGACACCAAGTTACTGTGCAGTGTATGGAAGATGTTCATAAACTACCAGCTAAGGCTACTTTCACACTGGCGTTTTGGCTTTCCGTTTGTGAGATCCGTTCAGGGCTCTCACAAGCGGTCCAAAACAGATCAGTTTTGCCCTAATGCATTGTGAATGGAAAAGGATCCGCTCAGAATGCATCAGTTTGCCTGCGTTCCGTCTCCATTGCCTGCAGCGTTTTGGTATCCGTCTGACAAAACTGAGCCAAACGGATCCATTCTGACACACAATGTAAGTCAATGGGGAGGGATCCGTTTTCTATGACACAATCTGGCCACAGTGGACACAGTGTTTGGGCATCAACTTGGCAAATGAGGTTCAATGTGGAAAAATGTAATGGGTCACTTACTAATATTGTGAGGCACATGTAATACTGGATTGATAAAACTGTATGGCTCACGTCAACTACCTCCTCACATAATGAACAACATGGGTTTAATGTGAGGCACCTGATAAAGTTACTTACTATTAGGCTCAGTTCAGACCTGAGCGTTCTGAAAGGAGCGCTCTGTATGCGCGATTGTACGGGCGTTTACAATCGCGCATACAGAAACAAGCGTACACACAGTGTCGCGCGTTCCCGAAAGTCTATGTACGGGAACGCGCGACAAGCGCCCAAAAAAACGCTCCTGTACTTGTTTGAGCGTCGGGCGTTTTACAACGCGATCGTACGCGCTGTAAAACGCCCAGGTGAGAACCATTCCCATAGGGAAGCATTAATTTCTCCTTGTTGAGCGTTTTACAGCGCGTAGGAACGCGCTGTAAAACGCTCAGGTCTGAACTGAGCCTTAATGTGAGGCATGTGGTTTTATCAGTTTGGACTTCCATATGCCTCACAATATTGATAAATGTATTTATTTTATGCACTTACAGGTGAAACTCAAAAAATCTGAATATTGTGCAAAGTTCATTTGTTTCAGTAATGCAACTTAAAAGGTGAAACTAATATATGAGATAGACTCATTACGTGCAAAGCGAGATATTTCAAGCCTTTATTTGGTATAATTTGGATGATTATGGCTTACAGCTTATGAAACCCCAAAGTCTCAATTTTGATGTCCCCTTTGCTCAGGGGGTATGGCTTAATTAGCTGACTAGAAGTGTGACACTTTGAGCCTAGAATATTGCATTTTTTCACAAAATTCTAATTTTAAGCTGCATTAATGCAATTCCTTTTAATTTGCATTACTGAAATAAATGGACTTTTGCACGATATTCTAATTTTTCGACTTTCAGCTGTAACATCCAACTGTCCCCAATGGGGCTCACAATCTAAGTTCCCTATCAGTATGTCTTTGGAGTGTGTTAGGAAACCGGAGTACCCGCAGGAAACCCACGATAAATAACCGCATAATGTACCTAACATTAACCCCATGTTGCCCATGATGTGAGTAGGTACATGATGGGGTTACTTATTAATGTGATGCATGTGGAGGTCCAAATTAATAATGTCATGTGCCTTACATTAATAGTAACTCCTTCATGTACCTCCTCACATAAATGGGCAACATGGGGTTCATGAGAAGTACTTGATAGGGATATTTACTATTTAACGTGGGGTACATTGGTTCAAACTTAGAACACCTCGTATAATATAATATGAGCTACATATAGGTTCAAATTGATAAAACACACAAAAAATACTCACACATTAACATCATGCTGCCTGGCAACATGAGGTTAATGTGTGGGAATTTTCTGTGTTTTTTTTTTTTTTGCATGGAAACAATACTTTTTCTTGGTATCATGAAAATTCTAACATACATTTTTAACACATATGTGGATGATTATATATTAGATATACTTTTGGCCAATATATTTTTTATACAGGCCAATGATCAGGAAAGATTTTCAATGTTAAAAAAGCGTGTTCCCCTATAATTGGACTATGTAAAAGGGCTGTTAGCAGCTCACAAACAAGGCAACTCATCAGGTGATCGCATCTTTCATGCAGCACCAAAAGTGGGATGTTCTACTGACAATATGTAAAGTGAATGAGGAATGAACAATCCTAACATCCACCTTTAACTTTGCACTGGGACATGTGAAAGGCCATTTAAATGAGAGCCAAACAACTTGTTTATTGGGTGGTGTAATAAGACCCTAAGAAAGTAGGCAAATTTATTCCTTCACTATATATATATATATATATATATATATATATATATAAATAATGGCAAATGTGGAATAGTAAATCCGTTTTCCTGTCGCTAGTGGTGTTGCCAAATGAAACATGCTATGTGAGACTTACTGCTGGGTATACAATCTAAAAATTTTCCAGCAATTCCAAAGCTTTTTATTTCACAAACCTTAATTGTCCTATCACCAGAAGCTGAAACAATATATTTGTCATCAAAGTCAACAACGTTAACAGCTGCACGATGACCAACTAGAACACGCCTTAGTGTGATATCTGTGGGAGATGCCATATCCCAGACAGCAATAGATCTGTCCTTTGAACAGGTAACCATTAAACCATTGCAGAACCGAAGATGAAGTACTGCTTCATTGTGATGAATGAGTGTGTTTAGCACCTCTCCACTATTAACATCCCAGACTCTAAAATATAAAAACAATCAACTTGTTAAATCAAATATCCAAGACAAAGGGACATGTAAAAGACTATTATATAGTAACTACTCAGATTGCAGCACTACTGATTTTTAATAACCAACTTTCATGTAGCACACTGAAATAAAGTATCATTAAAGAAGTACTCTGGGATTTAGTGGTCAGCAATCTTGATTCTTTATCCCCCTCAGGCAGGCTTAAATAAATGGACCTAGGTCTTTTATTCAGCCTTACAAACTATGTTTCTATGTTTGCTAATGAATTCCACTTTTCTCATGCCTGGCTTTGTAGAGACAGTGCGGGTGGAGTTTCATCACATTGCAGAGTGTCTTGTGGGGGCAACCATGACAGATTTGTGACAGCTGTTGCCCTCTCACACTGCTGGGTCTCCATGTTCTCCTTTGTAAGGCCTCTTGCACACGGCCGTTGTGATTCCGTTCGGTGCATTGGGGACTGCAATTTGCGGTCACCAATGTACTGGCAACATCCGTGCGGTGGCGGATCCAGACCCATTCAACTTGAATGGGTTAGTGATCCGTCCGGTCTACAAAAAGATAGAACAAGATCTATTTTTTTGCGGAACTGAAGCACAGATCGGAACTCCACGGAAGCACTCTGTACTGCTTCCGTGGGGTTCCGTACCGCACTTTCCGGACCCATTCAAGTGAATGGGTTCGCATCCGTGATGCGGAATGCACATGACTGGTGCCCCGTGTATTGCGGAACCGCCGTATGCGGCCTGTAATACAGCCACGGGAGCACAACAGCCGTGTGCAAGAGGTCTAATTCAACTAGGGCCTGTTTTCTCTCTCTCTCAACTGTTATCACTCTTTACCCTGTCAGCTCTTACATGCAGAAGGCAGAGAGACCAGTGTGATAGTACAGACAGTCTGTGTGAGTCAGAAGGTGGAGTCATACCAGGAGACAAAATGAAAAGGTTCAAAATGTATGGTTGCAACTGAGTTAGGGTGTAACAATTTACAGTGCTAAAATACTGGTGATGAGTTAGTAATATAGTATGTCACAAAATAAAAAAATTAAATAAAAAAACCCTAGAGTGCTTCATTAAAATGCATATAAAATGCAATGTTAAAAACCTTTGATAATTTCAGTTGTGCTACTTTTCTTTTGATAACTATATTTATGATATTTGTAATAATTAGAGAAGACAGCAGAAAAATACAGCAAAAGCACTTTCAGATTTTGTACAAATTAAAAAAGTGAATTAAAACTAGAACACACCTGACAGTAGAGTCTGAAGAACCTGTAACTATGACCCTTTCGTCGTACTGTAAACAAAGGACTGACCCTGTATGTCCGGTTAGGATTTTCAGACACTCCAAGGTTGTTTTGTCCCATATCTGTGGAAAACATTTCAAAGCAAAATACATTTTTATAAAAAAAAAACTAATAAATAAATTTAAACACCAAAAATCTAGATTCTAGATTTTTCACAATAATTACATTGAGTACAGTTGACTGTAATGGACTAATCTATATTTGCATATGTAAACCCTTTCTACTCCGCAGGTTTTTTTTACTTCGTTTTTGCTTTCAGCTCCCAGCCTTCCCAGAGCCATACCTTTTTTTTGGTTTCCATTCACATAGTCATATGAGGGCTTATTTTTTGCGGGACAAGCTGTAGTTTAGCAAACCACCAATTAATATAGCATAAAGTGTAGTGGGAAAAAATTCCAAAGGTGGTGGAATTGGAAAAAAAATTACATTTTGCCACAGTTTTACAGTTTACTGGCTTGTGATCTTCATTCTCCAGCTCAGTACTAATCAGGCGATACCATTTTTTTTTTTTTGCTGTCATTTTCTGACCTCCATAACTTTTTTGTAGTTATGTGTGCGAAGCTGTATAAGGGCTCCTTTTTTGCAGGGTGATCTGTACTTTTCATTGATACCATTCTGGGGCATGTACAACTTTTTGATCACTTTTTATTAAATTTTTTGTGGGAGGAGAAGCGACCAAAAAATGGCAAATTGGAAATTTTGACCCTTCTTTTTCATTTCACCATATTTTGATAGTACGGATGTTTACGCAACCGGCGATACCCATGTGTATTTTTGTTAAATACATTATTTTTGTAAATTCTCATTTTGGGGAAAGGGGGTCGATTTGAACTTTTATGTTTTTTGTAAAAACAATTTTTTTTACACTTTTTTTTATAGTTCCCATAGGGAACTATAACAATCAGTTATTTGATTGCTATTATCAGAATCGAAAATACAAGCATTGGAGTCTATGATGATTTTACTACTTTCCTATGGAGACCTATTATAGGCAAGGGCTTCATAGAAAAGACTGTGCAGCAGCCTCCTGTGATGGACTATGAGAGGGGCTGCTGCATATAAGGTCCTCTGAATGCCGCACAAGGAGCTGGAGCATAACTGCAAGTGAGCACTTCCGGTTTCTAGCACGCTCAGATGCTGTGGTCAGGTTAGACAGTGGCATCTGAAGGGTTAAATGTCCATGATCGGGATTAGCACCGGTCGCGGACATTAGCAGCGGGATGTTTATTTTGTATTTCACAAAAGGTAAACCTAGCTGTTAGGCCTCATGCACACGACCGTTTTTTTTTGCGGTGCACAAAACGGATTTCCGTTGTTCCGTGACCGTTTTTTCTTCCGTGGGTCTTCCTTGATTTTTGGAGGATCCACGGACATGAAAAAAAAAGTCGTTTTGGTGTCTGCCTGGCCGTGCGGAGCCAAACGGATCCGTCCTGACTTACAATGCAAGTCAATGGGGACGGATCCGTTTGACGTTGACACAATATGGTGCAATTGCAAACGGATCCGTCCCCCATTGACTTTCAATGTAAAGTCAGGAGTCCCTCCAATCCGATGGTATATTTTAATTTGAAGCGTCCCCATCACCATGGGAACGCCTCTATGTTAGAATATACCATCGGATTTGAGTTAGATCGTGAAACTCAGATCCGACAGTATATTCTAACACAGAGGCGTTCCCATGGTGATGGGGACGCTTCATGTTAGAATATACTAAAAGAACTGTGTACATGACTGCCCCCTGCTGCCTGGCAGGTGCTGCCAGGCAGCAGGGGGCAGACCCCCCTCCCTCCCCCCTGTATTTAACTCATTGGTGGCCAGTGCGGCCTCCCCTGTATTTAACTCATTGGTGGCCAGTGCGGCCGGCCCCCCCTCCCTCCCTTGTATTTAACACATTAGTGGCCAGTGTGGCCGGCCCCCCCTCCCTCCCTTGTATTTAACACATTAGTGGCCAGTGCGGCCGGCCCCCCCTCCCTTGTATTTAACACATTAGTGGCCAGTGCGGCCGGCCCCCCCTCCCTTGTATTTAACACATTAGTGGCCAGTGCGGCCGCCCCCCCTCCCTTGTATTTAACACATTAGTGGCCAGTGCGGCCGCCCCCCCCCTCCCTTGTATTTAACACATTGGTGGCCAGTGCGGCCGCCCCCCCCCTTGCCCCCCACTAATTTAAATGACCCACCCCCCATCATTGGTGGCAGCGGAGAGTTCCGATCGGAGTCCCAGTTTAATCGCTGGGACTCCGATCGGTAACCATGGCAACCAGGATGCTACTGCAGTCCTGGCTGTGATGGTTACTTATCAATTTTAGAAGCATTATACTTACCTGCGATGTCTGTGACCGGCCGGGCGCTCCTCCTACTGGTAAGTGAAAGATCTGTGCTATAAGCAATGCGCCGCCACCAATGTGTTAAATACAAGGGAGGGAGGGAGTAGGGGCCGGCCGCACTGGCCACCAATGAGTTAAATACAGGGGGGGAGGGAGGGGGGTCATGTACACAGTTCTTTTAGTATATTCTAACCATCACCATGGGAACGCCTCTGTGTTAGAATATACTGTCGGATCTGAGTTTTCACAAAGTGAAAAATCAGATCTAAAAAGCTTTTATGCAGACGGATCAGCGGATCCGTCTGTGTGAAAGTAGCCTATGGACAAGGATGATGGACGCGGATGGCAATCTTGTGTGCATCCGTGTTTTTTCACGGACCCATTGACTTGAATGGGTTCGTGAACCGTTGTCCGTCAAAAAAATAGGACAGGTCCTATTTTTTTGATGACAGGAAACACGGATCATGGATGCGGCTGCAAAACGGTGCATTTTCCGATTTTTCCTCGGACCCATTGAAAGTCAATGGGTCCGCGAAAAAAAAAAACGGAAAACAGAACGGCCGCGGATGCACACAACGGTCGTGTGCATGAGGCCTTAAGGACGTAGCAATTCTTTTTATATGTTTAGCATATTCTATAATCTCAAAGTATTATTTTTTTTCTTCTGTCAACACAGCTATAGAAGGGCTTGCTTTTTGCACAACAAGTTGTTTTTGGAAAACATTTATTTATTAGCTTTTATCTATGTTCTGGGAAAGTGGAAATGAAAAAAATAAACAGCAAATTTAACAAATTTGCATAAATTACCACTATTTACCCCTTTCAAGACAAAGCAATTTTTCACCTGACCAGGCTTAATTTTGCAAATCTGACATGTGTCATTTTATGTGCTAATAACTTTGGAATTCTTTTATTTATCAAAGCCATTCTGAGATTGTTTTCTCGTGACATCCCGTATTTGATGTTAGGGGTAAATTTGGAATGATAACTTTGACTTGTAGATTATAAAAAATCCAAACAGAAATTTTTGAAAAAAATGGAATTTGCTAAATTTGAATTTCTACGCATTAAAGGCAGCTAGTCATAACTCAGTTTTTCCTCAAGATTCCCTATATGTTTACTTTATGTTGGCATCATTTTAAAAATTACATTTTATTTTTTAGGATGTTAGAAGGCTTAGAATTTAAGAAGCAATTTTACAAATTTTCTAAAAAAAAAAAAAAAAAGACTTTTTCAAGGACCAATTCAGCTCTCAAGTCAGTTTGAAGTCTTTACATGATAGTAACCACCCATAAATTACCTTTTTAGAAACTACGCCCCTCGAAATACTCAAAATTTGTTTCACAAACTACCGTATTTTTCGCCCATAAGACGCATCTAGGTTTTTGAGGAGGAAAATAAGAAAAAAAAATTTTTAACCAAAAGGTGTGCTTTTGGTGGGTTTTGAACTAATGGTGGTTTGTGGATGAAACTATTATGGGGGATCTGTGGATGACGCACTGTTATAGGGGTCTGTGGCTGACACTTATGGGGGCATCTGCGGAGGACACTTATGGGGGCAACTGCGGAGGACACTTATGGGGGCATCTGCGGAGGACACTTATGGAGGCATCTGCGGAGGACACTTATGGAGGCATCTGCGGAGGACACTTATGGAGGCATCTGCGGAGGACACTTATGGGGGCATCTGCGGAGGACACTGTTATGGGGGCATCTGCGGAGGACACTGTTATGGGGGCATCTGCGGAGGACACTTATGGGGGCATCTGCGGAGGAGACTTATGGGGGCATCTGCGGAGGAGACTTATGGGAGCATCTGCGGAGGACACTGTTATGGGGGCATCTGCGGAGGACACTGTTATGGGGGCATCTGCGGAGGACACTGTTATGGGGGCATCTGCGGAGGACACTGTTATGGGGGCATCTGCGGAGGACACTGTTATGGGGGCATCTGCGGATGGCACTGTAATGGGAGCATCTGCGGATGGCACTGTAATGGGGGCATCTGCGGATGGCACTGTAATGGGGGCATCTGTGGATGGCACTGTAATGGGGGCATCTGTGGATGGCACTGAAATGGGGGCATCTGTGGATGGCACTGTTATGGGGGCATCTGTGGATGGCATGACACTGCTATGGGAGGGGGATCTGTGGATGACACATCAGAGCCTGAAACCGGAATTTTTACACTGCTGCTCACCAATTGGTTAGTCTGCATAGACTAACCAATTGGAGCGTTAACTGACAAGGTACCACTCCGATTGGTCCCTTGCCGACAATACTGGACTCTGCACTGTCCTTGACAGCATCAGTGCAGGTGCAGAAGCTTTAATCCAAGCGCTGCTAGAGCATTAATATACGTGCTATCTGCATGGAGTATGTGCAGATAGGACGTATATAGTCGTATGGCATTCGTGAAGGGGTTAATGTAAGGCAAAAATAATGTGCAGTTTACTTAGCCATTTTATTACTTTTGCATGATAAATTACTGTTTTATTTAGGGGGGAGGGAGGGGGTTGTGTAGCTGGCCAGCTAAGACCTGTCCTAGGTTGCTAATATGACTTACATGTTTATATAGCTAGACTTGCCAATTAATTGAATGTAGTTCCTATGTTTATATATTAGAGACAGAAAGAGTTATTTACAGCAACTTAATGTTTCTGGATGTCATATAACAGTTATATATTGTGTTCACAGAAGCAGAAAAGATAATATGCCTTTAAAATTCTGTAAATGAATATAAGGTAAGCTCAATGACAACGAGTTAAAATGTTGTTACTGCCCAGGAGTCTTAACCAATCAAAGCAAACCTCATACTGAGCATGTGTGGGAAATCCCCTAGCAGAATCTTCTGAAGTCAGTATAGACCAGAGAAGAGTAACTGGACAGACTTTCCAGTCAAAGCTGTGTTTTATGGGAACAAAAGGCCAAATAGATATTCAGAACATTTATATAATGTTCATATTGTTAATACTGCGATCAGAACTGTATACTGAGACCAGTTGTATGTGTTTGTTTACAGTTCCACCAAACTACGCACAAGCTGCGCAAATCATATCGCAAACTAAACTGCGCTCAGAGTGATTATAAAGTGCTTAAATAACTTCGGCCTCATGCACACGACCGTTGTGTGCATCCACATCCGTTCCGTCATTTTTCACAGTTTAGCGGAGGTCCCATTCATTTCTATGGAGCTGTGAAAAAAAACTGATAGTCCTCTGTTTTTTCTCCGCGTCCGTGATCCGTGATTCCTGTCCGTCAAAAAAATATAACCTGTCCTATTCTTGTCAGTGGAAAACGGAGGACAGACCCATTCAAGTCAATGGGTCCGTAAAAAAAAACGGATGCACAACTGGTATGTCATCCGTGTCCGCCTTCGTTTTTTCTACAAGACCTTGGTGCAATAAAATTACACTTTTCATTAACCTTCCTTTTTTTTCCCCTGTCAGACAAAAAAAAAAGAAGACACAAGGAAACACAACTGAAGCAAAATCGGACACGGACCACTGAAGCCAAATCACTGACAGTGAAAAAACATGACGTGTGCATGACGCTGGGTTTACACCAGAGCGTACTAAACGTACGCTCTGTATGCGCGATTGTACGGGCGCCGCGGAGACAAGCGAATGCCCATTGTCGTGCGCTCCCGGAAGTCTATGTACGGGAACGAGCGACACTACGCCCCAAAGAAGCTCCTGAACTTATTGGGGCATTGGGCGTTTTACAGTGCGATCGTACGCGCTGTAAAACGCTCAGGTGAGAACCATGCCGATAGGGAAGCATTGGTTTCTCCTTGTTGAGCGTTTTACAGTGCGTAGGAACGCGCTGTAAAACGCTCAGGTCTGAACCGGCTGTTAGGCCTTAAAGTGAGAGTACAGATACTGAAGAGAGAAATATATCCACCATTTATGTTGAATAACAAGATTGAACAGTTAACCACTTTCCGTCCGCCCATAGGATATAAACGTCCTATGGGTGGACCTCTATTTCTGAAAGCACGTTTTAAAACGTCCTTTAAGAAATCGCAGCTGCACGCTAATCGTGCAGCTGCTGATCGGGTTGCCCGCTGTCAGTGACAGCAGGGTAACCCTTAGAGAAGGCAGGGACAGTTCCCAGGTGTCCCTGCCTTCTGGATCGCTGCATACACAGCGCTCACCGAGAGTGACCGGAGAGTGCAGGGGCTGCACTGAAGCTGTACAGCACAGAATTACGCTGTACAGCCTCTCTAGGGGGTGCATTTCTTCTGTAACTGGGGCTACTATGTCAGCCCCAGTTACAGGAGAAATCAACAGTGAAGTAAATGTCCCCCAGAGGTCTTGTATGACCTTATGGGGGACGAAAAGTGTAAAATAAAAAAAATAAAAATAAAAGGTTGAAAATAAAAAAAATAAAAAAAGTTTCACATGTGAAAAAAAAAAAGTCCCCAAGTAAGAAATGAAAAAAAAAATGTTAAAAATAGAAAAAATAAAATAAAATAGACATATTTGGTATTGCTGCGTCCGTAAAAACCAGCTCTATAAAAATATCACATGACCTAACCCCTCGGGTGAACACCGTAAAAAAAAAAAAAAAAAACTGTGTCAAAACAAGCAATTTTTGTCACCTTGCATCACAAAAGGTGCAACACCAAGTGATCAAAAACGTGTATGTCCCACAATATAGTACCAATAAAACCGTCACCTCATCCCGCAAAAAATGAGCCCCTACATAAGAAAATCTCTCAAAAAATAAAAAAACTATAGCTCTCAGAACATGGACACATTAAAAAATTTTTGTTTCAAAAATGCTATTATTGTGTAAAACTTTAATAAATGAGAAAAAGTATACATATTAGGTATCGCCACGTCCGTAACAATCTGCTCTATAAAAATGTCACTTGACTGAACCCCTCAGGTGAACGCTGTAAAAATAAATAAATAGAAACTGTGCTAAAACAACCAATTTTTTGGTCACCTTGCCCCATAAAGTGTTATAATGAATGATCAAAAAATCATATGTACCCAAAAATAATACTAATAAAACTGGCACCTTATCCCCTAGTTTCCAAAATGGGGTCACTTCTTGGGAGTTTCTACTGTAAGGGTGCATCAGGGGGCTTCAAATGGGACATGGCATCTAAAAACTATGTGGAGTTCCTTTTCTTCTGCGCCCTGCCGTGTGCCCATACAGCAGTTTATGACCACATGTGGGGTGTTTCTGTAAACCGCAGAATCTGGGTAATAAATATTGAGTTTTGTTTGGCTGTTAACCATCGATGTGTTAAAGAAAATAATTGATTAAAATGGAAAATCTGCCAAAAAAGTGAAATTTAAAAATTTGATCTCCATTTTCCTTTAATTCTTGTGGAACGCCTAAAGGGTTAACAAAGTTTGTAAAATCGGTTTTGAATACCTTGAGGGGTGTAGTTTCTACAATGGGGTCATTTATGGGGGTATCCACTATGTAGGCCCCACAAAGTGACTTCAGACCTGAACTGGTCCTTAAAAAGTGGGGTTTGGCAATTTTCTTAAAAATTTGAAGAATTGCTTCTAAACTTCTAAGCCTTCTAACGTCCTAAAAAAATAAAATGACATTTCCAAAATGATGCCAACATAAAGTAGACATATGGGGAATGTTAAGTAATAAATATTTTATGAGGTATCACTTTCTGTTTTAAAAGCAGAGAAATAGAAATTTAGAAAATTGCGAATTTTTCAAATTTTTGGGTAAATTTGGGATTTTTTCATAAATAAAGGTCATTCATTTTGACTCAAATTTATGACTATCATGAAGTACAATGTGTCATGAGAAAACAGTCTCTGAATGACTTGGATAAATAAAGGCGTTCCAAAGTTATTACCACATAAAGTGAGATGTGTCAGTTTTGCAAAATTTGGCCTGGTCAGGAAGGGGGCAAATGGCCCAGATGGCAGGTGGTTAAACCATCATTATGTGCATACCGCCATTTTGTGATACTTTATGCAACACGTGTTTGCACATGGACTATCTGCTGCGGAGGTGGCAGTGTAATATATGGAAGAAAAGTTGAAGTTACTACAGAAGTTATTTTAAGCATTTGGTGTGCTCTTTAAGCCTACTGTTTCCATAGAACGGTGGTAGAAGAATTAGCTCAGAGGAAACAATACTGTTGCAGAGTAACAGACAATCTGGTTAAACTAAAAAGTTAGAGATATCAAATTCTTCTAATCCCACAGCGCAAAAGGCACTTCATAGTGCTGCGCCTGTCACAATTTGTGTCGACATACTGCGACAGCCATAACTTTAGGGTATATTTTTTTATTGGTACTACGGTATATAGATATAATTTACTCATTTTTATAAAATCTTGGGGGAAGAAAGGGGAAAAACATTCTGTGGTTTTCTTTTGCTAGGCTCAGTGGTCATGCAGTGGTTGCTATTAACCATAGATTCCTAAGGTGTTTAACTGCTGGGACTGGGTTCTACCAACCCTGCAATCCATCAGTGGTGGTCATGCTTGCACAATATAGGAAAAAAGCACTTTTTTCTAAGGCCCCTTTCACACAGGCGAGAATTCCGCGAGGATGCGATGCGTGATTTGAACGTATTGCACCCGCACTGAATCCTGACCCATTAATTTCTATGGGGCTGTGCACACGAGCGGTGATTTTAACGCATCACTTGTGCGTTGCGTGAAAATCGCAGCATGCTCCTCTTTGTGCGTTTTTCACGTAACGCAGGCCCCATAGAAATGAATGGGGTTGCGTGAAAATCGCAAGCATCCGCAAGCAAGTGCGGATGCGGTGCGTTTTTCACACATGGTTGCTAGGTGACGATCAGGATGGGGACCCGATCATTATTATTTCCCTTTATAACATGGTTATAAGGGAAAATAATAGCATTCTGAATACAGAGTGCATAGTACAATAGGGCTGGAGGGGTTTAAAAAATAAATAAATAAAATTATATATATTTATATATATATATATATATATATATATATATAATGTAGCAAAAGAAGGCAGCACTCCAGTTTGCAGTAAAAAAGTGGACGGTTTATTCACTCATCAGCAACGTTTCAGCTCTCACATTGGAGCCTTTTTTCAGCTGGAGTGCTGCCTTCTTTTGCTACATTATCTACATTTGGGATCTTGGTCGCAGGTCTCCTGGGAGGATTTTTTTTGCACACGTTCTTTTTTTGTGTGCTGCTTTCTTTCTTTTTCTTTTATATATATATATATATATATATATATATATATATAAAATCCCAAATACTGCAGCAGCACAGTCAGACGTTGTCCACTGGGTGCAATTCCTCACAGAGGCCGGCCCCTCCTCCAAGATATATACTTTACAAATGGCGAGGCAGCACTTCCAGCTTTAAGGTGACAGGGTGAAGACCCCAAAAGACTTTAATCCGGCAACGTTTCGGCCTGCTCAATGAGGCCTTTATCAAGCTACATAACAGTGTATACAACCAGGTATATATACCCACAATCCAATACAAAATAATTACAATCAGTGATTACACATGTCATCAATCAGGTCACATGATCTCCAACTCCATCGTCACGTGACATTTGTGCATAGTAAACATATAAATATATAAATATATATAATTTTAATTTTTTTTTTTTTATATATATATATATATATATATATATATATATATATATATTTTTTTTTTTTTACTCACCTTAATCCACTTGTTCGCACAGCCGGCATCTCTTCTGTCTTTATCTGTGAGCAATAGGACCTTTGATGACGTCACTACCACCATGGTGACATCACCAAAGGTCCTATTGCTCACAGATAAAGACAGAAGAGATCCCGGCTGCGCGAACAAGTGGATTAAGGTGAGTTAAATTATTATTTTTTTAACCCCTCCAGCCCTATTGTACTATGCATTCTGTATTCAGAATGCTATTATTTTCCCTTATAACCATGTTATAAGGGGAAATAATACAATCTACACTACAACTAACCCAAACCTGAACTTCTGTAAAGAAGTTCGGGTCTGGGTACACCAGTCGGATATTTATCACACGCATGCAAAACACATTGCAAGGAAGCAATAAGGATAATAACAATACATTATTAAGTGGCTTGTATTAACTTTCTCTACATGATAAATGCAACTTCCTAAAGTGAGAAAACCCCTTTAACTCCTTAACGACCGGGCTCATTTTCACCTTCAGGACCATGCCATTTTTTGCAAATCTGACCAATGTCACTTTATGTGGTGATAACTTTAAAACGCTTTGACTTATCCAGGCCATTCGGAGACTGTTATTTCGTCACATATTGTACTTCATGACACTGGTAAAATGGAGTCAAAAAAATTCATTTTTATTTATAAAAAAATACCAAATTTGCCAAAAATTGGGAAAAATTAGAAAATTTCCACGTTTCAATTTCTCTACTTCTAAATTACATATTAATACCTACAAAAATAGTTATTACTTTACATTTCCCATTTGTCTTCTTCATGTTAGGATCATTTTGGGAATGACATTTTATTTTTGGGGGACGTTACAAGGTTTAGAAGTAAATCTTGAAATTTCTCAGAAAATGTTAAAAAAACTACTTTTTAAGGACCAGTTCAGGTCTGAAGTCACTTTGTGAAGCTTACATGATAGAAACCACCCAAAAATGACCCCATTCTAGAAACTACACCCCTCAAGGTATTCAAAACTGATTTTAAAAACGTTGTTAACCCTTTAGGTGTTCCACAAGAATTAATGGAAAATAGAGATACAATTTCAAAATGTCACTTTTTTGGCAGATTTTCTATTTTAATATTTTTTTTCAAGTTACAAAGCAAGGGTTAACCTTCAAACAAAACTCATTATTTATGGCCTGATTCTGTAGTTTACAGAAACACCCCATATGTGGTCGTAAACTGCTGTACGGGCACACGGCAGGGCGCAGAAGGAAAGGAATGCCATACGGTTTTTGGAAGGCAGATTTTGCTAGACTGTTTTCTTGGACACCATGTCCCATTTGAAGCCCCCCTGATGCACCCCTAGAGTAGAAACTCCAAAAAAGTGACCCCATTTTAAAAACTACGGGATGGGGTGGAAGTTTTGTTGGTACTAGATTAGGGTACATATGATTTTTGGTTGCTCTATATTACACTTTTTGTGAGGCAAGGAAACAAGAAATAGCTTTTTTGGCACCGTTTTTTTTTTTGCTATTTATGTAAGTTACACAATGATTTCAATTTTGAAACAAAAAAATATATTTTTTTATCGTCTCCATAGTCTGAGAGCCATAGTTTTTTCAGTTTTTGGGCAATTATCTTAGGTACGGTCTCATTTTTTGTGGGATGAGATGACGGTTTTATAGGCACTATTTTGGGGTGCATATGACTTTTTGATCGCTTGCTATTACACTTTTTGTTACGTAAGATGACAAAAAATTGCTTTTTTTTTTTTACGGTATTCACCTGAGGGGTTAGGTCATGTTATAATTTTATAAAGCAAGTTATTACGGACGCGGTGATACCTAATATGTATACTTTTTTTTATTTATGTAAGTTTTACACAATAACAGCTTTGTTTAAAACAAAAATAATGATGTTTTAGTGTCTACATATTCTGAGCCATAGTTTTTTATTTTTTGGGCGATTGTCTCAGGTAGGGGCTCACTTTTTGGGATGAGGTGACGCTTAGATTGGCACTATTTTGGTGGGCATATGCCTCTTTGATCGCTTGCTGTTGTACTTTTTGTGATGTAAGGTGACAAAAAAAAAAAGGTTTATTTAGCACAGTTTTTATTTTTTATGGTGTTCATCTGAGGGGTTAGGTCATGTTATATGTTTATAGAGCCAGTCGATACGGACACCTAATATGTCTACTTTTTTCCCCCTACTTTTTACCAATTTTTTTTTACTTTATTTGGGGAAAATTACATCTTTGTTTATTTTTACTTGAAACTTTTAATTATTTTTTTTGGGGGGGGACACTTTATTTTTTCAACTTTTTTTTCACTTTATTTTTTGTCCCACTTTGGGACTTCAACTTGTGGGGGTCTAATCCTTTAAAATGCATTCCAATACTTCTGTATTGGAATGCATTGGCTGTATGAGTAATATAGTGAGTATTACTCATACAGCTTCCGGCCTATGAGATCCAGGGGGCTGGCTCTCACAGGCTCGTCACAGGAAGGCAGCGCCGATGTCTCAGGAAGGCATCGCGGTGCCTTCCATGCCATAGGGTCCCCCCTACAGCCCCACGGGGACCCGGTGGCACCGCCGCCCACCGCACCATTAAAAGCCGCAAACCGCAGGTCTGAATTTACCTGTGGTTTGGGGCAATCGCCGACACGGGGGGTCAAGGGACCCCCCCGCGCATTGACCCAAGGTGCCTGATCAATGATTTGAGCAGGCACCTTGTTCCGATCACCGCCCGCCGCTGATCGGAAATACACATGATGTACCGGTACGTCATGTGTCCGGAAGAGGTTAAGACTGATAGAAATACCTCATAAAATACTTATTAACCTCTTCATGACCAAGGGTCATTGATGCCCCAGTGTCCAGGTCAAAATTTACAAATCTGACATGCGTCACTTTATGTGGTAATAGCTTTGGAACACTTTTACTTATCCACGCCATTCTGAGATTGTTTTCTCGTGACACATTGTACTTCATGATAGTCATATATTTGAGTCAATATATTTCACCTTTATTTATGAAAAAATCCCAAATTTACCAAAAATTTAGAAAAATTCTCAATTTTCCAAATTTCAATTTCTCTGCTTCTAAAACAGAAAGTCATACCTAATAAAATATTTATTACTTAACATTCCCCACATGTCTACTTTATGTTTGCATCATTTTGGAAATGTCATTTTATTTTTTTAGGACGTTAGAAGGCTTAGAAGTTTAGAAGCCATTCTTACAATTTTTAAGAAAATTTCCAAAACCCACTTTTTAAGGACCAGTTCCGGTCTGAAGTCCCTTTGTGGGGCTTACATAGTGGAAACCCCCATAAATGACCCCATTGTAGAAACTACACCCCTCAAGTTACTCAAAACTGATTTTAAAAACTTTGTTAACCCTTTAGGCGTTCCACAAGAATTAAAGGAAAATGGAGATGAAATTTCTAAATTTCACTTTTTTGGCAGATTTTCCATTTTATAATTTTTTTATCTTTAACACATTGAGAGTTAACAGCCAAACAAAACTCAATATTCATTACCCTGATTCCGCGGTTTACAGAAACACCCCACATGTGGTCGTAAACTGCTGTACGGGCACACGGCAGGGCGCAGAAGGAAAGGAATGCCATACGGTTTTTGGAAGGTAGATTGTGCTGGATTGGTTTTCTGAACGCCATATGTTTTTTATTTTTGTGCCGATCGTCTTGTGCAGGGGCTCGTTTTTTGCAGAAAGTGTTGAGGTTTTTATTGGTACCATTTTTGGGTACATAGGATTTTTTGATCATTCATTATTACACTTTATGGGGCAAGGTGACCCAAAAATTGGCTGTTTTGGAACAATTTTCATTTATTTATTTTTACAGCGTTCATCTGAGGAGTTAGGTCATGTGATAGTTTTATAGAGAAGATCGTTACGGACGTGGCAATACCTAATATGTATACTTTTTCTTATTTATTTAAGTTTTACACAATAATAGCATTTTTGAAACCCAAAAAATGATGTTTTAGTGTCTTTATAGTCTGAGAGCCATAGCTTTTTTATTTTTTGGGCGATTGTCTTAAATAGGGTATCATTTTTTGCGGGACGAGGTGACGGTTTGATTGGTACTATTTTGGGGGTCATAAGCCTTTTTGATCGCTTGCTGTTGCACTTTTTGTGATGTAAGGTGACAAAAATAGCTTTTTGGGCACTGTTTTTTTAATTTTATTTTTATGGTGTTTATCGGACGGGGTCTATCATGTGATATATTTATAGAGATGGTCGTTACGGACGCGGTGACACCTAATATGTGTATTTTATTTTTTCATTTTTTTATAGGAAAAGGCAATTTTCTTTTTTCTAATTTTACATTTTTATTTATTTATTTTTACTTTTATTATTTTCACTTTTTTTTTTATCAGTTCCCTCTTGGATCTTGAAGATCCAGTGGGGCTGATAGTTGTACTATACTTTGCAATGCTCTTGCATTCCAAAGTATAGTACTTCCAGATTGCCTGTAGGTGGCAGCACTGGACGCCTTTGCCATGGCAACCATCGGGTGCTGCAATCACAGCGCTGCAGCCCCGATGGTGGAGAGAGGGAGCTCCCTCCCTCTGTTAACCCCATGGATGCCGCAACCGCGGCATCTATAGGGGTTACAGGAGAGTGTCAGCATAGAGCTGACACTCTCTGCTGATGGCGGCGGCTCAGTAATGGAGCCGCCGCCATCGCACACAGCAGGGGGATCGGGGGGGGGGGGGGTTCAGCGCTGGAAAGGATGGGGGGGTTCGGGAGGCTGCACACAATATCGAGGAAGGCTGGGGCAGGAGGGGCGGCTAGAAAATTAATGCAGGGGGCGGACCGCATGCCATCAGCGCAGGAGAGGGGCACAGATCGTCGGGGCACAGAGGGGCACTAAGGGCTTGGAGGGGCACAGATCGGGGGGGGCATGAGGAACACTATCGGCTTTCAGGCTCTGATCTGCAGAGCGCAGATCAGAGCCTGGAACCGGCATTTTAACACTGCCGCGATCCGATTGGTTAGTCTGCACAGACTAACCAATCGGATCGATTGCCGGCAAGGGGCCACTCTGATTGGCCCCTTGCTGGCATTACTGGCCTGTATGCTGTCCGTGACAGCACCAGGGCAGGGGCAGAAGCTTTAATCCAAGCGCTTTGCAGCGCTTGGATTAAAGAGCTGGCTTGACGTCTATACACGTGGTAGCTGCACGGGGCATGTGCAGCTATCACGTATATATACAGATTGCAGTCGTGAAAGGGTTAACATTCACCATATGTCTACTTCATTTCTGCATCATTTTGTGAATGTCATTTAATTTTTTTTGTACATTAAAAGGATTAGAGTTTTAGAAACAATTTTTCTAATTTTTAAGAAACTCTCCAGAGGAATAGTTCAGATATGAAGTCACTTTGTGGGGCTTACATAGTAAAAACTACCAAAAATTTACCCTATTTTTTAAACTACACCCAGCAAGTTATTCAAAACTGATTTTACAAACTTTGTTAACCCTTTACATGTTTTACAAGAAATTTTTATTTTAACACATTTGTTCGTGTAAGGCAGCAAGGTTTAAAAGCAAAACAAACCTCAATATTTATTACCCTGAATCTGCAGTTTACAAAAACACCCCTTAAAGGGAACCTGCCATGTGGATATTTGATTATAATCTAACTAATTATATACAATCATTAACTACTAAAAAGTGCCTTAGGGCTTTTTCACACTTGCGTTGTTCTTTTCCGGCATAGAGTTCCGTCGTCGGGGCTCTATGCCGGAAAAATCCTGATCAGGATTATCCCAATGCATTCTGAATGGAGAGAAATCCATCCAGGATGCATCAGGATGTCTTCAGTTCAGGACCGGAACGTTTTTTGGCCGGAGAAAATACCGCAGCATGCTGCGATTTTTGCTCCGGCCAAAAATCCTGAACACTTGCCGCAAGGCCGGATCCGGAATTAATGCCCATTGAAGGGCATTAATCCGGATCCGGCCTTAAGCTAAACGTCGTTTCGGCGCATTACCGGATCCGACGTTCAGCTTTTTCTAAATGGTTACCATGGCTGCCAGGACGCTAAAGTCCTGTCTGCCATGGTAAAGTGTAGTGTGGAGCGCCCCGGGAGCCGCACTGGCGGCAAGCACACTGCTCCCCGCGCTCCCCACCACTACCATGGCAACCAGGACTTTAATAGCGTCCTGGCTGCCATAGTAACACTGAACGCATTTTGAAAACTGATCAGTCTTCAAATGCTTTCAGTTCACTTGCGGTGTTACGGATCTGGCGGGCACCTCGGCAACGGAAGTGCACGCCGGATCCCAACAACGCAAGTGTGAAAGAGCCCTTAGATGTATTCACTTACTGGTGTGACAGATGGTTATCTCATAATACACACAAAGATGCCACATGCCGCATGCTAATGAGCTGATTTGAGTCCGGTGTGATGTCATTGAGTCCAGCGTATATTTAATTCAGAGCTATAGCCACTCCCCTGCCCACCTGCTGCTGGTTCATATGGAAACAAACTGTTATTCAGCAGCAGGTGGGCAGGGAGTCAGGAGCTCATGAATATTCATGACTCATCATTATCAGCTGGAGCTTTTCAATACAAGATGTTGGCAGATTGACTGGGTCAATTAAAGAAAGTGACCCAGCATTGTGCTAAGAGAATCAATCACTTATTTATGTTGCCCTTAGTTAGGACACCATAAAACTGGTGACTGGTTCCCCTTAAGTGGTCATAAACTGCTGTATAGCACATGGCAAGGCTCAGAAGGAAAAAAGCGCCATAAGGTTTTCAGATTTTGTTTTCGGGCAGATTTTGCTGGAATGGTTTTTGGGTGCCATGTCACATTTGAAGGCACAATAAAGGTACAGTAGAAACCACCAAAAAGTGACCCCATTTTGGAAACCGCACCCCTCAAGGAATTTATTGAGGGGTGTAGTGACCACTTTAACCCCACAGGCGTTTCATACAATTTAGAAACACTTGGCTATGAAAATGAAAATTTTCATTTCTTCCCAAAAAATGTTGCATAAGCACTTTCGTCTTCTTCTGCTATTTGGGCACATGGCAGGGATCAGAAGAGAAGGAGCGCCACATGGTTTTTGGAGGGCTGATTTTGGTTGAATGGTTTAAGGGCACCATGTTGCTATTGATCAGCCTCTGGAGTCCTGTACAGCAATTTTACATATAACTGATTGCTTTTTATTTAGCTTATTGGGAAGCAGGATAAAGAAAAGGTGGCAACTCTGCCATTGCGTTTTTTTTTTATTTTATTGCGGCGAACACCATGTAGGAAAATGACAAACTACTTTTACAGTACAATTGCAGGGATACCAATTTTATTTTTTTATGATTTGCCAATTTTACACAGCATTTTTGAAAAAAAAAATCCTGTCTTTGGGTAGCCATTTTCTGAGAGCCATGTATTTTTTCATTTTTCTGCCAATCGTCTTGTGTGGGGACTTATTTTTTTGTCGGATAAGTTGAAGTTTTCATTGGTACCATTTTGGGGTACATAGTACTTTTTGATCACTTGCAGCTATGCACAAAAATAGGCATTTCTATAACAGTGCCGGCCATGTGTGATCAGCAAAATGCGGAACCGCAAAACACTTGTGGACGTATGAATGGACCATTAGAAACATAACGATTACTCACAAAAGAGTTAACGTTCAACATTTGTTTACTTTATGTTGGCATCATTTTGTAAATGATTATTTAATTTTTAAGGCATTAGAAGGCTTAGAATTTACCTGTGTGAAGATGGCACCCAATGTTCTTAAATTTCAAAAAGAAATACACCATTCGTTTGTGCTGCGTTTGTGCTGCAAAAATGAACGTTTGCGCCGCTTTGGTTTCAGAGATATTGCGTGCTTGATTTACTGAAACCACGCCCACTTTCCACCCCATGTTTTAAAATTTCAAAAAGAAATACACCATTCGTTTGTGCTGCGTTTGTGCCGCAAAAATGAACGTTTGCGCCAATTTATTTTCCGAGATATTGCGCGCTTGATTTGCTGAAACCCCGCCTATTTTCCACCCCACGTTTTTACATTTTAAAAAAGAAATACACCATTAGTTTGTGCTGGTTTGTGCCACAAAAATAAACGTTTGTGCCGCTTTGGTTTCCGAGATATATATTGCTTGATTTGCTGAAACCCCGCCCACTTTTCACCCCATGTTTTTAAATTTCAAAACGAAATACACCATTACTTTGTGCTTGTTTGTGCCGCTTTGGTTTCCGAGATATTGCGCGCTTGATTTGCTGAAACCCCGCCCACTTTCCACCCCATGTTCTTAAATTTCAAAAAGAAAAACACCATTCGTTTGTGCTGCAAAAATAAACGTTTGCGCCGCTTTGGTTTCCGAGATATTGCGCGCTTGATTTGCTGAAACCCCGCCAACTTTCCACCCCATGTTTTTAACCCTCACCCTAGACCCCCCAGGTGTGCTGCAGCTTGCTCCCCCCCCACAAATTTTTTGGGGGCGCAAGCAGATATTATTTTTTTTCTGCGTACGCCGACTGTGGCCGGCACTCTTAGCGTCCGGCCACTGTAAGTGCATTGCACACCTCACCGCGGATCAACTTCGGACGGTTGATCAGCGAGCTTGAATTTAAAAAAAAATTCAAATTTTTTGGCCTTTTTTATTTATTTATTTTTTTGTCTGTTAGGTTTAAGGCAAGATCGCGAACACCCGTGCCCCCACACACACGCACACCAAATAAAGATTTACACGCACGCGCACACACACACCCCTATGGCCCGCCGGATGTTCTCGGCTGAGGAGGCATATGCCCAGCTTGCCTCCGAGTCCGAGAGCCCCAGTGAGGACGAGGATGACCCCACTTTCCTTTTGTCATCCGCGTCCTCCTCATCATCTAGCGATGATGATGAGACGCCGCCAGGCGGAGCAAGGGGACTGCCATGCTAGGGACCCTGTGGCCCACACTAGTACGAGCAGTTCTGGGGCTCGTACTAGTTTTCCGGCCCACCAGTTAAGTCCACCGGAGCCCCCTGCTGGTGAACTTGTCTGGTATACCCCAGAGCGTTTTGAGCCCGTGATTCCTGATTCTGTAGGCGAACCAGGAATCCAGATTTCCACAGTGGGCTTCACTGAATACGACTACTTTAGTCTTTTTTTCAGTGACTTTGTGAATCTGACGGTGGAGCAAACAAACCTGTACGCCCAACAGTTCTTTGCTCAACACCCGGGCTCCTTTTTGGCTAGGCCCGTTGGCTGGACCCCGGTCAGTGCAGCCGAGATGAGAAACCTAGTGTCAGGCATTACTTGAGTGGGGACGTCCTCTACCAGACTCCACTCTACTGTATGGCCATGACACGCTCCAGGTTTGAGGCCATCCGGAAATACCTGCATTATGCAGATAATGCGGCATGTCCCCCCCCAAGGTGATCCTGCCTATGACCGCCTGTACAAAATGAGGCCGGTCATCGATCACTTTGGGGCCAAATTTGTGCAGGCTTATGTACAGGGCTGTGGAGTCGGAGTCGGAGGCAATTTTGGGTAACTGGAGTCGGAGTCGGCAAAAAATGAACCGACTCTGACTCCTACTAGATTTACATTGGAATAAATAAAAAAAATGCAAGTTTGAAAGTCCCAATTCAGAAAAAGTTATAATTAACCACCTCCGGACCGCTGTACGCACAGACGCGTCCTGGAGGTGGTTGATTCATTCCTCCTGGACGCGCCGGCGCGTCCTCTCGCGAGACGCGAGATTTCCTGTGAACGCGCGCACACAGGCGCACGCGCTCACAGGAACGGAAGGTAAGAGAGTTGATCTCCAGCCTGCCAGCGGCGATCGTTCGCTGGCAGGCTGGAGATGTGTTTTTTTTTAACCCCTAACAGGTATATTAGACGCTGTTTTGATAACAGCGTCTAATATACCTGCTACCTGGTCCTCTGGTGGTCCCATTTGTTTGGATCGACCACCAGAGGACACAGGTAGCTCAGTAAAGTCCCACCAAGCACCACTACACTACACTACACCCCCCCCCCGTCACTTATTAACCCCTTATTAGCCCCTGATCACCCCTAATCACCCCTGATCACCCCATATAGACTCCCTGATCACCCCCCTGTCATTGATTACCCCCCTGTCATTGATCAACCCCCTGTAAAGCTCCATTCAGACGTCCGCATGATTTTTACGGATCCACTGATAGATGGATCGGATCCGCAAAACGCATCCGGACGTCTGAATGAAGCCTTACAGGGGCATGATCAATGACTGTGGTGATCACCCCATATAGACTCCCTGATCACCCCCCTGTAAAGCTCCATTCAGATGTCCGCATGATTTTTACGGATCCACTGATAGATGGATCGGATCCGCAAAACGCATCCGGACGTCTGAATGAAGCCTTACAGGGGCATGATCAATGACTGTGGTTATCACCCCATATAGACTCCCTGATCACCCCCCTGTCATTGATTACCCCCCTGTCATTGATTACCCCCCTGTAAAGCTCCATTCAGACGTCCGCATGATTTTTACGGATCCACTGATAGATGGATCGGATCCGCAAAACGCATCCGGACGTCTGAATGAAGCCTTACAGGGGCATGATCAATGACTGTGGTGATCACCCCATATAGACTCCCTGATCACCCCCCTGTCATTGATTACCCCCTGTCATTGATCACCCCCCTGTAAAGCTCCATTCAGACGTCCGCATGATTTTTACGGATCCACTGATAGATGGATCGGATCCGCAAAACGCATCCGGACGTCTGAATGAAGCCTTACAGGGGCGTGATCAATGACTGTGGTGATCACCCCATATAGACTCCCTGATCACCCCCCTGTCATTGATTACCCCCCTGTCATTGATCACCCCCCTGTAAAGCTCCATTCAGACGTCCGCATGATTTTTACGGATCCACTGATAGATGGATCGGATCCGCAAAACGCATCCGGACGTCTGAATGAAGCCTTACAGGGGCATGATCAATGACTGTGGTTATCACCCCATATAGACTCCCTGATCACCCCCCTGTCATTGATTACCCCCCTGTAAAGCTCCATTCAGACGTCCGCATGATTTTTACGGATCCACTGATAGATGGATCGGATCCGCAAAACGCATCCGGACGTCTGAATGAAGCCTTACAGGGGCATGATCAATGACTGTGGTGATCACCCCATATAGACTCCCTGATCACCCCCCTGTCATTGATTACCCCCCTGTCATTGATCACCCCCCTGTAAAGCTCCATTCAGACGTCCGCATGATTTTTACGGATCCACTGATAGATGGATCGGATCCGCAAAACGCATCCGGACGTCTGAATGAAGCCTTACACGGGCGTGATAAATGACTGTGGTTATCACCCCATATAGACTCCCTGATCACCCCCCTGTCATTGATCACCCCCCTGTCATTGATCACCCCCCTGTCATTGATCACCCTCTGTAAGGCTCCATTCAGACATTTTTTTGGCCCAAGTTAGCGGAATTATTATTTTTTTTTCTTACAAAGTCTCATATTCCACTAACTTGTGACAAAAAATTAAATCTCACATGAACTCACCATACCCCTCACGGAATCCTAATGCGTAAAATTTTTTAGACATTTATATTCCAGACTTCTTCTCACGCTTTAGGGCCCCTAGAATGCCAGGGCAGTATAAATACCCCACATGTGACCCCATTTCGGAAAGAAGACACCCCCAGGTATTCCGTGAGGGGCATATTGAGTCCATGAAAGATTGAAATTTTTGTCCCAAGTTAGCGGAACGGGAGACTTTGTGAGAAAAAAATAAAAAATATCAATTTCCGCTAACTTGTGCCAAAAAAAAAAAATTTCGATGAACTCGCCATGCCCCTCATTGAATACCTTGGGGTGTCTTCTTTCCAAAATGGGGTCACATGTGGGGTATTTATACTGCCCTGGCATTCTAGGGGCCCCAAAGCGTGAGAAGAAGTCTGGTATCCAAATGTCTAAAAATGCCCTCCTAAAAGGAATTTGGGCCCCTTTGCGCATCTAGGCTGCAAAAAAGTGTCACACATCTGGTATCGCCGTACTCAGGAGAAGTTGGGGAATGTGTTTTGGGGTGTCATTTTACATATACCCATGCTGGGTGAGATAAATATCTTGGTCAAATGCCAACTTTGTATAAAAAAATGGGAAAAGTTGTCTTTTGCCAAGATATTTCTCTCACCCAGCATGGGTATATGTAAAAAGACACCCCAAAACACATTCCCCAACTTCTCCCGAGTACGGAGATACCACATGTGTGGCACTTTTTTGCAGCCTAGGTGGGCAAAGGGGCCCATATTCCAAAGAGCACCTTTTGGATTTCACTGGTCATTTACCTACTTACCACACATTAGGGCCCCTGGAAAATGCCAGGGCAGTATAACTACCCCACAAGTGACCCCATTTTGGAAAGAAGACACCCCAAGGTATTCCGTGAGGGGCATGGCGAGTTCCTAGAATTTTTTATTTTTTGTCACAAGTTAGTGGAAAATGATGATTTTTTTTATATTTTTTTTTTTTCATACAAAGTCTCATATTCCACTAACTTGTGACAAAAAATAAAAACTTCCATGAACTCACTATGCCCATCAGCGAATACCTTGGGGTCTCTTCTTTCCAAAATGGGGTCACTTGTGGGGTAGTTATACTGCCCTGGCATTCTAGGGGCCCAAATGTGTGGTAAGGAGTTTGAAATCAAATTCTGTAAAAAATGACGAGTGAAATCCGAAAGGTGCTCTTTGGAATATGGGCCCCTTTGCCCACCTAGGCTGCAAAAAAGTGTCACACATCTGGTATCTCCGTATTCAGGAGAAGTTGGGGAATGTGTTTTGGGGTGTCTTTTTACATATACCCATGCTGGGTGAGAGAAATATCTTGGCAAAAGACAACTTTTCCCATTTTTTTATACAAAGTTGGCATTTGACCAAGATATTTATCTCACCCAGCATGGGTATATGTAAAATGACACCCCAAAACACATTCCCCAACTTCTACTGAATACGGAGATACCAGATGTGTGACACTTTTTTGCAGCCTGGGTGGGCAAAGGGGCCCACATTCCAAAGAGCACCTTTCGGATTTCACTGGTCAGTTTTTACAGAATTTGATTTCAAACTCCTTACCACACATTTGGGCCCCTAGAATGCCAGGGCAGTATAACTACCCCACAAGTGACCCCATTTTGGAAAGAAGAGACCCCAAGGTATTTCGTGATGGGCATAGTGAGTTCATGGAAGTTTTTATTTTTTGTCACAAGTTAGTGGAATATGAGACTTTGTAAGAAAAAAAAAAAAAAAAAAAAAAATCATCATTTTCCGCTAACTTGTGACAAAAAATAAAAAGTTCTATGAACTCACTATGCCCATCAGCAAATACCTTAGGGTGTGTACTTTCCGAAATGGGGTCATTTGTGGGGTGTTTGTACTGTCTGGGCATTGTAGAACCTCAGGAAACATGACAGGTGCTCAGAAAGTCAGAGCTGCTTCAAAAAGCGGAAATTCACATTTTTGTACCATAGTTTGTAAACGCTATAACTTTTACCCAAACCATTTTTTTTTTACCCAAACATTTTTTTTTTATCAAAGACATGTAGAACAATAAATTTAGAGCAAAATTTATATATGGATGTCATTTTTTTTGCAAAATTTTACAACTGAAAGTGAAAAATGACATTTTTTTGCAAAAAAATCGTTAAATTTCGATTAATAACAAAAAAAGTAAAAATGTCAGCAGCAATGAAATACCACCAAATGAAAGCTCTATTAGTGAGAAGAAAAGGAGGTAAAATTCATTTGGGTGGTAAGTTGCATGACCGAGCAATAAATGGTGAAAGTAGTGTAGGTCAGAAGTGTAAAAAGTGGCCTGGTCTTTCAGGGTGTTTAAGCACTGGGGGCTGAGGTGGTTAATTACCGTATTTTTCGCCCTATTAATTACCGTATTTTTCTTATAGGGCGAAAAATACGGTAATTAATTATAACTTTTTCTGAATTGGGACTTTCAAACTTGCATTTTTTTTTATTTATTCCAATGTAAATGGATGCACATAAGACGCACCTAGGTTTTTGAGAAGGAAAATAAGGAAAAAAATATTTTGAACCAAAAGGTGTGCTTTTGGTGGGTTTTGAACTAATGGTGGTCTGTGGATGACACTATTATGGGGGCATCTGTGGGTGGCACTGTTATGGGGGCATCTGTGGGTGGCACTGTTATGGGGGATCATTGTGGGGGCATCTGTGGATGATACATATATAGCATCTTATCTTATATGTCATCAACATATCCCACCCATAACAGTGTTCCTGTGTAGTGAATGGGGGCCGGCATCTGCTTTTGTAATGGCAGCGGGGCCCGATGCCGGCTTCATTCATAAAGTGGGCGGAGCAGGTGCCTGACGTAGTGAGCTACGCTACGAGCGCCCACCCGGCCTCCTGACTGCCAAGAAGTTAGTAGTAAGTAGTACAGCGCTAGATTTAAGATAAGGCTACTTTCACACTAGCGTTCGGGTGTCCGCTTGTGAGCTCCGTTTGAAGGCTCTCACAAGCGGCCCCTAACGGATCCGTCCAGTCCTAATGCATTCTGAGTGGAGGCGGATCCGCTCAGAATGCATCAGTCTGGCAGCGTTTGTCCTCCGCTCCGCTCAGCAGACGGACACCTGAACGCTGCTTGCAGCGTTCGGGTGTCCGCCTGGCCGTGCGGAGGCAAACGGATCCGTCCAGACTTACAATGTAAGTCAATGGGGACGGATCCGTTTGAAATTGACACAGTATGGCTCAATTTTCAAACGGATCCGTCCCCCATTGACTTTCAATGTAAATTAAAAACGAATCCGTTTGCATTATCATGAACAAAAAAAAAAAATATATATATTTTTTTTTTTTGTTCATGGTAATGCAAACGGATCCGTTCTGAACGGATCTAAGCGTTTGCATTATAGGAGCGGATCCGTCTGTGAAGATACCAGACGGATCCGCTCTGAACGCAAGTGTGAAAGTAGCCTAATTGGAATACTTTAACAATACCCACATGTTAGATATGATTACCGTATACAACAGTGAGCGGGGCACGGTGTAGTAGAATACAGTGACTGCATCGGGCCCCGCTGCTATTACAGAAACAGATGCCGGCCCCCAGCCCCTCCTCCCTCTCAGCCTATTCACCGGACGGTCGCAGCATTCGCCCCCATAAGACGCACTGCTATTTTTCCCCCACTTTTGCGAAAAATACGGTACTTCTCTACTGTAAGAATAAAGGCAAATGCATGCAGTGCGTCACGTTACCGCAAAACAAACATGTTAAGTGACCATGAAGAAGCATGCTTTTCATATGCTTCACTATATGGCATGCAACGCACAGTTAAGGAGCGGCAATACTTTCCATTGTGTTGTGTTCCGCTGTTACAGGGAACGCAACGCCCATGGTTAACCTAGCCTCTCAATGATAACTGATTAAGTAAATATGTTTTTTGCAGGACTAGAGACACTTGTATAAGTAAAGGGAATGGATAGATAGTCTGACTGAAGCTGTAAACCATTTGAAAAACTGCTGTCATTCAGCTAAGGCTATAAAAACTTTTAAACTCAGAATGTTAGCTTAAACTTTAAACATGACTATGGGACTCTACTAGGGAAATTATGTTTTAAATAAATGCCCCTTCCTGGATCCTCCCACTGCCCTATCTTCAGCAGCAGATCAGCACACAAAGGAGAAGGCAGCAGCTTCCTAGCCAGTAGTTCTGTGGTAATGACATGTATGTTGCCTTTCTTTCCTTCATGGAATGTATAAAATACATTTGCATATTAAATACAGAGGAGTCATAGTCGGGGAGTCGGAAGTACCAAAAACTGAGTCGGACCATTTATCTACCGACTCTCCAGCCCTGCTTATGTACCTGGAAGGGAGGTCGCGGTTGACGAGTCTCTCATTGCTTTCAAGGGGAGACTCATTTTCCGAAAGTATGTTCCCTCTAAGCGGGGGAGGTATGGCGTGAAGCTGTACAAACTTTGTGAGAGTACCTCAGGGTACACTTACAAGTTTCGTGTGTACGAGGGGCGAGATTCCCGTATTCAACCCCCAGAATGTCCCCCCACTCTGGGTGTTAGCGGGAAACTTGTGTGGGACCTTATGCACCCACTGCTAGATAAGGGTTACCACCTGTACGTGGATAACTTTTATACTAGTATCCCCTTGTTCCGATCCCTCGCCGCCAGATCCACGTCCACTTGTGGAACCGTGCGGAAAAATTAACGCAGCCTCTCTACCCACCCCCTCCAGGTACCTATCCCCAGGGGTGCGACCCGTGCCCTTACCAGTGGAAACCTGTCGCTGGTTAGATATAAGGACAAGAGGGATGTCGTTGTACTGTCCACAATTCACGGTAACGGCATTACCCCTGTCCCTGTGCGAGGTACCGCGGCAACGGTCCTCATGCCCGATTGCATCGTCGCCTACAATCGGTATATGGGAGGAGTTGATCTCCCTGATCAAGTCCTCAAGCCATACAATGCCATGCGCAAAACCCGGGCATGGTACAAAAAAGTTGCGGTCTGCTTGGTGCAGGTTGCCTTGTACAACTCTTTTGTGCTGTCCCGGAGCACTGGCAACACAGGGACATTCCTTCAGCTCTATGAGGCAGTCCACAAGGACCTGATCTTTTCTGACCGGGAAAGAGAAGGCCGGAGTACCTCGGGAACTGTCGGCGCCCGGATCGTCCCTGGCCAACACTTTCCAGGTGTGGTCCCCCATACTGTAAAGAAGGGACGGACCCAAAAAAGGTGCAGAGTGTGTCACAGGAGGGGGATACGGAAGGTCACCACTACTCAGTGTGACACGTGCCCCGATCATCCGGGACTCTGCATTATTGGTTGCTTCAGGGAGTATCACACTTTCATGGAGTACTTAATTTATGTTCCCCTTCCCCAATTTAGCCACTGACAATCGAATAAAAAACTATGGTTCCCAGACTTGAGACATTAAAACTAAAAAATATTTTTAAAAATAATATTTAGTATAACTAAAATAAATAAAAAAAGTAGACATATTAGGTATCGCCGCGTCCGTAAGAATCTGCTCTATAAAAATACCCTATGACCTAACCGCTCAGATGAACACGGTCAAAAAATAAAATAAAAACGGAGGAAAAAAAAAAGATTTTTTTGTCACCTATCATCACAAAAATTGCAATAGCAAGCGATCAAAAACTCATATGCCCCCCAAAATAGTGCCTATAAAACTGTCCTCTCATCCCGCAAAAAATCAGCCCCTACCTAAGATAATCGGCTAAGAACTAAAAAAAATAATGACTTTTAGGCCTCTTGCACACGACCGTTGTGTGCATCCGTGGCCGTTGTTCCGTTTTCCGCTATTTTCTACGGACCCATTGACTTTCAATGGGTCCGCTGAAAACTCGGAAAATGCACCGTTGTTCATCCGTGGCCGTGATCCGTGTTTCCTGTCCGTCAAAAAAATAGGACCTGTCCTATTTTTTTGACGGACAACAGTTCACGGACCCATTCAAGTCAATGGGTCCGTGAAAAAACACGGATGCATACAAGATTGGCATCCGCGTCCGTGATCCGTGGCCGTAGGCTACTTTCACATAGATGGATCGGAGATCCGTCTGCATAAAAGCTTTTTCAGAGTTGAGATTTCACTTCGTGAAAACTAAAATCCGACAGTATATTCTAACACAGAGGCGTTCCCATGGTGATGGGGACGCTTCAAATTAGAATATACTAATAACTTTGTACATGACTGCCCCCTGCTGCCTGGCAGCACCCGATCTCTTACAGGGGGCTGTGATCCGCACAATTAACCCCTCAGGTGCCGCACCTGAGGGGTTAATTGTGCGTATCATAGCCCCCTGTAAGAGATCAGGTGCTGCCAGGCAGGAGGGGCCACACCCCCCTCCCTCCCCAGTTTTAAATTCATTGGGGGCCAGTGTGCCCCCCCTCCCTCCCCTGCATTACTGTACATTCATTGGTGGCCAGTGTGCCCCCCCCCTCCCTCCCCTGTATTACTGTACATTCATTAGAGGCCAGTGCGGTCCCCCCTCCCTCCCTCGTATTACATTCATTGGTGGCCAGTGTGCCCACCCTCCCTCCCACTCCTAATTAAAATCCCACCCCATCATTGGTGGCAGCGGAGAGTTCCGATCGGAGTCCCAGTTTAATCATTGGGGCTCCGATCGGTAACCATGGCAACCAGGATGCTACTGCAGTCCTGGTTGCCATGGTTACTTAGCAATTTTTAGAAGCATTATACTTACCTGCGATGTCTGTGAATGGCCGAGCGCTCCTCCTACTGGTAAGTGACAGGTCTGTGCTATAGGCAATTCGCCGCACAGACCTTTCACTTACCAGTAGGAGGAGCGCCCGGCCGGTCACAGACAGCGAAGGTAAGTATAATGCTTCTAAAATTGCTAAGTAACCATGGCAACCAGGACTGCAGTAGCGTCCTGGTTGCCATGGTTACCGATTGGAGCCCCAGCGATTAAACTAGGACTCCGATCGGAACTCTCCGCTGCCACCAATGATAGGGGGGGGGGATTTTAATTAGTAGGGGAAGGGAGGGGGGGGGGCACACTGGCCACCAATGAATGTACAGTAATACAGGGGAGGGAGGGGGGGGCACACTGGCCACCAATGAATTTAAAACTGGGGAGAAAGGGGGGTGTGCCCCCTCCTGCCTGGCAGCACCTGATCTCTTACAGGGGGCTATGATACGCACAATTAACCCCTCAGGTGCGGCACCTGAGGGGTTAATTGTGCGGATCACAGCCCCCTGTAAGAGATCGGGTGCTGCCAAGCAGCAGGGGGCAGACATGTACAAAGTTCTTAGTATATTCTAACTTGAAGCGTCCCCATCACCATGGGAACGCCTCTGTGTTAGAATATACTGTCGGATTTGAGTTTCCACGATCTAACTCAAATCCGATGGTATATTCTAACATAGAGGCGTTCCCATGGTGATGGGGATGCTTCAAGTAAAAATATACCATCGGATTGGAGAAAACTCAGATCCGATGGTATAATAGGGACTCCTGACTTTACATTGAAAGTCAATGGGGGACGGATCCGTTTGCAATTGCACCATATTGTGTCAACGTCAAACGGATCCGTCCCCATTGACTTGCATTGTAAGTCAGGACGGATCCGTTTGGCTCCGCACAGCCAGGCGGACACCAAAACGATTTTTTCCTTCATGTCCGTGGATCCTCCAAAAATCAAGGAAGACCCATGGAAGAAAAAACGGACACGGAACAACGGAAATATGGAACCCGTTTTTGCGGACCGCAAAAAAAAACGGTCGTGTGCATGAGGCCTTAGACTATGGAGATACTAAAATGTTTTTATTTTTTTGTTTATAAAAATATAGTGTAAAACATAAATAAATAAAAAGACATTAGGTATCGCCGTGTCCGTAAGAATCTGCTCTATAAAAATACCCCATGAACTAACCCCTCAGATGAACAGTCAAAAAATTAAATAAAAACGGTGCCAAAACAGCAATTTTTGGGCAAATTTTCCACTTTAATTCGTTTTTTTCCCCAGTAACAAAGCAAGGGTTAACAGCCAAACAAAACTTAATATTTATTACCCTGATTCTGCAGTTTACAGAAACACCCCATATGTGGTTGTAAACTGCTGTATGACCAAACGGGAGGGCGCAGAAGGAAAGGAACGCCGTATGGTTTCTGGAAGGCAGATATTGATGGCCTTTATTTTTTTAGCACCATGTCCCATTTGAAGCCCCCCTGATGCACCCCTAGAGTACTCCATTAAGATGCACTCCATAAAAGCGACCCCATCTAAGAAACTACACCCCTCAAGGTATTCAAAACTGATTTTACAAACTTTATTAACCCTTTATGTGTTCCTCAACAGTTTATAGGAAATGGAGATGAAATTTCAGAATTTCAATTTTTGGTAACCTTGCCTCACAAAAATGTAATATAGAGCAACCAAAAATCATATATACCCTTAAAATAGTCCCAACAAAACTGCCACCTCAGTTTTGTTGGGACTATTTTTAGGGTATATATGATTTTTGGTTGCTCTATATTACATTTTTGTGAGGCAAGGTTACCAAAAATTGAAATTCTGAAATTTCATCTCCATTTCCTATAAACTTTCCAGGTCCGTCCCTTCTTTACAGTATGGGGGACCGGACCTGGAAAGTCTTGGCTAGGGACGATCCGGGCGCCTCCAGTTCCCGAGGTACTCTGACCTGCTCTTTCCCGTTCAGAAAAGATCAGGTCCTTGAGGACTGCCTCATAGAACTGAAGGAATGTCCCTGTGTTGCCAGCGCTCCAGAACAGCACAAAAGAGTTGTACAAGGCAACCTGCACCAAGCAGACCGCAACTTTTTTGTACCATGCCCGGGTTTTGCGCATGGCATTGTATGGCTTGAGGACTTGATCAGGGAGATCAACTCCTTCCATATACCGATTGTAGGCGACGATGCAATCGGGCTTGAGGACCGTTGCCGCGGTACCTCGCACAGGGACAGGGGTGATGACGTTACCGTGAATTGTGGACAGTACAAGGACATCCCTCTTGTCCTTATATCTGACCAGCAACAGGTTTCCACTGGTAAGGGCACGGGTCGCACCCCTGGGGATAGGTACCTGGAGGGGGTGGGTAGGGAGTCTGCGTTGATTTTTCCGCACGGTCCCACAAGCGGACATGGATCTGGCAGAGAGGGATCGGAACAAGGGGATACTAGTATAAAAGTTATCCACGTGTACAGGTGGTAACCCTTATCTAGCAGTGGGTGCATAAGGTCCCACACAAGTTTCCCGCTAACACCCAGAGTGGGGGGACATTCTGGGGGTTGAATACGGGAATAGAGCCCCTCGTACACACGAAACTTGTAAGTGTACCCTGATGTACTCTCACAAAGTTTGTAGAGCTTAACGCCATACCTCCCGCGCTTAGAGGGAACATACTGGCGGAAAATAAGTCTCCCCTTGAAAGCAATTAGAGACTCGTCAACCGCGACCTCCCTTCCAGGTACATAGGCCTGCACAAATTTGGCCCCAAAGTGATCGATGACCGGCCTGACTTTGTACAGGCGGTCATAGGCAGGATCACCTTGGGGGAGGGGAATGGGACATGCTGCATTATCTGCATAATTCAGGCATTTCCGGATGGCCTCAAACCGGGAGCGTGTCATGGCCATACAGTAGAGTGGGGTCTGGTAGAGGACGTCCCCACTCCAGCAATGCCTGACACTAGGTTTCTTGACTAGGCCCATGTGCAGCACAAGGCCCCAAAATGTCCTCATCTCGGCTGCACTGACCGAAGTCCAGCCACCGGGCCTAGCAAAAAAGGAGCCCGGGTGTTGAGCAATAAACTGTTGGGTGTACAGGTTTGTTTGCTCCACTATCAGATTCACAAAGTGGTCACTGAAAAAAAGACTAAGTAGTCGTATTCAGTGAAGCACACTGTGGAAATCTGGATTCCTGGTTGGCCTAAAAAATCAGGAATCACAGACTAAAAACGTTCTGGGGTATACCAGACAAGTTCACCGGCAGGGGGCTCCGGTGGATTTAACTGGTGGGCCGGAAAACTAGTACAAGCCCCAGAGCAGCGGCTCTTGTGTGTTCTTCCAAACTGCCTCCCACCGCCTCCCAACCGTCGGAGCTACTGGCCAATCATTGACCTGAAGGATCGGGACTCTGGGCTGCAGGCGTGTTGCATTTCACACTGGCCAATCAGCGCAAAGAGGCCGCTGCTGATTGGCCAGTGTATTGCTGGGATGGCACAGGCAGCAGGAGCGGGCGCCGCAAACTACACACAGAGCAGCTACTCAGGGAGCGTATTATCCTTTCTCGCCGCCCGCCTGGCTGAAGACTGGTCATCTGCCCTGCCGACAGAAAGTGCAGTGGCACTAGTGAGTGCAGCCCAGACTAAAGGACCGCAGTCTGCTCCTGACCGGACAGGGAGGGGGGAGCTCATAGAGGACAGTCTGCTTTCCTCCTACTCTGTCCTTTATAAGCCTCCCCCCTGAGTCCTTTATGAGTCCCCCCAACCCCTAATGCCCCCCAAAATGCCCAGGGGGGGGGGATAGGAGGATAACACACTCTCCTCTATGAGCCCCCCAACCCCTAATGTCACCCAAAATGCCCGGGGGGGGGGGGAGTAGGAGGAAAGCACACTGTCCTCTATGAGCCTCCCCCCCCCCCCCCGAGTCCTCTATGAGCCCCCCAACCCCTAATGCCCCCACCCCAAATGCCCAGTGGGGGGAGGAGTAGGAGGAAAGCACACTGTCCTGAGCATTTTGGGGGGCATTAGGGGTTAGAAGGGCTTGTAGAGGACTCGGGGTGGGGGGGGGGGGGAGTTGGGAGGCTCATAGAGGACAGTGTACCAGTCATTTGGGGGGCATTAGGGGTTGGATAACCCCTCTAACTCCTTGCTGCTGATACTGAGCGTGCACATAGCCACCAATCATATTCCCCCAACCCAAAGCAGACAGGCAGGAGCAGTGATGTGATCATATTTATTGTATGTATGTGTGTGTCTGTCCCTGTGTCTGTGTTTGTGTCACCATCACCATGCCCACAGTGTTCCTATGTCTTGACGCAGCTGCATCAGGACGTTCTGTACAAGCAAGATAAAGAAGATGGAAGAGGAGGCAGAGACGTCAACACCCTTTAGGTGTTCCACAAGAGTTAATGGCAAATGGAGATAAAATTTCAGAATTTAAATTTTTGGGTAAATATTCAATTTTAACCACTAACAAAGCAAGGATTAACAGCCAAACAAGACTATCTTTATTGCCCTGACTTTGCCGTTTACAGAAACACACCATATGTGGTCGTACACTACTGTACAGCCACACAGTAGGGCGTAGAGGGAAAGGTGCGCCATATGGTTTTTGGAAGGCAGATTTTGCTGGACTGGATTATTTACACCATGTCCCATTTGAAGCCCCCCTGATGCACCCCTAGAGTCGAAACTCCATAAAAGTGACCCCATCTAAGAAACCACACCCCTCAAGGTATTTAAAACTGATTTTACAAACTTTGTTAACCCTTTAGGTGTTTTTGGCAAATGGGGATGAAATTTGAGAATTTAATTTTTTTGCCAAATTTTCCATTTTAACCCATTGTTTCCACTAACAAAGCAAGGGTTAACAGCCAAACAAGACTGTATCTTTATTGCCCTGACTCTGCCTTTTACAGAAACACCCCATATGTGGTCGTACACTTCTGTATGGCCACACGGCGAGGCATAGAGGGAAAGGAGCGCCGTGTGTTTTTTGGAGGGCATATTTTTATGGACCGGTTTATTTACACAGTGTCCTGTTTCAACCCCCCTGATGCACCCCTGGAGTAGAAACTCCCTAAAAGTGACCCCATTTTGGAAACTACGGGAGAAGGTGGCAGTTTTGTTGGGACTATTTTTAGGGTACATATGATTTTTGGTTTCTCTATATCATATTTTTGTGAGGCAAGGTTACCAAAAATTGAAATTCTGAAATTTCATTTCCATTTGCCATTAACTGTTGAGGAACACCTAAAGGGTTAATAAACCCTTGAGGGGTGTAGTTTCTTAGACGGGGGTCACTTTTAGGGAGTTTTTACTCTAGGGGTGCATCAGGGGGGCTTCAAAAAGGGACATGGTGCCTTTTAGTGATACAGCAGTTTACGACCACAAATGTGGCGTTTCTGTAAACTGCAATATCAGGGTAATAAATATAAAGTTTTGTTTGGTTGTTAACCCTTGCTTTGTTACCGGAAAAAACGGAGTTGAAATGGAAAAGTACCAAAAATAGCTGTTTTGGCACCGTTTTAAATATTTTTTTGGACCGTGTTAATCTGGGGGGGTTAGGTCATGGGGTATTTTTATAGAGGAGATTCTTACGGACGCAGCGATACCTAATAAGTCTACTTTTTTTTTACAATTATTTAGGTTTTAGACTATATTATCCTTTTTGATACCCTAAATTTTTTTTTGCATCTATAAAGCCTAAGAGTCATTTTTTTTTTGGGGCTTTTTAGCCGATTATCTTATGTAGGGGCTCATTTTTTGCGGGATGAGAAGACAGTTTTATTGGCACTATTTTGTGGGCTATATGACTTTTTGATCGCTTGCTATTAAACTTTTTGTTATGTAAGATAAAAATAAAATGTTATAGAGGAGATTATTATCGACGCAATGATTATCTAATTTGTATACTTTTTTAAAATTATTTTAGTTTTTACAATTTTCTTTTTGCTGTCTGAAGTCTGAGAACCATAGTTTTTTTTATCCGATTGTCAGTGGCTACATTGGGATATAAATTTAGTACTCCATGGAAGTGTGGTACTCCCTGAAGCAACCAATAATGCAGAGGCCCGGATGATCGGGGCACGTGTCACATTGAGTAGTGGTGTCCTTCCGTATCCCCCTCCTGTGACGCACTCTGCACTTTTTTTGGTTTCGTCCCTTGGGGAACCACACCTGGGAAGTCTTGGCCAGGGACGATCCGGGCGCCTCCAGTTCCCGAGGTACTCCGGCCTGCTCTTTCCCGATCAGAAAAGATCAGGGCCTTGAGGACTGCCTCATAGAACTGAAGGATTGTCCTTGTGGTGCCAGCGCTCCGGGACAGCACAAAAGAGTTGTACATGGCAACCTGCACCAAGTAGACCGCAACTTTTTTGTACCATGCCTGGGTTTTGCGCATGGCATTATATGGCTTGAGGACTTGATCAGAGACCCATATACCGATTGTAGTCGACGATACAATCGGGCTTGAGGACCGTTGTGCGGGACTTCGCACAGGGACAGGGGTGACGCCGTTACCATGAATTGTGGACAGTACAAGGACATCCCTCTTGTCCTTATATCTGACCAGCAACAGGTTTCCAGTGGTAAGGGCACAGGTCTCACCCCTGGGGATAGGCACCTGGAGGGGGTGGGCAGGGAGGCCGCGTTGATTTTTCCGCACGGTCCCACAAGCGGACGTGGATCTGGCGGCGAGGGACTGGAACAAGGGGATACTAGTATAAAAGTTATCCACGTACAATTGGTAACCCTTATCTAGCAGTGGGTGCATAAGGTCCCACACAAGTTTCCCGCTAACACCCAGAGTGGGGAGATATTCTGGGGGTTGAATACGGGAATCTCGCCCCTCGTACACACAAAACTTGTAAGTGTACCCTGAGATACTCTCACAGAGTTTTTACAGCTTCACGCCATACCTCTTTTTGTACAGGCGGTCATCGGCAGGATCACCTTGGGGGTTGACATGCTGCATTATCTGAATAATGCAGGCATTTCCGGATGGCCTCAAACCGGGAGCGTGTCATGGCCGGACTGTAAAGTGGGGTCTGGTAGAGGATGTCCCCACTCCAGTAATGCCTGACACTAGGTTTCTTGACTAGGCCCATATGCAGCACGAGGCCCCAAAAATGTCCTCATCTCGGCTGCACTGACCGAAGTCCAGCCACCCGGCCTAGCCAAAAAGGAGCCCGGGTGTTGAGCAACGAACTGTTCGGCGTACAGGTTTGTCTGCTCCACCATTAGATTTGCCAGTTGGTCACAGAAAAAATGACTAAAAAAGTCATATTCAGTGAAGCCCACTGTGGAAATCTGGATTACTGGTTTGCCTACAAAATCAGGAATCACGGGCTCAAATCGCTCTGGGGTATACCAGACAAGTTCACTGGCAGGGGGCTAACTAAAAAAAGGGCAAAAAATGTGAAAAAAAATTCAAAATAAATTCAAAACCGCTGATCAACCGTCCGAAGTTGATCAGCGGTGGGGTGTGCAATGCGCTAACAGTGGCCAGACGCTAAGAGTGCCGGCCACAGTCAGCGTACGCATAAAAAAACAAAAAAAAAAAAAAACCTGCCTGTGCCCCAAAAAAGTTGGGGGGGCAAGCAGCAGCACCCCTGGGGGGTCTCGGGTCACCCCAGACACCCTACTTAGGGGGATGCAATAAAACTGTTTTTCACACTAACTTTCCCTTTATTATCCCTGCCTAGCCCAACCTTTCCCTAATTACCTGCGGATCAGATGGGGGGTGCTGGGGCACAGATCGGGTCCTGGGGGGCAAGGATGGGTGCTGGGGCACAGATGGGGTGATGCTGGCTCAGATCCCACCGACGTGCAGGCAGCGCTCCTCTCTCCTCCGCTCCGGGACAAAAAAGGAGGAGGAGAGGAGCGCTGGCAACATTTGAATCTCCCGCCGCCCACCCACCTACCAATCAGAGGCGATCCTGAGAGGTGATGTCGTCACCTCTCAGGATCGCAGGATGGTGATTGGTGGGGTAAAATCACACCACCTATCACCATCCTGTTCCGGGTTATCGGGTCCTCAGAGACCCGAATAACCCGGAAACGCAGAAAACCGCAGGTCTGAATTGACCTGCGGTTTTCTGCGATCACCGACATGGGGGGGTCAAAGGACCCCCCGGCGCATCTAACCAAGGTGCCTGCTCAATGATTTGAGCAGGCACCGGGTTCTGATCACCGCCCGCCGGTGATTGGAACTATACATGACGTACCGGTACGTCATGTGTCCTTAAGTACCAGGACAACATGCCGTACCGGTACGTCATGTGTCCTGAAGAGGTTAAGAACATGGGGTGGAAAGTGGGCGGGGCTTCATAAAAATATAACGCGCAATATCTCAGGAACCGAACCGGCACAAATGTTCATTTTTGCGGCACAAACGCAGCACAAACGAATGGTGTATTTCTTTTTGAAATTTAAAAACATGGGGTGGAAAATGGGCGGGGTTTCAGCAAATCAAGCGCGCAATATCTCGGAAACCAAAGCGGCGCAAACGTTCATTTTTGCAGCACAAACGAATGGTGTATTTCTTTTGGAAATTTAAAAACATGGGGTGGAAAGTGGGCGTGGTTTCAGCAAATCAAGCGCGCAATATCTCGGAAACCAAAGCGGCGCAAACGTTCATTTTTGCGGCACAAACCAGCACGAACGAATGGTGTATTTCTTTTTGACATTTAAGAACATGGGGTGCCAACTTCACACAGGTCTTGGAAGTAATTTTTCAAAAGAAAATTTCCAAATCCAACTTTAAAGGGGTTATCTGCTTTACTTATCGATCAGTATTTTGAAGAGACCGCCGCGTTCACCGTCGTAACCGCATAGTGTGCAGAGGGGTAAAAACAAATACCTTACACAACTAGTGCACTTCCTCAAAAATAAAAGCGTATGTACAATGATCAGTGTAAATTGAGCCACTGAGGGAAGGGATCGTGTCTCTGCGAATCTAATATAGTTAATCCGCCAGGTAAACCACGCAGTGTCCACACTCATTTCAGTGGGACCTTAGTAATATACTGCTGCCTTGGGATTACATCCACATGAGGCGCTGATGAAGAGAATTTTGCTTATCAGAAATTTGAGATTTATGTCTATCTCCGTATTCCGTCCCTTTTATTCTGTTCCTAAGCTGTTGTCTTTGTTTCCTATATAACCCGATTACTTTGTGTATTATATACATCTCTCCAGTCCTTCATACACCCCAGGAGTAACATACAACCCTTGCAGATACTTATATATAAAAATAGTTTACTGATAACATAGATGACAAAGCAATAGACATTATACATAAAGATACAGACCCTACAAATAACACAATACATAGAGGACACCACAACACAAAGCTGCCTCCGGTCCTGCCCTCCCTGGATGCTAAGCAAATGTGGCTAATAATGTGTATGTATATAAAGTATATCCAGATTCCTCCAATATACTCTCTACTGGATATACACTTCTAACCAACTCACATCCAGTACCTGACCATTAGTACATGTACATATAGAGATTCATGCATAAATAGCATATATAATCTACTGGTAATACAATCGCAACTTACAAATATCTATTCAAAAGGACCTTAACATGTATAGCTTGGAAGAAAGACGAGACAGAGGGGATATGATAGAAACTTTTAAATACATCTTTATGAATCAACAAGGTAAAAGAGGAGAGAATATTTAAAAGAAGAAAAACCTGCTACAAGAGGACACAGTTTTAAATTAGAGGGGCAAAGGTTTAAAAGTAATATCAGGAAGTATTACTTTAATGAGAGAGTAGTGTATGCATGGAATAGCCTTCCTGCACAAGTGGTAGCTGCAAATACAGTGAAGGAGTTTAAGCATGCATGGGATAGGCATAAGGCCATCTTTCATATAAGATAGGGCCAAGGGCTATTCATAGTATTCAGTATATTGGGCAGACAAGATGGGCCAAATGGTTCTAATCTTCCGATACATTCTATGTTTCTATATGTACACATATAAAAAGTCTACTGGGATATTATACTTGTATACATACACACATAAGCTTACATATAACTTAGCTTGCTCCTGAAGTGATGTTGGTCCAGGGGTTCCACGAAAAGAGAGAGAGAAAGAGACTCCCAAGTTTCATGTCACCTATATGTTCCTGTGTCCCAACCATGGACTCCACCCTGTGACCGCCCAAATATCTTCCCAATCGGTTGGCCAAGAGAATCCTCTCCAACTGCTTTTACAATGTGCCCTTCCAATATGCTAACAAGGGACACAATGACCAAGTGGCTACTGGCCATACTGATATCACTGAATGGGTGAATACCACTGGATATCAATATACACTATATCCAATTATTAGGCATATTTGTGTGGTCATCAGGCTGAGAGCAATATTTTCCTGTAACAGGTGCAGACCTGTGGTAGCTACACGCTGCCAAGACCAACAGACATTGATCCCTGCTTAAAACACTGGTAGTACTAAGGATATCTGGTATGCTGACCAGTGGCAAAGAAATTGCGTATGCAATGCGTTTCGACGTGGGTGTGACCCCACACTTCATGAGGAGCAGAACTACAGATGGTGGCTAAAAATTTAGATTTGTCCACCACTGAAAATGTGCATGACGCCCTAGCCCCAGCGCTATGATGGCCGTGCATTGAAGGCTGAACGCCGGGTAATTATAGTTTAGCCCCACCCCCAAGGAGGCGCGCCGCAACTCACAGAGACTGAGGAATTAGGGGGTGTGATGAACACGCCCCCCAGATGCCGGAGTGACAGGTAATGCATAGAATCCTGGGAAGAGTAAGCGCTACAGCTCTGCAAAGTATCGGCGGCCAGGTAAGTATTAAATAAGATATCAGCGCTACAGTGAGATGAATCGAAGCAAGAATATAAACCCTACAGTAGCTATCAACAAGTAGAGATTATAACATGGTCTAGTATGCCCGCTGGATGATGCAAAACTTTGAAAAATTCACTGGTCACATTAAGGAAAGGGAACACTTCCAATTCAATCGAGACATTAGGAACATTAAAGAGGGCAGGGTCTTTGACTACAAAACTAAGAGACCTCACGCACCAGAGGTAGAGACAGATTTATCCTCCTCCGAGTGTGATACGGATATAGAACAGGGACACCTACCACCTAGGGGGAGAGGCACTCAAAACCGTGGTCCCCAGAGATCGGTAGCTGGGAGAAATAGAGGTAGATCTGGCAGAGGTGGGAGATTAGCTTTTTTTTAGAGAATATCCCCCCCGTATCAGATTACCTACTGAGAAACAAAAAATAATCCCTGGGCCCATTGGGGACGAATTACAAATTGTTAACCTTTCCACCCGCCTGTTGTCTGTACCTGAAATGGAAGTGCTCAAAAAAGGATTATCCTTTGTTCCCCTCCAGAAATGTAATCTTTTTAATTAGGTCGAGGACCTCTATCTATTTGCATGCAAATTAAAATGGAGTAAATTCTCTCACACCAGATGTGAGGAATTAGAGGTTGAAATAGAGGACCTCCAAGATGTTCAACTCCTATCTGACCTATATATGGAGGGTCAAAGGGACATAGGAGATGGCCCATTCACCAGTCTTAGACTACCCTCGAGAAAATCCCCCCCGTGACAATACACCGATTGAAACATTTGTCTCGGTTGTCACTGAACAACTATGCAGGTTGGAAGGGAGAAGGCTTTTCCCTGACAATTTGAACACTGAGGAAAGAACTGCATTGAAGAAGTTGAAGCAAGACCCATTGATCGTCATTAAGCCCTCAGATTGGGGGGGGGGGGGGGGAATATTGTCATAATGGATAACAACTAATACCGGGACATGTGTCTTAGGATATTAGATGACAATGTTACCTATAGGCGTCTAACATCTGACCCTACCTCCACCTTCAGAAACCAACTGAAGTTGCTTCTTATGCAGGCCCATCAAGGCAATCTAATAATTAAGGTCAAGTTTGACTTTCTGTTACCAGAGTTCCTGGTCATGGCCACATTTTACAGCCTGCCCAAACTGCACAAAGAGGGCACACCAATTAAAGGGAGACCAATAGTGTCCGGCATAGGCGGTCTCATGGCTAACATCAGCACATATATCGATTTGATCCTGAGACCATTTGTAGTGAGCCTGCCATCATATGCAAGGTACACTATGGATATTTTCAAAAGACTGGAGGGCATCCAGTGTGAGGGGGGACTTGGCTGGCTAGCCTTTATGTCGACGCTTTATATAGCTTGATACCCCATCACACTGGATGTCTCGCCATCCAGGCATTTGTTCGACAAAGAGGTGACCATATGAAAAGACACAATTCCTTCATGATTGAACTCCTGAAGTTTGTCTTAACTCTCAACATTTTTTTTTGACCGTGAAGTTTTCTACCAGCTCAGGAGAGTTGCGATGGGCAGTCCCTCTGCCCCCACTACCTGGGCTGGTGGGAAAGGGAGATAGTTTTCAATCAGTCGATGAATCAATATACCTCACTAATTCCCATCTGGATTAGGTATATCGATAATATACTCTTGATGTGGAGATGGACCAGAGACACGTTCACGCAATTTGTTTCGGCCTTGAATAATAACCAGGTCAGTCATTTTTTCCCTAGTGACATAAGTGATAGACAGATCACGTTTCTCGATCTATCTCCATTGGGAGCAATGGTCAAATCATGACCAATATATTCAGAAAACAGACTGCAACTAACAGTGGGACAGTGGACATCCACTTACTCTCCAAATAGGTATCCCGAAAGGCCAATACTTGAGGGCCTGGAAGAATTGCTCAGAGCTAACAGACTTTAGGATAGCAGCGATTGACTTAAGAATACGCTTTATGAAATGTGGCTATCTGCAGGAAGTACTCAAACAAGCATATCATCATTCTCTCTGCGCTAACAACGAAGAAATCCTCTGTCCTAAGATTCCTGAACAAGATATCGGCAGAATCATAGGCTCCTTTGACAAAGCTCATAAAAAGATTTGAGCTATTCTACAGGCCTCTTGGTCCATTTTGAAATCTGATCCCGACATCTGTGATCTTCTACTAAAACACCCGATGGTAACATACCGTCGGAGCTGTAACACACGTGACAGTCTGGTTCACAGTTTATACCAGCGTCCTGAGACAGCTACATGGCTTAAACACAACTTTACAGGTACCTTCCCATGCGGCTCCTGCATTGCGTGCAAGAATATTATGAAGGGCTCACAATTTGTGAACTCTGTCACAAGTAATAGCTACGATATCAGGTCCTTCATGAATTGCAAAGCAGTAGGGGTCATCTATCTGATTTCATACCAGTGTGGGAAGCTGTACGCTGGCAAAACTAAGTGCAAATTTCATAGAAGAATTGGGGAACACCTCTCTGATATTCATAATAATAGAGAGACAACGGTCGCGTGCCACATATGCGATCACCATGAGGCCAATACTGCGGTCTGTAAGTTCCAAGGCATTGAGCAGATTAAGAAACCCACTTGCTCGGGGCAGCGACATTGATATGATGCTACTCCGCAAGGAAGCCTTTTGGATTTTCACATTGCAAACAGGAAGTCTGAATGGATTAAATGAGGCAATCTCATGCTTGATTCAATTAGGTATGCACACCAGGGCTATATTTTACTGTATATATGCAAGCTCATTGGTCATTGTGCCTTGAGCCACTGCTGCCACATTACTATCCCGTTGTCTGAGGGCATTATGTGACCCTCAGGGAGAGACACTACTCTGAGCTCGCTGTTATTAATGCAGCAGCAACACTGTCACAGTATTGCGACTTTTGTTCCACTGAGTTAGGATTGTTATTTACATAGTTCTTTGGCCTTTTAGTTCATTATTGTTGCACGGGTTACATGTCTGAGGGAGTACATATATGCATCATTCAGCGGGTATACTAGGCCATGTTATAATTTCTACTTGTTGATAGCTCCTGTAGGGTTTATATTCTTCCTTTGAGTCATCTCACTGTAGTGCTGATATCTTATTTTATACTTACCTGGCTGTCGATACGTTCCCCCTATACTTTGTTTGCAGAGCTGTAGCGGTGACTCTCCACGGGATTCTATGCAGTACCGTACCTGTCACTCCGGCATCTGGGGGGCGTGTTCATCACACCTCCTCGGCAGGTGGGGCTAAACTATAATTACCCGGCGTTCAGCCTTCAATGCACGGCCATCATAGCGCCGGGGGTTAGGGCGTCCTGCACATTATCAGTGGCGGACAAATCTACATTTTTAGCCACCATCTGTAGTTCTGCTCCTGATGAAGCGTGGGGTCACACCCGCGTGGAAATGCATCGAGTAAGCAATTTCATTACCACTGGTTAACACACCAGATATCCCTAGTACTACCACAGTGTGTTAGGCAGGGATCAATGTCTATTGGTCTTGGCAGCGTGTAGCTACCACTGGTCCGTGCCTCATGTGGATGTGATCCTCAGGCAGCAGTATATTACTAAGGTCCCAGTGAAATATGAGTGTGGACACTGCGATGGTATACCTGGCGGATTAACTATATTAGATTCACAGAGGCACGATCTCTTCCCTCAGTGGCTCAATTTATACTTAAGTGTTATATCGAGTGCACTGTATGTACCATTGTGCACTGATCATTGTACATACACTTTGATTTTTGAGTTAGTGAACTAGTTATGTAAGGTATATTTGTTTTTACCCCTTTGCACACTTAAAGCACCTCTCTTGCCTGCCCAGATTTTTATTGGGCATGCTTGCCCCTTTTTTTTATGTTTGAATATTTATTAAAGACTTGTTATTTTTCTTATAAACTAAACAACCTTCAATTTTCTTTTTACAGAAATACCCCATATGTGCTCAGAAACTGCTACGTGGGAACACGGCTGCATGGGAAGTCACGGATTAAAGTGAATCCCATTAGTTTTCTTTCTGCCCTAAATTTTAAACCCTAACAGCAACAGCGCATATGCCAATGACGCCACATACTCATGAGATCACAGCTTTCCTCGTCCACTTGCCTCTGACTTTTTTTTCTATATGAATAAGCAGCAGGTTGGCAGTGAGAGCCATGAGCTCATGAGTATGGGTACTCATCGGCATTCGCTGGAGCTGTTCAATACAAGATTTGGGCGAAATGGCTTGGTAAATTAAAGAAAGTCACTACTTTATGTTGCCCTTAGGATACCATAAAACAAATGACAGATTCCCTTTAAAGGGATTCTGTCACCTCGTTTTAGCTTATAGAGCTGCAGACATGCACGGCTAGATCGCTGCTAGCATGTCCGCAATATACCTATCCCATAAAGCGGTGTCTTTTTATCGTGTTTAAAAAAGGATTTTAGAGATATGTAAATGAGCCTGGTAATGTGCCCAAGGGGCTGTACTAACCTTCTTGGTGCCTAGCCACGCCCCCCTGTGAAGGAGCACAGCATCGCCTGCGTCCTATGAATCTCCTCCTTTCTTCACAGTTAGATTGCCGTAATCTCGCGATGAGCGAGCTTGCGCATGCGCAGTCCCTTCCCTGAGGCTGATGCCAGCCCATGGAAGGAACACTATACCGTCACTGCGCATCTCGAGATTACGGCAATCTAAATGTGAAGAAAGGAGAAGATTCAGAGGACGCAGGCGGTGCTGGGCTCCTTCACAGGGGGGCGTGGCTGGGCACCAAGAAGGTTAGTACAGTCCCTTGGGCACCTTACCAGGCTGGTTTACATATCTCTAAAATATTTTTTTAAACACAATAAAAGGACACCGCTTTATGGGACAGGTATATTGCGGACATGCTAGCGGCGATCTAGCAGTGCATGTCCGCAGCTCTATAAGCTAAAACTTTAAAGTGCTAAACACAAAGGTACATGGATATTGCACAAGGCTGGCATTGCAGACAGGGGCAAAATGACCAATTGTCCAAGTACCCCTTCCCTAAAATAGACCTGGATGCAGGATTGTTGGGTGGTTCCTAATGACATCAACAATGCCCTATGTGCATGCCTGTTAAGCATTAGTAGGAGCAGAGTGGCAAAGAGCTACACTCTGTCTCACCATCATTTCCTGCCACCACTGTAGGGAGGTAATTTTCACAATGCTGGTGAATACTGAATACCCTAGGGCAGTGGTGGCGAACCTATGGCACGGGTGCCAGAGGCGGCACTCGGAGCCCTCTCTGTGGGCACCCACACCCTGGAAAAAGTCTGAGTGTACCAATATGCCTTAGACCTTTCCTGCCATTCACCAGTGCAGGACACACCATGAAAAGCACAGGCAGCGCAATGAATGTAGACAGGCTATTATAGCTACTACATGATAAAGTACATGAAAGATATACTATATTGGACTGTAGGATTCAGGTTAACTTGCCACGTTGGCACTTTGCGATAAATAAGGGGGTTTTGGGGTTGCAGTTTGGGCACTCGGTCTCTAAAAGGTTCGCCATCACTGCCCTAGGGAACTGTGGGAAAAGGAGGCTAAGGTACACTGTACCAGGGCAGTAGGACTGGTGGCCGATAAGGTGTGGATGATCTTAGTCTGCTACCACAACCCCCCCTCTCAGCAGGAAGAAGCATTGATGGCAGTCTTAGCACCATTGAGAATGATTTCAACAAGAGAATGTCACCTCGAGTCACTGGATTTAACTGTACTGTAATCAATTACACAGTCTGCAATACCCCACTGCGGTAATCCAGAATTGGTCACAATGCTGTGATAATGGTAGCAGTCATAGTGTGACTATATTATTTCGTCCTTCTACAATGGTATCAGTGGCAATATTTTTCGTATATATCTTAAGTATATTTTAAGTACGGTATATATCTCATATATATAAAAATGAGTTTCTGTCTGTCTGGACCGCCTCCTGCCTACTCCAGTTAATAACAGAGAACCAAAGATATTTCATAAACATAACATCATATGAAAAAATACAATCTGTGACTTAAACAAATATATATATGTGTTTATATTTTATACTGTATATAGGCAAACCCAGTGTGAAGGCTACGGGAAATCAAATTATCGGTAAGAGTAATTGTCATCTTTCCCTAACGTCCCCACACCGGCACTGATAGGAACATTTTCAGAGTAGAATTTTTCTAGGGCGGGACCACAGCCTAAAAGGACTTTACGTACAAACGCCAGATCCTGGCTAGCCATAACATCAAGTTTACAATGCCTAAAGAAGGTCATGGGGTTAGACCATGTGGCTGCCTTACACATCTGATCCACCGAGGCAGCCCCTCTTTCAGCCCAAGAGGTGGACAAAGCTCTCATGAAATAGGCCTTCAACCCCAAAGGAGGAGAGACCTTCTTTTCCTTACAACAAAGGATGATGGTCAGTTTTATCCACCGGGCTATTAAAGCTTCAGAGGCTCCTAGACAATTTTTCCCCTGAAACTGGACAAGGAGATGGTCAAACTTTCTAAAAGATTCTGTGGCCTTAAGGTACGCTAGAAGACATCTCCTCATGTCTAGATGGTGAAACTTTTTTTCCTGATCTGAAGATGGAGATGCACAAAAGGATGGTAAAGCTATTTCCTGCTGACAGTGAAACTTAAGAGAAAACCATAGGCAGAAATGCTGGCGAGTGTCTAAGAATCACCCTATCATCCAGAACCATGAAGTATGGTCGTTTACAGGAAAATGCCTGGATCTCCCCCACCCTCCTGGCCGTAGTTATAGCAATAAGAAAAATGGTCTTCAGAGTCAACAATTTAAGGGATAATTCTGAAAGAGGCTCAAAGGGCATAGACGTGAGAGCAGAGAGGACAATGTTTGGATCCAAAGGGGAAACTTTCTAATTTTTGAATAGACACCATCAAGGCTGGTTTTCGCCTTCCAAACCAGGCCGATTTTTGCAAACCTAACGTGTCATAATAATTTTTGAATACTTTTACTCAAATGATTCTGAGAATGTTTTCTCATGACACATTTACTATCCAGAAATATGCCTATATTGTACAAGCTGCGACTTTCCCCAGCTCACTCAAGGTCTAAGAAAGTGGACATGGCATGGATGGGGAAGGGGATGTTTCATTCATCATTTTCTACATCTGTTTTAGGTGTAGAAAATGGTCTTAATTTAAGCCAGCAAAAAAGCTGGCTTACATTTAGACCGGCGATGGATGACAGGGCATGTTATGTAAGGGCGGATCCACTGCCAGCTATAGGGGGTTATTAAGATCGGCGTCTAAAACCTGTGTGTTAATAAATGAACCCCATAGTTACTACAGGTTTACAGGTTAGTGGTAAATTTGAGACTATGAGGGACATTTATCAACTACGTAAAAAAGTCGCACATTATGGGGCACATCATGTGTGCACCATAACTTGCAACTTTTTGAGAAATGGGTGCGGCTTCGCCCCGCCAAAGTATTTACTATAACTTTTGCCAGAAAGTGGCGGACGTTATAGCTGAAGTCTATGCCAGCCTATAGCTGTAGCAATTTCTGGTGCATGGCAGAGCAGAGATGCGCCTGATTTGTTAAGAGGCTTTTGCCTCTTAACCAATCAGGCGCATCTCACGCCATGCAGGGAAATCAAGACTGGCAGATGGATCCACCAGTCTTGATATATCTTCCATTATATGTTTTACCTTTATTTATTAAAGAGAAAACAAAAAATTTCCAGAAAATTTGAAAACAAAATGTCAAGTTTTCTAGATATGAATTTCTGCGCTTCTAAGACACAATGATTACTCACAAAAGAGTTCACGTTCACCATTTGTTTACTTTATGTTGGCAGCATTTAGTAAATGATGCTTTAATTTTTAGGACATTATAAGGCTGATCAGTTGTTTGAAGAGACAGACTCGTTCGCCATCGTAACCGCAGCGGTGAGCAGGTGTAATTACATCTCAGCTGCCCCATTCAATTCATTGGTACGGCTGTGTAGTATTCCTGTGAATAGGAAAGAGCCATCCCATAGAAGTGGATGGGATCATCCATATAAATAAGATAGACAGCCCTTTTAAGCACCAATTCTGTTCTGAAATCACATTGAGGGACTTACATAATAGCAATCAATGACCCCATTTTAGAGATTACACACCTCAAATTATTCAAAACTGATTGTACAAAATCTGTTAACTGTTAACTAAGTGGCGAGTGTCTAAGAATCACCCTATCATCCAGAACCATGAAGTATGGTCGTTTACAGGAAAATGCCTGGATCTCCCCCACCCTCCTGGCCGTAGTTATAGCAATAAGAAAAATGGTCTTCAGAGTCAACAATTTAAGGGATAATTCTGAAAGAGGCTCAAAGGGCATAGACGTGAGAGCAGAGAGGACAATGTTTGGATCCAAAGGGGAAACTTTCTAAAAAAAAAGAAGGACGTAACCTGCTTGTACCTTGAAGGAACCTACAGACCAGAGGAATTTCTCCCACTTTGACATCCAGAAAGGCACGAAGAGCAGAAACCTGAACTCTTAAGGTACTGGTTCTAAGCCCCTTATCAAATCCTGATTGCAGGAACTGTAATATGAAGCCTACATCTAAACTACTCTGAGGATCCCAACGGCTACCCGCAAATGACAAAAAAGCATTCCATTTCCACAGATAACTCTTTGAAGTGATCTGCTTTCTACTATGTAGCAGGGTAAATATGACAGCCTCAGAAAACCCCTTCTTTTTTTTTACAAGCACCATTCAACTTCCAAGCTGCTAAATGTAGATGCTGAATGTTGGTATGGAGGGCAGGAGCATGATGAAGGATGTCCAGAATCTCAGGCAGAATCCAGGGTTCCCCTGCAGAGAGATTTTGAAGCAGGGGGAACCAAGACCTTTTTGGCCAATAAGGAGCAATCGTTATGACCTGTGCCTCTTCTCCACTTATCTTCATCAGAGTCCTTAAAATCAGAGAGAATGGTGGAAACGTGTAGAGAACGCCCTTGGGCCATGTTAACGAGAGAGCATCTATTTGATTTAGATCCTCCTGGGGGCAGATGGAATAGAAATTTTTTACCTTCTTGTTCAGTCTCGAGGCAAACCGATCCGAGACCAGAAGACCCCACCTCTCTGAGATTTGTCTGAAGATTTCTTGATTCAAAGACCATTTGTCTACTGAGAAAATCCGCTAAAATATTTTCTTCTCCTTTTACATGAACCGCCGAGATGGACTTTAGGTTCTTCTCTCCCCATTCGAATAGAATTTTCGAGACAACCGTCAAGGACCTGCTCCTTGTCCCCCCTTGATGATTTAGATATGCCACAGTCGTCGCATTGTCCGAAAGTACCTTGACATGGTGGTGTTGGATACTTGGTTTCAAGCTTAGGAAGGCTTGGAAAACTGCTGTCAACTCCCTCAGATTTGAGGATGCTAAAGACATCTGGAGACTCCATGTCCCCTGCAAAGCATGGGCACCCCAACTCTTGCGTCGGTGGTCACTGTAACTTGGTCCTTCAGCCGCCACTGAACCCCTGTTTGTAGATGTTTCTCCACCATCCACCAATTCTTTTACTTAAGGTGGAATTTTTGTTTTCTTTTCTAAGGGACTCTGTCTCTAGTCCCAAGATGAAAGAAGGAAAGGCTGCAGGATCCGGGTGTGGGCCTGAGCCTCACTGAGGATACTGTCGACGTTAAAAGCCCCAACAAGCACATGATCTCTCTTATTGTTGCTGTCCTTTTGGAACAGAACACTCTTACCAGGGCTACTAGGTTGATTTGTTTTTCTAGGGGCAAAAAAGAAGATAGATGGAGGGTGTCCAAAAGTACCCCAAAAAATAACTTCTGCTGGCTTGGAATTAGACTTGACTTTTCCTGGTTGATGACCCACCCTAAAGAACCAAGGGTTTCTTTCACAATGCTGAAATGGTCGAGAAGACGAATAGGAGTCTGCGGCGATCAGAAGGTCGTCCAGATAGGGGACCACAATGAATCCTTTTAGATGAAAGTAACCTACTACATCTGCCATAATCTTTGCGAAAAGACGTGGCGCATTGGAGAGGCCGAAGGGCAAAGCCTGATACTGGAAGTGACTGAGCTCTCTTTTTATGTAGACAGCGAACCTGAGATATTTTTTTACTTTGGCTGTGGATAGGAACATGATAATAGACATCTGCCAGATCGACTGTTACCATGTAGACTTCCCCTGACGAAGCCATCCGGCGAAACGCTGGATGGGTGATGTGACCGTTAATACGTTTGTTTACAATTGAATGAGCTATTATATGTGGTTCCTGGTCTACCTGAGGCACTATTGCTTATTGCTATGTACTTTACTAGGCTCTTTGCCTGTGTGTGGAATCCTGCTGTAGTATCCATTTCCTTCATTTTCTGTTACTAACTTGGGGTAGCATTTACACTTGTGTATTTATTTAATTACATTTGCTGCTTCCCCTATATGTATTCACATTTATCGGACCCCTCCCCCCTGTGTCCCTCTTTTATACCTGTTTTACTCCATCCAATGATGTAAGACTCCATTATATGTGTTTTATTGTGTTGTTCTAATAAAGTATATATTTTTTGCTTACATATGGTCGCTTTTTCTTTGGTAATATGGGTATGCACATAGTGTTACAGGTTGTCATGTAATAGTCTTGGAAAAGGAGATTTACCGCAGATCTTATCGATTCCATTTAGAATTTTTTTGTAAATGATAAAGTAATTTAGATTTCAGATTGAAGAAAGTTCTGAACTTCCCACTTTTGTTTAATTTTTTTAAATCAGAAATAAGGGAGAGTAAACCCCTTGACCCTGTTGGTCTAATAGAACCTTTAGGCCTCTTTCACACGAGTGTGACAGATTAGGTCTGGAGGCGTTCAGTGAAACTTGCACCATTTTGCAAGCAAGTTCAGTCAGTTTTGTCTGCAATTGCGTTCAGTTATTCAGTTTTTTCCACGTGGGTGCAATGCATTTTGAGGTATTTTTCACGCGCTTGATAAAAAACGGAAGGTTTACAAACATCTCCTAGCATTTCAATGGGTCTGTGTACACAAGCGTTTTTTTTTTTTTACGCATCAGTTCTGCGTTGCGTGAAAAAGGCAGCATGTTTTATAGTCTGCGTTTTTCACACAGCCCTGGCCCCATAGAAGTGAATGGGGCTTCAGTGAAAAACGCATTGCATCCGGAAGCAAGTGCGCATGCAATGCGAGTTTCACTGACTGATATGCATTGCATGCGCACTTGCTTCCGGATGCAATGCGTTTTTCACTGAAGCCCCATTCACTTCTATGGGGCCAGGGCTGTGTGAAAAACGCAGAATATAATACCAGGCTGATAAATGGTTTTCCAGCTTTGGAGGCAGACACCAAAACACTGCTTGCAGCGTTTTGGTGTCCATCTGACGAAACTGAGCCAAACGGTTTCTATGACACAATCTGGCACAATAGAAAACTGATCCGTCCTCCATTGACTTTCAATGGTGTTCAAGACGGATCCGTCTTGGCTGTGTTAAAGATAATAAAAACGGATCCGTTCTGAACGGATGCAGACGGTTGTATTATCTGAAAGGATCCATCTGTGCAGATCCATGACGGATCCGCACCAAACGCGAGCCTTACCCACCACATAAGCAGGAGACTATCAATGTGACAATGCAAGAAAACAGTGTGTCAACTCATGAAATAGACAGTTAAGGCCCTATTAGACTGCACAATATTCCCGATGCTTAGCCCATATAATCAATCAGCCAATCAATGAATGAATGAAAGCTGCTGATCGGTTAATTGGCTGATTAGAATCTTTCATCAGGTTGAAAGATGCCCGATAATCAGCAGCAGGCCTTCCTGTGTAACCAGGGATGTGCTGCCAATCATCAATGGATAAGAATTGGGGGTGGGGAACGACTGCCGTAGCAATCGCTCCTCTCGCATTTAAAGTCTGCATTGGCCTGTGAAAAAAAGCACCAATGGATGATCATCATCCATCAGAACTCACACTGCCCAAAGGTTAGTCAGTGTAATACCACCCTTAGGCCAGTTTCACAACCAACCTGCCAGAAAAACTTAACACCAGTGTAAAACTGGCCTTATTTTGAATAAATCCAGTATCATATAAAAATATCCATAACTGAAGTAATAACACTGCTTCTCCTGAAAAGGAAGGATGCAACAGACCAAAAAAAAAAAAACTCAACAAATAGCCAAATAGACACCATCAAGGCTGGTTTTCGCCTTCCAAACCAGGCCGATTTTTGCAAACCTAACGTGTCATAATAATTTTTGAATACTTTTACTCAAATGATTCTGAGAATGTTTTCTCATGACACATTTACTATCCAGAAATATGCCTATATTGTACAAGCTGCGACTTTCCCCAGCTCACTCAAGGTCTAAGAAAGTGGACATGGCATGGATGGGGAAGGGGATGTTTCATTCATCATTTTCTACATCTGTTTTAGGTGTAGAAAATGGTCTTAATTTAAGCCAGCAAAAAAGCTGGCTTACATTTAGACCGGCGATGGATGACAGGGCATGTTATGTAAGGGCGGATCCACTGCCAGCTATAGGGGGTTATTAAGATCGGCGTCTAAAACCTGTGTGTTAATAAATGAACCCCATAGTTACTACAGGTTTACAGGTTAGTGGTAAATTTGAGACTATGAGGGACATTTATCAACTACGTAAAAAAGTCGCACATTATGGGGCACATCATGTGTGCACCATAACTTGCAACTTTTTGAGAAATGGGTGCGGCTTCGCCCCGCCAAAGTATTTACTATAACTTTTGCCAGAAAGTGGCGGACGTTATAGCTGAAGTCTATGCCAGCCTATAGCTGTAGCAATTTCTGGTGCATGGCAGAGCAGAGATGCGCCTGATTTGTTAAGAGGCTTTTGCCTCTTAACCAATCAGGCGCATCTCACGCCATGCAGGGAAATCAAGACTGGCAGATGGATCCACCAGTCTTGATATATCTTCCATTATATGTTTTACCTTTATTTATTAAAGAGAAAACAAAAAATTTCCAGAAAATTTGAAAACAAAATGTCAAGTTTTCTAGATATGAATTTCTGCGCTTCTAAGACACAATGATTACTCACAAAAGAGTTCACGTTCACCATTTGTTTACTTTATGTTGGCAGCATTTAGTAAATGATGCTTTAATTTTTAGGACATTATAAGGCTGATCAGTTGTTTGAAGAGACAGACGCGTTCGCCATCGTAACCGCAGCGGTGAGCAGGTGTAATTACATCTCAGCTGCCCCATTCAATTCATTGGTACGGCTGTGTAGTATTCCTGTGAATAGGAAAGAGCCATCCCATAGAAGTGGATGGGATCATCCATATAAATAAGATAGACAGCCCTTTTAAGCACCAATTCTGTTCTGAAATCACATTGAGGGTCTTACATAATAGCAATCAATGACCCCATTTTAGAGATTACACACCTCAAATTATTCAAAACTGATTGTACAAAATCTGTTAACTGTGTTTCACAAGAATTAAAGCAAAATGGAGTAGAAATGTAAAAGAAAAAAAAAATTCTGTAATTTTCCTTTTTATTTATGCTTTCCTGTAATGCAGCAAGGGTTAAAAAGAAAACCATCTTCAATACTTTTTACAGAAATACCCCATATGTGCCCATAAACTGCTGCATGGGAACACAGCAGGGTTCAGAAAGGAAGAAGCTCCCTAAGGTTTTTGGAGTTCAGATTTTGCTGGAATGATTTTAGGGCATCATCTCGCATTCGAAGAGACCTTGAGGTACACATTTTGGAGATATACCCTGCAAGGAATTTTACATGGGGTGTAAGTGAGCACTTTGACAGTTTTATTTTTTAGAAATGAATGAGCAGGGGAAGGCAAAAAAATGAACAAGCGAATTTTCCAGACATATCATTTTAGTGCCCAATATGTTGTTCCCAATGTGTGCCACTGTAAAAACACAGCTCTCCAATTATTATATTGTTTTTTCCAATGGTAGAAACACCCTACATGTTGCCCTAAACTGTTGTATGGATATACAAGGCTCAGGAGAAAAAGAGCACCATGTGCATTTGAGGCCTAGTTTGGTGATTAGACCCCATAGGCTTTTCATACAAGTCAGAAACACGACTGTGATGTGAAAAACAGACATCCCAACCTGCAAAAACTCATTTCAAGGAGGTGCACTTCTCCTTTCAGGGAGGTTTTCTTTTTTTTTCTTTCACAAACTTTTTATCACATTTTCCAAACATATGCAGGAACTGCATACTTTGCTCTATGGTATGGAGGATTGGGCTCATTACCCTGCCCCAAATTATCATATTTATGTATATGATTAAAGGGATTCTGTCACCACCTATAAGCCCTGTGAGCTAAACATATGCTCATGTCCAGGGCAGCATTCTGATTTCTAAGGTGGCCTTATAAGAGCTATTTGTGGCTTTATTTTGCGGAAAAACAGGTTTTACTAACCTGTCAATCATTGAACTAAGGTGCCCAAGCAGGGGAGGTCTGTGGATGCATGGTGCCCCGCCGCACGCATCTCCGTTCGTGCCCAGCACCGCCTTCTACTTCTCAGTGCCGCCTCTCCCTCCTCCTCCAGCTTTGAGATCCTGCGCGGACTGCAGGCATCGGCTTCTTCTTGCACTGTGCGCACGCGCCGAGAAGCGGACACTGCTACAGGTTGCCGGAAAGGTTTACTGCGAGTAAACTAGAGTTGGGAAGTTCGGATCTTTCACATGAATTGGTTCATTTGATTCAGTTCATTCGCTGAGCTGACAAGAAGCAAGTGAACCGAAGCTTAGGTTGCGCAATGCGCATGCGCTGATGACGGAAGCTTCGATTCACTTGCTGACTCGCTGAGTCGGCTCTTGGTCTGAGTCAGGAAGTTTATTCTTTAAAACCCTGTGTGTAATTATCTACCCCACTGTAGGAAAAAAAACAAGCATCCAGGGGGGTGAATTTAACACTGGGGTAAATAATATAATTAAAATGGAGGGTTAAATGTGTAAATGTATTTAAAAAAAATACATCTCTCTCAATAGTTATATAGCTACTGAATGAGACGGAAGAAGGGATTCCTTTCACATATATATCTCCTTGAGAAGCCAATTTGACCCTAAAGGGTTAATTCAACCTGTAATCTAAACTCTGTCCTGTCACTCCTCTTATCTCTCTGCTCTGCTATCAGTAAACCTTTCCGGGATATATTGTTTCACATGTGGGTGTCAGGGAGCCGCTATCTAATAGCGGGAGACTCCCTGAACCTCCGGGAGACTTGAGATCCCTGGAAAAATGACATTCATTTGTCACAACGGGTAACAGGAGGAAAAAGCAATTTGTTACCCATTTCTCCTGATTATGTCAACACCCCGTATCAGCTCATATACTGCTGTCAAAGCAGGACTCAGGAGGGAGGAAGATATATGGATTTAGGCCAGGTTTTACTAAAATGGTTTATAGGTGCCATGTCACATTTGAAGAGATTCTGAGGTACCCCTACAGTGAAAACCCCCAAGAAGTGTCCCGATTTTGAAAACTATACCACTCAAGGAATTTTTCAAGGGGCGTAGTGAGCATTTGGACTCCACAAGTATTTTCCAGAAACTAATGGTGAAAAATAAATATGAAAACTGTGCGGAGTATATCAGCGTATAATAATCTGGTAAAATTAGAATGGTATACTTTGAAGCAATCCTTTATGCACAGGATAGGTTTCATAGTGTTAAATGGTGTCCTTTAATATCCCTCTTTTGGAGAACACACTGCAATTTTTGGGTCCTACCCTTTATTGCTGTTTAGGGAACTTCACCAGGTAAATGTTGTCCTGGTATAACACGGGCACCATAACGTGCAGAAGCACTGGGGCCCTTACCATGCTTGTTCTGAAAAATTACCACCTCTTAAAACTGAAGGAATGCTCAATTCTGGACCGTAGATCTAAAACACACAAGCATTATACAGTGCCAGCTGTACAATGTGCATGGCCAACTTTTTGTACCACATCTTCATTTTCCGTATTGTACTGTACAGCTTCAGAACCTGATTTGAAAGATCAACCACTCCCATGTGCCTATCACAGTCTGGTTTGAGGGTAGAGGTACCTCGCACAGGGGCAGGGGAGTTACCGTTACCATGAACTGTGGTCAATACAAGGACATCCCTTTTGACCACTAACATGATCTCATTTAGGAGAGCCCTGCTGTCTCCCTATTATTATTATTACAGTGAAAAACACTACAAAACTAGGAACCGAACTCTGCTTCAGTTCAGAATGGTACCTTGGAACCGAAGCTGAGTTTTTCACTGTAAAAATCAATTACCGAAGTGATTCAACAAAGTCACGCGACTTTGTGAATAACGGACTTCACCTCATCGGAGGCAGTATATTCTAATGCTGTACAGAGAAGAAACTCTGTACAGCATTCTAAGGAATTTTTTAGCAAAGCGACTTTGTATATAGTTTTGTTATAATGCAAAAATGTCATAATTCAAATTGATTCTGGGCCATGGCATTCCTTTAAATTGGAGTATAGTACAAAACATCAGCACTGCAATACTGTGTAATTTCTGGCTTTTTAATATGTAGCAGGATCCCAGAAAATATGTAGAGATAAAATTGGGAGAGTAAAGTGCATTAAACGCTTCCTTATTGTGTTAAAGAGCTTACGAGTCTGCTTACCAGATGTTGTGAAGAGTCACAATATCTGTAGATCGCTTTTCTGGTTATTTGGTGACCCGACCAGCATGCGGTTGTCTTGGGCTGCGGCCGCGGTCCTCTGTGTGTGCTCAAGGCAGGTGGCAGATGAAGAGAAATAACCTTTAAAAAACGTTGCTGCGGACCCCTTTGGCGCTGCCTAGACCTTGAGATCTTTTATTATATAGTATAGTAAACGCGTTTCTGGGGCAGGATTACCCCCCTTCGTCAGGACTATTTACAGTAGTATGACAGGCTAGACAAGGTTTAAAAGCCTGTTTTTGGTGGGCTGGGGAGGGGGCGGGGCTTAATGGGAAGGGGCGGTGCTAAGTGAATAGATAAATATATATAGCATATACAGAACATTGGTTACATATATAGATTTTAAATAGATTTAAAATACAACATAATGTAGATCGTAATGTGCAGTCTGTTAGGATGCATGTTTCTTCCTCTGGGGGTGCAGGGTGGCGCCGCATGAGTGGGTGTTATTCTGCTGTCTGTGGTGAATTGTTCTGAGCATATGTTCCCGATCATGTGCTCATATTGCTCAGATCCTGATTTTCGAGTGGCGTAATAGGTAGAGAGTGGGCCACTGTTGCTGTGCTGCAGTAGATCTGCGCTGGGGCACCAGTTCTTGTCCCCTAGGCAAAATATAAATATATATAAATATATATATATATATATATATATATATATATACACACACAGGTGCGTATTCTAGGTACCTAAATAATAGGTATAGTCGGGTTGTGTTTTTTTTTGGCTATTTATATTTATACTCGGATTGTGTTTTGGCTATTTATATTTATTGTTGCATTTATAATATCATTTCATGTATTTCCTCCATTTGGAGTGAGGGTATTCAATTGATAGATCCAATACACTTCTCTTTTTTGGAGGAGGTTGAATCTATTATGGGGATTACATGGTATGAAGTCTATTGGGGTGATATGTATCTGGTGTTTATCTTTTTCAGGGGTACTCATGCAGTGTCTAGATAGACTGTGTTTGGTGTACAGTTTCTGTATATTGTGACGGTGCTGATTTAGACGGCAGTGTAATGGTTGGGTGGTGCGTCCTACATATTGCAGTCCACACTGGCATTCAATTATATAGATTACATATGATGACTGACAGGTTAGGTGATGTTGGATGCTGAAGGAGGTCTTGTTGGTGTTTGAGGAAAAGGATTTTTTTTTGTGTGTGATGGTCTTACAACAGAGGCAGCGTTGGGTGTTGCATTTATAACTGCCCGATTTTTTTGTATTTTTGGGGTTTTGTTATGGGGGGGTGTCTTTTCAGATGGTGTTTTGATTTGCTTGGTTCCAGTAGGTTTCGATTGTGGGGGCTCGTCTGTATGTGATTTTCGGTCTGTTTGGTAGATATTTTTTGAGGTATGGGTCTTGTAGTAGGATATGCTAGTGTTTCCGTAGGATTTGTAGGACAGAATTGGACGTACTGTACTGCGTGACAAAATGAATGGTTTCCAAGGGAGCAGGTTAGGCATTCAGATTGTGTTAATTCGCGGCTTCTTTTGTATGCGTCGGATATGATTTTTTTCAGGATATTTTTCTCTTTGAATCTTTTTTCTAGTAGTTTTGATTGTGCAGTGAAATCTTTATCATTGGTGCAGTTGCGTCTTATGCGTTTATATTGACTACCGTATTGTTCGCCCTATAAGACGCACCGGCCCATAAGACGCACCTAGGTTTTTGAGGAGGAAAATAAGAAAAAATATATTTTTAACCAAAAGGTGTGCTTTTGGTGGGTTTGGAACTAAAAGGTGGTCTGTGCATGACACTACTATGGGGGATCTGTGGATGGCACTGTTATGGGGGGATCTGTGGGTGGCACTGTTATGGGGGGGGGGTGATCTGTGGATCGCACCGTTATGGGGGGGTGATCTGTGGATGACACTGTTATTGAGGGGGATCTGTGGATGGCACTGTTAGGGTCCATTCACACGTCCGTTTTTTCTTTCCTGATCTGTTCCGTTTTTTCAGGAACAGATCTGGACCAGATCTGGACCCATTCATTTTCAATGGGTCCTGGAAAAAATCAGACATTGAGCTGTCCGTTTTTTTCCAGGACCCATTGAAAATGAATGGGTCCAGATCTGTTCCTGAAAAAACGGAACAGATCAGGAAAGAAAAAACGGACGTGTGAATAGACCCTTATGGGGGGGTGGATCTGTGGATCGCACTATTGAGGGGGATCTGTGGATGGCACTGTTATGGGGGTTGGATCTGTGGATGGCACTGCTATATATGTGTCACCCACAGATCCCCCACCCCATAACAGTGCCATCCACATATCCCCACCCCATAATAGTGGCATCCACAGATGCCCTAATATACCGGATTAATAAACCGAATAAACCTGTGGGAGGGGGGAGGGAGGAGGAGCCGGTGGCATGCAACTCCGGCCCCACCGCTCATTTACTGCTTTATTGCCTAAACCTTTTATAATAATAATTTTAATTGAAGTTCCGATCCCCAGCCCCATCTGTACTACTTACTAAATGTCCTGTAGCAGGCAGAGCAGGGCGGGGGGCCGGCCGTAACTAACTGATGTCACGTGCCTGCGCCGCCTACTTTATGAATTAAGTAGGCGGCGCAGGCACGTGACATTAGTGAGTTACGGCCGGCCGCCCGCCCTGCTCTGCCTGCTACAGGACATTTAGTAAGTAGTACAGATGGGGCTGGGGATCAGAACTTTAATTAAAGTTATTATTATAAAAGGTTTAGACATTAAGGAAGGGAGTGAACGGCGGGGCCGGAGTACAGTGACCGCACCGGCCCCGCCGCATTTGCATGACACCGGCCCCTCCTCCCTCCCCCCTCTAGCTGATACATCGCAGCATGCTGCAGCATCGCAGACTGCGATGTAAAATGGCAGCATTCGCCCCATAAGATGCAGGGGCATTTTCCCCCCACTTTTGGAGGGGAAAAAGTGCGTCTTATGGGGCGAAAAATACGGAATATGGAATATTCCCAAGCCATTTCTTGTGATGGAAACTCGAATATTGGATAAAGTTGTTCGTGTCTACGGTCTTAAAGAAGGTTTTTGCGATAATTTCGTTGTCTTGATTGGTTACGATGATGTCTAGAAATTCTATAGATTTTCTACTAAATTTAGGTGTGAAGGTGATATTCCAGTCTGTGAACTTGAGGCTGTTACAGAAATCAAGTGCTGATTTCTCATCACCATCCCAGATGATGAACAAATTGTCTATATATCTTTTATAGTATACAACATTGTTGTTATATATCTGGTGTCCCTATATATGTGCATCTTCAAATTCCCCCATAAAAATATTAGTGAATGCCGATGCTACCCGTGTACCCATCGCGGTCCGGTGCGCTGATGGTAAGTGTTTGGTTGTTTATGAAGTAATTGTTTTCTAATATGACTCAGGCTCCCAACCTACTCCCCACGGGGAACACTGCACACGCGAGAGACATCAGATCCTGGCCGCGCTACGTGTACTCCGGGGAAGTGACCCCAGCGCAGTACAGAGTAAGTGGAAAAAAGCCTCGGCCAGCAGTGCGCATCCATTGTGTGTGCGAGCGGGACGAGGCTCCATTGGCCACACAGCCCTACACTGGAGAAGGCCTGGCTGCCGCTAACGGCACGATAGCCTCCGTCCCATATCCACGCTGCACCTCGACATGTACATACAGGTTTCTGGGAGCGTTACACTCTGATCTGCCCCAAAATAACCTCCATGTATCCCAGTGACTGGCTTATAACCATGACACCCATAAGGGAATAGCAGGTCATCTCCTTACAGGCTGGATATCAGGACCCAAATCTGTGCCCCTTGCAAAACCTGTCACTGATCTGCAGCTGGAGAATATGGTGTGCAGCAGGCAGATGAGTTGCCCACAGCATAAACTAATGCTGGGCAGTACACTTTGTCATATCTATGCCCCATGGTTTCATGCCAAATCTGGTCCAATTAGAGTGGTGTTCATTGGTCTTGGTTAGAATTGTGACACTGGTAGCGGTTATCTGCGCTGTGGCTGGCAGTAGAGAGAGTGGCCTCTTCACAGTAGTAATGCTCAAATGTGTCCCCGTCAAAGTAGTAATGCTCAAATGTGCCCCCTTCACAGTAATCATGCTTACATGAGCCCCCTTCACAGTAATCATGCTCACATGTGCCCCCTTCACAGTAATCATGCTCACATGTGCCCCCTTCAAAGTAATAATGCTCACATGTGCCCCCTTCACAACAGTAATGCTCACATGTGCCCCCTTCACAACAGTAATGCTCACATGTGCCCCCTTCACAACAGTCATGCTCACATGTGCCCCCTTCACAACAGTCATGCTCACATGTGCCCCCTTCACAACAGTCATGCTCACATGTGCCCCCTTCACAACAGTAATGCTCACATGTGCCCCCTTCACAACAGTAATGCTCACATGTTCCCCCCTCACAACAGTAATGCTCACATGTTCCCCCTTCACAGCAGTAATGCTCACATGTACCCCCTTCACAGCAGTAATGCTCACATGTGCCCCCTTCACAGCAGTAATGCTCACATGTGCCCCCTTCACAGTAGTAATGCTCATATGTGCCCTCTTCACAGTAGTAATGGTCACATGTGCCCCCTTCATGGTAAAAATGCCCAGATGTGTCCCTTCACAGAAAAAATGCACAGATATTGCCCCTTTACAGCGTTTGCATTTCTTTCTGGCCCGCTAAATTTATACCATGTCTAGTGCGATTCTCAGACGAAAAATGGTTGGGCACCACTGGTCTAAATAATCATTCCACTCATAGTTAAAATCAGGATCCTAGAAAAGTTTTTCACCTCTGCTGCATTTACTTAGGTCCAACCCAAAGTTCAAGCAAATTGGAATGTGAGATTCTGGAAAAAAAAAAAAAAAACTGCTGCCACAAACTCTAGAGTCTAGAATTTCAGGCTGATAATCCACAGGGGGTGGAGTTCCATATGGAATCATTCTGGGGGACTTCCTCAGCTGTTATCCTGGGGCGCCTTCTAGACGATTCCTCATCACTGGATGATGATGAGGAGGAAGAAGAATGTGGCATCTTCTCCCTCACAGGCCTTATCAGCATGAGAAGCAAGGATGGTGTATGCTTCCTCAGCTGACTCATTTTGCGTGTGTATGTTGTGCTTTATGGGACTTGTAATACATTTCAAATAAAATTTAGGAGAAAGAAAAAAATAACCAAACATTTTGTAACAAAAGAAAAAAATTGCTTTCCTACATTAAAAGGAAAATATACGGTACTGATCAGCTCATTCAGAGCTCAAAGGTTGCAGGACGCAGACTGTAGTATAAAAATGTTACTACAGTAAAAAAAAAAAGAAGTGAACACTGGTTAAAAATTAAAAAAATTATTTTATCATTTATTATTAAAGCACCAATTATTATATTGTGCTGTACATATGAAAAGGTGTATACAGTCGTGGCCAAAGTTTTGAGAATGACACAAATATTAGTTTTCACAAAGTTTGCTGCTAAACTGCTTTTAGATCTTTGTTTCTGTGATGTAGTGAAATATAATTACACGCACTTCATATGTTTCAAAGGCTTTTATCGACAATTACATGACATTTATGCAAAGAGTCACTATTTGCAGTGTTGGCCCTTCTTTTTCAGGACCTCTGCAATTCGACTGGGCATGCTCTCAATCAATTTCTGGGCCAATTCCTGACTGATAGCAACCCATTCTTTCATAATCACTTCTTGGAGTTTGTCAGAATTAGTGGGTTTTTGTTTGTCTACCCGCCTCTTGAGGATTGACCACAAGTTCTCAATGGGATTAAGATCTGGGGAGTTTCCAGGCCATGGACCCAAAATGTCAACGTTTTGGTCCCCGAGCCACTTAGTTATCACTTTTGCCTTAATGCACGGTGCTCCATCGTGCTGGAAAATACATTGTTCTTAACCAAACTGTTGTTGGATTGTTGGAAGGGTGTTTTGGTACCATTCTTTATTCATGGCTGTGTTTTTGGGCAAAATTGTGAGTGAGCCCACTCCCTTGGATGAGAAGCAACTCCAGACATGAATGGTCTCAGGATGCTTTACTGTTGGCATGACACAGGACTGATGGTAGCGCTCACCTTTTCTTCTCCGGACAAGCCTTTTTCCAGATGCCCCAAACAATCGGAAAGTGGCTTCATCAGAGAATATGACTTTGCCCCAGTCCTCAGCAGTCCATTCACCATACTTTCTGCAGAAGATCAATCTGTCCCTGATGGTTTTTTTGGAGAGAAGTGGCTTCTTTGCTGCCCTTCTTGACACCAGGCCATCTTCCAAAAGTCTTCGCCTCACTGTGCGTGCAGATGCGCTCACACCTGCCTGCTGCCATTCCTGAGCAAGCTCTGCACTGGTGGCACTCCGATCCCGCAGCTGAATCCTCTTTAGGAGACGACCCTGGCGCTTGCTGGCCTTTCTTGGACGCCCTGAAGCCTTCTTAACAAGAATTTAACCTCTTTCCTTGAAGTTCTTAATGATCCTATAAATTGTTGATTGAGGTGCAATCTTAGTAGCCACAATATCCTTGCCTGTGAAGCCATTTTTATGCAACGCAATGATGGCTGCACGCGTTTCTTTGCAGGTCACCATGGTTAACAATGGAAGAACAATGATTTCAAGCATCACTCTCCTTTTAACATGTCAAGTCTGCCATTTTAACCCAATCAGCCTGACATAATGATCTCCAGCCTTGTGCTCGTCAACATTCTCACCTGCGTTAACAAGACAATTACTGAAATGATCTCAGCAGGTCCTTTAATGACAGCAATGAAATGCAGGGGAAAGTTTTTTTGGGATTAAGTAAATTTTCATGGCAAAGAAGAACTATGCAATTCATCTGATCACTCTTCATAACATTCTGGACTATATGCAAATTGCTATTATAAAAACTTAAGCAGCAACTTTTCCAATTTCCAATATTTATGTAATTCTCAAAACTTTTGGCCACGACTGTACATACAAACTACAGACAATCAATAAACATGAACAAGACAGGTTAGGGCTCTTTCACACCTGCGTTCTTTTCTTCCGGCATAGAGTTCCGTCGTCGGGGCTCTATGCCGGAAGAATCCTGATCAGTTTTATCCTAATGCATTCTGAATGGAGTGAAATCCATTCAGGATGCATCAGGATGTCTTCAGTTCCGGAACGGAACGTTTTTTGGCCGTAGAAAATACCGCAGCATGCTGCGATTTTTGCTACGGCCAAAAATCCGGAAGACTTGCCGCAAGGCCGGATCCGGAATTAATGCCCATTGAAAGGCATTGATCCGGATCCAGCCTTAAGCTAAACGTCGTTTCGGCGCATTGCTGGAGCCAACATTTAGCATTTTCTGAATGGTTACCATGGCTGCCGGGAGGCTAAAGTCCTGGCAGCCATGGTAAAGTGTAGCGGGGAGCGGGGGAGCAGTATACTTACCATCCGTGCGGCTCCCCGGGCGCTCCAGAGTGACGTCAGGGCGCCCCAAGTGCATGGATCATGTGATCGCATTGGACACGTCATCCATGCGCATGGGGCGCTCTGACGTCATTCTGGAGCGCCCCGGGAGCCGCACGGACTGTAAGTATACTGCTCCCCCGCTCCCCACTACTACTATGGCAACCAGGACTTTAATAGCGTCCTGGGTGCCATAGTAACACTGAAAGCATTTTGAAGACGGTTCCGTCTTCAAATGCTTTCAGTACACTTGCGTTTTTCCGGATCCGGAGTGTAATTCCGGCAAGTGGAGTACACGCCGGATCCGGACAACGCAAGTGTGAAAGAGCCCTTACAAACTGGTACAGAAGGAGAGTTTGCACCAGCACAGCATATGTGCATTTGTGACAGTCAAATACAAATTTTAAATACTGCAATTATATTCTGGGTTTAAAAAAACACCCATTTTTTGCAAGATAATACATTTGCGGCCTTTGTTGCATTTGTGACAGTCAAATACAAACTTTAAATACTGCAGTTACCCTATTTTTCGCCCTATAAGATGCACCTAGGTTTTTGAGGAGGAAAATAATAATAAAATAAAAAAATTAACCAAAAGGTGTGCTTTTGGTGGGTTTTAAATTAATGGTGGACTGTGCATTACACTATTATGGGGGATCTGTGGATGACGCACTGTCATGTGGGGGACCTGTGGCTGGCACTGTTATGGGGGACCTGTGGATGGCACTGTTATGGGGGATCTGTGGATGGCACTGTTATGGGGGATCTGTGGATGGCACTGTTATGGGGCATCTGTGGATGGCACTGTTATGGGGCATCTGTGGATGGCACTGTTATGGGGCATCTGTGGATGGCACTGTTATGGGGCATCTGTGGATGGCACTGTTATGGGGCATCTGTGGATGGCACTGTTATGGGGCATCTGTGGATGGCACTGTTATGGGGCATCTGTGGATGGCACTGTTATGGGGTGGCGGATCTGTGGATGGCATTGTTATGGAGTGGGGGATCTGTGGATGGCATTGTTATGGGGTGGGGGATCTGTGGGTGGCACTGTTATGGGGGGGGGGGATCTGTGGATGACACTGCTATATGTCATCCACAGATCCCCCTCATAACAGTGTCCCCCAATACACTGTCCCTCTGCTCACCGCAGTATTTATAAACATTAATCCTTATCCTGTTAATAAGTTTAACTAAAGCTGCGCTATCCCCTGTTCCCTGTATCAGTACAGCACTTACAAACAAGCTTCTATAGCAGGCAGAGCGGACGGCAGCAGTAACGTCACTCACTGACGTCGCGCGCCTGCTTCATTCATAAAGTGGGAGGAGCAGGCGCTCGACGTCAGTGAGTGAGGTTACTGCTGCCATCCGCTCTGCCTGCTATGGAAGCTTGTTCGTAAGTGCTGTACTGATACAGGGAAATGGGGAGAGCGCAGCTTTAGTTAAACTTATTAACAGGATAAGGATTAATGTTTATAAATACTGCAGTGAGCGGCGGGGCCCGGTGTAAGGCCTCTTTCACACAAATGATACTGATTAGGTCCGGATGAGTTCAGGGTGCGTTCAGTGAAACTCGCACTATTTTGCAAGCAAGTTCAGTCAGTTTTGTCTGCGATTGCGTTCAGTTGTTTGCGCGCGGGTGCAATGCGTTTTGATGCGTTTTTCACGCGCGTGATAAAAAACTGAAGGTTTACAAACAACATCTCTTCGCAACCATCAGTGAAAAACGCATCGCACCCGCACTTGCTTGCGGATGCAATGCGTTTTTCACTGAAGCCCCACTCACTTCTATGGGGCCAGGGCTGCGTGAAAAACGCAGAATATAGAACATGCTGCAATTTTCACGCAACGCAGAACTGATGCGTGAAAAACAACGCTCATGTACACAGACCCATTGAAATGAACGGGTCAGGATTCAGTGCGGGTGCTATGCGTTCATGTCACGCATTGCACCCGCGCGGAAAACTCGCTCGTGTAAAAGGGGCCTAAGAGTACAGTGACTGCAACAGGCCCCGCCCCTAGTTCCGGACTCCAGCCCCTCCTCTCTCCCGGCTCATACATCGCAGTCTGCCATGCTGCAGCATGGCAGACTGCGATGTAAAATGGAAGCATTCGCCCCATAAGAAGCAGGGGCATTAGGGAAAAAAGTGCGTCTTATGGGGCGAAAAATACAGTATATTCTAGGTTTTTTAAAAAAAACACCAATTTTTTGCAAGACCCTACATCTGGGGCCTTTGCTGCATTTGTCACAGCGAAATACAAGCTTTAAATACTGCAATTATATTCTGGGTTTAAAAAAACACAAATTTTTTGCAAGATAATACACTGCTCAAAAAAATAAAGGGAACACAAAAATAACATCCTAGATCTGAGTTAATTAAATATTCTTCTGAAATACTTTGTTCTTTACATAGTTGAATGTGCTGACAACAAAATCACACAAAAATAAAAAATGCCTTCGTCTTGCAGGAACTGCTGACACACTCCAGCCACATGAGGTCTAGCATTGTCTTGCATTAGGAGGAACCCAGGGCCAACCGCACCAGCATATGGTCTCACAAGTGGTCTGAGGATCTCAACTCGGTACCTAATGGCAGTCAGGCTACCTCTGGCGAGCACATGGAGGGCTGTGCGGCCCTCCAAAGAAATGCCCCTCCACACCATTACTGACCCAATGCCAAACCGGTCATGCTGGAGGATGTTGCAGGCAGCAGAACGTTCTCCACGGCGTCTCAAAACTCTGTCACGTCTGTCACATGTGCTCAGTGTGAACCTGCTTTCATCTGTGAAGAATTTGCCAATCTTGGTGTTCTCTGGCAAATGCCAAATGTCCTGCACGGTGTTGGGCTGTAAGCACAACCCCCACCTGTGGACGTCGGGCCCTCATATCACCCTCATGGAGTCTGTTTCTGACCGTTTGAGCAGACACATGCACATTTGTGGCCTGCTGGAGGCATTTTGTAGGGCTCTGGCAGTGCTCCTCCTGTTCCTCCTTGCACAAAGGCGGAGGTAGCGGTCCTGCTGCTGGGTTGTTGTCCTCCTACGGCCTCCTCCACTTTTCCTGATGTACTGGCCTGTCTCCTGGTAGCGCCTCCATGCTCTGGACACTACGCTGACAGACACAGCAAACCTTCTTGCCACAGCTCGCATTGATGTGCCATCCTGGATAAGCTGCACTACCTGAGCCACTTGTGTGGGTTGTAGAATCCGTCTCATGCTACCACTAGAGTGAAAGCACCACCAGCATTCAAAAGTGACCAAAACATCAGCCAGGAAGCATAGGAACTGAGAAGTGGTCTGTGGTCACCACCTGCAGAACCACTCCTTTATTGGGGGTGTCTTGCTAATTGCCTATAATTTCCACCTGTTGTCTATCCCATTTGCACAACAGCATGTGAAATTGATTGTCACTCAGTGTTGCTTCCTAAGTGGACAGTTTGATTTCACAGAAGTGTGATTGATTTGGAGTTACATTGTGTTGTTTAAGTGTTCCCCTTATGTTTTTGAGCAGTGTACATTTGCGGCCTTTGTTGCATTTGTGACATTCAAATACAAACTTTAAATACTGTAGTTATATTCTGGGTTTAAAAAAACACCCAGTTTTTTTTAAAGATCCTACATCTGGGGCCTTTGCTGCATTTGTCCCAGTCAAATACAACCAGTCAATACTGCAGTTACATTGTTGGGTGACAAATAAAAAAAAAATTGTGACTGTGAAGTAATTGTATAAAATTCGCCTGTCACACTGCTGTGTGACCTCAATAAATTTTTCATCTTTATGACACAGTCACTGCCTAATCCTCAGTGAACTTAATTGTTGACTATTGGCGGTTACAATATCGCCTGAAATAAACCATCTGTTAGTTTGGTGGGTCAACGAAAAGAATGAGGAGAGCGTCAAAAAAGGGATGTGGCCCTGGTCGTGGTGCTCCTGGTAAAGCTCCTGTTGCAGAGAGAGGACGTGGTCGATCTGTGCCAGCTACACGCACAAGTGAAACACCTTCCTCAGGTGCGAATTGACGACAGAACCTTCAGCGTTATTTGGTAGGGCCAAATGCGGCTCTATGAATGGTGAGGCCAGAACAAGTACAGGCGATAGATTGGGTGGCTAACAGTGCCTCCAGTTCCTTCACATTGTCTCCCACCTAGACTCCTGCTGAAAGATCAGAGTTGGCACCTGCAGCCCATGGCCTTCAGTCTTTCACCTCACCCCCTCGCAAATCAGCCAAGCAGTCTGAGCCCCAAGTCATGCAGCAGTCTCCTCTGCTTTTTAATGACTCTGGTAGCAGGGTTTCCCAGGGCCATCCACATAGCCCTGCCCCAGAAGTGGAAGAGATTGAGTGCACCGATGCCCAACCACTTGTGTTTCAGGATGAGTACATGGGAGGACCACCACGGCATGTCTCGGATGATGACGAAACACAGGTGCAAACTGATGGCAGGGGTGAAGACTGGGTGGAATATGATGTAGAGGACGAGGAGGTCCTCGACCCCACATGAAATCAAGGTCATTTGAGTGACCTGTCTAGTTCTGAGGAAGAGGCGGTGGTTGCACAGAGCAACCAGCACAGCAGAAGAGGGAGCAGTGTGCAAAAGCGGAGCGGCATCCCCTAGACAGTACGCCTGCTACTGCCCACCGCAGCAAGGGAGCGAGCACAAAGCCAGCTCCAAGAAGTTTCCTGGCGTGGCAGTACTTCAGACAATGTGCTGATGACAAGACACGAGTGGTTTACACACTGTGCAATCAGAGCCTGAAGCGAGGCATAAACGTTCTCAACCTGAGCACAACCTGCATGACCAGGCATCTAAGTGCAAAGCACGAGCTGCAGTGGAGTAGACACCTCAAAAACCAAGAAAGGTCTCTGGCTCCTCCTGCTTCCTCTTCTGTTGCAGTCTCGGCCTCTTCATCCACCTCTGGAGTGACAGTGCCACCTGCCATCCCGCAAACAGAGGATCTGCCAGCAACACCACCCTTGGTCACCAAGCAGCTCCACAATGTCCCACGGAAGCGTTCAGCTGTCTATCTCCCAAACACTGGAGCGAAAGAGGAAGTATCCCCCTACCCACCCACGATCCCTGGCCCTAAATGCCAGCATTTCAAAATTACTGGCCTTTGAAACGCTGTCATTCCGTCTGGTGGAGACGGAGAGAATTAAAAGCCTTATGGCGGTGGCTGTCCCATAGTACGTCGTGTTCAGCCGCCACAACTTTTCCAGGCGATCCATCACTTCCCTGCACAACCAAGTGGGGGACAAAGTCATGTGTGCACTGCACAACGCCATCTGTGCCAAGGTCCACCTAACTACGGATACGTGGAACAGTAAGCACGGTCAGGGACGTTATATCCCCCTAAAAGCACACTGGCTAAATGCAGTGGCGGCTGGGCCTGAAGCGGATAGCAGATTGGCGCATGTACTTCCACCACCGAGGATTGTAGGGCGCTTCTCTGTGCCTCCTGTTGCTTCCTCCTCCTCTACGGCCTCCTAATCCGGTCAGCGTAACATCTTCACCACCAACTCCAGCACAGCCAGGGGTAAACGACATCAGGCAGTTTTAAAACTTATCGCGCAAGAGCTGTGGACTGGCTTGGAACAACACACCGATGAGTGGGTGGTGCCAGTGAGCCTCAAGTCTGGCTTGAGTGGTGTGCGATAATGGGTGAAATCTCATAGCTGCTCTGGGCCTATCCGGTTTGACGCACATCCCTTGCGTGGTGCATGTGTTGAATTTGGTGGTGCAGAGGTTCCTTAAAAATTACCCCGATATGTCAGAGCTATTGCATAAAGTGCGGGCTGTCTGCGTGCGCTTTCGGCGTTCTCACCCTGCTGCTGCTCGCCTGTCAGCGCTGCAGCGTAACTTCAGCCGTCCCACTCACCGCCTCATATGCAACGTGCCCACAAGGTGGAACTCCACCTTGCACATGCTGGCCAGACTGTGCGAGCAGCAGCAGGTGATAGTGGAGTTTAAGCTGCAGCACGCACGGGTGAGTCGCTCTGCGAAACAACACCACTTCACCACCAATGAGTGGGCCTGCATGCAAGACCTGTGTGCCTTCTTGCGCTGTTTCGAGTACTCCACCAACATGGCCAGTGCCGATAACGCCGCTCTCAGCGTTACTATGCCACTTCTATGCCTCCTTGAAAAAACACTTTGGGCGATGATGGAAGAGGATGTAGCACAGGAGAAGAAAGAGGGATCATTTCCAAGGGCTTCAGGGCAGTCAATCACAAGTGGCTCCGAGGGTGGGTAACTGCACTCACAAACGCCAGGTACACAATTGTTCAGCAAGGGAGTATCTGTTATACAGTTCTGGAGTATGACGAGGTGGAGGATGAGGAAATGGAGGAGGAGGAACAGTGTTCACAGCAGGGTGGCACCCAAACCAGCTCATGGCCATCACTGGTGCATGGCTAGGGGGATACAGAGGACACAGACGATACACCTCCCACAGAGGACAGCTGGTCGTTGCCTCTGGGCAGCCTGGCACACATGAGCGATTACATGCTGCAGTGTCTCCGCAACGACCGCCGAGTTGGCCACATTCTAATTTGTGCTGATTACTGGGTGGACACGCTGCTGGATCCCCGTTACAAGGACAACATACCGTCCTTTATTCAGTCACTGGAGCATGATCGTAAGATGCGGGAGTACAAGCACACGCTGGTAGACGCGCTGCTGGTGGCATTCCCACCTGACAGCGGGGGCACAGTGGAAGCACAAGGCAAAGGCAGAGGAGGAGGAAGAGGTTGCCAACGCAGCTGGGGCACCGCCAGCACCTCAGAAGGCAGGGTTAGCATGGCCAAAATGTGGAAAAGTTTTGTCAGCACGCCACAACAACCAGCATGCCACAACAACCAGCACCACCAGCTGATATGGAACGTCTTAGCAGGAGGCAGCATTTCAGCAACATGGTGGAGCAGTATGTGTGCACACGCCTACACGTACTAAATGATGGGTCTGCCCCTTCAACTTCTGGGTCTCCAAATTGGGCACATGGCCTGAGCTTGCCCTTTACGCCTTGGAGGTGCTGGCCTGCCCTGCAGCCAGTGTATTGTCTGAACGTGTGTTTAGCATGGCAGGGGGCGTTATCACAGAGAATCGCAGCCGCCTGTCCACAGCCAATGTGGACAAGCTCACGTTCATTAAAATTAACCAGGCATGTATCCCACAGGACTTGTCCGTACCTTGTGTAGAATAGACATGTATACAGGCCTTACCCAGCCATTGTTATACTACAGCGCAATCGCTCATTGTTGTATTTTTGATATTTCCCACTCTTTTGGGGTGTACCCTAATTTAAACAAAAAAATAAAAAATAAAATTCAAACCAAAACCAGTGTTGGCTACCTCCTCCTCCTCCATCGCCACTTTCACCTACACCACTACGTCCACCGCCTCCTCAACCTCCTACTCCATATGGACCTCCACCTCATAGATCAAGATTATAAATTTTTTATTTTTACTGATACATTGTTGGGTTACATATTCCAAATTTTGGCTGTTATATACCCCTGCTCTACCTAGCAGACAGGGAAATACATTTCACTAATTTGTCTGTTACATTGTCATGTGTAATTCCCAAATTTTTGGCGGTGATATACCTCTGCATTACATAGTGGAAAGGGAAATACATTTCACCAATTTGTCTGTTACATTGTTGGGTGACAAATGCTCATCTTTTGCGCTAGAAAGTACATTTGCGGCCTACACTGCATTTAGGACAGTACGAATGGTGAGGCCAGATGAAGTACAGACTATAGTAGATTGGGGGGCTGACAGTGCCTCCAGTTACTTAGCATTGTCTCCCACCCAGTCCCCTGCTGAAAGATCAGAGTTGGCACCTACAGCCCATGGCCATCTGTCTTTCAACTCACCCCCTTGCAAATCAGGCAAGCAGTCTGAGCCTCAAGTCATGCAGCAGTCTGTTATGCTTTTTGATGACTCTGCTGGCAGGGTTTTCATAGGCCATCCACATAGCCCTGCACCAGAAGTGGAAGAGATTGAGTACACTGATGCCCAACCACTTATGTATCCAGATGAGGACATTGGAAGACCACTGCAGCACGTCTCTGATGATGACAAAACACAGGTGCCAACTGCTGCGGCTTTCTGCAGTCTGCAGACAGACTAGAAGGGCAGGGGAAAAGAGTGGGTGGAAGATGATGTGGAAGATGATGAGATATTAGACCCCACATGGAATCAAGGTCATGCGTGTGACCTGTCTAGTTTGGAGGAAGAGGCGGTGGTCGCACAGATTCTTGGGTGACATTTGACATTTTGTTGCCGTGAATAAACCCCTGCTCTGCATAGTTGACAGGGAACGAAATTTTTTAAAATCGTCTGTTCCATTGGTGGGTGACAATCTATTTTTGCAGATGAAAAATCCCTGCTCTGCATAGGTGACAAGGATTTACATTTCTAAAATTCGTCTTTAATTGACGCGTGCCACCTCCTTTCATTCAATTCTTCCGCTTTAACAACTTGTCCCACATTTCCGCTCAATCACATTTCAGCCACTGACCTCCATTGGATGTGGTATCCCTTTCTCACGCTCCCTCTCCTGCGTGGAACACTGATTCGCCGCTAACAGTTATCAACATTGTAGACGCAGAAAAGAACATCGAAAGTTGATAGAGAAGATATCCAATTGGATCGTGGACGTCCAATAACAGGGCATCTTAAAAGTCCTGTATTGTTATTTATCGTCACTACCTTCCCGAGTTGGGAGTGGGTAATTGCAGCACACCCCCTCCTTTACTTGGAAGCTTTGTCTTCAATAATTTGTCCCACATTTCCACTCGATCACATTTAATTTCATCCATTGACCTCCCTTGGATGTGGTATCCTTTTCTCAGGCTACCTCTCCAGCCTGAAACCCTGATTCTCCACTACCCGTGATCACCATAGTAGGCGCAGAAAAGTGAGGTGTCTATATTGTTGTAGGGACACCTTGTGAGAAGAATATAGCGTAGGTTCGTGACCAGGGGGATCAGTGTCCGTGGGACCATAAACCATAAACCATACAAATACGTAGGTTTAATGCATAAAATAGGTAGATTAAAAAGATACATGTATAATGTGGTATATAATATCATGAACTTTTACTCACTTCACGAGAAGTGAGGTTTAACCGGATAAGCATAATACACTCCCCCCCCCCAGCCTGGATCGCTTCTAGAATGTTACAAGATGAATGCAGCCAATCACTCAGGGCTTCTGTTCAACTTTCTTTATTGTGGTCAAAAATCCGGCTCAATGCGTTTCGAGACAGGCACGAGGAAAATAAGAAAAAGACTGCCAAAACCTGGTGGGAGTGTCTTTCCTGGCTCGAGGAATCCCGGCGGTCCGGAGGCGGAAGCGCCGGGTGACAGTGGTGCGCATGACCGGAAGGGTGCGTGCCCGCTTGGAACGCATCAATAACTGGTGTGCATGTCCAGGGATTGGAGCGGTGCGTGTTGGTTGAGCAGTATGTGTGCACACGCCTACACGTACGGACTGATGGGTCTGCCCCCTTCAACTTCTGGGTCTCCAAATTGGGCACATGGCCTGAGCTTGCCCTTTACGCCTTGAAGGTGCTGGCCTGCCCTGCAGCCATTGTATTGTCTGATTGTTTGTTTAGCAAGACTGGAGGGGGTTTATCACAGGTTATATTTCCCAAAGTTTTGGGGTCTACCCAAAATTAAACAAAAAAAATAAATGAAATAAAAAACAAAAACCAGTGCTGGCTACCTCCTCCTCCACCGCTGCTTCCCCCTACACCGCCACATCCACCACCTCCTCAACCTCCTACTCCATATGGACCACCTCCTCCTAGATCAAAATTATTTTTGATTTTTACATATAATGTGTTATTTGAAGTCATTTCCCTAGCCACATTTGTTTGCAGAGCACTTGCCATGCTCTTAACCACATTTTGCTGCCATTTGCAGACCTCTAGCCCTTTCCATGATATATTTTTTTAGAGCAATTTTAGTGCTCTAAAGTTCGGTTTCCCATTAACTTCAATGGGGTTCGAGGTCAAGTTAGGGTCCTGACCTCGAACTTTTTTGTGAAATTCGGCCAGAACATCCAGGTGTCCGCTCAACTCTAGTGTTGGGTTTTAGAAGGCAATAGGAGGAGGAGGAGATAGCAGATAGGCATTGAGGGATTCTGGATAGTAAGGTTGTGATGTCTGGACAAGAGAGGTAAATTTGTGTGTCCTCAGCATAAAAGTGATATTAAAAGCCATGGGAATCTATGAGCACTACCAGGCTGAAGGTAAGAATGAGAAGACCAGGAACCCTAGGACAGAGCCTTGAGTGACACCAATAAAAAGGGCATGAAACGAGGAGGTAGTGCGAGAGTGGGAGACACTAAATGTCCGGTCTATGAGGTATGATGTGATCAAAGAGAGGGCCAAGTCTGTGATGCCAAGAGATGAGAGAGTTTGTAACAGAAGGGAGTGGTCGACGGTGTCAAAGGCAGAGGACCAGAGTAATGTGGTTTGGTTTTGGCAGTTAGAAGATCGTTGGTGACTTTGGTAAGGGCATTTTCAGTGAGTGATGGGGTTAGAAGACGGATTATAGCTGGTGAAAGAAGGAGCAGGAAGAGAGGTGAGAGGACAGCTCAAAGTGAACATGTTGTTCAAGTAGCTTTGAGGCATATAGGAGAAGCGATATGGGGGGAGAACTACACAAAAAAGACAGGTCAAGGGAAGACTTTTTGAAGATTTGTGTAATAGTAGCATGTTTAAAACTAGAGGGAGAAACAGCGGTTGTTAATGTTAGGCTGAAGAGATAAGGCTACTTTCACACTTGTGGCAGGACGGATCCGACAGGCTGTTCACCCTGTCGGATCCGTCCTTCCGCTATTTCGCTGTGCTGCCAGACCGCCGCTCCGTCCCCATTGACTATAATGCTCTCTATTCAGAATGCATTAGGATTAAAATGTTCCTTCTTTTCAGGTATTGAGCCCCTAAGACGGAACTCAATACCGGAAAAGAATAACGCTAGTGTGAAAGTAACTAGCCTTATTCTTTACCAGCATTGAGTTCCGTCCTAGGGGAAAGTTTTATCCTAATGCATTCTGAACTGAGAGCAATCTGTTCAGGATGCATCAGGATGTCTTCAGTTCAATCTTTTTGACTTTTCAGGACAGAGATAATACCGCAGCATGCTCCGGCCAAAATACTGCAACATACAGTTGCAAGAAAAAGTATGTGAACCCTTTGGAATTAAATGGATTTCTGCACAAATTGGTCATAAAATGTGATCTGATCTTCATCGAAGTCACAACAATAGACAATCACAGTCTGCCTAAACTAATAACACACAATTAAATGTTACCATGTTTTTTATTGAACACACCATGTAAACATTCACAGTGCAGGTGGAAAAAGTATGTGAACCCTTGATTTAATAACTGGTTGAACCTCCTTTGGCAGCAATAACTTCAACCAAACGTTTCCTATAGTTGCAGATCAGACGTGCACAACAGTCAGGAGTAATTCTTGACCATTACTCTTTACAAAACTGTTTCAGTTCAGCAATATTTTTGGGATGTCTGGTCATGCCACAGCATCTCAATCGAGTTAAGGTCAGGACTCTGACTGGGCCTCTCCAGAAGGAGTGTTTTCTTCCGTTTAAGCCATTCTGTTGTTGATTTACATCTATGCTTTGGGTCGTTGTCCTGTTGCAACACCCATCTTCTGTTGAGCTTCAGCTGGTCAGGATCCTGACCCATCTCCTGTTGAGCTTCCCCGGATCAGGATCCTGATCCGTCTGACAAATGCCATTAGTTTGCATACTGCCTGCCGGAATCCTCTGCTGGAAGTGTGAAAGTACCCTAACAGTGACAGTAGATTACAGAAAAAAAAGGAAAAAATAAGGGATAAAGATATCACAGCTTATAGAATTCAGTCCTTGGATGGAATGTTAGAGACAGGAACCTGCAAGCGTTGTGTACAGTCTATCTACGCTTGGGTCGGTATTGGTTGTACAGCCTAACAGCACCAGGAAGGGATGACATTCACTGACTGCACTGACCAATGTTATCACCGTCTTACGCATGGGATGTCAGATATTCTCCAGGATGGGGATCAACTTGGATTGTATCATTCTATCACCTACCACCTCCCCAGGACAGAGCTGGCCTAATCAATTTGTCAACACATTGTAAACATTGGGTCAAGCACACAGGTGGTAAGGTGTAATCTGGAGAGTAGGGTGGAAAGTTCTTCCTCTGTGGAGGCAGAGGGCTTAGTAGTTGTGTAGAGGGGCTGTGAAGACTGTGCGATGAAGCTTTCTCTGATCTGGTCAATCTTTTGTTTAACCCCTTAAGGACCGGGCTCATTTTCACCTTAAGGACTAGGCCATTTTTTGCAAATCTGACCAGTGTCACTTTATGTGTGAAAAATTTAAAATGCTTTGACTTATCCAGGCCATTCTGAGATTGTTTTTTCGTCATATATTGTACTTCATGACACTGGTAAATAGGAGTCAAAAAAATTATTTTTATTTATAAAAAAATACCAAATTTACCAAAAATTTGGTAAAATTTGCAAATCTCCAAGTTTCAATTTCTCTACTTCTAAAAATAGTTATTACTTTACATTCCCCATATGTCTACTTCAAAAATAGTTATTACTTTACATTCCCCATATGTCTACTTCATGTTTGGATAATTTTGGGAATGCCATTTTATTTTTTGGGGATGTTACAAGGCTTTTCAAAAAGCCACTTTTTAAAGACCAGTTCAGGTCTGAAGTCACTTTGTGAGGCTTACATAATAGAAACCACCGAAAAATGACCCCATTTTAGAAACTACACCCCTCAAGGTATACAAAACGGATTTTACTAACTTTGTTAACCCTTTAGGTGTTCCACAAGAATTAATATAAAAGAGAGATAAAATTAAAAAATTTCCCTCTTTTGGCAGAAACACCCCATATGTGGTCGTAAACTGCTGTACGGGCACACGGCAGGGCGCAGAAGGAAAGGAATGCCATACGGTTTTTGGAAGGCAAATTTTGCTGGACTGTTTTTTTTACACCATGTCCCATTTGAAGGCCCTCTGATGCACCCCTAGAGTAGAAACTCCCAAAAAGTTTCTTCATTTTGGAAACTACGGGATAGGGTGACAGTTTTGCTGGTACTATTTTAGGGTACATATGATTTTTGGTTGCTCTATATTACACTTTTTGTGAGGTGAGGTAACAATAAATAGCTGTTTTGGCAGAGTTTTTATTTTTTTGTTATTTACAAAATTCATCTGACAGGTTAGATCATGTGGTGTTTTTATAGAGCAGGTTATTATGGATACGGTGATACCTAATATGTCTACTTTTTTATTTATTTATGTCATTTTTACACAATAATTTCATTTTTGAAACAAAAAAATATATATATGTTTTAGTGTCTCCATAGTCCGAGAGCCATAGTTTTTTCAGTTTTTTGGGCGATTATCGTGGGTAGCGCATGATTTTTGCGTGATGAAATGATTGGCACTATTTTGGGGGGGCCTATGACTTTTTGATCGCTTGCCATTACACTTTTTCTGATGTAAGGTGACAAAAAATGTTTTTTGTTTTTTTACGGTATTCATGAGGGGCTAGTTCATGTGATATTTTTATAGAGCAGGTTATTACGGATGCGGTGATACCTAATATGTGCAGTGCATTTTATTTTTAATCAGTAATGTTTTTTTTTTTTTTTTTAATTTTTTTTTCACTTTTTTGAAAAAACATTTGACCCAGACTCACTTGGTTCTTGAAGATCCAGTGGGTCTGATGTCTGAATAATACAGTACACTATATAGTGTACTGTACTGTATTTTCACTTTACAAAGTCTGATCAGACTTCTGCCTTTAGCAGAAGTCTGATCAGCACCATGGACATCCGGAAGCCTGTGAAGGCGTCCGGTTGCCATTGTAACCATCACTCGCTGCCACGGCAGCAATTCTCCACAAGCTCCATCTCAGGATACACACTCAAGAAGACCCCGAGTGGAGAACTTCCCTAAGTTGGAAGAGTCATGTGAGTGGCAAGATGAAAGTTCAAGCACTCTCTTGTCCAAGAAACCAGACATAAAGGTATGGACATTATTGCAGAGGATAAATCGGATAGTGACATTTGAGGCAGTAATTTTACCAAAGAGCCCCTTGACGCCGGAGCTGAGGATTCTTTTACTGTTGGTCAAAGTGCTCTGAGGTAGAACTGGCCATCGTTTGGTAGTGAAGGGGAATGTGGATGATTCCCTCAACATCAAAACTGACCCACCGGATTTTTACAAGTCTTGGTTGAAATCTCAGAACAGGAGGAAGCAAATTGCCTTATGATGTCACAGCAACGCAAGCAAGGGCATACGATGAGGAGAGGAACAGCCCAGGAACTTGCATCAGAAACTTGAAAATGGTTGCAGAAAAGCTCTATAATTCAATTATCAGCATATATTATCTCATATGCTATGCGATAAACTGCAAGGGCCCTGAAAGGCCCCCTTTATGAGACACTTCATGATGTTGAGAAAGAGGACTTGCGTAAGATAATGGGGCGTCTGCTATACAAGTGTTACGTGAGCTCACTTAGGCCTCTTTCACACGAGAGAGTATTCCGCACGGGTGCAATGCGTGATGCGAACGCAATGCGCCCGCACGGAATCCGGACCCATTTATTTCAATGGGGCTGTGTACCTGTGAGATGGTTTTCACGCATCACTTCTGCATTGCTTGAAAATCGCAGCATGTTCTATATTCACGCAACGCTGGCCCCATACAAGTTAATGGAGCTGCGTGAAAATAGCATCGCATCCGCAAGCAAGTGCGGATGCGATGCATTTTTCACGGATGGTTGCTAAGAGATGTTGTTTGTATGCCTTCAGTTTTTTATCACAGGCGTGCAAAACGCATTAAATCACATTGCACCCACGTGATAAAAACTAAACAACTGAACGACTTTGTTTCGGAAATTGCACATTTTTCACTGAACGCACTCGCAACGCATCCGGACCTAATCCGCACACACTAGTCTGCAAGGAGCCTTACTGTGGCTCCAAATGGTTTTGGTACTATCAACTCTTGTGTGAGAGGTCAGCTGATCACCACACAAATACTCTTGAATTGGTCAAGGGGAGTAGTGAGCTTGAAATGCAGATAGGTGGGCAGGCCACAAAGAATCTGGAGATGTTGTAGTCATTTCTCGTGGCACATCATAAAAGGGGGGATGTCAAATATGTTGTCTGGGTGCATACTTGTAGCAACTACTATAGAATTATATGTGCCGTGTATCTGCTGTAGAGAAGGGTCAGTCACAAAATGGCTGACTGCTTTGATGCCTCCAGCCTATGCCAGCAGGATGGAACCCCTGCCAACTACAGAGGTGGAAATGGACAGTTATCATCCTGTCGTATTGAACACCTCTGTAGCTGGCAGCCTGCCTGACTCCATCCTGCTGGAATAGAATGGAGGCTTCAAATTAGTCAGCCATTTGGTAAATGACCCTTTTCTTCAGCAGAGATCACAGCAGATACACAGCACATATAATTCTATATAATTTTAAAAGGTGTAAAATGAAGCTGTAGATTAAGCTTGCTTCTGTGGTAGTGTAAATTGTTAAAAAGGCGCACGGCAGATAATATAGATGTGACTCATTTAAAAAGTTTAAATTTCAACAATTAATTGTCGCATATTGGCCTTAACCCTTAGGTTACCAGAGGCTTTTTCAATTTTCCTCTCTATCTTTCTTGAGCCATAACTTTTTTTATTTTTCCGTTCACATAGCTGTATGAGGGCTTATTTTTAGCGGGGCAAGTTGTACCATCTAATGCCATTTAATATGGCATACAATGTAGTCGGAAGCGGGGAAAAATTCTAAATGGGGTGGAATTGGAAAAAAAATACGATTCCTCCATAGTTTTACGGGTTTTGTTCCAACTGCGTTCTGTTTGCGGCAAAACTGACCTATGCCCTTCATTCTCTGGGTCAGTACAATTACAATTATAGCACATAGGTACAGGTTTTTTATGTCTAAATCGTGTACAAATAAATGTAAACTTTGAAATATTTTTTTTTTTACATCACCATATTCTGACCCCCATAACTTTATTTAATTATATTTACTGAGATGTGTGGGTGCTCATTTTTTGCATGACAATCCTTTTTTTAATATATACTAATTTTATATCCATAACAATACTGGAAATATATATTTGAGAAAGGCTCTAGTTCAGAGCTAAAACGTTGCATCACATGGGTGAATAAAGAAAAACCTTTTCTGTGGATTCCAGGAGTGCTGTTTGTTTATCTATTTATATACCAAGGGGTAAGCAGCTCATTCCCCAGTGAACGTGCACCCAACCTTTTTAACTATTTTTTGTCAGTGCCGCCATTCTTCTATACTAATATATATATATATATATATATATATATATATATATACACACACAGTACAGACACACCTCATTCAAAGAGTTTTCTTTATTTTCATGACTATGAAAATTGTAGATTCACATTGAAGGCATCAAAACTATGAATTAACACATGTGGAATTATATACATAACAAACAAGTGTGAAACAACTGAAAATATGTAATATTCTAGGTTCTTCAAAGTAGCCACATTTTGCTTTGATTACTGCTTTGCACACTCTTGGCATTCTCTTGATGAGCTTCAAGAGGTAGTCCCCTGAAATAGTTTTCACTTCACAGGTGTGCCCTGTCAGGTTTAATAAGTGGGATTTCTTGCCTTATAAATGGGGTTGGGACCATCAGTTGTGTTGAGGAGAAGTCAGGTGGATACACAGCTGATAGTCCTACTGAATAGACTGTTAGCTGCTTTTTTTCTTGCCATAATACAAATTCTAAGTAAAGAAAAACTAGTGACCATCATTACTTTAAGAAATGAATGTCAGTCAGTCAGCCGAAAAATTGGGAAAACTTTGAAAGTAAGGGCTATTTGACCATGAAGGAGAGTGATGGGGTGCTGCGCTAGATGACCTGGCCTCCACAGTCACCGGACCTGAACCCAATCGAGATGGTTTGGGGTGAGCTGTACCGCAGAGTGAAGGCAAAAGGGCCAACAAGTGCCAAGCATCTCTGGGAACTCCTTCAAGACTGTTGGAAGACCATTTCAGGGGACTACCTCTTGAAGCTCATCAAGAGAATGCCAAGAGTGTGCAAAGCAGCAATCAAAGCAAAAGGTGGCTACTTTGAAGAACCTAGAATATGACATATTTTCAGTTGTTTCACACTTGTTTGTTATGTATATAATTCCACATGTGTTAATTCATAGTTTTGATGCCTTCATAGTCATGAAAATAAAGAAAACTCTTTGAATGAGAAGGTGTGTCCAAACTTTTGGTCTGTACTGTATATATATATATATATATATATATATATATATATATATATATAAAAACAAGGGGCAGTCATTGAGGTTCCTGGCCTCGGTGAGGTAAGAACCAGATTTTTCCCTGAAGTGTCAACTTGACACTTCAGCTGTTAGTATGGCTGTAAAGCCGATCCGGGCCGGTTCTTATTGGGAGCAGCCAAAGAGCACGGTGGGTGGCTGTTTCCCACGGATGATCCTCCATGTCATAGAAGCTGTGGAGTCTGTGTCTTGAGAGCCCCATGCTGGGGAAACAGGCCTCTAAAGCCTGCTGTGGACTGCGGTGGAAAACTGCAGACCAGGTGAAGGTTTTTTGCACTGTGGACTTTGTGTGGTGTGAACAGGCACCAAAACTAAACATTGTTAATTTTGGCTTGTTTTTCCTTATGTGTGAATAAAACACTAAACTTTGCTTTACAACCTTGTTTTTGCCTCTGTACTGCGTCCGCTTACCCTGCCTACCAGAGCGAATCCCCACATTTGGTGAAGGATGCGTGCATACGCAGTGAGGCATACCTGAAGGCCGAAAGGTTTGTTTTACCCGGCACAAGTGCATGTCCTATATCAAGCTGGCAAGGTTGCGACCCATGTCCCTTGAAAAATGGAGGTGGTCGTGAAGGCCCTCGAGGAGGCCAACTTGCAGCAGCGGGAGGCTAACAAGCAGCAGCAGGAAACTAACCAGCTACTATTGCAACATGTGATGGCGTTGCAAGCTGCAGGAGCGTCCCACATCGTCCACGATGCCCGGAAAGCTATCCGTGCGGCGATCCCTAAGAAGACCCCTCGGATGACGTCGAGACCTATTTGGCGGTATTCGAAAAGGTGGCCGTGAGGGAAAACCCGGAAAAGTTAGCCCAAGACCAGTGGGCTGAGGTCGTCGCTCCGTTCCTGGCGTCTGGACCCCGGCAAGTTTTTTTTTATCTCCCCGATAATCAAGCGGCCGACTACCTGACCGTAAAAGGTGAGATCCTGGCGAGACTGGGGGTGAAGGTGTTGGTCCGGGCCCAGCGGGTGCATCAGTGAGAATTTAACCCGGCTGAAGCTGCTAGACCACAGTACTATGAACTGTTACACCGGTTGCAAAAATGGCTGCAGCCTGCTGTTTTGACTCCCACTGCTATGCTGAACCATCTGCTATCGGATGTGTTCTGGAGGGCTTTGCCGTGCCCTCTCCAGCACTGGATCGGCCAGGTGTCTCCGGGTAATGCCATGGAGATTATCCTCCATGTCAGAGAAGATGTGGAGTCTGTGTCTTGAGAGCCGCATGCTGGGGAAACAGGCCTCTAAAGCCTGCTGTGGACTGCGGGTGGAAAACTGCTGACCAGGTGAAGGTTTTTTGCACTGTGGACTTTGTGTGGTGTGAACAGGCACCAAAACTGAACACAGTTACTTTTGGCTTGTTTTTCCTTATGTGTGAATAAAACACGGAACTTTGCTTTACAACCTTGTTTTTTGCCTCTGTACTGCGTCCGCTTACCCTGTCTACCAGAGAGAATCCCCAATATATATATATATATATATGGATGGACACACCTTTATATACTGTTGTTGTAACACATGTGCACATAGCTTGAGAAAGACCGCAACAAGCGGTTGAAACGTCGCTACTTGACACTGGGTGAATAAACCACACGTGTTCTTTGATCTTATTTGAGTGCTGCTGGCTTTTTTTCTCTTTATTGCATGGTACCTTGGTGCCGGTTCGCATTGGCCTGATTTTGCACCGACAGTGTTCTGCGTTTTCATCTTCCATTTCTGTTTCCTGCACCTGAAACGCCTTGCACCTGATGATGGATTCACCTTCTGAAAACCAACACCCAGATGTCTTTACCTATACCAGGGAGGATGAGCAGAGGATATGGCGGGACACGGTGAGAAACACCACTTTTTTGTTTGCCCCGTCACTTTTGGAGTTTAAAAAGCAATTTGAGTATGAGTCCAAACGTCTGATCAATTTGGAGCTGCATATGTCCACCCTTTGCGAATACCATAAAACACACAGAATACCACGTGGCATGAGGTCACAACTCAGACCGGACTTATTCCCTAATAATGTTGAATTTTGCACTAGGTTTACTCAAATATGCAACAAATTTGCCTTTGATATGATACTGTCACGGATGTAGTAGGGGAGAACACTAAAAGACAACAAGACGGAAAGGAAAAGACACTAGGCCTCACTGCTAGGGAAGGAAAAGGGTCACCACCTATAAAACCCTGCTCCTGTCCCTAACTCCTATCCGTATAGGCACCTCTCGATGGTAGAGATGCCCATACACAGGAACCTAGAAAACCCTGGTGGCCCTCAGATGCCCTAGACTTAATGACAGGGCAGAGACAACCCGCTCCTTCCCTGGTGAAGGAACCAGCGTCTCACTGAGGCCTAGTAAACAACAGAGGGGGGGGGGGGGGGGGAGAGGGAAGGAATACAAAACAAAACAAGCGGAACACTTAACTTCTAAGGATGATGGATGATCAGGACTTCAACTAGAACCACACTCCAGCTCGTCCAACACCAAATAAAGCTATCCAGAGCAAGGAGTGATGGGTAAAGTCAAACTAAATAGGGGTAGGTAAAGGTCACATGATCCACACCTGAACAGGAGGTGTGGACATACAAGCAACACACAGACAAAGTGAAACCAAAAGATGCTGTCAGATCACTAATGAGCAGATAATCTTTCAGACCTTCTCAAACCTGTCACCTGTGTGACAGTAGCCCCCCTGCTAAGGGTGACCTCCGGGCACCCAGGACCGACCTTATCAGGATGAGCTCTGTGGAATGCTCTCACCAGACGACTAGCATTAACATCGGTCGCTGGAACCCACATCATCTCCTCTGGTCCGTACCCTCTCCAATGAACGAGATACTGGAGGGATCTCCGGAGAACTCGGGAGTCCACAATCCTGCTGATCTGAAATTCCAAATTGCTGTCCACCATGACAGGAGAGGGAGGCAAGGAGGACGACTCAACAGGTTCAACACATTTCTTTAACAATGATTTATGAAATACATTATGGATTTTTAATGCCTGAGGAAGTTCAAGACGGAAGGCTACAGGGTTAACAATGGCAGTGATCTTATATGGACCAATAAATCTTGGTCCCAACTTCCAAGAAAGTACCTTAAGTTTAATGTTTCTTGTAGACAGCCACACAGAACCACCCACTCTCAGGTCCGGACCACTCATACGTCTGTCAGCCGCACGCTTATACCTGTTGCCCATCTTTTCCAGGTTATTTTGGATTTTCCGCCAAATAGTAGACAAAGAAGAGGAAAATCGTTCCTCCTCAGGAATGCCGGAATTAAGAGCACCAGAAAATGTACCAAACTGTGGATGGAACCCATATGCCCCAAAAAAACGGCGACTTATCAGAGGATTCCTGTCTACGGTTATTTATAGCAAACTCAGCTAACGACAAAAATGAAGACCACTCTTCCTGATTCTCTGAAACAAAACATCTCAAGTAAGTCTCCAGATTCTGATTAGTGCGCTCTGTCTGTCCGTTCGACTGAGGATGAAAAGCCGAAGAGAAGGACAATTGTACACCCAGACGAGTACAGAACGCTCTCCAGAATCTGGAAACAAACTGAGTCCCTCTATCGGACACCACATCAGAGGGAATGCCATGTAGTTTCACGATGTTGTCGACAAACACCTGCGCAAGAGTTTTAGCATTGGGTAGACTAGGTAATAGGGGTGCACCGAAATGAAAATTCTGGTCCGAAACCGAAAATTCAGGATGCCCTTGACCGAAAACCGAAACCGAAACTGCCTTTTTGCCCAAATACTTTTAAAATACTTTTTTTTTAATGATTTTATTAATAATTATTTTTCATGAATGAAATTCATCTGTGGGTGGCGCTGTTATGGAGAGGGGGATCTGTGGGTGGCGCTGTTATGGAGAGGGGGATCTGTGGGTGGCGCTGTTATGGAGAGGGGGATCTGTGGGTGGCGCTGTTATGGAGAGGGGGATCTGTGGGTGGCGCTGTTATGGAGAGGGGGATCTGTGGGTGGCGCTGTTATAGAGAGGGGGATCTGTGGGTGGCGCTGTTATGGAGAGGGGGATCTGTGGGTGGCGCTGTTATGGAGAGGGGGATCTGTGGGTGGCGCTGTTATGGAGAGGGGGATCTGTGGGTGGCGCTGTTATGGAGAGGGGGATCTGTGCACTGTTATGGAAAGGGGATATGTGCACTGTTATGGGCATAACAGTGCACAGATCCCTTTCCCCATAACAGTGCACAGATCCCCCCTCCCCATAGCAGTGCCATAGACCGATCCCCCTACCCATAACAGCCCCGGCCCTGCTGCTCACAGCAGACTAATCACTCACTGCATCTTTATTTTACCTTACAATCGTGACGCTCCAGTAACAACTCTGCAGGCAGAGCGGAGGGCGGCGTAACGTCACTTACTCACGTGACGCACCTGCTCCGCCCACTTTATGAATGAAGGAGGCGGAGCAGGCGCGTCACGTGAGTAAGTGACGTTACGCCGGCCTCCGCTCTGCCTGCAGAGTTGTTAGTTACTGGAGCCTCACGATTGTAAGGTAAAATAAAGATGCAGTGACAAAGTAAACCGCCCGCCCGCAGATGGTGGGTGACAAATCCCACACCCCATATTTTCGGCCGATATGTAACAATATCGGCCGAAGTGGATTAGGTGCATTTTCGGCAAATATTTTCGGCTGCCGGAATTTCGGTGCACCCCTACTAGGTAATGCAATAAAGTGTGCCATTTTACTAAAACGATCGACAAACACCAGAATCACGGTCTTTCCTGAAGAATTCGGTAATCCGTGATAAAATCCATGGACAAATGGGTCCAAGGTCTGGACGGGATGGGCAATGGAAGCAGAGATCCGGAAGGCCGAGTATGTGTCACCTTAGCACGTGCACCGGTACCACAGGCTGACACATAGTCCTCAATACACTTATGCAACCACAGCCACCAGAATCTGCGAGAGATGAGATCGATAGTTGATCTGCTCCCAGGGTGCCCAGCAAGCACCGTACAGTGATGTTCCTCGAACACGTTGTGACGTAATTCGGGGGGAACAAACAATTTCCCCTGATGACAAGAGTCCGGAGCGTCCTCCTGTGCTCATGTGCCTCCAACACCCTGGCCTCGATCGAGATCAGGATAAAGAGCGGAAATAACTACCCCTTCAGATAAAATGGGACTAGGGTCATTAGACTCCCCCCCCCCCCCCCTCCCAGGAAAGCTACGTGACAAAGCATCCGTCTTGATGTTCTTCACCCCAGGGCAGTAAGTGTGACTATGAAGTTAAATCTGGTGAAAAACAATGACCATCAGGCATGCCTTGGGTTCAGTCGCTTAGCAGACTCCAAGTAGGCCAGATTCTTGTGATCCGTAATTACCGTAATAGGATGAATTGCTCCTTCCAACCAATGCCGCCATTCCTCGAACGCCAACTTAATGGCCAGCAATTCCCTATAATTCCTTTCAGCAGTCGAAAGTTTTTTAGAGAAAAATGCACATGCGCGCCATTTACTGGGTGAAGGACCCTGCGACAATATTGCTCCTACCCCAACCTCTCACGTGTCAACCTCAACAATAATTGTCTGAGACACGTCCGGTTGCACCAGAATAGGGGCCGAAGCAAAACATTCTTTCACAGCAGAAAAGGCCTGTAATGCCGCATCAGACCAGATAAAAATATCAGCACCCTTCCTAGTCATGTCTGTTAAAGGTTTAACCACCGATTAATAGTTCAAGATAAATTTACGGTAGTAGTTGGTAAACCCCAAAAACCGCATAAGCGTTTTCAGATTTTCGGGTCGATTCCAGTCCAACACGGCACGGACCTTATCGGGATCCATACGAAAACCTGAGGATGAGAGCAGGTAACCCAGAAATTGCACTTCCTGTACAGCAAATACACACTTTTCCATCTTAGCATACAACTTATTCTCTCTTAGGATCTGTCAGACCTGTTTCACATGATCCTGATGAGTCTCCATATTAGGCGAATAAATTTGTATGTCATCAAGATGATGAAAGATGTCATTGACAAAGTGTTGAAAAACCGCAGGAGCATTGGTTAACCCAAAGGGCATGACCAGGTTTTCAAAATGACCCTCAAGGGTATTAAATGCGGTCTCTCCACCATAAGTGTCAAAGGAAGAAGTACCCTTATTGGACAGTACGTTCTGAAGGTGAGGACCCCTAGATCTCTCCCTCAGGCATCTATCAAGACATACAGCAAGGGACATAGCTGCTTCCAATGACTCAGGATTTTCATGAAAAGCCAATGCGTCCTGCAGTCTCTCAGAGAGACCCTGGCAGAATTGGCTACGGAGAGCAGAATCGTTCCACTCTGTATCCGTAGCCCAACTCCTAAATTCAGAGCAAAAGGTCTCCGCAGAACGTTCTCCCTGCCGCAAACCCCATAACTTGGTCTCGGCCTGAGAGATCCGATCCGGATCATCATAGATAAGACCCAAGGCTCTAAAGAATTCATCTACCGACCGGAGGGACGGTGATCCGGTCGGCAGAGAAAAAGCCCAAGATTGGGCATCCTCTTTAAGCAATGAAATAATCATACCCACACGTTGACACTCATCACCAGAAGAGTATGGATGAAGCCTAAAGTATAATTTACTTGATTCCCTGAACCGGATGAAATTGTCACTACCCCCGGAAAACCTGTCCGGGAGAGCTGGGACCCACCACTGGAACCAGCAGCCTGTGGGCTCTGAATCTGCAAAACCATCGGATGGAGGTCTGCTACCTCCAAAGACAGATTCTGCATCTGTTAGACCAGTGCAGTCATAGCATCCATAGCTGCACAGATCAGAACAAAAAAATCATGGTATTGGCTCTGGATAATGTCACGGATGTAGTAGGGGAGAACACCAAAAGACAACAAGACGGAAAGGAAAAGACACTAGGCCTCACCACTAGGGAAGGAAGAGGGTCACCACCTATAAAACCCTGCTCCTGGCCCTAACTCCTATCCGTATGGGCACCTCTTGATGGTAGAGATGCCCATACACAGGAACCTACAAAACCCAGGTGGCCCTCAGATGCCCTAGACTTAATGACAGGGCAGAGACAACCCGCTCCTTCCCTGGTGAAGGAACCAGCGTCTCACTGAGGCCTAGTAAAAAACAGAGGGGGGGGAGGAATACAAAACAAGCGGAACACTTAACTTCTAAGGATGATGGATGATCAGGACTTCAACTAGAACCACACTCCAGCTCTTCCAACACCAAATGAAGCTATCCAGAGCAAGGAGTGATGGGTGAAGTCAAACTAAATAGGGGGAGGTAAAGGTCACATGATCCACACCTGAACAGGAGGTGTGGACATACAAGCAACACACAAAGTGAAACCAAAAGATACTGTCAGATCACTAATGAGCAGATAATCTTTCACACCTTCTCAAACCTGTCACCGGTGTGACAGATACTTCTCAACATGGAGTTTCTACAAAAGGAAATGATTGTGGTGCAGGAAAATATCCGTAAAAATACTGATTTATTACATGAATTATTGTCTGCTGATGAATGTGCTGCATATGTAACCACATGCACTCCACATTTTGAGAAATTGAAATCTGAGTTACAAGAAAAGAAAATACATAAGTGGATTCGTGACATGGTGGATTACACACGGGGATACATCTACATGTGGCAACGGGATCCCAAAAAGAACCCCAGAGAGGGTGACAAGAGATACATGAACCCATCCGATAAAAAGGGATCACGGAATCAGACTTATGAGAATATGAACCATGGACGGGATGATGCCTCACAAGCTATACCGACTGCGCCTTTTTTAGGACTCAGTCCCGACCAATTAGAACCAGGCGGGGTGGCAAACGCCATCATAAGTGGAGAAGACAAAACCAAAATCCAGAGACCTCAACGCCAGAAAGCAGTAAACAAAAAGAGGACACAGTGGTAAATATTTCTTCTATTACATTAAATGATGCACAACGGTCTGTTCTGGATAAGGGGCTTTCTTTTTGCCCAGTCTCCAAGACAGACTGGTTTAACACGGAATTAGATCTGCATAGATTTTTGTGGACGATTAAGTTAAAGATTGGTTTTCTGGCTGTGAGGAGAGATATTGATACATTGAAGCAGGAATCTGATACTAATTATTTGAAATATGGCAATATTACATCTAATGAGATCACTGTGTTGGATTCCCTGGCCTCCGACCACAGCCTCACCATCAAGTCTGCGGACAAGGGTGGTGGGGTTGTGGTCATGGACACCAGGGAGTACATACAGGAGATCCATAGTCGATTGAATGACGCACAGGTGTACAGGCGTGTCACACAAGATCCCAAATTTGGTCTTTTGCGGGAACTACGCGACATTTTGAACTAGGCCTTGGAGGCTGGTATCATTGATGCTAAGCTCTTTACGTATCTATACTGTGACAAACCTTGTACAACTATTTTGTACACTTTATCGAAAATTCATAAGAGGTTGGAGTCCCCTCCGGTGCGACCTGTTGTGTCTGGGAGGGGCTCCTTATTTTGCAATGTAGCCATTTTTTGGGATAAACTTCTACGCCAGTATGCCATCTCCTCTAAATCGTACATCAGGGATACAGGTGATTGTTTGTGTAAAATTGATGACCTTTATGTGCCTGTGGGGGCCACCCTGGTATCATTCGATGTGTGCAGCCTGTACACGTCGATTGACCATGAGTTGGGCCTTCAGGCCGTACAGGACTGTTTGAGACAATCTGATTATACTGAGGCTTGTCAAGCCTTCATTTTGACACTTCTGAGGATCGTGTTGACCAAGAATTATTTTTTATTTCAAGACTATTTCTTTGTACAGATGCGTGGGACTGCGATGGGGTCCAACATGGCGCCCACTTATGCCAACATCTACATGTCCTACCTTGAGGAGTCATTTGTTTATGGCAGCCACCACTTCAGACATGTTCTTGGTGTGGACGGGCGACACGTTGGGCCTCCTCGTGTTCCACGCATTTATCAATGAAATCGATCCTACTGTGAAATTCACTGTAGTCCACTCGACCCATAAATTACAATTTCTGGATACAGAAGTTCAGGTTATGGGTCAGGGCCTAACCACTGATCTATATGTGAAAAGTACTAATTAAAACCCGCTTTGACAGTCAACACCCACGTTCCATGATTCAGTCGTTACCTTATAGTCAATTCCTCCGTGTCAAGAGGATTGTAAGGGATAAACCTACTAGGGAGGTACGGTTTATGGAAATGAGTAAGAAATTTGCTGTTCGAGGATACCCTAAGAAACTCATTGCTGGGAGTATGTTGCGAGTTGACACCAACTGTGCGCAAACCCCATGCAATGATACCACAAGAGCCCCACGTATTCCTTTCATTTCACAATAGTCTGCTGACAGTCCGCAAATTGCGTCTGTCATCAGAAAACATTGGAAGATGATAGGGAATAGTTTCCCTCAGATTCAAGAGTTTCGGATGCTCCCACTTTTTTCTTACCGAAGGGGGCGGAACTAGGGTGACAGGTTCGTCAAGTCCAATGTGGGTAGCAGCAGGACCACTGTGAGGTCGATATGTGGCTTCACACGGACCGGTTGTTACCCATGCTACCACTGTGTGAATTGCTGCCTCATGCTTAAGGGGGACTCTTTTTGTAACCCTGCGACAAACAAAATGATTAAGATTGCTCAGTATTTGACGTGCGACTCGTCCTACGTGGCCTACCTACTGTCATGCCCATGTGAGGCGTTGTATGTGGGGGAGACCACGTGGGACATTCAAACACGCTTGAATCAGCATAGATATTCTATTAGGAAAGAAAAAATGGATTTGCCAGTCTCCAAGCACTTTAAGGATGCGGGTCACTCTGAAAAAGATTTGAGGTTTCGTGTATTGGAGCAGGTACAGATGGGCAGACGTGGTGGTGACAGGAAGGCTCTCCTCAAAAAGCGAGAGCTATTTTGGATATTTACTTTGAAGACTCTCAAGCCAAATGGTTTGAATGTCGACTTTAGGGTGAATTAGTGGTGTCTCTCCCCGTGTACCGTGTTGTTCTTATCCCCTGGTGTAGTCATATTGGACATGTGTATAATACAACTAAGCCTAAATGATTTCAGTAATGCATATTAAAAGGAATTGCATTAATGCAGCTTAAAATTAGATTTTTGTGAAAATGCTCAATATTCTAGGCTCAAAGTATTACACGCTTGTCAGCTAATTAATCCACATCCTCTGAGCAAAGGGTACCTCAAAATTACTTTGAGGTTTCATAAACTGTAAGCCATAATCACCCAAATTATAACAAATAAAGGCTTGAAATATCTCGCTTTGTATGTAATGAGTCTCTCTCATATGTTAGTTTCACCTTTTAAGTTGCATTACTGAAATAAATGAACTTTGCACAATATTTCGCCTGTACATTTGGGTGGGAATTACGGTGTGAAGTTGTGGAGACTTCCAGGAAATACAATTACTGGTAAGTGTTGTGGCAAAACTAACCTCGCCACTGGGTTTTGAAGGGGCCTGGTTGCCAGCCTCTTGCCCCAGGATTATGGGCCCTCATCAGCCCATGCAAAACTTAAACCCCATGGCGATTTGACTGTTTGTGGCATCTGAGCGCTGTTTGGATATAGTGAGCGCTCAGTCTCCATTCCTCAGTGGCAGGCTGAGTTACAGGGGCCAGAGACAGTCGGTCCTGTCCCCCAGCGGCAGTATGATTTACAGGGAATTGGGAGCCCAGTCTCCATTCCTCAGCGGCTGAGTGTCCTACAGGGAATAGAGAGCCCAGTCTCCTTTCCCCAGCAACAGGACACTGTATTGGGAGCGGAGACAGTCGGTCTCCCTCCCCAGAGGCTGGAAGTATGTATGGGAGAGGAGCTTGCTACCCCCTCTCCCTATTGGCAGTGTGAATTGCAGGGAATTGGGAGCCCAGTCTCCATCCACCAGCGGCCGTGTGATTTATTGGGAATTCAGAGCCCAGTCTCCATTCCTCAGCGGCAGGCTGAGTTACAGGGGGCAGAGACAGTCGGTCCTGACCCCCAGCAGCAGATTGAGTTGTTGGGAATTAGGAGCAGAGTCTCCATTCCCCAGCAACAGAAGGATTTGTTGGGAATTGGGAGCCTAATCTCCATTCCCCAGCGGCAGCTTAACTTACCAGGGGGAGACATTAAGCCCCACAACCGTGCAGAGGGGACCGTGGTCTCTGCACTTACAGCACAGGGGGTAGGGACAGTCGGTCCTGTCCCCGAGCAACAGGGCTGTTTAGCCAAAAATAATAATATCGTCATCAAGAATGCCGACAAAGGGGGTGGGGTGGTCATCATGGACTCCGAATACTACCACAAAGAGGCCCTGAATATCCTGTCGGATACAAACTACTACCAAACACTGAAAACTGACCCGACAGACCATTACAGGAAAAAACTATCTGATTTGATACAGGTGGGGCATACACTGGAAATACTGAATAAGCAAGAAAAGAATTTCATCCGAGTAGAATACCCGTCCACTCCCTATTTTTATTTTCTCCCGAAGATTCACAAAACACTGCACAACCCCCCCGGAAGGCCTATCATATCTGGTATTGATTCTTTAACATCTAACCTCTCAGCTTATGTGGACAACCTTCTACAGAAATATGTTGTCCATCTTCCAGCGTATCTTAGAGACTCGAGCCACCTTATTACACTATTGGATGACATTGCCTGGTCAAATGACATGTTCTGGGTTACCCTAGACGTAGCAGCACTATATAGTAATATCATTCATGAACAGGGCATAAACGCAGTCGACAGGTTTCTTTCAGCAGATCCATTTATGCCTTCGACACAGAAAAAGTTTATTTTGGATTCCATCTCGTTTATTCTTAATCACAATTATTTTAAATACGACAAAACATTTTACATTCAACAACGAGGCACGGCGATGGGGACAAAATTTGCCCACATCCTATGCAAACTTGTTCATGGGGGCCTTTGAAGACACAATCGGCCTCCTACACCACCCCAATATATTGTTCTATAGACGTTTTATTGATGACATAATTTTTATTTGGAAAGGTGAACGTAATATTTTAGACCAATATATTTTTAACCTTAATTCCAACAATTGGAATCTGGCCTTCACTGCCCATGTAGATGCTAATCATGTCACATTCTTAGATCTGGAGCTAATGATACAGGATAATCAAATCGAAACACGTACACATTTTAAAACAGTTGATGCTAATAGCTACCTTGATTATAAAAGTTGCCATTATCATAAATGGAAACGAAACATCCCGTACGGGCAGATGCGAAGGATAAGAAGGAACTGTTCTAACAACCAGGTGTTGCAGAAACAGCTGGAAACCCTCAAGACCAGATTTTTAGAAAAGGGCTACCCAAAAGGCCTAATCGACGACTCTTTTAAAAAAATAGAAAAAGAAAATCAAGCCGACTGTTTGATACCTAGGAACAAACAGTCCAAAAGTAATAACTTGTCTAGAACGCCACAAACAGAGGATGAGAATAAATATAAATATAACTTCATAACTCGCTACAACTCAGCACACCACAAAATCAGGGAAATATTAAACCGTCACTGGTCCATCCTACAGAAGGACCCCATCTTGGGCAGAACAGTGGCCAGCCAACCAAATTTAACCTTTCGTAGAGCGAAGTCACTAAAAGAGATGGTGGCTCCATCCTGCCCCAAACTTAATGTACCCACCGATACTACTACCACCATGAGGGCCAAGAGCAGGGGTTCCTTTAAATGTGGGCATAAACGGTGCAAATGCTGTTTAATAATTAGTGACGGGCTGCAGGAAGTTGAGATCACTGCCGAAAAGGAAAAAATCACACTTCGGAGCTACATGGATTGCGGCACATCCAATGTAGTATACATGCTCGAGTGCCCCTGCGGACTTCAATATGTGGGCCGGACAACCCAGAACTTGAGGGACCGGATAAACTCACACCGCTCCAACATCACCAAAAAATATACAAAACATAGTGTATCGAGACACTTTGCAGAAATCCACTCCGGCGATGCATCCCTTCTGAAATTGACCCCTATCAAATGGGTCCCCAACTCCTTTTCACTACTGTGCCGCAAAGAAATGTATTGGATTTTCCGTTTTAACTCTCTTACCCCCCTCGGCCTTAATGAATGTCTAGAACATAATAATTATTAGTGAACATTGGGAAATTGGGAATCTTTTCATTTATTTATTTTATTTTTTTCTCAAATTTTTTTTTTGTTTTATATATATATATATATTTATTTATTTTTTTATATATTTTTATTATTTTATTATTATTTTTTTATATATATTTCCTTCTTTATATATATATATATTTTTAATATATTTCAGTATTTTTTATTTTTTTTTAGATATTATTTTTTTTTATATATTATATATATATATATATATATATTTTTTTTTTTTATATATATTTTTTATATATCTATATATTATTTATTTTATTATTCTACAATTTTCCTCAATAATTATATGTTCATTATATTGTAACTATACTCATACAACCACCATCCACTATGTAATTTCCCAGGAACATTCCATATGTGAATACTTATCACACCCTTCCCATTATAATACTTTATAATATCCTTTGGTATAGAACTCATGTCATTTGTCCTTCTATACATATTCAGACTTTTATTCACACATATTTGGCTTTCTATTTAATATAAGGACTCCATGTGAGCCCATCCCTAAATGCGTATAGTCCCTATGGACTCCCCATTCTCCATTTCCCGTTTGGGTTTCTCTTCCTAACCCCAACCGATGCCTCTGCGTCCCAGCCTGGAACGCACAGACGTCTGCTCCTCCCTGCCCTGTCGAGCGCCCCGCCCCTTGGTGCGCTCCATACAGCATTTTCAAACGGCCCCACCTCCGGCCAGCACCTTTCTTTCCTCTCCTCCTGCTCATGCGTTCCACTGGTGGAACGCATGGCGCACATCCGCTCGAGACCCCGCCTCCTCACCAGGGTGTTTGCGTTCCACAGTGGAACGCACCAGGAGCGATCTAAGCCTGATAGATGTTCTCAGGCTACGAGAACCCTGCTAGGCACTTCATAACTTCCTTCTTAAGATACTCTGAAATGCATTAAAGCACTATACTTAATCGGACGATGTATTTTGGATGACTGGGGGGGATGAGAGGACCGGAGGTGACGCTCCGCCTACTTCCGGTCCCCGCCAAAACTCTTGGTAAATTGTTTTTTGATTGTTTAATTAAGAGACCTATATATATTCCTGGCTACATGCACTTTATGTTATGTGTTTTTAACCAACACTGCTTTTGAGAAAGGGGAAGACACCCCGAAACGCGTTGAGCTTCTATCTATTTATGCAATAAAAAACTCTCCATTTGGAACCCTGACTACCATCATTTGGGACGTGGAGGAAATTTTATACTACCTGACAAGCGATCTCGGCGGGGGAGGAGCAGGTATAGGTGTATTTTGCTTATCCTATATCTCCCTCCCTGGTGAAGTAAGTCGCCTTCCGTTTCTTTCTCATATAAATCTTTTAACATTATTTATTACTATTCATATTATTTATTATCTTTTAAATACCCGTACAGTGATACATGTGTCGCCATATATCGATACTGTGAAATAGAACCAATATAACAAAATATAAAGAGACACAGTGATATATAGGCCTACCATATACTGAGACTGCGAAATAGAACCGCTAATTATATAGACACAGTGATATATATGCCCCTGCAATATATCGATACTGTGTAGCAGAAGCACTAATCCAACTAGCAAAGTATTAACCCTCCATAGACTACACCGCCCCCCTTTTTTTTTTTTTTTTCTTCACTTCACCTTGGCGCCCCTGTGCAACTGCCCACTATCCTTGGGCAAGCCCCACAGCACACTTTTTTATATTTTATCTTCATAGCCAAAGGGGAGACAGTCTGTCTCCCCCTCCAGCAGCAGAGCTGGGTATCCAAAGGGGAGACAGTCAGTCTCCCCCTCCAACAACCAGGCTTCTTCCGTGGTAGCGCTGGCACCAGGGCAGAGTACCGATGATCCCTGCCCACAAAGCAACCTCCACTCCAAGCCAGGGAGCAACACAGAGACCGGGAGTACCAGTTACCAACAACTGTCACTGGACAGACACAGGCTACCAAATTCAACAGGTCCAGTATTTGGTTGTGGGTGGACTGCCAGACTAACTCAGATACCGACCGGCGTGAGGTCAGGTATCTGGTCAGTCTTCCCTGGGAGGGGGAGATGTGTGGCGAAACTAACCTCGCCACTGGGTTTTGGAGGGGCCTGGTTGCCAGCCTCTTGCCCCAGGATTATGGGCCTTCTCATCAGCCCATGCAAAACTTAAACCCCATGGCGATTTGACTGTGTTTGTGGCATTTGAGCGCTGTTTGGATATAGTGAGCGCTCAGATCCAAGCCATCTGGGGATATGTTAAATGTCTATGTGTTTTGTAGTGGTTGGGACATTGTATATTTGAGTAGTGATGTCTGTCCAATTGTCTTCACGTGTGTATTGGCCATTTCCTTTTGTCCAGAGAGATAATTGAATTACTCCTCGATTGTCTCCAGGACAGAAGACATTGTGTATTCTCCTGCCTGTGATAATTACATCAACACATTGTGTAAGGTAATTATATCACAGGCAGAGGGGAGGATTTTGTGTGGGAGTGTTTTACTGTATTGTACCTGTTTATTGGCTGTTTTTGCAAAACCCTGTGGGTGGTACTAGTGTGTAACAATGTTATATAAGATCAATTAACGCACAGCTATGGGTGACCACTGCTTGACCCTCAACACGGAGCCTTGTCTCGTTCTTTGGGGGATTCACTGTATGCTGTTAGAGACTGATTGCTAGGAGTGTAAGCCGCTTGGGTGCGTTCCCTATTAGTCTGCTAGCAGCTATTCGTGAGGTTCCGTTCGGAGTTTGGAGCATTCCCTTGTATGCCGTTACAAGTGTAATTACTGTTTCCCCTAGTCATTTCCACAAAGGCACCCTTGAGTTATAACAAAGATAAACTAAATAGGGGGGGACCATCGCCTGGACGACTTTACATCCAAATGCAGATCCTTGATGGAAAAAACAATTACTTTGTAATGACGGGTAAAATTGTGAGTAGATTTCCAGGTGGCAGTTCTACAAATGTTTTCTAAAGATGCTGAAGCTTCTTGAGACCAAGAGGCACACATGCTCTTGGTGGAATGGGCCCTGACACCTATAGATGATTGTTTACCCTTAGCTTTGTAGGATTCTTGAATGGTCTGCCTTTTCCATCTGGATAAGGAACTCACTATTGCTCTTTCACCCTTATTAGGGCCGGAAAACTGAAGGAATACATTTTTATCCTTTCTCCAGAATTCTGTTCTTTTAAGACAAATGAGAACTTCTCTTCTGACATCCAAATTATGAAATATTTCCTCTTCCATTGCTAGGATTATCGCAAAAAGAGGGAATATTTATATCTTGGGACCTATGATGCAAAGATACTACCTTTGGTGTAAATAAATAAAATAAATAAATAAAAAAAGTGGTTTCTAGTTTGAAAATAATTATATCTTGAAAAGATTGAAAAAAAAAAATTTGAAAAATGGTGGAAAGAGCCTGGAATTCACATACTCTTCTGGCGGAAGTATTTGCCACCAAAAAGATTGTTTTCAAAGATATTTTCCTGACCTCTGAGACTGTTGTCAATAATAAAAGATTCTTCTCTGCCCACTGAAAGATCTTGTCTGTTAGTTTTCAAATAGGTCTTTAATATTATCTTTTCCAAGGCTCTCTTTGCTTCCCAGGCTGCTCTCAATTATCGTTGGTTTGAGGATGCTTTCTTCATTGAGTCATTCGAAATTCCTTTAAAGGATACCTGGTCTACATGAGTACCCCAACCTTTGTTGCTTGCATCTGTTGTCATTAGATGAGAGGGTTCCTGAATTCACTCTATGCCTGACAAAAGGTGACTTCTGTTTTGCCAGCACTTGAGAGAAAAAATTATCTAGACGCAAAGTAAATTTGGAATGCAGGATGTCTTGTGTCCGAGGATCTTCATAGACTACAGTTACCCTTCTCCGGTTACTGAAATGTTTGAGCATCCGGATTAGGTTCTCCACCTTCTCCTGAGGAAGAACTGTTCTTTGTCTTTTCAAATCCAGAATCATACGCAAGAATTTTTTTCTTCTGGGAGATAGACAGGTCTGAGTTTTCCAGTTTATGATCAATCCTAGATTCTGCATCATCATTAACACCAGATTGATTTGGAACTGAAAGTTGTGATTCTGGGATTCTATTATCAGAAGATCGTCCAAATAAGCTAAAATTAGAAACCCCTGTAGTCTGAAAAAAGCAACGATCTCGGTCATGACTTTTGTAAATAATCTGGGAGCAGGGTAAATTCCGAAGGGGAGACAAGTGAACTGGTAGCGTTTTATTTTTTTTACCCTCTCCGGGATTGCAAATCTGAAGAAACACTGTTGATCCACATGTATCGGGATGTGGAAGAAAGCATCCTTTAGATCTATGGTCACCATTCTCGATTCGCTAGAGATTAATGGTATCACAGTTTTTATAGCGTAGATCTATATAATGAACTTGTTTAAAGGTTTTAGAATTATAATTGTTCTGTGTGTTACCATTGGTTTTCTTGACCAGAAAGAGGCGAGAATATTGTCCTAGATTTCTTTCGGTACTGGTTCTACAGCCCCTAGATTTAAAAGTTCCTTTATACACTCCTGTAAACTTTTTAAAACTGGACCTAGAGGATGGGAAGGGAGGCAACATTTTTGAGGGGGGAAATCTAAAAATTCTATTTTGTAACCCTGTACTAGTATTTTAAGGACCCAGTAGTTGTTGGTGACTAACCACCATTAGTGAACAAAATCGGTTAATCTTCCCCCAAATCTTCCGGTGTGGGGCACACAGATCCTGGATCCAGTTTTTTTTGTCGCATACAGCACACTTAACAGAAATACATTTTTGTTTTGAAATAGCATATTTTTCTCCCTGTTAAAATGAGATAAAAGGCTGTTGTGAGAGCCAGCATATAAACCAAGATGTTACAAAGGCCAGTTCCCAATTTACTCACATTTTGAAGAGAAGCTGGTCCTGTAGTAGCTGGGCTGCAATTCGTCAAGCAAAAATAAATCTGCAGCACTTCTGCATACTTTAAGAATAGACTGCCTCATTTATGAAGGCCAGTGACGTGGAACGCAGGCATGTGGAAGCTGAAACCGGAAGTGACTTCCACATCAGCATTTCCGGTGATAGGTAGGGCAAAAGTGAGGGCAAGGAAATGCGCAAAAACCCGCCTCACAGTGGTGTCAAAATGCATCTGGCTGCATCCTCCCTTAACGCCCAACGAGTGAGCAGTAATCTGAAATGGATTTGCCCTACTTACCTACGGCCTGCCAGAAGGCCGTAACATACCTGCCAGACCAAAAGTGCCCTCATCCAAGATAGCGGACACCTTCGAAGTCCATCCCGACGTATTAGGACTACAGATGAGCGAATTTCATATTTTCAAATTCGTTCACGCTTCATTTGGTGGTAAAAGCAGAACTACATTATGGACCATAACGCAATTCTATTATGGAATGCATAACGGAATGCCTTTAGAGGCATTCCCTTCCTTAACTGCAGCCCCCATAGTACATGCAACTTCCCCTGTAACAATATCTCCACATGTCTTCCTCCTGAACAGGGATAGGAAAAACACTGAGGAGATAGGTAGGGAGGGGCAATTTAATCTCTCTACGTGTTTTTCCTGTCCTGAAATAAAGTAAAAAAATAAAAATAAAAGTGTTTTTAATAAAAAAATAAAATTTCAAATAAAAAAGCGCCCCTTTCCCCTGATTTTATAATAAAAAATAAAAAAAATGGAAAAACACACATCACCGTCTCTATAAATATATCACATGATCCACCCCATCCGATAAACACTATAAAAATTTCACAAAAAGTGCGACACCAAGTGATAAAAAAAAAACGTCAACTCATCTCTCAAAATACCTACTTATGGCTCTCAGACTATGGAGAGACAAACTTTTTTTGGTTTCAAAAATGCTATTATAGTGTAAAACTTAAATAAGAAAAATTATACATATTAGGTATTGCCACGTCCGTAAAGATATGCTCTATAAAAATTTCCATGATCTAACCCCTCAGGTGAACGCTGTAAAAATAAATAAATAAAAACTATGCCAAAACCACCAATTTTTTGGTCACCTTGCCCCATAAAGTGTAATAATGAATGATCAAAAAAATCATATGTACCCAAGAATTGTACCAATAAAAACATCAACTCTTCCTGCAAAAAAGAGCCCCTGTACAAGACTATCGGCACAAAAAAAAATATGGTGTTCAGAAAATGGAAACACAAAAACTTATTTTTTTTCAAAAATGCTTTATTATGTAAAACTGAAACACAGAAAGTAGACATTATTGATATCATTGCGTCCGTATCAACCTTCTCTATAAAAACAGCACATGATCTACCCGGTCAGATGAATGTTGTAAAAAATAAAAACGGTGCCAAAACAGCAATTTTTTTGGGTTACCTTGCCTTACAAAAAAAAAGGTAATATAGAGCAATAAAAAGTCATATGTACACCAAAATTGTGGCAAAAAAACTGGCACCTTATCCGCTAGCTTCCAAAATGGGGTCACTTTTGGGAGTTTCTACTGTAAGGGTGCATCAGGGGGGCTTCAAATGGGACATGGCATCTAAAAACCTGCCGAGCAAAATCTGCCTTCCAAAAATCATATGGCACTCCTTTTCTTCTTCACCCTGCCGTGTGCCTTTACATCATTTTACGACCACATGTGGGGTGTTTCTGTAATAAATATTGAGTTTTGTTTGGCTGTCAACCCTTGATGTGTTAAAGAAAAAATTGATTAAAATGGAAAATCTGCCAAAAAAGTAAAATTTTAAAATGTCGTCTCCATTTTCCTTTAATTCTTGTGGAACACCTAAAGGGTTAACAAAGTTTGTAAAATGAGTTTTGAGTAACTTGAAGGGTGTAGTTTGTACAATGCAGGGTGGATAAAAATCAATGATTTAATTTTTTTTTATAAAAATCGATTTTTTTTATTTAAATCTGATTTTTTTTATATAAAATGCTTTTTGAGGAAAATATATTACCATTTAAAGGGTATTCCATCATGAAAGAAACATATTTTTTTGTAGAATAAGGCTGTACGTGGACTCCCATATTGTTGAATGGATTAGGCAGTGGCTGAGGGACAGACAACAGAGGGTTGTAGTCAATGGAGTATATTCAGACCATGGTCTTGTTACCAGTGGGGTACCTCAGGGATCTGTTCCGAGACCCATATTGTTTAATATCTTTATCAGCGATATTATCCCTGGGCGCCGCTCTGTTCTCCCGATATAGGCTCCGGTATCTTCAGATTTTCGGCTCAACTGGGAGGAGCCTGCTCTTGTTCTCCTGGGCGTCTCCTTCTATCAGGCTATGAGTGCTGCGATTGGTCAGCACTCCAGCCTGGGAGAAGGAGACGCCCAGGAGAACAAGAGCAGGCTCCTCCCAGTTGAGCCGAAAATCTGAAGATACCGGAGCCTATAACGGGAGAACGGAGCAGCGCCGAGGGATAATAGTAAGTGCAGGGAGATCCCTGGGCGCCGCTCTCCATGTCAGCATACTTAGTTTAGATTTTTTATTGTAATGAAAGGTCCTCTTTAACATGTATAGCTTGGAAGAAAGACGAGACAGAGGGGATATGATAGAAACTTTTAAATACATAAAAGGAATCAACAAGGTAAAAGAGGAGAGAATATTTAAAAGAAGAAAAACTGCTACAAGAGGACATCATTTTAAATTAGAGGGGCAAAGGTTTAAAAGTAATATCAGGAAGTATTACTTTATTGAGAGAGTAGTGGATGCATGGAATAGCCTTCCTGCAGAAGTGGTAGCTGCAAATACAGTGGAGGAGTTTAAGCATGCATGGGATAGGCATAAGGCCATCCTTCATATAAGATAGGGCCAGGGGCTATTCATAGTATTCAGTATATTGGGCAGACTAGATGGGCCAAATGGTTCTTATCTGCCGACACATTCTATGTTTCTATATGTGTAATTTTTTGGGTAAATAAATTCCATTATTCCATTCACAATGTCATGCTCTTCCAGAGGTTTTTGTAAGATTTTTAGGCAGTTTATCTGCCTACAAGATATCACAGATGCTTGGTTTACTTTTGCAGTTCTCAAAACTGAATTTGACTCAGCAAAGATAACATCCCTCTTCTTCACAGCAAAAATGTTATAACATGAACAGAGTTGAGAAAAATACCTTAATCCTAACTTCTACAAACCTATGAATGCAGATTCAACCTAATCAAACTAATATGAAAAGTTGTTATTCTAAAAATCTACTTGCATATTATAAGTTATACCAGCAAGAATTAGTCTTTAGGTAGAAAACTATGATTTAAAGAGAACCTTTCACCAATTATTACACTATGAACTAACTATACAGACATGTAGAGCGGCGCCCGGGGATCTCACTGCACTTACTATTATCCCTGGGCGCCGCTCCGTTCTCCTGCTATGCCCTCCGGTATCTCCGTTCCCTAAGTTATGGTAAGCGGAGTCTGCCCTTATTCTTCTGTAGCGCTGGCCAATCGCATTGCACAGCTCACAGCCTGGGAGAAAATAACCTCCCAGGCTGTGAGCTCTGCGCTGCGATTGGCCAGCGCTAGAGCAGAACAAGGGCAGACTCCGCCTACCATAACTTAGTAACTGGAATCTCCGCCTACTATAACTTAGTGAGCGGAGATACCGGAGGGCATAACGGGAGAACGGAGCGGCGCCCAGGGATAATAGTAAGTTCAGTGAGATCCCCGGGCGCCGCTCTCCATGTCTGTATACTTAGTTCACAATGTCATAATGGGTGAAAGATCCTCTTTAAATCAAATCTACCCTGCTACAATGGGGTCATTTATGGGGGTTTCCACTATGTAAACCCCACAAAGTGACTTCAGACCTGAACTGGTCCTTAAAAAGTGGGTTTTGGAAATTTCCTTCAGAATTTTAAGAATTGCTTCTAAAATTCTAAGCCTTCTAACGCCCTAAAAAAATAAAATGACATTTACAAAATGATGCCAACATAAAGTAGACATATGGGGAAGGTTAAGTAATACATATTTTATGAGGTATCACTTTCTGCTTTAACAGCAGAGAAACAGAACTTTTGAATATTGAAATTTTTTTAACATTTTTGGTAAATTTGGGATTTCTTCATAAATAAAGGTGAAAAATATTGAATCAAATTTATGACTATTGACGAAGTACAATGTATCACGAGAATACAATCTCAGAATGGCTTGAATAAGTAAAAGTTTTCCAAAGTTATTACCACATAAAGCGACACGTCAGATTTGCAAAAAATGGCTCAGGGTAGAAGGGGTTAATGGTACTGGAGTTTTCAGTCACGATGATACCCATGTTTATATTTATTTTTGTCTTTATTTTTTTTATTCTTTGGAAAGGGGGCTGATTTAAACTTTTATATTTTTTCAAAATTTTGTATATATTTAACAGTTTTTTGTCATTAACTTTTTTTAGATGATTTTGAAGCTCATATTTGAGCCTACAAAATCCAATTGAAAAAAAAAATTATGAACAATCATGGATTTTTTAGATCCATTAATTATCCTGATTTTTTTTAATGTTGGCCTGCCACCTGCTGGCCAAAATAAGAATTGCAGCCTAAATGCCCTGGGTCTCTTCAGCGAGACCCAGCTAAAGGCATTATTGCCGATCATTAGCCACGGGTCTCTTCTGTTTGAAGGCCACGACGCCCGCTGCACACGCGAGCGGGCTCAATATTTGTACTTCGCTAAACAACCGTACATGTACGGCGCTGGTAGCATAGGGGTTAAATAAGTCACAAGTTCAAAATCAGTTGAGCACAGACGCACAGAGCACAAATACAATTAAATTTTGCATTAGCCTACAATTACAAAAGAGACACTGTAAAAATAGCATGCACCTTTTGATATATCAAGTGAAACAAATCACCACTCTTCTAGAGTAAAATACGCCATTATTGATAAATGTCCCCCACTGTCTTTTTTTCAGGATACAGCAGTGTGCAATGTCGATAGTTTCACTCTCTCTGTAATTTAGTGTCAACGATGTGTCTCTGCTAAAGACATTCAAGGCTCTATGCAACCCTGCCGCACTCCCCCTCCCCGACATGTTACGCCAGCAAACCTGGCATCTTCACAGGTTTAAGCAGCACTTTTAGCCTAATGTCATCTGTTTTGCTATTAGAAAATCTGTGCACAGGCACTGATCAGAGCTTGGCGGTCAAAACTCACCCACAGAAAACTTTGGACAGTGCTGGAAAGAATATTCAACACAAAAGCAGTCACAGATTGTTTGTTGGCTGACAAAATCGGACAAGAGGGAAGCGGAGGGGAATAAGGACAGGGACTTAGGGAGTATGAATCAGAGATCTGGAACTGCTGGATATAAACAAAAAAGTGATCACTGCAGCAGTTCCAGAAATTATTTTTTTCACAGGCGCACTGGAGAACACAGTGGAGCAGGTGCAAAACAATTGCTAGCCAGCCAACAGAACACAAAGGGGCATAAAGAACTTCTCTGCACGCAGTCACCAACTAAAGTGGTTGCTTGCAGAAGGATTCTTCCTGTTCCCTCTGCCTCTTGTAGCACTGCCATTGGCTGGCATAGCATACCAGCCAATTACAGTGCTGACAGAGGGCTCCAAACACTTCTGTCCAACTTTGGTGGCGATTGATGCTGTCTATTTCACTCCAGCAGCTCTGTCACTGTTTTTTCCAGTGCAGGAGCTGCGATTGGCTGGTCTAAAGCGGCCAATCACAGTGATCAGGGCTGCAGAGGAAAAGCAATAATTCCCTAGGCCCTTAACTAAGATGACTGCCTGTCTGGCAGAACAGCCATCTTAGCCCAGTCTTTGTGCGATTAAATAACTTCCCGCTGTGCTGTACATGTATGCTCTGGTCAGTAAGTTTGTCACACATTTAATATATTCACATAAGGTATACATTAAATTGGTGCCTCTGAAGAATGCCATACACGAAAGGGGGATCTGATTGTTGGGGATCTAACCACTAGAGCCCTACCACTATCAAGAACAGGGAACTAGTGTCCCCAGTCTGAACAGAGTGGTAGTTACATATGTGGGCTGCCGCTCCATTCAACTGTATGGGACTGCCAGAGATGGCTGAGCACTTTTAGAGTACCAACAACCTGAAGTGTTTTGCAGTCTGCAAATTGCAGATCCGCAAAACACGGATACCGGCCGCGTGTGCTCTGCATTTTGTGGACCACACATGGCCGGCCCTGTAATAGAAATGCCTATTCTTGTGCGCGATTGCGGACAAGAATAGGACATGCTCTCTGTTTTTTGCAGGGCCACAGAATGGAACTACAAATACGGACAGCACACGGTGTGCTTTCCACATGTTTTGCGGTGCCACTGAAATGAATGACCCATTCATATGATCCTGTGAATGAGCCCTAATTCTATTATCTCCCGCAGTTCTATAGAGTAGTATGCAGTGGTAGTGCGTATGCATGACCGCCACTTAACCACCTCAGCCCCCATAGCTTAAACACCCTGAAAGACCAGGCCACTTTTTACACTTCTGACCTACACTACTTTCACCGTTTATTGCTCGGTCATGAAACTTACCACCCAAATGAATTTTACCTGCTTTTCTTCTCACTAATAGAGCTTTCATTTGGTGGTATTTCATTGCTGCTGACATTTTTAGTTTTTTTGTTATTAATCAAAATTTAACGATTTTTTTGCAAAAAAATGACATTTTTCACTTTCAGTTGTAAAATTTTGCAAAAAAAAAAACAAGATCCATATAGAAATTTTGCTCTAAATTTATTGTTCTACATGTCTTTGATAAAAAAAAAAATGTTTGGGTAAAAAAAAAAAATGGTTTGGGTAAAAGTTATAGCGTTTACAAACTATGGTACAAAAATGTGAATTTCCGCTTTTTGAAGCAGCTCTGACTTTCTGAGCACCTGTCATGTTTCCTGAGGTTCTACAATGGCCAGACAGTACAAACACCCCACAAATGACCCCATTTCGGAAAGTAGACACCCTAAGGTATTCGCTGATGGGCATAGTGAGTTCATAGAACTTTTTATTTTTTGTCACAAGTTAGCGGAAAATGATGATTTTTTTTTTTTTTCTTACAAAGTCTCATATTCCACTAACTTGTGACAAAAAATAAAAACTTCCATGAACTCACTATGCCCATCAGCGAATACCTTGGGGTGTCTTCTTTCCAAAATGGGGTCACTTGTGGGGTAGTTATACTGCCCTGGCATTCTAGGGGCCCAAATGTGTGGTAAGGAGTTTGAAATCAAATTCTGTAAAAAATGGCCGGTGAAATCCGAAAGGTGCTCTTTGGAATGTGGGCCCCTTTGCCCACCTAGGCTGCAAAAAAGTGTCACACATGTGGTATTTCCGTATTCAGGAGAAGTTGGGGAATGTGTTTTGGGGTGTCATTTTACATATACCCATGCTGGGTGAGATAAATATCTTGGTCAAATGCCAACTTTGTATAAAAAAAATGGGAAAAGTTGTCTTTTGCCAAGATATTTCTCTCACCCAGCATGGGTATATGTAAAATGACACCCCAAAACACATTCCCCAACTTCTCCTGAATACGGAGATACCACATGTGTGACACTTTTTTGCAGCCTAGGTGGGCAAAGGGGCCCATATTCCAAAGAGCACCTTTCGGATTTCACTGGTCATTTTTTACAGAATTTGATTTCAAACTCCTTACCACACATTTGGGCCCCTAGAATGCCAGGGCAGTATAACTACCCCACAAGTGACCCCATTTTGGAAAGAAGACACCCCAAGGTATTCGCTGATGGGCATAGTGAGTTCATGGAAGTTTTTATTTTTTGTCACAAGTTAGTGGAATATGAGACTTTGTAAGGGAAAAAAATAAAAATAAAAAAATCATAATTTTCCGCTAACTTGTGACAAAAAATATAAAATTCTAGGAATTCGCCATGCCCCTCACGGAATACCTTGGGGTGTCTTCTTTCCAAAATGGGGTCACTTGTGGGGTAGTTATACTGCCCTGGCATTTTCCAGGGGCCCTAATGTGTGGTAAGTAGGTAAATGACCTGTGAAATCCTAAAGGTGCTCTTTGGAATGTGGGCCCCTTTGCCCACCTAGGCTGCAAAAAAGTGTCACACATGTGGTATCGCCGTATTCAGGAGAAGTTGGGCAATGTGTTTTGGGGTGTCTTTTTACATATACTCATGCTGGGTGAGAGAAATATCTCGGCAAAAGACAACTTTTCCCATTTTTTAATACAAAGTTGGCATTTGACCAAGATATTTATCTCACCCAGCATGAGTATATGTAAAATGACACCCCAAAACACATTGCCCAACTTCTCCTGAGTACGGCGATACCACATGTGTGACACTTTTTTGCAGCCTAGATGCGCAAAGGGGCCCACATTCATTTTATGAGGGCATTTTTAGATATTTGGATCCCAGACTTCTTCTCACGCTTTAGGACCCCTAGAATGCCAGGGCAGTATAAACACCCCACATGTGACCCCATTTTGGAAAGAAGATACCCCAAGGTATTCAATGAGGGGCATGGCGAGTTCATAGAAATTTTTTTTTTTGGCACAAGTTAGCAGAAATTTATATATTTTTTTTCTCACAAAGTCTCCCTTTCCGCTAACTTGGGACAAAAATTTCAATCTTTCATGGACTCAATATGCCCCTCACGGAATACCTTGGGGTGTCTTCTTTCCGAAATGGGGTCACATGTGGGGTATTTATACTGCCCTGGAATTCTAGGGGCCCTAAAGCGTGAGAAGAAGTCTGGAATATAAATGTCTAAAAAATTTTACGCATTTGGATTCGTGAGGGGTATGGTGAGTTCATGTGAGATTTTATTTTTTGACACAAGTTAGTGGAATATGAGACTTTGTAAGAAAAAAATAAATAATTTCCGCTAACTTGTGCCAAAAAAATGTCTGAATGGAGCCTTACAGGGGGGTGATCAATGACAGGGGGGTGATCAGAGAGTCTATATGGGGTGATCACCCCCCTGTCATTGATCACCCCCCTGTAAGGCTCCATTCAGATGTCCGTATGTGATTTGCGGATCCGATCCATGTATCCGTGGATCCGTAAAAATCATACGGACATCTGAATGCAGCCTGACAGGGGGGTGATCAATGACAGGGGGGGTGATCAATGACAGGGGGGGTGATCAGGGAGTCTATATGGGGTGATCACCCCCCCTGGAAGGCTTCAGGGAGACGCCTGTATGTGTTTTGCGGATCCGATCCATCTATCAGTGGATCCGTAAAAATCATGCAGACGTCTGAATGGAGCTTTACAGGGGGGTGATCAATGACAGGGGGGTAATCAATGACAGGGGGGTGATGAGGGAGTCTATATGGGGTGATCACCACAGTCATTGATCACGCCCCTGTAAGGCTCCATTCAGACGTCCGTATGCGTTTTGCGGATCCGATCCATCTATCAGTGGATCCGTAAAAATCATGCGGACATCTGAATGGAGCTTTACAGGGGGGTGATCAATGACAGGGGGGTAATCAATGACAGGGGGGTGATGAGGGAGTCTATATGGGGTGATCACCACAGTCATTGATCACGCCCCTGTAAGGCTCCATTCAGACGTCCGTATGCGTTTTGCGGATCCAATCCATCTATCAGTGGATCCGTAAAAATCATGCGGACATCTGAATGGAGCTTTACAGGGGGGTGATCAATGACAGGGGGGCGATCAGGGAGTCTATATGGGGTGATCAGGGGTGATCAAGGGTGATCAAGGGTGATCAAGGGTGAATAAGGGGTTAATAAGTGACAGGGGGGGGTGTAGTGTAGTGGTGCTTGGTCCAACATATTACTGAGCTGCCTGTGTCCTCTGGTGGTCGATCCAAACAAAGGGGACCACCAGAGGACCAGGTAGCAGGTATATTAGACGCGGTTATCAAAACAGCGTCTAATATACCTGTTAGGGGTTAAAAAAATCACATCTCCAGCCTGCCAGCGAACGATCGCCGCTGGCAGGCTGGAGATCCACTTGCTTACCTTCCGATCCTGTGAACGCGCGCGCCTGTGTGCGCGCGTTCACAGGAAATCTCGCGTCTCGCGAGAGGACGCACCGGCGCGTCCACCCAGAAGAGCAGGGCCGCCGCAAAGACGCAATCCTGCGTACGGCGGTCCTGAGGAGGTTAAAGGGGCATAGCTAAATCTATGATTGTGTAAGGCTGAGTCCCTCATTTAACATTGGGAAAAAAGAATGCTAAATTGTAGTATACTATGCATTTCCATCCTTCACAGTCAACTCCCCCTCCAAAAAAATTAGATTTTTGTACTTACCGTAAAATCTGTTTTTCGTTCAATGCATTGGGGGACACAGTACCATGGGTATAAGCCCAGCTACCACTAGGAGGCACTAGACATCAAAAAGGTTGGCTCCACCCAGGTGGGGTATACCCTCTCCACAGCACTAGGTTATTCAGTTTGTACCAAAAGCAGTAGGACAGAGAAACAAAGGCGAAGAACCAACATGTCCTAGACCGGGAAATTTAAAGAGAACAGTAGCCCGGTGATAATGAGAGAAGTAAAAAACAAAGGGTGGGATCTGTGTCCCACAATGTATTGAACGAGAAACTGATTTTACGCTAAGTACAAAAATCTAATTTTCTTGTCAATGGCATTGGGGACACTACCATGGGATGTCCCAAAGCAGTCCTCGAGGGTGGGATAGAAATCTCATGCAAAAAGAAGGGTGCAGAGGTGCAGAAAAACCACGTGACCCAGCAGGACCAGTAGAAACCCTAGCCAACTCCACCCAAGGAGGGAAAAATAAAACGCTAGAGGATAAGGAGCAGGGCTAAACGTCCTGCGCGAGAACCAACAGTTGACCAAGAGTGCACTAGAGAGCCTGAGGAAGGATCTAGAACAGGCATGCTCAACCTGCGGCCCTTCAGCTGTTGTAAAACTACAACTCCCACAATGCCATGCTGTAGGCTGATAGCTGTAGGCTGTTCGGGCATGCTGGGAGTTGTAGTTTTGCAACAGCTGCAGGGCCTTGAGGGTTGAGCATGCCTGATCTAGAAGAACCAGTGCTCCCCCTGAGGAAACAGGAGAGAAGCACACCAACGTCTGTTGGTAACGACCTAGCGCTCTGCATATGGAAGGACGTAAGTTGAAGCACTGGAGGCTAAACGCTTGAGAGAAATCATAAGACTCACAAGGGAAGGGAGCGAGCCTCATTTCACAGCAAGCAAGGGGGAAAAGAAACACCTATGAGAAAGAGGGAACCCCTTCCTGCCAGAGAAAAAACTGTCAACTCCGGGGAGAGGGGGGTCCTAGGTAATGGTCAGGAGAAGGGAACGTAAAGACTTGCTTCCACTATAGAGGAAGCAAGGAACAAGCCATTGAAAGGCATAATATCGCTGTGAAATGTAAGACCAGAGATATCCCTGGCCACCTAAAGTCCCAGGGAAAAAAGGAACCAGTCGCAGGACTTGAAAAGACAAGCTGAGACCACTGGACTGAGAGATATTGAAGTAGAAGAGGACTCCAAACAGCCTATGGAGAAAAAGATCTCCAAAAGAGGAAAGAATCCATCCCAAAACAAGCCTATGAGGACCTAGGAAGGAAAAGGACCAAACCGGGCCCAAAGAAGCAGCTGTTATACCGAACCTGTGCAGTCAGAATGTCATGGGAAGCTTCCCCAGAAGGGAGCGGCCAGCTAGATGGTCTAAAAATGAGTGGAATCAGGGACTCCAAGCAAGATTACCCAGTCATGGGCCCAAGAAGGGTCCACAGAACCGGACCACCTAAGGACAACAATAGCCAGAAAATCAAGTAAACAACATCGGCCATGGGTGACCAACCATTCCAAGTGTAGTGACTAGCAAACTGTGTAACAGTTGGTAAAAGAAGCGTCAAACATCCATATATCAGAAAGGATGCAGAAGTCGACAGGGGAAGCCGGGGGAGTCTACAATGACCTGTAGAAAACCAGGTATCGGCAGAGCTCAATGGAACCCCCAGGGAAGGGGGAAGGAACTGACATGTGCAGACAACGGCCAGGCCCATGGGAACGGCCCTTTTGTCATGTAGCACAACTAATCAGAAAACATAAGGGAGTACCAAGAACACCTGGACCAAGGCAGAACTACGGGACCATTTTTGATACCAGAGCAAGCAGCGGAAAGTCCACCCACAGGTAGGTGTGTGGCACCTACTAGTCCTGTCAGTGTCATATCGGAGGGGACGTCCAGCGAAGGCATTTGTCCTTGACCACCGAGAGAGATTCTGTATGGTGGAGGACATCCAGCGATGACCCGAAACTGCAGTAGTGGCTGGTACTCCCAACGCTGCGTACTCCTGAAGATTAGAACATCCAGTGGTGATTCCTGTACTTTGCCAAGACTGTGCCATGTAACTCTGTGAGAAGAAAACAAAGAAGCAGTAATAACAACGCGAGCACTCCATCAAGAAATGGGGTAACACAGCTGTGCAGCATGCAGTAGTACTTTACAGGGTTGACAAAATACAATCCTAGCATGCCAGCCAACAACCTGCCCACGGGGGGAGAGCAGTTGTCTGGTGTATAACAGGACTGGGAAGTCTTGTTAAATAGTGTGTCAGGCAATGAGGAAAAATTATTCCTAGTACAGAGACAAAGAGAAGACTAGAGGGCCTGGTTTAGGGCAACTCTACTCCGTCCAGGAAGGGGGGAGAAATATGGATACCAGGTATGCCATGTATGCTAGAAGCAGAAAATAGTGATGAATACAGCATCAGGAGATGGAAACATCACTCCACGTGAATGGGGGGGCCACATGATTGCCTATCACAGAACAGAGCCCAGTAGCCGTATGAGCCGCAGACTGTACCAATGGGACATAGCTCCTGGAGATACTACAAATACTCTGTCTATAATAAGAGTAATGTGGCCGCATGTAGCTCATTATAATGTGTGGAACATAGCTACAGCATTTGAAATGCTACAGTATGTACTCTACCAATAGGGGAGAATACGGCTGTGTAGTGCAGACTTAAAACCAGACAGGTGTAAAGGGTACAGCATCAGGAGATGGTACCGAAACTCCATTTAAGAGGGGAGCGATGCCTGCATGGTGCGCACTAGAACCGGAGAGGTGCACTGGCTACCGCATTAGAAGATTGCCACTATACCTCGCCTGGTAAGGGAGAAATAGGGCTGCATGGTGCACAATAGAAACAGAGAGGTGTAACGGCTACAGCAAATCTGGAGATGGCACAGGTACTCTACCTCTAAAGGGAGCAATGTGGCCGCTTGGTGCACACTACCCAGCATAAGTAATGGTTACAGCCTCTGGAGATGGATTACCCGAGAACCAGACAGGTGTACTGACTACAGCATCTGGAGACGGTACAGGTACTCTACCTATGAAGGGAGCAATGGGGCTGCATGGCGTACACTAGACCCAGGCATAAGCAACGGTTACAGCCTGTGGAGATGGAGCACCAGGGAACCAGACAGGAGAACTGGCTACAGCATTTGGAGATGGTACAAGTACTCTACCTATGAAGGGAGCAATGTAGCTGCTTTGTGCACACTAGAACAGATAGGTGCAAGAGCTACGGCAATTGAAGATGGCCTCTATACTTGCCTGGAGGGGGAGAATACGGCTGCATAGAGTACTGTAAAGGCTACAGACACTCACTCTGGAGAACCAGGGCTCTCTCTGTATATATGGTTGCGTGACGCACGCTAGCACCAGAATGGCTGATTTGGCTACAGCGCTTGGAGGGAACACTCTCCGGCTAGGAGGGTGTGTAGAATATAGCCCCTGGTACAGACAGTGCTGGGTATATTTGGCAGTGGTACAAGTACCCCCCTGTGAAGGGGAAGGCATACGTACCTGGGACACCACGTAGGTGGCGGGCTGACTTACCAGTGTGCAGCCAGGGGAGCGTCATCCGAAAGTCCGCTAGAGGGGATACCAACCCTGAAGAGGAGAGGTTCCTCAGTGGACATTAGTCTTTAACCACCCAGAGGGAATCTGTATGGTGGAAGACCGCCTGATAGAAACATAGAATGTGTCGGCAGATAAGAACCATTTGGCCCATCCAGTCTGCCCAATATACTAAATACTATGGATAGCCCCTGGCCCTATCTTATATGAAGGATGGCCTTATGCCTATCCCATGCATGCTTAAACTCCTCCACTGTATTTGCAGCTACCACTTCTGCAGGAAGGCTATTCCATGCATCCACTACTCTCTCAGTAAAGTAATACTTCCTGATATTACTTTTAAACCTTTGCCCCTCTAATTTAAAACTATGTCCTCTTGTAGCAGTTTTTCTTCTTTTGAATATTCTCTCCTCTTTTTTATGCTCTGTTACCGAGAGAGAATTGGAGAAGAGGTGTCCCCCAAGGCAGCGGATGGAATGGCAGGGACGGACCCTCGAGAATAGATGTGGCAACCCGAGGTCGTCTGCGGGACCTAGTAGAGTGAGCCCCATCTGCGGAAGGGTCCCTGGGAGGGCAGAGGTGGCCGCAAGTTTGGGCAGGCAATCGGTGTAGCGACTCTGCCATAGATTTGGAGAGTCGGACAGGATTCCCTATGGCATGGGACAGGGAAGAGGCCCAGTCAGGAGTGACCGACACAGAATTAGGTCAGGCCTACATGAGAGGGCTGGGGGGGCTACTGCTCACAAACAGGGACAGGAAAACCGCGTAAGTGGTGTCTTTATGACCCGTGCACGGACGTCACCCCAGAGCAGACATTGAAGAGGGAGACACGAGGCAAAGGAAGCACCCGGGGCCCTTGGACAGGCCGGGAGAAAACGCGGCCTAGTCCAGGCAAAAGTCGGGGACTAAAGTAGCTGGAAGGGCCGGGGAGGGAGCCCGGCGGGCTCCGTTTTCCCCTCCCCTCAAAAAAACAGGGGGGTAAAAGGCACCCAGAACCCCCGGCTAATGTAAACCACCCCCAGGCCACATAGGGAACTAAATATCCGATATATACCCCAACCAGGGGATGATTACTTATAGAAGTAATTGGCATAAGCCTATGGCATGCCACCGTAACATATAAACCTACACAGAAATACCAGACCGCTTATAATGAATCAATACTTTATTACAAAAATCACAAATATTTGACAAACATGATTAAAAGAGTATGGTGCAGGAGATAAAAAGCGACATCACTGGAGGAAACAGAGTGGATATAAGTCCATATAGCAGTCCGTCAATGCATTACATGAATCAATTGATTCATGTAATGCATTGACGGACTGCTATATGGACTTATATCCCCTGTATATTTCCTCCAGTGATGTCGCTTTTTATCTCCTGCACCATACTTTTTTAATCATGTTTGTCAAATATTTGTGATTTTTGTAATAAAGTATTGATTCATTATAAGCGGTCTGGCATTTCTCTGTATAGGTTTACACATAGGGAACTAACCTGGGGACCCCAAAGCCTTGGGGCAGGACAGGGACGGGAAAGATACTCACCGTCAGACGTCTTCGGGCACCGCAGGGTCACCCCATCGGCAGACTTAACACGGGGACCGTGGGAATGCCGGCATGCCACTGTGGATGCAGTAATGGGGGACCGGCGATGGTACCTGAGTATGTGCCTGCATGGGGGCAACTAAAGTGGAAATCCACGATGGAGCCCCATCCTGCAGCAGGTCGAGACCTGCAGAAGAGAGAGAAAAAAAAAAGAATAAAAATAAAAGAATAAAAAAGCAGCAAGACCTGCGGGAAAAAGAGCAGGTCATGTCTGCCTCCTACGGACACTAGACTAAAATTGAATAACCTAGTGTTGTGGAGAGGGTATAGCCCACCTGGGAGGAGCCAAACTTTTTGATGTCTAGTGCCTCCTAGTGGTTGCTGGGCATATACCCATGGTACTGTGTCCCCCAATGCCATTAACGAGAAAACACATTTAACAGAATTATTTTTTTCATAGGACAAACGTAGGACAATCAACTTGAAGTTAAAAGAGCCATCATTTGATTTGTTTTGCTCTATTGGGTCCTTTTTCAAAAAAAGCTGGTTTATCACCTCGGACAAGAAGAAAACATTGGACCCTTTTACACACTTTTTAAACTTTCAAGTTTTATTGATTTTTCAACATAAGAAAATCAGATAGTAAATATGTCACTTGTATAAGCCAGTATCAATGTTAACATATGCAAAGTACATCTTTGACACATATATTGTAATGTTACATAATTGATCCAACATAAGAATATCAGATAATAAATGTCACTTGCATAATCCAACATCAATAGCTAACATATGTAAAGTACATCATTGACATATACAGTCGTAGCCAAAAGTTTTGAGAATGACACAAATATTAGTTTTCACAAAGTTTGCTGCTAAACTGCTTTTAGATCTTTGTTTCAGTTGTTTCTATTATGTAGTGAAATAAAATTATACGCACTTCATACGTTTCAAAGGCTTTTAATGACAATTACATGATATTTATGCAAAGATTCAGTATTTGCAGTGTTGGCCCTTCTTTTTCAGGACATCTGCAGTTCGACTGGGCATGCTCTCAATCAACTTCGGGGCCAATTCCTGACTGATAGCAACCCATTCTTTCATAATCACTTTTTGGAGTTTGTCAGAATTAGTGAGTTTTTGTTTGTCCACCCGCCTCTTGAGGATTGACCACAAGTGCTCAATGGGATTAAGATCTGGAGAGTTTCCAGGCCATGGACCCAAAATGTCAACGTTTTGGTCCCCGAGCCACTTAGTTATCACTTTTGCCTTATGGCACGGTGCTCCATCGTGCTGGAAAATGCATTGTTCTTCACCAAACTGTTGTTGGATTGTTGAAAGAAGTTGCTGTTGGAGGGTGTTTTGGTACCATTCTTTATTCATGGCTGTGTTTTTGGGCAAAATTGTGAGTGAGCCCACTCCCTTGGATGAGAAGCAACCCCACACATGAATGGTCTCAGGATGCTTTACTGTTGGCATGACACAGGACTGATGGTAGCGCTCACCTTTTCTTCTCCGGACAAGCCTTTTTCCAGTTGCCCCAAACAATCGGAAAGAGGCTTCATCGGAGAATATGACTTTGCCCCAGTCCTCAGCAGTCCATTCACCATACTTTCTGCAGAAGATCAATCTGTCCCTGATGGTTTTTTTGGAGAGAAGTGGCTTCTTTGCTGCCCTTCTTGACACCAGGCCATCTTCCAAAAGTCTTCGCCTCACTGTGCGTGCAGATGCGCTCACACCTGCCTGCTGCTATTCCTGAGCAAGCTCTGCACTGGTGGCACTCCGATCCCGCAGCTGAATCCTCTTTAGGAGACGATCCTGGCGCTTGCTGGACTTTCTTGGACGCCCTGAAGCCTTCTTAACAAGAATTGAACCTCTTTCCTTGAAGTTCTTGATGATCCTATGAATTGTTGATTGAGGTGCAATCTTAGTAGCCACAATATCCTTGCCTGTGAAGCCATTTTTATGTAACGCAATGATGGATGCACGCGTTTCTTTGCAGGTCACCATGGTTAACAATGGAAGAACAATGATTTCAAACATCACTCTCCTTTTAACATGTCAAGTCTGCCATTTTAACCCAATCACCCTGACATAATGATCTCCAGCCTTGTGCTCGTCAACATTCTCACCTGAGTTAACAAGACGATTACTGAAATGATCTCAGCAGGTCCTTTAATGACAGCAATGAAATGCAGTAGAAAGTTTTTTTTTGGGATTAAGTTAATTTTCATGGCAAAGAAGGACTATGCAATTCATCTGATCACTCTTCATAACATTCTGGAGTATATGCAAATTGCTATTATAAAAACTTAAGCAGCAACTTTTCCAATTTCCAATATTTATGTAATTCTCAAAACTTTTGGCCACGACTGTACATCAGATTGTAACATAGTCAATCCAAGAACATACTAATACATTGAAGTCCAGAACTTATGATCCTTCTACGAGATATAATTTATTCTATAGCGTGTCACTATATAGTTGTTTCCTATATAGTTGTCTATCCACCGTTCTCTCCCACCATGTATACCACACTATCAGTCACTACAAAGCCAAAGAGGAGATTTTAGCTGCAAACGGACAGGAGTTCCACAAGTCCCATCGTTTGTGAGCTTTAAAGCGGTCAGAGTAAGAGTCTGCATATATATATATTCATGCTGCATATATTGATTTACTAGAGAGATCACATCAGCTAACTGAGGAGTAATGGGCAGTTTCCAGGAGGTCGCAATAAGCTTCCTTGCAGCTGAGAGAATGCCCATTATAACCGGCCTATGGGAATAAGGTAGATCTCCTATTCCAATGGATAGCACAGCTAATGGAGGGTCGAGGGGTATCAGGAAGCCCGCCACCGCCGAGATAAGGTCAAAAATCTTCCTCTAAAATGGGAGAATAATAGGGCATGGCCACCACATATGGGATAAGCTTCCCCTTTCCCCACAGTTCCTCCAGCAATTTGAGCTGTAGTCAGGATCCATGTGAGGTATACAGGCTGGAGTCAAGTACCATCTAAGCTGTATTTTCCTATTTTGTTCAATGTGATTAATGCATTTGGCAGTAGCTATCGTCCAATGGAAAGCATCCCTCCACTCCTCGACCGTCCAAGAGCTCCCCAACTCTTCTTCCCACTTCTCCATAAAGTTAAGCTTTGTTTCTAATGTAGGGTCGAGTGCATGATACGCAGTCGCCAGGCCTTACCCTTGACCTGTCTTACTAATGAAATACTTACTAAAAGAGGTAGTTCTAGTCAATGAATCAATGGGAGGTCTCGTTCCCCTTTTACACACTTTAACTCTCATGAATTAACAAATTGTTTTCTTGCATTGACACCATGATAGACTCCTGTCTGTGTTTATGCAGTGGGTAATAAGTCACTTACCTGATTGATTTGCTTCCTCCTGGATGTGACCATATTGGTTATATGCTTTAAAATTTAATGATTTAAAAAAAAAAAAAAAAACAGCAATGAAAGGGACTTCAAGCATGGATCACAGTCATGTAGAATTGATACTGAAAGTATACTGGAAAATTGTATACCTTTTTATTACACATGTGCATCTCAATAAATCATATAATATCATCGAAAAGTTAATGTCAGTAATTCAAAAAGTTTAACTCATTCTATAGATTCATTACAAACAGAGTGATCTACTTCAAGCTTTTATTTCTTTTAATCTTGATTATAAATTACAGCAAATGAAAACCCAAAAGTCAGTGTCTCAGAAAAATAGAATATTGTGAAAAAGTTAAATAAAGTAGACTCATTTGGGGTTATCAAACTGGTGTAAAGTAGTACTCTGTTAGTTGCCCATAGCAACCAGATTCCACCTTTCATTTTTGACAGCTCCTTTGGAAAATGAAAGGTGGAATCGGATAGGTTGCTATGGGCAACTAACCCAGTACTACTTTACACCAGTTTGATAAATGACCCCAATCGTGTCCCATTCTAATCAAAACATTCAAAACAAGCTTTTCGATGATATTCAAATTTATTGAAATGCACATTATATTGTCTAACTATGTGACTACTCTCATACGCCTCAAAGCTATTTAAATAACATGTCTACTTTGAGCTGTCCTCCCACCTCTTTTCCTAGTCCGTATTTGACTGGCTACAATCTGGCCTCCGACCGAACCACTCATATGACCCTTACCAAAGTCACCAACGACCTAACTGCCAAAACTAAACAACATTACTCTGTCCTCCTCCTTGACCTGTCCTCTGCCTTTCACACATTGGACCACTCCCTTCTGTTACAAACCCTCTCATCTCTTGGCACCATGGACTTGGCCTTCTCCTTGATCACCCTATACTTCACAGACTGGGCATTTAGTGCCTCCCATTCACAGATCTCCTCATCTTGTCCCCTCTGTTGGTGTCCCTGTGCTCTTCTCAATCTACACATTTGGCCAAGTCCAATGGCTTTCAGTATCACTTATATGTTGACGACACACAAATGTATCTGTCTGGTCCAGATATCACCTTGCTACTATCCAGAATCCCACAATGCCTATCTTCTATATCCTCTTCCTTTTCCTCTCACTTTCTAAAACGTAACATGGGGAAAAAAGTAAAAATAAAAATTATTCTTACCGTTAATTCTGTTTCCATGAATCCACCATGACGGTGTTATAATAGGAGATTGAGCCCTGACCTCTGTAGGGGCAGGAAACAGAGCAGGTTAAATTGCCCCCTCCCTCCACCATTCCCCAGTGTTTTTCTAAATTACTATAGTGCCAGTTGCTATATCAAATCTATATTTACATGACTGTATATACCCTTTTTTTTCTCTCCTCATACTCAAAAAGTAGCTGGATTTTTTATATTTAATATTTTTTAAATAAATGAGTGAGAGGGAATAAATGCCGTCATGGTGGATTCATGGAAACAGAATTAACGGTAAGAATTCCGATTTTCCATTGCACCACCATGACGCGTTCTAATAGGAGACCTAACAGATCACCAATCTTAGGGGGGGGGGGGCTATTGCTTGTAAGACTTTCCATCCAAATGACAGGACTGATATAGATTTCAAGGATCTTCAAGGAATTTGAGATATGGTTCTCTTATTGAATGAGCCTGGATTTCACTTATCTTTCTGGCCGAAGAGATGGAAATGAAAAAGGCAGTTTTACAGGAGAGGGACTTGACAGAGCTGTTCTCAAGAGGCTCAAAGGGATCTTTTGTAAGCCTTGTTACTACAACATTAAGGTCCCAGGATGGAACACAAGGCCTATTGAAAGGTCTTAGTCTATAGGCTGCTCTGATGAACCTTCTTATCCATCTATGCCCTGCTAAATCAGTGTCAAAAATGCGTTAAGTGCTAAGATTTGGACTTTTAAGGTAGAGAGGCTGAGACCCAGGTCTAGACCTTCTTGAAGAAATTCTGAAATGTTCTGTACTTTTGGTTTTGAATGGTTTGGACAAGTTTCGCCAGACCAGGAACAGAATTTTCTCCAAATCTTCAGATAGATTGCTGCAGTTGTTCTTTTCCTACTAAATCTTAGCGTGGCTATGACTTTCTCTGAGAGACCCTGTCGTTTTAAGATGTCAGTCTTAGGATTCATGCAGTCAGTTTAAATAACTCTGGATGGGGGTGAGCGATTGGACCCTGTAGCATAATGCCCTTTCTGTTGGGAAGTATCCATGGCTCCTGCAAGGACAGTCGTCTTAGCAGAGAGAACCAGCTTCTTTTTGGCCAAGATGGAGTTATCAATAGGAGGGTCAATATTTCTTGAAGCTCTTTTTGGATCACCATCGAGATTAACTGAAATAGTGAGAAATCATACATCAGATCCCAGTCCCATGTTTGCGAAAAAGCATATACAGCCTATTGTCTGTCTCTGGGGTTTAGTGAACAAAATTTTGTGATTTCTGTATTTTGTCTTGAAGCAAAAAGATTAGTGATGATCGAGCACACCGGGTGTGCCCAAGCACACCGGGATGCTCGGGTGCTCGACCGAGCACCCGAGCCCTATAGAAATCAATGAAAGGACCCGAAAATTAAACCAGGCACCCCCTGCTCTCAAGAGGGGAGGGTGCTTGGTTCATAGGAAAAGGTCAGAAATCGATGGAAACACCACCGAAATGGGTCAGGGACAGCATAGGGAGGATGTCTGGATGCATCTTGGACTACAATGTCGCTGCTGGCAACGAATCTGGCCGAGTTGTACGCCACTTTTACAGACTGTAAAACTCACAAAACCGAAGATAAAAGCGATTTTAGATGAAAAATTGTTAGGAAACTTTCTTTCCTGTATATTTACTTTTATATAAAGAGCAAGATCAGATAAAAAGTTTCGTGATTTTCGGAACTGGGGCCATGACTAAGAGGGACGGCCGGTGGTTTTGATTGTGTTGACCGGACTCTTGGACGATAAAACTGAACTCATTGGAAGAGGAACGACCGGTGGCATCCGTATTGTACCTGTAGAGGTGAAATTCTTGTACCGGCGCAAGCCGAACCACAGCCGAAACGTTGTTGTTGCCGCGAACGTTTTCATTAATCAACAACTTAAGTTGGAGGTTCGAAGACGATCCCCGGCAGCGTTATTCCCATTTCCCGCCGAGCATTTTCTAGGAAACTAAAGTCTCTGGGTTCCGGGGGGAGTGTGGTTGCAAAGCTTAAACTTAAACTAATTGATGTTAGGGCACCACCAGGAGTGAAGCCTGTGGCTTAATTTGACTACGCACGGGAAGCCTCACACGGCCCAGACACAGAAAGAATTGACAGATTGATACCTATTTCGCGATTCTGTGGGTGGTGGTGCATGGCAGTTTTGATGTGTGGATCGAGTCGATTTGTGTGGTTCATTCCGATAACCAAAGACACTCCTCCGTGCTATTTAGTTACGTGACCCCCGGTGATTACGATTGTGTTGACCAGACTATCATCTAATGATAATGAACTTGGAAGAGGAACGGACATTGAGCTGACCGTGTAAAAAATTGTAGGTGAGGGCCTGCTGCCGCTTTGTTAACTCTAGATAACTTTTAAGCTGATCGCACGTCCCCGTGATGTTGATGATCTATTCGGATGTCTGCTCTATCAACTTTCGATGTCCGGAGAGGGAGCCTGATGGATGGCCACGGCTACCACTTCCAAGAAAGGCAGGCGGGGGGGCGCAAATTTCCCAGTACCGACTCAGGGAGGTAGTGACGATAAATAACAATACAGGACTCTTAAGAGAGCCTGTCATTGGAACGAGTACAAAAAAATTACAGGGAATGTCATAGGTATTTAGGATGAGGAAACGTTATACAGGAGAGGTAAAGTATGATTGATGGCCTGCTGGTGACCCACTAAAACATTATGGGTGAGGGCCTGCTGGTGAGCTGACCATCTAAAACATTATGGGTAAGGGCCTGCTGGTGAGCTGACCATCTAAAACCTTATGGGTGATGGCCTGCTGGTGAGCTGACCATGTAAAACCTTATGGGTGAGGGCCTGCTGGTAAGCTGACCATCTAAAACATTATGGGCGAGGGCCTGCTGGTGAGCTGACCATCCGAAAAATTATATGAGAAGGCATATACGTGATGGACAAGGAGGAGGATGAGAAAAGGAAGATTCAACCATATACCCTTTTTTGTGGGGGAAGGGGTGCATGGGAATACAGAGTATTCAGTACATTCTAAACAACACATTTAAAATGCCTTTATGTTCAGTCGTGGCTTTCCTCTGGTGGAGTGGAGAAGTCAGGGGCAATCCAGGCCTTGTTCATTTTCATAAGAGTCAACTTGTCAGCATTTTCAGTTGACAGCCGGATAAGCTTATCTGTTATAATGCCACCAGCAGCACTAAATACCCGCTCAGACAAAACGCTGGTGGCAGGGCAGGCCAGGACCTCCAAGGCGTATAGCGCTAGTTCGTGCCACGTGTCCAGCTTGGACACACAGTAGTTGTAAGGCACTGAGGACGCTGACACGGTCTGCTACGTACTCCTTCACCATCTTCCAAAACTTTTCCCTCCTTGTGACACCAGGACGTTCATCATGTTGAGGGTGCTGGCGGGGTGTCATAAAACTGTCCCAGGTCTTGGAGAGTGTTGCCCTGCCTTTGCTGGAAGTGCTGGGTGTTCCCCTTGTCTCCCCACCTCGGTTGCCCAAGGAAGTACGGATTCTGCTGCCAGCGCTGTCAGATGGAAATTTTTGCAGCAATCTGTCAACAAAGAACTTCTGGTATAGCACCATTTTGCTCGTCCTCTCCACCGGAGGAATGAGAGATGCGAAGTTCTCTTTGTAGCGGGGGTCCAGAAGGGTGAACACCCAGTAATCCCTGTTATCTAAAATGCGTATAACACGGGGGTCACGGGAAAGGCAGCCTAACATGAAGTCAGCCATGTGTGCCAGAGTACCAGCGGGCAAGACTTCGCTGTCGTCATCAGGAGGATGACTGTCCATCTCCTCATCCGCTTCCTCCTCTTCTGTCCACCCACGCTGAACAGATGGAATTAAAGTTCCATGGCTACTACCTCGTGTAGTGGAGGCAACCGTCCCCTGCTCCTCCTCCTCCTATACGCGCTGAGAAGACAAACTGAGGGTGTTCTGGCTATCACCCAGGGTCATGTCTTCTTCCCCCATTTCCAACTCTTCCCCACGAACAGCGAGCGTTTGAGTAGACACAGAAGTGGGATGGTTACACTGACAATAGCGTTATCGCCGCTTACCATCTGTGTCAATTCCTCAAAGTTTCTTAACACCTCACAGAGGTCAGACATTCATGCCCACTCCTCGCTTGTGAAGAGCGGAAACTGACTGGAAAGGCGACGACCGTGCTGCAGCTAGTATTCCATTACTGCCCTTTGCTGCTCACAAAGCCTGGCCAACATGTGTAACGTGGAGTTCCAGCGCGTGCTCACGTCGCACAACAGCCGGTGAGCTGGCAATTTTAAGAGCTGCTGCAGCGTCAACAGGCCGGCTGAAGCTGTTGATGACTTGCGGAAATGTGCACACAGGTGGCACACCTTCGCCAGTAGCTCGGGCAAATTGGGGTAGGTTTTCAGAAACCGCTAAACCACTAAGTTAAAGACGTGGGCTAGGCATGGGATGTGTGTGAGCTTGCCGAGCTCCAAAGCCGCCACCAAGTTACGCCCATTATCACACACAACCATGCCTGGTTGCAGGTTGAGTGGCGAGAGCCACAGCTCAGTCTGGTCTCTTATTCCCTGCCACATCTCTGCGGCGGTGTGCTGTTTATCCCCTAAGCATTTCATCTTCAGCACGGCCTGTTGACGCATCCCCACAGCAGTGCTACACTGCTTCCAGCTACCAGCTGATGGCTGACTGGTGCTGCACGCAGAGAATTCGGAGGTGGAAGTGGAGGAGGAGCCACTTACATAGGTGCTGGCGGTAACCCTGATGGAAGTAGGGCCGCAATCGTGGGCGTCGGTAGCACCTGTGCCATCCCAGGGTACAAGTTGCTCCCAGCCTCCACTATGTTCACCCAGTGTGCAGTCAGGGAAATGTAGCGTCCCTGGCAACAAGCACTTGTCCATGTGTCAGTCATTAGGTGGACCTTAGCAGTAACTGCGTTGGTCAGGGCACAGGTGATGTTAGCAGACACATGCTGGTGTAAGGCAGGGATGGCACACCGGGAAAAATAGTGGCGGCTGGGGACTGAGTACCGAGGGACGGCCCCCGACATCAGGCCGCGAAAGGCCTCGGTGTCCACAAGCCTAAATGGCAACATTTCAACCGCCAGTAACTTAGAAAGTTGGGCGGTTAGTGCCATGCCCTGTGGGTGGGTTGGTGGGCGGCTGGGTATTTGCGCTTGTGTTCAAATGCCTGGGGTAAAGACATTTGGACGCTGCGCTGGGACAGGGAAGTAGATGTGGTCACTGATGGTGCTTGCGATGGTACATGTGCAGCGCGGGAGGCATCCGAGCCTGCGCCTTCGAGCGATTGGTCGTCACCCAACATAGGGGAAGAGGAGGCAGTGGTGTGACCCGCGGACACAGATTGTGGACCCAGGCGTTCCTCCCACTTATTGCGGTGCTTGGCTGCCATGTGGCGGATCATGCTGGTGGTGGTGAGGTTGCTACTGTTCACACCTCGGCTCATTTTGGTGTGGCAAAGGTTGCAAACTACTATTCTTTTGTCATCTGCACTTTCCGCAAAAAAGCGCCATACCGCAGAACACCTACCCCTTGGCAAGGGAGATTTCCGCAAGGGGGTGCTCCGTGGAACACTTGCGGGCCTGTTTGGCGTGGCCCGCCTTCTCCCTCTGTTGCCACCCCACTGCCTCTTCCAGCCTGTTGCAGTGCTGCAGATCGCTCCCCCTCAGGACTGCTGTCCTCGCTCGAGTTTCCGCCTTCCCATGTTGGGTCAGTGACCTCATCGTCCAGCAAGTCCTTTTCAACTTCCCCACTCCGATCATCCTCCTTATTTGCTGACCCCAACACAACTTCAGTGATTGACAACGGTATATAATCCTCTTCATCAACCTCTGCAGACAGTAATTGTGGTTGACTTGATGGCAACTGTGTCTCGTCATCATCCACCTCCTTAAACACATCATCTTGTGAGTGTGAAGGCACTAGAGGTTGAGAATCAGGGCACAAGATCTCATGTCCCTCTTCAAGAGTGCTTGGGGAGAGGGCCAAATTAAGTGATGGGGGTGAAGATAGCTCCTCGGAACATCCGAATACCGGATCGCTTGTTTGGCAAGACTCTACATGGTGGGAGGAAGGATGATCAGGGTGATGATTGTGTTGTTGACCAGACTGTTGGCTACTGAGACTGGACTTGGTGGAAGACAGGGTGGTGCTTAACCCAGTGGAAGCATTATCTGCTGCAATCCACTGGTCTGACTTCAAGAGTGTTGTCTTGCGACGCCCTGCAAACTGGGACATGAAGCTAGGTATCGTGGAAGACTGTTTTCCTTGTGCTCTGGCAGCAGGCACAGTTGCAATGCGCCCTGAGCCACGGCCTCTGCGTGAACCATCAGAATCACTTCCACTTCCCCGTCCCTTAATACTCGCAATCTTCATATTGACACTGGAGATCACTGATATTTGGATTAAATATAGGCGTCACACACGGCCTAGATATCAGGGCTGATTTGCTTCTCACTGGTCACAGCAAGCAGAGTTTGTATAATACAGAAACTGAATGTAACTGCAATTTGGATTAAATATAGGCGTCACACACGGCCTAGATATCAGTGCTGATTTGCTTCTCACTGGTCACAGCAAGCAGCGTTTGTAGAATGCAGAAAATGAATGTCACTAACGGTCGCCCTGACAAAAAAATTATTCCCCCAAAATAAATTTTGCTGCCACCTCTAACAATAGTCCTTAAAAGGACTTTTGGGTCTCTGAAAGGTTTGAGATCAAATTCGCTCTACACTCGCTCTGTCCCTTCCTAACAGCAGCTCTCCCTGACTCGCAATGAGCCGAACCCGCGTGACCGGGTGCTATATAGCACCCGATGACGTGTATGACGTGTTCCGGCCAGCCAATCACTGTAATGCCAGTAGAAAACATGTATAATGGCATTACAGTGATGGCAATACTTACCAGCATGTCTATTGGCTGCTTATTAGGCGCCAAACGTCCGGGGAGGAGACTAGAGCATGGCGCTCGAGCACATGTGGTACTCGGCAGAGCGCTCGGATCTGCCGAGCATAGCGATGCTCGAGCCAAACTGGTACTCGGCCGAGCATGCTTGATCATCACTAAAAAAGATCTATTGACGGAGACCCCCATCTGTTCTTTATCATTCAAATACTTCTGTATTTAATGCCCATTCTCCTTGATCTATTTTGTTCCTGCTGAGAAAATCTGCCACAAAATTTTGATGTCCTTTTAAATGGACCGCTGTTATGGATTTTACTGTAATCTCTGCACAGTGGAAAATTCTCCCTGAAAGGTCTATCAGTGTTTTGGACTCTGTTCCCCCTTGATGCATGAGATATGACACGGTTACATTGTCTGATAGAATTTTTATATGATGTTCCTGTAATAACTCTAATGTCGATCTTATGGTTTCCCATACTGTCCAAAGTTCGCGGTAATTTGACGATTGGTTGGATACGCTTGCTGTCCAAGTACCTTGATAGAAATTGTCTTCCACTTTTGCACACCAGCCTGATTTAATTGCATCCGTTAGAATCTGTATAGCTGTTTTTTTCTGCTATACCACTCCCTTCTTTAAGTTTGAAGGTTTAGTCCACCAAAGAAGTGATATTTTCACATGATGTGGAATATTATCTTTTTTGTCCAAAGACGTCTGTCCCTGTAGAGGGAAGTGTATATATTAGGGGTGGGCGGTATAGGCGATATAGGTGATATAAATTTGGGCCACGATATGGATTTTCGCCAAATCGCCTATATCGCCGGACCGCGATATGATTGCGCTCTCTGCGCGCACCATTTACTCCTGAGCCCGCCGGCCGGCACAGTGGAGGGAGAAGGAGGGAGTCCCTCCCTCCCCACTGTGCGCGGCTGCCGCTGAACACCAATGAGGAGAGGACAGAGTAGGAGGAGGAGGGGAGGGACTGTGGCCGGCCATATCCCACAGGGTCCCCCTCCTCCCCCCCTAGTTCATTGATGGCAGTGGGCAGTTCCGATCGGAGTCCCAGCAGTGTAATGCTGGGGCTCCGATCGGTTACCATAGCAGCCAGGATGCTACTGAAGTCCTGGCTGCGATGGTATGTTAGTGAGCAGCATTATACTCACGTGCGCCGTGGCCGCCGGTCGCTCCTTCTTCTGTCTGTGCGGCGCATTGCTAATGCTTATAGCATTAGCAATGCGCCGCACAGACCTATGAGAAGAAGAAGCGCCCGACGGCCACGGCGCACATGAGTATAATGCTGCTCACTAACATACCATGTTAGCCAGGACTTCAGTAGCGTCCTGGCTGCTATGGTAACCGATCGGAGCCCCAGCATTACACTGCTGGGACTCCGATCGGAACTGCCCACTGCCATCAATGAACTAGGGGGGGAGGAGGGGGACCCTGTGGCCACTGCCACCAATGATTAATACTGGGGAGGGAGGGGGGGTGGGTTTGAGTTACCATAGGGGGGCAGATAAGAAGCTGGGGGGGGCAGATAAGAGGCTGGGGGGAGCAGATAAGAGGCTGGGGGGGAGCAGATCAGAGGCTGGGGGGGAGCAGATCAGAGGCTGGAGGGGCACATGAGAGGCTGGGGGGGGGGGGGCACATGAGAGGCTGGCTGCCATGGTCAGCTCCCTGCTGTTGTGTGCACAAAGCACAGGGCAGCAGGGAGAGTGTAAAGTCCTATTCACTTAATAGAGCTCTATTAGGGTGAATATGACAAGGGTTCTAGCCCTTAAGGAGGCTAATAGTTATTAAAAAAAAAAGTTAAAAAAAAAAGTTTAAACACCCCCCCAATATAGAAAACAATATATCGCAATATATATCGCATATCCGTCGTCTATCCCTGGTGCTACCGCTAGCAGGGATAGACGACGGATCCTAAATATTGTTAGGCAAGCAAAGCAGGAAAGGGAAGTGGATGTTATTCTCCATCTTGGGACAAACGATCTGGCTTGCAATGAGGTTTCAAAGGTGAAAGAAGCTTTTCATACACTTGGAAAGGATATATACGGGAGGTTGCATCAACTGTTTCATTCTCTGCAGTTTTGCCTGTGCATAACCTTCAGCATGACAGGAAGATGCGCATTAAGGAATTCAATGTATGGCTTGGTGAATGGTGTCTGAACCAAGGGTTTGGCTTTGTGTCTCATGATAGCTCTTGTTGGAATGGAAAAGAACTGTACAACAAAGATGGTTTGCATCTTTCTCTCAAGGGAACGAATGTCCTCGGTGAACAGTTCCAAGTATTTGCTAAGAAGCATTTAAACTAGGAAAGGGGGGCAAAAGAGTGATAATCCAGCAGTCCGACTGCCCCCCGGAACAATGCCAGAAGAGGCCAGTAGCACAAAGGTTAAGAAATGACAAGCTCAGAGTCTTGTCTACAAATGCTCGCAGTCTAGGGAATAAGATCAATGAGCTTGAGGCTATAATGGCATCTGAGAATATAGATGTAGTGGCTGTTACCGAGACGTGGTTCAAGGGGAGTAATGACTGGGATATATCAATACCAGGGTTCTCTCTATACAGGAAAGACAGAGAAGGCAAGAAGGGGGGAGGGGTGGCCCTGTATGTGAAAGATAGCATAAAATTGAATTTGATACAAGTTAGCGAGAACAATTTAGAGTCAGTTTGGGTTACCTTGCAGCTTGATAATCATAAGGTAACTCGTGTAGGTGTTATATATAGACCACCTACCCAAGTCAAAGAATTAGATGATCTACTAGTTGAGGAAATAGCTAAAATGACATTGAAGGGGGAAGTTATCATTATGGGAGACTTCAATCTTCCAGATGTAAACTGGAAAACCAAAATAGCTAGTTCTGCCAAGAGTACAGATATTCTAAATTCCCTACTGGGATTATCTCTACAGCAAGTACTGGAGGAGCCAACCCGGAAGGAGGCCATTTTAGATTTAGTATTCACAAATGGGAATTTGGTATCTGATATTACTGTAGGGGAAAGCTTGGGATCTAGTGATCACCAGTCAGTGTGGTTTACTATAAGTACAGTGACTGAGTCACACCACACAAAAACAAAAGTTTTACATTTTAGAAAAACTGACTTTTCTAAAATTAGATTAGTGGTATACGAGTCCCTATCAGACTGGAACAGTTTAATTGGAGTCCAGGAGAAAAGGGACTACTTAAAAGTGGAACTATTGAAGGCAACAGAAGATTGCATTAGGCTTGTCAGTAAAAGCAAAAAAAGGAAGAGACCACTGTGGTATTCAGCAGAAGTGGCCAAAATCATTAAAAACAAAAAGATAGCATTTAGGAATTATAAAAAAAAAAAAAACGAGGATGACAGACAAATTTATAAGATTAGGCAGAGAGAGGCCAAACAAGTTATAAGAGCTTCTAAAGCACAGGCAGAAGAGAAATTAGCTCAGTCAGGGAAAAAAGGCGATAAGGCATTCTTCAGATACATAAATGAAAAAAGGAAACTAAAACAAGGAATTACCAAATTAAAAACTAAAGAAGGAAGATATATGGAAGAAGATAAAGAACTAGCTGACTGCCTCAATGAATACTTCTGTTCAGTTTTTACAAAGGAAAATGAAGGAGAAGGACCTCAGTTAGAAAAGAAGACAAATGAATCTTTTGACGCATGTGTCTTTACAGAGGAAGAGGTTCTAGGTCAACTGTCTAAAATTAATACAAATAAGTCACAGGGGCCTGATGGGATACACCCAAAGCTATTAAAAGAGCTCAGCGGTGAACTAGCAAAACCATTAACAGATTTATTTAACCAATCACTGGCAACAGGAGTCGTCCCAGAAGATTGGAAATTAGCAAATGTTGTGCCCATTCACAAGAAAGGTAGTAGGGAGGAATCGGGCAACTATAGGCCAGTAAGCCTGACATCAATAGTGGGGAAATTAATGGAAACCATACTTAAGGAGAGGATTGTGGACCATCTAAAATCCCATGGATTGAAAGATGAAAAACAGCATGGGTTTACTTCAGGGAGATCATGTCAAACTAATCTTATTGATTTTTTTGATTGGGTGACTAAAATAATAGATGGAGGAGGTGCAGTAGACATCGCTTATCTAGACTTTAGTAAGGCTTTTGATACTGTCCCACATAGAAGGCTTATCAATAAAGTGCAGTCATTGGGCTTGGACTCCCATATTGTTGAATGGATTAGGCAGTGGCTGAGGGACAGGCAACAGAGGGTTGTAGTCAATGGAGTATATTCAGACCAAGGTCTTGTTACCAGTGGGGTACCTCAGGGATCTGTTCTGGGACCCATATTGTTTAATATCTTTATCAGCGAAATTGCAGAAGGCCTCAATGGTAAGGTGTGTCTTTTTGCTGATGACACAAAGATTTGTAACAGGGTTGACGTTCCTGGAGGAATACACCAAATGGAAAAGGACTTAGGAAAACTAGAGGAATGGTCAAAAATCTGGCAACTAAAATTTAATGTTGATAAGTGCAAGATAATGCACCTGGGACGTAAAAACCCAAGAGCAGAATATAAAATCAGTGATACAGTCCTAACCTCAGTATCTGAGGAAAGGGATTTAGGGATCATTATTTCAGAAGACTTAAAGGTAGGCAGACAATGTCACAGAGCAGCAGGAAATGCTAGCAGAATGCTTGGGTGTATAGCAATAGGAATTACCAGTAGAAAGAGGGAGGTGCTCATGCCGCTCTACAGAGCACTAGTGAGACCTCATTTGGAGTATTGTGCTCAGTACTGGAGACCATATCTCCAGAAGGATATTGATACTTTGGAGAGAGTTCAGAGAAGAGCTACTAAGCTGGTACATGGATTGCAGGATAAAACTAAGGGCTCTTTCACACTTGCGTTGTTGGGATCCGGCGTGCACTTCCGTTGCCGGAGGTGCCCGCCGGATCCGGAAAAACGCAAGTGTACTGAAAGCATTGGAAGACGGAACCGTCTTCCAAATGCTTTCAGTGTTACTATGGCACCCAGGACGCTATTAAAGTCCTGGTTGCCATAGTAGGAGCGGGGAGCGGGGGACCGGTATACTTACAGTCCGTGCGGCTCCAGGGGCGCTCCAGAATGACGTCAGAGCGCCCCATGCGCATGGATGACCTGATCCATGCGATCACGTGATCCATGCGCTTGGGGCGCCCTGACGTCACTGTGGAGCGCCCGAGGAGCCGCACAGACGGTAAGTATACTGCTCCCCCGCTCCCCACTACACTTTACCATGGCCGCCAGGACTTTAGCGTCCCGGCAGCCATGGTAACCACTCTGAAAAAGCTAAATGTCGGCTCCGGCAATGCGCCGAAACGACGTTTAGCTTAAGGCCGGATCCGGATCAATGCCTTCCAATGGGCATTAATACCGGATCCGGCCTTGCGGCAAGTGTTCCGGATTTTTGGCCGGAGCAAAAAGCGCAGCATGCTGCGGTATTTTCTCCGGCCAAAAAAACGTTCCGTTCCGGAACTGAAGACATCCTGATGCATCCTGAACGGATTTCTCTCCATTCAGAATGCATTAGGATAATCCTGATCAGGATTCTTCCGGCATAGAGCCCCGACGACGGAACTCTATGCCGGAAGACAAGAACGCAGGTGTGAAAGAGCCCTTACCAGGAAAGATTAAAGGACCTTAACATGTATAGCTTGGAAGAAAGACGAGACAGAGGGGATATGATAGAAACTTTTAAATACATAAAGGGAATCAACAAGGAAAAAGAGGAAAGAATATTTAAAAGAAGAAAAACTGCTACAAGAGGACATAGTTTTAAATTAGAGGGGCAAAGGTTTAAAAGTAATATCAGGAAGTATTACTTTACTGAGAGTGTAGTGGATGCATGGAATAGCCTTCCTGCAGAATTGGCAGCTGCAAATACAGTGGAGGAGTTTAAGCATGCATGGGATAGGCATAAGGCCATCCTTCATATAAGATAGGGCCAGGGGCTATCCATAGTATTTAGTATATTGGGCAGACTAGATGGGCCAAATGGTTCTTATCTGCCGACACATTCTATGTTTCTATGTTTCTATATCGCACATGCTTAAAATTATATTGCAATATAAATTTTAGGCCATATCGCCCACCCCTAATTATATATATATATATATATATATCAGCCTAGTTATTATGCTCTCCCCCACCTTCTGTTTAGGTATTGTTTGTGTGTGTGTGGTGCCATGGTGTATCTGGAGGGATGCTCTCATTTACACCTTGGGCAGGAATTAATTTGATTTCTTTGTCTGTACCGATCCTGAGCTAGCCTCAGGGGGCTAATTGGCAGTTATCTGTTACAATTAGAAAAGAAAAGTATGAGACTGGCACTCAATTATGCGGATCACATAGAACGTGGAAGTTTATTACAGCAATTAATTGTTATACAATCACGTTTAAAAATATGCAATAAAATACAATTTCACACAAAAATAATAGAATCAATAAATAAAATAAAGTAAAACCGCAGGATAAATGCGCACTGGCAAAACTAAGTCGAAGTATATATATGTCTTGTCCTTCGGTTCAGGTATAGAACTGTATTTGTAGAGAAAGTCAGTTCTTTAAATGTCACTGTGCTCTCTCAGAGGTATTCCCTTGAGTAGGGACAATACGGACAGTGAATAGAACCGGAGAACGGGACCTTGATATTCCGGTTGATATTATTATTGAATATAAGTGGTGAGTAAGGCGTGAATTGATAGGTTTCCACTCACCACCTTGTCCCGGCGTCGTCTTCTCCCGTTTGGCGTCCTCGTCCGAGACTTCCGGGTCACGTGGTGTTTGTCTTGCGGGACTTGCCTGTTTAGTCCGGTCTTTCACACGAATGTTAATTCAAAAATTTTTTATGGAGCGCTCCACAAATCAGATTATCGTCGGTCCTCTACAGTTAGTCCGGATCTTTCTTTATGGGGGTGAACTACGCCAGACGCGTTTCGGGGACCTCTCTCCCCTTGCTCAGTGGCTCAACCCCCGTTGTAATGTCACTTCCTTTTATAGTTCACTTAGGATTGTCAAAAACCTGGACCGGAATCAACTTTTTTAGCTATCCATGACATCCATGCGTTTTTGGTGCGGTTATTCCTATGTCTATGCGTTTTTTGCATATTATCTCCGTCTAGTTGCGATTAAGTCGTATACTAAAGGAGACATCTCTGCGGTACTGCTTTCTCAAGATAAAATTTAAAATATATAGATATATAAACATATCCAAATTACATAAAAAAATTGCTATATATTTTCTTAAAATATAAATAGGCCTGATTGTATTGCCCATATACAGTTTTAGAATGTGGATCTAAAACTGTATATGGGCAATACAATCAGGCCTATTTATATTTTAAGAAAATATATAGCAATTTTTTTATGTAATTTGGATATGTTTACCGGGGGCCACAGCGGACGAACGGAGCGGCGCCCAGGAATAATAATAAGTGCACTTAGATCCCTGCGCACCGCTCTATGTAGCCTGCTTCTAAGTTCATATTCTTTGGACCCATGAAAGGTCCTCTTTAATATGTGTCACCAACGCATGTGTCTTCACTCCAGTGTCCACCTGTGATACGCATATAAATAGAGATGTCACTGTGTACATACATGACGTGTATATCTGTATATATCGTGTGTACTGGGCTCCGGTTTACATTGAAGGTGTCTTCTGTGTTTTCATCTGCGTCGCCCTTTGACCGACAGCCCACTACTGACTGCTAACATAACCCCTGGTTATTTCACTACTCCTTCAGGTAATGACTGCAGTCACTGTCCATGGGGGTGATTTTTAGGGGTAGGAGAGGAGAACTTCATATTTGAAGTCAGCTTCCTCATGTAGTGCTATTTTGGGGGTGGAGAGTGACATCACCACAGAATGACACCCCCCCCCCCCCCCCCCAATACCAGTTGTCACTTCTAGCCCATGTGGAGCCCTGTCCTCTTCTTTAAAATCTCCCAAAGAAGACTTCCTCCACGAATTATCCAAATAGGATTTTACCCCAGTTAGATGGATCGTAAGAGGCGTCCCTACACTACCACACACCTCCCCATACAGTATTATGTCTCCTTGAGGCCCACTGCCCCATACAGTGCAACGTCTCCTTGTGGCTGCCCCATACAGTGCAACGTCTCCTTGTGGCTGCCCCATACAGTGCAACGTCTCCTTGTGGCTGCCCCATACAGTGCAACGTCTCCTTGTGGCTGCCCCATACAGTGCAACCAGTGGCATTGCAAGGGGGGTGCGGGCCTCACCGGGTGACACCAGTCTGATGGGGTGTCACCTGCCCCCACCGGCCGCCGGACTGACTTACTGCAGTACAATTTAAATGTGTTAAATTCATCACCTAGGTAGGTCTGGATGGCGGCTGCTACAATGGGGTGTCACCCGCCCCCACCGGCCGCCGGACTGACTTACTGCAGTGCAATTTGAATGTGTTAAAAATAATTAAATTAATCACCTAGGTAGGTCTGGCTGGCGGCTGCTACTGACTTGTCTGGCCAGCCTACGTGTGTGCCGTGCGGTGCGTCCGGCGCTCAGGCCCAAGGGGGCGTGACTGAGTCTGTCAGTGGGGCCGCGGCGGACGGCAGCGCCGGCGCAGCTGTCTGGAGGACTCTGGATGGAGGGAGGCGAGCATGCGGAGCTGCTCTGCTGTGGCCTGTAAAAGTTGCCTCTCCAGGCTGGCAGCAGAAGGACACAGACGACTTAAGGCTGAGACTGGAGCCAGGACCCGACCCCACTCCAGTGATATATCAGGTACAGTTACTACTGATCATTCTCAGCCCAGAGGAGCTGCTGAGTTGATTGGGCAGGGGGGGGGGGGGGGGGGGGACGACATGACTGTATTGTAACAGAGAGGGGGAGAAAAGAGATGAGGGAAAAAATGTACAACATGTCTGTGCCATGGAGCCTGGAGGGGAGAAAAAGAAATGTGCCACCCATGGGGGGGAGGAGGTGATGACATGATGAGGGGACCCGGGACAATGATGAAGGGAGGGACAATCATGTCACCCCCCCCCCCCCCTTTGGCACAGACTCCAACATTGTCCCTCATCATGTCACCCCCCCTGATGGTGCAGACTCCAACATTGTCCCCCATTAGGGAGCATAATGGATGGGGGGCTGACGGCTGACATGGGGGCATGATGGATGGGGGCTGACGGCTGACATGGGGGGCATGATGGATGGGGGCTGACGGCTGACATGGGGGGTATGATGGATGGGGTGCTGACATGGGGGGCATGATGGATGGGGGCTGACGGCTGTCTTGGGCATCATGGATGGGGTGCTGACGGCTGACATGGGAGCCTGACATGAGGGCATGATGGCTGACATGGGGGGATGATAGATGGGGGCTGATCTGAGGTATGATTAACATTGGGGGTCTGATTGCTGGTCTGACCTGAGGTATAATGGAAAATATTGTTTCTTATTATACTCCTCTAAAACCTATGTGCGTCTTATAGGGCGAAAAGTACAGTCCTCAAACCAGCGATTAAAGCAGAGTGAAGATACCAGGACCACACAGAGGAGAAGCCAGCTGCTGCAGACAGAACCAGGACCAGGTGAGCTGCGGGGGGGGGGGGTCGCCAAGATGTAGCTTCGCTTGTGTTGCCAAAAAATCCTTGCACCTGCACTGGTCACGTCCACGTGACAGCAGTGACTCACTCACACAGGTGGCCCGCCCAGTGTCTTCAGCTTGTCCTCCTCCTCCAGTGGCCAAATCCCTGTGCCGAGGATCCGGATGTCCACGCCTGCGCACTGGTTTCCCGATTACTGGCAGAAGCATCGGAGTATCCAGTGCGCAGGCCCGTACAGTGACACTCCTGCAAGCGCCGCATCGGAGGGCTGTTCAGAGCTCCACGAAGAGGCGTGCCGTGTTGGAGCTGCCAGCCTGCCTACCTCCTGACTTTGGCAATAGCAATATTTTTACTGCACAGTACGTGTCCCCTATATTTATATGTAATAAATAAAGCGTCCCACAGTACATAATGTGGGCAAAATATACTTAATTACATAACATTCCCAATAAACTTATTTTTATGTGAAAAAAAGGCTATTTTACATTTTTATTAGTGATACTCTTTGGTGCCAGGGGGTGTACCCTGGCATTTTTATTATGGTACACCACCTGGCACCAAAGTGTATCACTTTAAAAAAATGTAAAATAGCCATTTTTCACATAAAAATAAGTTTATGTTTTGGGAATGTTATGTAATTAGGTATATTTTGCCCACATTATGTACCACATTATATAACATGTTATATAACTAAACTAAGTTATATGACTAAAATATTATTGCTTGGGGGGGCTGGGGGGAGGTGTGACACCATTTTCTACTGCACCGGGTGACACCAGCCCTAGCAACGCCACTGAGTGCAATGTCTCCTTGTGGCTGCCCCATACAGTGCAACGTCTCCTTGTGGCTGCCCCATACAGTGCAACGTCTCCTTGTGGCTGCCCCATACAGTGCAACGTCTCCTTGTGGCTGCCCTATACAGTGCAACGTCTCCTTGTGGCTGCACCATACAGTGCAACGTCTCCTTGCGGCTGCACCATACAGTGCAACGTCTCCTTGCGGCTGCCCCATACAGTGTAACGTCTCCTTGCGGCTGCCCCATACAGTGTAACGTCTACTTGTGGCTGCCCCATACAGTGTAACGTCTCCTTGTGGCTGCCCCATACAGTGCAACGTCTCCTTGTGGCTGCCCTATACAGTGCAACGTCTCCTTGTGGCTGCACCATACAGTGCAACGTCTCCTTGCGGCTGCACCATACAGTGCAACGTCTCCTTGCGGCTGCCCCATACAGTGTAACGTCTCCTTGCGGCTGCCCCATACAGTGTAACGTCTCCTTGTGGCTGCCCCATACAGTGTAACGTCTCCTTGTGGCTGCCCCATACAGTATAACGTCTCAATTTGGCCCCAAGTGTTTTTTTTCTGCTAAATGGGTATTTATCGCGATAAATTTCTTAATATCGTTATTGTGGGAATATTTTTGATATCGCCCAACCCTAGTGTGTGTGTGTATGTATATATATATATATATATATATATATATATATTTTAGAAAAAACTACTGGCAGCACCACCCAAAAAAAGGTAAATGGAAAAAGGCGGGTGCAATGTCCAAGTATGGCAACAGGAGCTTACCCACTTGTATAGAATAAAAATCGGACTGCACTCCAGATGAATCTTCAATGAAACAGTGTGTTTTTATTCACCCATACAGTGGCAAATAAATATTTTATTGTTCATATATAGTTTATAGTCGTTTGTCGCAGTAATTAAAAGCACGTCATTCAGGAAAAGGTAGCAACAGGTAGGATAAAGAATAAATAGGCGGAGTCAACAATAGATGATTTTATGCCCATTTATGAAAATATTAATAATTCATATCCCATTTAACATTGGCGAGCGAAGCCCACTGGTAGGAATGTTTGTGTGTTTGGCTTTGGTAAAGAAAATACCTTACTCTGGGTACTAGTCAGGCAAGAGAGACGAGGACAGTGGATTCTGTGCGTCCAGAGCCTGATAGTTTGGACAGGTAACTCAGTTTTTCAATCAGAGCTGAACACAGAGCAATATCTACAGCTGAAAACCTAAATCTTCTGTTTTTGTATTTTAACGATTTTCTGTTGCCTTACATGAACACATGCGAGCGTCCATAGAAGTAGTCGTCTCATACCGTCGCTTTGAGAGAACTATCGCCGTTGGTGCTGATCGGAAGAAGTCCAGCTGGTCGGGAGAAGGCGTTTCGGTGCTGCTACAAGCAGCACACAAAGGACAGGAAAGGACAGCACCGGAGAAGATGGCATCTCAACAAAAAGTGAGTATGGACTTCTCCACACTACAGCACTTAGCAAAACACAGCACATTTAACCCCATCCTCCCTAACACGTACACATCAGCATAAATGCTGTGGTCCCATTTGATGACACAGGCTTGTAGTCATGACAAGCTCTGTATTAACAAACGGACGGAATTGAATAAGGCAACCAAACAGCTTCGGATGCTAGCCAAACTTGTGAATACATTTGAGGATAGCATCTGCAAGCCAGATCATGTTGCACAGATGTCTCGGTCAATTCCTCCGAACATTCATTGCCAGTGCTGTTCCAGTAATTCAAACCAGGTTTCGGCATTGCGGGCACGGCTGGCGGAGAATGTACAATCTACAGTTGACAGAGACACGCAGGTGGCTAGAATAGAGTCACAGTTAGTAGAGCTACAGAAGCAGAAGGAGGAAATTGAGGATCAGTTGACTCAGTCGTATGCTGAGATCAAGGCTTTCAAGGAACGGACTGCCTCTACGAACGTGATGGTAGCCAAATTAAATAATGAGATTGCTGCCTGGCATGCAATACGTCATCAACAATTTTTCCAAAATGGTGCCGACCCTTTCTTTTTCCTTAAAGTAAGGACCAGAATCTCCAAAAATGTTTCCCTGTCCAGGGCAAAAAGGGGTGAGATCAGTCTGTGATAGGCCAAATCTCCCAAAATTTGAGTCTATCCAAAATAGCAGAAATTGTTCCATGACTTCGGGAAAAAGAAATATTGTGAAAAGTGCATCCTTGAGGATGGATCAATTCAAAAGAAGGGAGCACGACTGCAGTGTAGACAGATCTAAGCCATGCAGGGCAAACATCAGATGTTTTACATGTGCTGGCTTAGGTCATATAGCGAAACACTGCAAATCAGGTAAGGACAAAACACTCAGGACAGGAAGCCAAGTTAGGTGTTTCAGGTGTGGGAACAAAGGACACATTGCAAGGAATTGCCCTTGTGCAAGTAATTGCAATGTGTCCAGTAGTAGTAGCCAAGTAATAAATCGTGCAGTGGGGCCTAGCCTTGGCTATAAAGGGATTACCTCTCAGCAGCATACTGCTCACCAGGTGCTGTGGGGTCAAAATGGCCAACCTAGGCTAGAAAAGAATATTTGACACCCCTGTACTATTTGGTACACCGTTTGTTCCATGTGCATGTCCATGTCATGTGTGTTTGTTATCTGTTTGTATGTGTTTATGTTGATGGCAGTAGTCCTTGTTTACGTATGTGTTAAACCTGCTGATTTTTGTAGTTTGCATTCCCCGCTGCAAGTCCAGGCACGGCTGTTTTTGATTTATTCTTGTGTCTTTGAGTACAACTGTGTTATACTGTGGATTGAGGTACTTGTTGGTTTGTGGACAGTTAATATTGGCATTGGTGCATGGTTTAGTGTGATGTTATTCTGTGCAGCTAAGGTCTCATATTCGGACGAGTAACACTGTTTTGCTCAAGATTTTCGGTAGGGCTGTGTTATATTGTGGACCAGGGCAGGTAGTGGGTTGTGGACAGGCAACATTGGCACAAGGTTCAGTGCGATGTTGCACTGTGCACTTACTTTCTGGTCTGCACAGGTACTGATTGAGCCGCAGAGTGTGGCCTGTATTTTTGTGTTGTGGAGTCCTTTAGAGTCAAGGCATGACCTATACTATGGATTCTACTGGCCTCCACAAGACAGGTTAATAGGGGGAAATCAGCCTGGGTACACACGAGTAAGACAAGGATACAGTGCCATCAATAACTAGATGGTGCTTTAGCCACAGCTCTCCTCGGAAATCCTAACCTATTAGGGTGACCATCCTTATCTGTTGGTGCAGAGGGATGTGAAATCAGAGGATGGGATCCTCTGATGGTTGGGTGTTCAGACACCAGTGTTGGAATAAGAAGAGGTCCTGTTAGATGAAGGTCAGCCCAATACCTTTCTCTACACTTAGGTCAAGGGTATTGGTGCCGGTGACGGGATGCAATTAATTGCACCGTGAGGGGAGAACTCCCCCAGGAGCCTATGGTACTGTCTGTCTTTCATCTTAGGTATGGATACAATGGAGCAGGATAAAAATGGAGCAGGATAAAAAAAAAAACTACACCCAGCTAAGAAGGTGGATATCCGACGAGATACCCCTGAGAGCAGTAATTAACACTCTAGGTGCAAATATGTGACAGCCTATACTCACCCAACGTACCGAAGTGAGTTACTTAATGGGTGTACACACATTTGCATCCTATAGTCATTTCCTATTGACACGAGGATCTGTGACCTACCTGTGTTGCATGAGTCCCTATGGGTACACACACACTAAATTTAATTAGCAACGAGGGGATTCATTTGTTGTATGATGTATCTGTTGTTGTGTAAATGGGGAAAAGAGTAGATCCCCTAGGGATAGGCCCCCCTACTTTAAGGTATTTGCCACTTCAACCCTAGCGCAGTGGTGAAGTTCATAAGAGATGGATTGGATGTCGGTTAGAGTTAGACGGTGTCCCTTCCCGCAGCCAACTTAGGTATTAGGTGACATCACTCCTTACTCAAGAAATTCTGACCTGCCTTGTAAAGACCTTAGTATCTGTCCATGGGAGAACCCCTTAAACAATAGATTCTTCAATCAAGATGAAAGGAGAAGTGTCGGATGAAAGTTGTGCCTTTGATTAAAGGAGGCCGTTCCACGGTTGACCATACCCCAGAAAGGAGGAGGAGCTACAAGAATCGACCAAGAGACTGTGAGGGTGAAGCCATCCCAGTGTCTGATCAATAAAAGACAGTGGGAGCGGCTGATACCTGAAGATCTGCACTAACAGACAGCAGAAATGAAAGAGCTTCTGGGGCCAAGAAAGTTCCAGAGCAAGATCCAGAGAAGACTGTGTATTCTGTGGATGGAGACGTTTGGTTACATTGAAGGGCAGGTCGAAGGTGTCAGTGGCGATGGGCGATATCTAGATACTTTGAGACAGTGACAGGTAGAGTGATTGATGGCAGGTACTTTTACCCCAGAATCCTGTCATATGCAGCTTAAGATCCAGGGAATGCCCAGTATGTAGTGGAAAGCTGGTATAAGGGCTGGAGTTTTGGATTGGGGAAGAGTTGGGCAGGTACCCCTATCCGCAGTCCACTTCTGGGAACAGTTCTAGCCTGCTGTCTCTGATTAGCTGCACCAGTTGCATAAAGAGAACCCAGGCAGAGAGTCTGGGCCTAAGACCTGGGTCTGATATGCTGGTGGGTGTGAGGAGCTCGCTGTGATGAACTACAAGGCGGACAGTGTCACGTTTAGGACAGTGAGTAAAATACTGTTTAGTTAGTGCTCAGACAAGCAGGTTTTTATTTTGTGTGTTGCCTAAAATGTAAAGGCCTTTTGTTTCTTTTATTTGAAACCACAAAAAAGTTTAACTTTCTTTGGACTTCAACTCGAGTGTCACAATCTCTGACTGTTCGCAAGCCGGCCAATCCTGCCTTTACCAGAGCCGATTCTCACATATGGTGGAGGATGCGGGCACAGTCTTAAAGAGATGTAAACTAGAACAGTTGCTTCGGGCAATTGCTAGCCTCCAGCAGGCCGCTGCAAACCAAATACAGGTCAGCACATCCCTGCAAGAAGCCAGCGCCACTCAGCGACGGGTGCATGAGGAAGCCAGGCGGAAGCCAATTCATTGCTAGTGGAATACAACATGCTGGCCTTAAAGGAACAGCAGAAGATTAACCGGCAGCTGCAGGAGCACATACAGACTTTGGCGGAGAGAGTCCAGAGGCCTCAAGAGCCGCATTCAAAGGTTCATGCTGCAGATGACCGCACTGATGACATGGAGAACTACCTTATAATGTTTGAGCGAGTGGCAGAGCGCGAGAAGTTACCTGCAGACCAGTGGGCCGATGTGGTGGCTTCCTTTCCTAACTGGAGAACCGCAAAAGGCGTATTTTGACCTGAGCGAGCATGATGTCAAGGACTATGCTGAGTTAAAGGGTGAAATCCTTGCCAGTCTGGGGGTCACCATGAATGTCCGTGCACGATGGGTGCACAATTGGACTTATGCAGAGCACCTACCTGCTCGGTCGCAGATGTATTACCTTATTCACCTGGTGTGAAAGTGGCTGCAATCAGAGGAGTCAACCCCTGCACAGATCGTGGAGAGAGTGGTGCTGGACAAGTACATCTGTTCCTTACCACTAAGGATCCAGTGCTGGGTAAGTCAAGGAGACCCAACAGACGCCAATCAGCTGGTCAACCTACTTGAAAGATACAGAGCGAATGAGGATCTACTCCAAGAAGTGCCTCCTGGACACTCTAACCCTCGGAACAATACAACGCACGGGCCGCCCAGGAATTCTGTTCCTTTTCATAGGGGTAAAAAGTGCCGTTAAGGGAGGTGGCTCAGAGGGGGGAATTACTGACAGAAGGTTCCAGAGGGACCCAGATGTCCAGAACCGGATCGAAATTTGGGGACCAGGGCCGCATACAGTGTTGGCGGTGTCATGGATGTGGTCATATTGCTGCAAGCTGTCCCCTGACTATGGAGTGTGATACAGCCAGACTGTCTCTGTTTGCACGACCGGTTTGCTCTGCTGAAACTGTGTCTGAGACTAAACAGCAAATGCGTGCTATACAAGTGAATGGATGTACTGTTAATGCTCTACTGGACTCAAAGTCTGGTTACCCTAGTGCATGCCAGTATGGTAGACCCGGGGGCATTCAGAGGACATTGCATTGGGGTGTTGTGTATTCACGGGGACATTAAAGAATACCCCACAGATTTGATCACACTAGAGACTGAATGTGGAACTGCCTGTCAAGAAGTGGACATGGTCAAGTCTCTGATGCACAGTGTGATCCTGGGGAGAGACTTTCCATTGTTCTGGGACTTGTGGGGGATGAAAAGTGTGCGCTCCAGGGTAAGAGTCCCTGATGACAATAATGTGTGCCCTGTGATAAGCCATGTGCCCTTTGACCAGGATGCTGAGGTGCCAGCAGTAGGGGTGACCACCGAACCCAATCATTTTCCCTTAGCGTTTCTTGCTGGTTAAACAGAGGAGCTGGAGGAAAGTGGAGCTATGCCGAATTTAGAGGTATCCTGAGATCATTTTGACACGGCCCAACTCAGCAATCCCACGCTATTAAAGGCCAGGGAAAATGTTAAGGTAATAAATGGTGTGCCCCAAATGGCTATTAACCAAGAATTGTTACACCATATTGATAAAATACGTGGGGAAGTTGTTGAGCAGTGTGTGGTGCCTTACAGGAGTGTGATAGAAAATATCTCCCTGATGCAAGACAGAATCGCCGCTGTCATGCCAGTGGTTAAGGAGCATTTAGAACAGGATCAAGAGACCCTAAGCAGGGTATATAACAGGTCCGTTAGAATAAGAATCTTTGACCCAGGGAACAGAGTGTTCGTTTTAGTGCCCACGGTAGACAGTAAATTTCTCGCTAAATGGCAGGGGCCTTATGAGATAATTGAGTGAGTGGGTGAGGTAAACTATAGGGTGTACCAGCCTGGTAAGAGAAAGCCAGAACAATTGTACCATGTGAAACTCATCAAGCCCTGGAAAGACAGGGAGGCTCTGTTAGCTGTGAGTGCCCCCTGCAGTGGAACTCCTGAAGTGCGTGTCAGACATCTTGTCAAAGTCGCAGACAGGAGGCCAAGGAGTTCGTGCGGAGGAACACTGACGCCTTTTCAGAGTTGCCAGGCGGACAAACATCATGAAGCATGACTGTCACCGATCCAATGTACGGGTGCATTTAAAATCTTACAGGGTCCCTGAAGCCCGCCGACAGGCCATATCTGAAGAGGTCAAAAAATGTTAGCCCTGGGTGTGAATGAAGAATCAAAAAGTGAGTGGTCCAGTCCCATAGTGTTAATTCCTAAACCCGATGGCACATTACGCCTTTGTAATGACTTCCGTAAGACGAATGAGGTGTCAAAGTTTGACGCATATCCTATACCACAAGTTTATAAACTCATTGAGAGACTCGGTCAGGCTAGATATTTCTCAACTCTTGACCTAACCAAAGGTTACTGGCAAGTTCCGCTCACTTATAGTGCCAAAGAGAAAACTGCGTTTGTTAACCCAGATGGGCTCTACCATTATGTCTGCTTAACCTTTGGGTTACATGGGGCTCTAGCGACCTTTCAAAGAATAATGGACATAGTCCTTAAACCCCATAGTCAGTATGCTTCAGCATATTTGGACGACTTAATTATCTTTAGTGATGATTGGGAGAGCCACTTACCGAAAGTACAAGCGGTAGTAGATTCTCTCAGAGCGGCAGGGTTAACAGCCAACCCTAAAAAGTAAACTTTGGGCCTGGAGGAAGCACGTTACCTGGGGTACATAATTGGCAGAGGAGTGGTAAAGCCTCAGATAAATAAAGTTGTCTTGAGTAGGCCAAAGGAAGATCGCACAAAGGTTTCTACTCTTTAGTGTTGTTCTTCTCATGAATGTACCAGTCTGAGAAGCCTCCTTGTCTACTTAAAAATTTATGACGGGAGATAAAGATAAGCTCTATGCAGATGGTGATAATTACCTATACAATTATTATTTATTAATGAAGCTAAATATATAATATGTATGTATTCATTTAATGAACCTTCGTTAGTTCTTAGCATAAGACAATCAGTAGGACACAAAATATATATATATATATATATATATATCTTTCTATTATATTGTTATATGTTATGAAGACAACATGCATCATATATATATATATATATATATATATATATATATATATATTTATTTCTCATTAGGAGAATATTCGTCTCTAAAAAAATGTCTGTAAAGATGTGTGTTTTGTAACAAATCACATCTTTGGTATGACAGGAGGTACTGATATCTCTGTGAGAAAACAAGGCCATTCATATCATTATGGTCCATAAATCAACAGTGTTAGAAACATTCAAGGAGACACCTAGAGGTCTGTCTCTAATTGCAACAAATGTCAGAATTAATCCCTATAGCTTCGAATTAAAGCTTCTAAGGTGAAATGTATAGAATACGTTTTATTCACACTTACATAAGTTAACCCTTTATACTATGATGCAAATAGCTTACACAGCAGTGCCACCTAGGTACGAGTAGACAGGCTCGGACTGGCCCACAGGGTTACAGCGGAATCCCCCTGGTGGGCCCCTGAGCAAGGTGGGCCCCTAGTCTCCCACCCTGTTGAGGAACGGTTGAGACGTATGCATACATATCCATGCATGCCTGCAAACACGTGCGGGCATGTATGGTATATATGTGCATACATTAGACATAGCAGCATGGGACGATGTGCGCAGATGTGCCCAGCATCTGCGCACGTCTGCCCATGGTGATCCCAGGGGCTCATGTTAGCCCTTGTGGGAAATATGTGGTCCCTGGAAGCTGTGCCCCCTTATAATCCCCCTTATATTAGTATATATATGTGCCCCCTTATATGTGTCCCCTTATAGTTAGTATATATTTCCTGTATGACCGTGTATATATTGGCCCTGTATGGCAAGTGGGGACATATGCATGTCCCCTGTATGTGATGCCCCAGATATATGCGAGGGTGTGTGTATATATAGATATGTGTGTATGTATTTGCACACGTGTCTATGTATATACACTTATGTCAGCATGACAGTATGTATGTGGGCTTATTGCTGCCCATTCATACCCCCGGTTTTGTATGTGTTTATAGATGTGCCCCAAGCATCTGTGGATATATATATGCATATATGCAATTCCAACTGTTATCAACAGTGTTGTTCTGATAACCTGTAGGATAACAGCTGATTAGCATCTAGTCCCCTTTTGTTCAGGCCCCTTACAATCAGACTCTCTGGCACCGTTAGGGCCTTCTAACCAGAGACATCATAACCTGTTTTCCACACCTCTGCCCCATGGCCATGCCCATTACTCCCAGCATTTTTGGGACTAGGAGGGGGGACTAAGGCACACTATGATGTCACATGCCTGAGGAAGGAGGAGGGGGTTGCTTTTGGGCTATAAAACCCCAAACCGGACAGAGGTGCGCTCTCTTGGAACCAGACTAGATTCAGAGACGCAGGGGAGAGAGCAGCTTCATGATGACCACCTGGATAATGCCTAAGTATACCTGTCTAGCCCCTACCTACCCCTCACATATCACCCCTGGTCCTGTAACCCCTTCCCCTTGCCGTGTTACTGGACACCCTGATCCCCCAAACCCTTGCCTTATTGTATCCGTGTTTGTACCCCTGATCCTGTGCCACTGGTTCCCCTGATTTAATTTGTGGTTCAGTTACACCCCCCTGATGACCCCCACTGTATCTCCACCGTGTAACCCTTTCCCTACCCTGATTAACCCCTGGTTCCCTGTGTGCCTGCTCTCCCCTGGTACACCTCCCATAGACCCCTGAACCCTGGTGGCCCAGGTTCCCTGCCTTGGTTCCTCTGTAGAGCATGCTTCTGCTCTGCAAACAAATCCTTATAACCCTTCGTCATACCCCGTAGGGACAGTGTATAGTCAGGTGGGGTGGATTGTTAATATACTTTTATGTGTGAACTGTGTAGTTAGTTTATGGGTGGAATTGTGAACGTGTAGTGTAGTTTAGGATTGTATATTTAGTGCTGTATTGTAGTGTACTGCGTGCGTAGTGTACTGCGTGCGTAGTGTATTGCTAGTGTATTGCGTGGTGTAATAAATACCGTTATATTTGTACCCTTTTGTGTAGCGTGTACTTGTTAGCGGTAGCGAGTTAGTAAGGCGCATGCAGCTAGCATTAGCGATCAGTGTAGAGCATAGCGAAAGTATTGTTATATAAAGGCATAAATAGGCGGAGTTATCACTAGATGGCTCCTCCTATTTATGAATATTAATTATCGATATTTGCATAAATATTGGTGATCAATATTCCCCCTTTACACACCCCCTGCACAAGTGGCACATAACACATTAGATTTAGTACACTACATACATATATTCAATGTACAGCTCCTCAACCAGCTTATGTTCATATAAAAAACTTGTTAGATTATTTATTATATTTGAATGTATCCGTACGGTGGGCCCCCAAAATAAATTTTACTGGTGGCCCCTAGGTACCCCAGTCCGACACTGCAAGTACAGTCAGGTCCATAAATATTGGGACATCGACACAATTATAAAATTTTTGGCTCTATACACCACCACAATGGATTTGAAATGAAACGAACAAGATGTGCTTTACCTGCAGACTGTCAGATTTAATTTGAGGTATTTACATCCAAATCAGGTGAACGGTGCAGGAATTACAACAGTTTGCATATGTGCCTCCCACTTGTTAAGGGACCAAAAGTAATGGGACAGAATAATAATCATAAATCAAACTTTCACTTTTTAATACTTGGTTGAAAATCCTTTGCAGTCAATTACAGCCTGAAGTCTGGAACACATAGACATCACCAGACGCTGGGTTTCATCCCTGGTGATGCTCTGCCAGGCCTCTACTGCAACTGTCTTCAGTTCCTGCTTGTTCTTGGGTCATTTTCCCTTCAGTTTTGTCTTCAGCAAGTGAAATGCAGCTCAATCGGATTCAGGTCAGGTGATTGACTTGGCCATTGCATAACATTCCACTTATTTCCCTTAAATAACTCTTTGGTGGCTTTTGCAGTATGCTTTGGGTCATTGTCCATCTGCACTGTGAAGCACCGTCCAATGGGTTCTGAACCATTTGGCTGAATGTGAGCAGATACTATTGCCCGAAACACTTCAGAATCCATCCTGCTGCTTTTGTCAGCAGTCCCATCATCAATAAATACAAGAGAAGCAGTTCCATTGGCAGCCATACATGCCCACGCCATGACACTACCACCACTATGCTTCACTGATGAGGTGGTATGCTTAGGATCATGAGCAGTTCCTTTCCTTCTCCATACTCTTCTCTTCCCATCACTCTGGTACAAGTTGATCTTTGTCTCATCTGTCCATAGGATGTTCTTCCAGAACTGTGAAGGCTTTTTTAGATGTCGTTTGGCAAACTCTTATCCGGCCTTCCTGTTTTTGAGGCTCACCAATGGTTTACATCTTGTGGTGAACCCTCTGTATTCACCCTGGTGAAGTCTTCTCTTGATTGTTGACTTTGACACCCATACACCTACCTCCTGGAGAGTGTTCTTGATCTGGCCAACTGTTGTGAAGGGTGTTTTCTTCACCAGGGAAAGAATTCTTCGGTCATCCACCACAGTTGTTTTCCGTGGGCTTCCGGGTCTTTTGGTGTTGCGTTCCTTCTTTTTAAGAATGTTCCAAACAGTTGTTTTGGTCAGGCCTAATGTTTTTGCTATCTCTCTGATGGGTTTATTTATTTTTTTCAGCCTAATGATGGCTTGCTTCACCGATAGTGACAGCTCTTTGGATCTCATCTTGAGAGTTGACAGCAACAGATTCCAAATGCAAATAGCAGACTGGAAATGACCTCTGGACCTTTTATCTGCTCATTGTAATTGGGATAAGGAGGGAATAACACACACCTGGCCATGGAACAGCTGAGAAGCCAATTGTCCCATTACTTTTGGTCCCTAAACAAGTGGGAGGCGCAGATGCAAACTGTTGTAATTCCTACACCGTTCACCTGATTTGGATGTAAATACCCTCAAATTAAAGCTGACAGTCTGCAGGTAAAGCACATCTTGTTCGTTTCATTTCAAATCCATTGTGGTTGTGTAAAGAGCCAAAAACGTTAGAATTGTGTCGATGTCCCAATATTTATGGACCTGACTGTAGGTGACATTACAACAGTAGCAAAAGTGCATTCTATTGGTAAGGTCATGATGTCACATTTTTTATCAATGGTCACGCCCATCCGACATGGATTGGAAAGTTCCAAACTAGGAAGGTGTGCCTAACTGATAAGTTTGTGGTTATAAACCACACAAAGGGAGAGAGAGGAAGACAAGTTGAGCTCTCTAGAGGGGTCTATCAAGATGAAAGCCATGGTGAGATGCGCTATGATGGACCACCCAGCTTTTCTAGAAGCAAAAGTGAGATTCCTACTAGGACTTGGTAAGAGACACAGAAAATGATATTTCATTTTATTAACACTAATTTGATAGTGTGGGTGAAATTATACCATCTAGATTGGCGAATAAATAAATTAATCGATCCTCTCCATATTGAGATGTAGTCTTAGGATATTGTGAGACTTCATTCTACCTGCAGAAGAATCAAGACTCAATCTAGCAAAGCATTAAATGATTGCAAATATATATATATATATATATATATATATATATATATATATATACACACACATATATACGCTGCTCAAAAAAATAAAGGGAACACAAAAATAACACATCCTAGATCTGAATTAATAAAATATTTTTCTGAAATACTTTGTTCTTTACATAGTTGAATGTGCTGACAACAAAATCACACAAAAATAAAAAAATGGAAATCAAATTTTTTAACCCATGTAGGTCTGGATTTGGAGTCACACTCAAAATTAAAGTGGAAAAACACACTACAGGCTGATCCAACTTTGATGTAATGTCCTTAAAACAAGTCAAAATGAGGCTCAGTAGTGTGTGTGGCCTCCACGTGCCTGTATGACCTCCCTACAACGCCTGTGCATGCTCCTGATGAGGTGGCGGACGGTCTCCTGAGGGATCTCCTCCCAGACCTGGACTAAAGCATCTGCCAACTCCTGGACAGTCGGTGGTGCAACGTGACGTTGGTGGATAGAGCGAGACATGATGTCCCGGATGTGCTCAATTGGATTCAGGTCTGGGGAACGAGTAGGCCAGTTCATAGCATCAATGCCTTCGTCTTGCAGGAACTGCTGACACACTTCAGCCACATGAGGTCTAGCATTGTCTTGCATTAGGAGGAACCCAGGGCCAACCGCACCAGCATATGGTCTCACAAGGGGTCTGAGGATCTCATCTCGGTACCTAATGGCAGTCAGGCTACCTCTGGCGAGCACATGGAGGTCTGTGTGGCCCTCCAAAGAAATGCCACTCCACACCATTACTGACCCAATGCCAAACCGGTCATGCTGGAGGATGTTGCAGGCAGCAGAACGTTCTCCACGGCGTCTCCAGACTCTGTCACGTCTGTCACATGTGCTCAGTGTGAACCTGCTTTCATCTGTGAAGAGCACAGGGCGCCAGTGGCGAATTTGCCAATCTTGGTGTTCTCTGGCAAATGCCAAACGTCCTGCACGGTGTTGGGCTGTAAGCACAACCCCCACCTGTGGACGTCTAGCCCTCATATCACCCTCATGGAGTCTGTTTCTGACCGTTTGAGCAGACACATGCACATTTGTGGCCTGCTGGAGGTCATTTTGCAAGGCTCTGGCAGTGCTCCTCCTGTTCCTCCTTGCACAAAGGCGGAGGTAGCGGTCCTGCTGCTGGGTTGTTGCCCTCCTACGGCCTCCTCCACGTCTCCTGATGTACTGGCCTGTCTCCTGGTAGCGCCTCCATGCTCTGGACACTACGCTGGCAGACACAGCAAACTTTCTTGCCACAGCTCGCATTGATGTGCCATCCTGGATAAGCTGCACTACCTGAGCCACTTGTGTGGGTTGTAGACTCCGTCTCATGCTACCACTAGAGTGAAAGCACCGCCAGCATTCAAAAGTGACCAAAACATCAGCCAGGAAGCATAGGAACTGAGAAGTGGTCTGTGGTTACCACCTGCAGAACCACTCCTTTATTGGGGGTGTCTTGCTAATTGCCTATAATTTCCACCTGTTGTCTATCCCATTTGCACAACAGCATGTGAAACTGATTGTCACTCAGTGTTGCTTCCTAAGTGGACAGTTTGATTTCACTGAAGTGTGATTAACTTAGAGTTACATTGTGTTGTTTAAGTGTTCCCTTTATTTTTTTGAGCAGTGTATATATTTATAGAACATTCTTCGCCAAGCTAAATGATGGGTTCCCACGGGAAAGGCTTGTTTCAAGTCCTTCCCATTTAAGATATGGTCTAGCAGAGATCCTAGATCCCTGTTATCTGTCTTAATAGCCTTACCAAAGTCCATGTGTGAAAATAGTCCAGGATGGGACGGAAGGATACAGTTATCTCTTCTAAGTTATATCCTTGAATGGATTTTCCCATTCTGGAAGTCATGTGATGTGTAATTGTTTAGAAGGGGGCAGAATGAATTTAGCATTCTGTCTAGGATTAGACATGCCCATCTTAATATCATGAGGTTTTCTCTTAACAGAAGTAAAATATATAACTTCTGTTCCTACTTTGATATCCTAACCTAATAGCTTGGTTATAATGTGACAAGTCATTTCCACTCACATGTATTGTTAAGCTTGTAATGCTTTATATCTACGCTGAATATATTCATTTGCATGTATCATTGTGTTTATTTACTTATATATGTTTATAACCTTGTAACCAATAAATCTGTGTATTATTGTATAATGCAGAACTACATGTTTATCATTAACGTCATCTCAGGTCAAAAAGAACTTATTATCTGAGGAAATAGTCGGACTCAGAAGTGAATTTTATCAATTAGTTTGTCTACAATTCACCAGGTCATAATTGTAATAATTTGACAAATTTTATTTAAAAAAAATTTATTGTACAATTGTTTTTTATGGATTTTTAACATTTTTTCTACATGATTGTATTATTTATTAATTGATTGTCACTTAATTCACTGCTATGTATTCTGGGCACAATAATCAGTGCAGCAAACATACACTATCCATGATTGTGTGCAAATGTACAAATTATCAATATTCAAGATTCATACAGACATATCATATAAAATGTGTAAATTAGACACAACAAATCACCTGTGCATAGTAAGTGTCAGCAACAGCTGTTATAAATAAAAACAAACTCACACAGCCGGTAAAGACATGCGGCGCCAAGATCCGCATCCTGTAAGTGCGACTGCGCATGTCAAGAAGCCTAGCAACCACACCTCAAACAGACAGAGTCAGGAGACGTCATCCAAGCCACATGATCGATCACATGACCAACCTCATGACTCGTACAACCATCGCGAGACTACACAGAGAGGAGTGTTTGGAAACGTCAAGCCAGCGGGAAGGGGCAAGCGCACTTAGGCCAACAACACCAGTAAAACTGGCGTCGTTACCCCAGCAACAACCAGCCGCCCACCGCAGGCAAAGCGCCCACCAATTAGACAACAAGACACCGCAGTCACAACAATAGAGAGATGGGGAGACAGAAGGCACAAGAGAATGGTCAAAAGACCAATGGGTATAGAGAATACTGTATGTCTAGATCTTATAAATAAAGACATCCATCTACCCGCTGTACTAAGGATATATACTGGAGTGATCATGGCCCTATGATTTATAAAAGGGGAAAATATATAAATATATATATATATATATATATATATATACACACACACACATATACACACACACACACTGAACCAAAATATAAACGCAACACTTTCGGTTTTGCTCCCATTTTGCATGAGCTGAACTCAATATGGGGCCATGCATTATCATGCTGCAACATGAGGTGATGGTCGTGGATGAATGGCACAACAATGGGCCTCAGGATCTCGTCACGGTATCTCTGTGCAATCAAAATGCCATCACTAAAATGCACCTGTGTTCGTTGTCCATAACATACGCCTGCCCATACCATAACCCCACTGCCACCATGGGCCACTCAATCCACAACGTTGACGTCAGCAAACCGCTCACCCACACGATGCCACACATGTGGTCTGCCATCTGCCCTGAACAGTGAAAACCGGGACTCATCCATGAACAGAACGCCTCTCCAACGTGCCAGAGGCCATCAAATGTGAGCATTTGCCCACTCAAGTCGGTTACGATGACGAACTGCATTCAGGTCCAGACTCCGATGAGGACGACAAGCATGCAGATGAGCTTCCCTGAGATGGTTTCTGACAGTTTGGGCAGAAAGTCTTTGGTTATGCAAACCGATTGTTGCTGCAGCTGTCCGGATGGTTGGTCTCAGACGATTATGGAGGTGAACATACTGGATGTGGAAGTCCTGGGCTGGTGTGGTTACATGTGGTCTACGGTTGTGAGGCCGGTTGGATGTACTGCCAAATTCTCTGAAACACCTTTGGAGATGGCTTATGGTAGAGAAATGAACATTTATTGCACGGGCAACAGCTCTGGTAGACATTCCTGCAGTAATCATGCCAATTGCACGCTTCCTCAAACGTTGCCACATCTGTGGCATTGTGCTGTGTGATCAAACTGCACATTTCAGAGTGGTCTTTTATTGTGGTTAGTCCAGCAGATTGTGGGCAGTCTAAGGCACACCTGTGCAATATTCATGCTGTCTAATCAGCACCTTGATATGCCACACCTGTGAGGTGGGATGGATTATCTCGGCAAAGGTGAAGTGCTCACTAACACAGATTTAGACAGATTTGTGAACAATATTTGAGGTCTATTGTGTATGTAGAAAATAATTCAGATCTTTGAGTTCAGCTCATGCAAAACGGGAGGAAAACCGAGTGTTGCGTTTATATTTTCTTTCAGTGAATATATATATATATATATATATATATATATATCAGTGATTAACTTTTGTATAATAGATGGACGTATTAGGTGAATACTGTTTACTGCCTAAATAAAGTACGTTAAAAACACTATTTCATTTTATTAAAAAGTTATCTCCACAAATATAGGCTGATAGGGTAAACTGGAACTGATTCAGACCATTAATATGCTGGTTCCTAAATAGACCCTACCACAAAAACTCCTTATGTGTGTAGGAGTATGAAAAGCAAAGGAACACTCCTGTTGCAGTCCTAGGAGTATATCTGCACTGTCTATAGGGACTGCAGCCCTGAGGGACTAGTGGAGATATACTCCTAGGACTGCAACAGGAGTGTTCCTTTGCTTTTCATACTCATACACACATAAGGAGTTTTTGTGGTAGGGTAAATTTAGGAACCAGCATATTATTGGTCTGAATCAGTTCCAGTTTACCCCGTCAGCCTATATTTGTGGAGATAACTTTTTAATAAATAGTCTTTTTAATGTACTTTATTTAGGCAGTAAACAGAATATATATATCAGCACAGTTATTATGCTCTCCCCCACCAGGGATTGTGTGTGTGTGTGTGTGTGTTACAGTCTGAGCGCATGCATTCCGTCACACGCACAAGATGAGGTCATATCCCTCAGTGCTCCAGGCTAAAAAAAATACCTATAGCCATTGGCTCCTGAACTGAAAAATTTAGAAGCCAAATAAGATTTTTAGTCGCCAAATCGAAACCGAATCAAATTTTGGTATCGTGACAACGCTACGCCGATCAGATCGGCGTAGGGTTGTTTCGATACCAAAATTTTGATTCGCTTTCGTCAACATAAAAAAGTATCGCGATACTCAATACCACACCCAAAAAAAAAAAAAAAACATCGTGCATTTCCCATTTTATGAAACGTTCGGCCCATAATAAATCATTCCTATACTATTTTTTGGGGTGACAAGATTATAAAAAAATGGAGAATCGCATGGTTTTTATTTATTTATTTCTGTTACGGCGCTCATCGCATAGGAGATATTTTCTAAATAATTTAATAGTTTGGACTTTTCGGACGCAGCACTATGTTATATGTTTATTTATTTATTGTTTATATATTTTCTATGTAAAATTGGGAAAGGGGGGATTTAAACTTAATATTTTAGGGTACTTTCACACTAGCGTTTTTCATTTCTGGCATAGAGTTCCGTAACAGGGGCTCTAACACGGAAAAGAACTGATCAGGTATATCCCCATGCATTCTGAATGGAGAGTAATCTGTTCAGGATGCATCAGGATGTCTTCAGTTCAGTCATTTTGACTGATCAGGCAAAAGATAAAACCGTAGCATGCTACGGTTTTATCTCCGGCGAAAAAAACTGAAGACTTGCCTGAATGCCGGATCTGGCATTTTTCCCCATAGGAATGTATTAGTGCCATTCCGGCATTCCGGTATTTTAAATGCCGGATCCGTCCTTCCGGTCTGCGCATGCGTAAAAATGTGTAAAAAGATACGACGATGGAACTGCCCGCCGGATCACACTGCCGCAAGTGTGAAAGTAGCCTTAGTGTTTGTGTTTTTTTTTTTTTTTACTATTAGCCCCCTTAGGGTCTGGACCCCTTGTCCTATTCACCCTTAGGCCCCTTTCACATGGGCGATATTTCTGCACGGGTGCAATGCGTGAGGTGAACGCATTGCACCCGCACGGAATACGGACCCATTCACTTGTATGGGGCTGTGCACATGAGCGGTGATGTTCACACATCACTTGTGCGTTGCGTGAAAATCGCAGCATACTCTATGTTGTGCGTTTTTCACGCAACGCAGGCCCATAGAAGTTAATGGGGCTGCGTGAAAATCGCAAGCATCCGTAAGCATGGTTGCTTGGATGAAAGTCTATTCACTGTGTTATTTTCCCTTATAACATGGTTATAAGGGAAAATAATAGCATTCTTTAATACAGAATGCTTAGTAGGTGGTCAGACGAGGGTTAAAAAATATAAAAAAATGCACTCACCTCCTCCAATTGATTGCGTAGCTGCCGGTCTCATGTTCTTTCTTCAGGACCTGTCAAAGGACCTGTGGTGACATCACAGTGCTCATCACATGGTACATCACATGATCGATCACCATGGTAATGGACCATGTGATGAGCTCAGTAACGTCACCACAGGTCCTTTGACAGGTCCTGAAGAAAGAACAGGAGACCGGCAGCTACACGATCAATTGGAGGAGGCGAGTACATTATATATATTTTTTAACCCTCATTGGCACTGCGCCACCAATGTTTATTATACTGGGGTGTTGGGAAGGGCGCACTGCACCACCAATGAAGATAACCGACCTGTTAATACAAATACAGGAGGCGGGCGCCGGAATCAAATAGCCGGCACCGACCTCTATGACAGGGAGCTGCGATCCGCTGCAGTTAACTCCTCAGGTACCGCACCTGAAGAATTAACTGCTGCTTATCGCAGCTCCCTGTCATAGAGGTCGGGTGCCGGCTATTTGATTCCGGCACCCGCCTCCTGTATTTGTATTAACAGGTCAGTTATCTTCATTGGTGGCGCAGTGGCCACAGCCCCTCCCCTCCTCCTCCTGTCTCTCTTCTTATTGGCGCCGGCGGAGGTAGCACAGGGGGGAGGGAGAGACTCCTCTACTGCGCTGCTGAGAAGAACATCGGCGGAGGGGCTGAGAACTATCATCTCCGATGCCCCGCCCCTGTATACAACTGCAGAGCTGCGGCAGCGGGTCTAGTCGCAAAAGTCTTGTCGCAAAAAAGTCTTGTCCCATTTGTAAATTCTAAGTCGCATTGGTGACCATTTTGGTCGCCATCTGGAGCACCTTAGGTTGAAGAGGGGGGAGGTGGGCTGCTATGGGCTTATATTAACCCAAGCCAGGACAAAGGCTCTCTCGCTCTCTCTCTCTTTTGAGCTCATCACCACAAACAGATGAAGGACTTCACACATGGAAGAGTGGAAATGAGTTGAGCCTAGCAGCCCCTCCAGAAACAGAGACTATGAACATTGGCTGAGTATCAATAACCTCTGCACTGCTCCCATAATCATTAACCCTTTCCTTATATCCCACTAACCCCTGCAATTCCCCTGCAGTGCCCTTACGTTCTCCATAGCCATATATCCCTGTATCTCACAGCTACCCCTGTATTGCCATTGAATGAACCCTTTCTACTCAGTAGGGACAGTTTATAGCGAGGTATTGGAGGATGCTGCTATAACGTGTGTGTGAGTGTATATTTAGATAGTTATCGGGGTTACATAGTACATAAGGCCGAAAAAAGACATTTGTCCATCCAGTTCGGCCTGTCATCCTGCAAGTTGATCCAGAGGAAGGCAAAAAAACCCTGTGAGGTAGAAGCCAATTTTCCTCACTTTAGGGGAATAAAAAATTCCTTCCCGACTCCAATCAGGCAATCAGAATATCTCCCTGGATCAACGACCCCTCTCTAGTAGCTATATCCTGTAATATTATTACACTCCAGAAATACATCCAGGCCCCTCTTGAATTCCTTTATTGTACTCACCATCACCACCTCCTCAGGCAGAGAGTTCCATAGTCTCACTGCTCTTACCGTAAAGAATCCTTTTCTATGTTTGTGTACAAACCTTCTTTCCTCCAAACGCAGAGGATGTCCCCTCGTCACAGTCACAGTCCTGGGGATAAATAGATGATGGGATAGATCTCTATACTGACCCCTGATATATTTATACATAGTAATTAGATATCCCCTCAGTCGTCTTTTTTCTAACGTGAATAACCCTAATTTTGATAATCTTTCAGGGTACTGTAGTTGCCCCATTCCAGTTATTACTTTAGTTGCCCTCCTCTGGACCCTCTCCAGCTCTGCTATGTCTGCCTTGTTCACTGGAGCCCAGAACTGTACACAGTACTCCATGTGTGGTCTGACTAATGATTTGTAAAGTAGTAGGAATATGTTCTCATCCCGGGCATCTATGCCCCTTTTGATGCAACCCATTATCTTATTGGCCTTGGCAGCAGCTGCCTGACACTGTTTTTTGCAGCTTAGTTTGCTGTTTATTAAAATTCCTAGATCCTTTTCCATGTCAGTGTTACCGAGTGTTTTACCAATTAGTATGTACGGGTGACTTGCATTATTCCTTCCCATGTGCATAACTTTACATTTGTTAGTGTTAAACCTCATCTGCCACTTATCTGCCCAAGCCTCCAATCTATCCAGATCCCTCTGTAGTAGTATACTGTCCTCTTCAGTGTTAATTACTTTACACAGTTTAGTGTCATCTGCGAAAATTGATATTTTACTATGCAAGCCTTCTACAAGATCATTAATAAATATATTGAAGAGAATAGGGCCCAATACTGACCCCTGAGGTAGAATTGTAGATTAGGGGTGGAATTGTAGATTGTGTTGTGTTCGTGTAGTTAGGTGTGTATTATTAGATTGCAGGTAGTGTTGTACAGTGTGCGTCTATATGTATATATATTTATATAACCATTGATATAAATATATATAGAGTAAATGATTGACTGTAAACGTGTTATTGGTTTAATAAATACTTTATTGTTCTTAATACAATTTATAGTCTTGTCACCGCCGCAATTCAACGCACGTAGTTCAGGAAAGAGGGGGTAGCAACAGATAGGATAAAGAATAAAAAGGCGGAGACAACAATAGATGATTTTACGTCTGTTTATTAATATTAACAACTAGAAACTTTACATTTGACTTGGGAAGTAGACATTACTTTTTTAGGTTTATTACCCAACCAAGATGCTCCAACAGGACCAGGACTCTGTCTGTGTCATATTTTGTCTGATCCAATGTGTCGGCAACGATTAAGAAATTGTCCAAGTAGGGGATTATAGTTAATGCCTCTTTCCTTAGATGTGCTACCATCTCCGCCACAAGTTTGGTAAACACCCTTGGCGCTGCTTATATGCTGAACGGTAAAGCAGTGAACTGAAAATGAGCTATTCTCCCCGTGGGACTTTCCAGTGCGAATCTTAGATATTTTTGTGACTGTTCTTGGATCGGTATGTTGTAGTATGCATCTTCTAGGTCGATCGTACACATTAGCGCATCTCTCTTTATTAACGGAATTGTGTGGTTTATTTTTTCCATTTTGAATTTTCTGTATTTTATATACCGGTTAAGATTTTTTTATATTATATAGTTCGGTATGAACCATCTGGTTTTGTTACAAGGAAAAGATTTGAGTAATAACCCATTTTCTTCTGACCTATTGGGACCTGAATAACTACCCCTAACTTCCGGAGATCCTGAACTCCTGGCCATATTTTCCTTATAGCCGGTTTTGATCTGAGGGATGTGGTCATAAATCTGTTTGCCGTGGAAGAGGAGAACTCCTGTAGCCTCTTGTTATCATGCTTAAGGCCCAGGAATTTGATGTTACTGTTTCCCATCGTGGCAAAAAATTTCTCAATCTTCACCCGATCCTGGCATCATTGTTTTTTGCCTAATCTATTTTGGGGATTAAGGAGAAACCCTTTTCCCCGTTCGCCCTTAGGGTAGTTCCATTGCCCTGCCTTCCCTTTGCCCCTGTAGGACCTTTCTTGATTTGCTTCTTTCTGAAATGTTTCTCTTCAGGAAACCCCTTTTAATTATCTGTTGCTTTTTCAAGAATTTTGTCAAGGATTGGACCCAAAAAAATATTCCCCTGAAAAAGCTATGGAGCAAAGTTTCATTTTGGATGCTTTATCACCTGTCCAGGATTTCATCCACAGTGCTCTTCTGGCTGCATTAGATAGAACTGCATCTTTTGCTGAAAAACAGATTCAGCTGAATCGTCTGCAAGAAAAGCCCTCGCTGACTTTAGAAGAAGCATGGAATCTATTATTTCTTCCCTAGATGCCTTATTCCTTATATGATACTCTAGTTCGTTCAGCCAAAGACACACAGATCTTGCTACGGATGTTGCTGCAATGTTCGTCTTTAGACCGAACATTGCTGCTTCCCAAGATTTATGTAAAAAAGGGTATCCGCCTTCCTTTTCATGGGATTTTTTAGCTGTATTGAACCTTCAAACTGTAGTGACTTTTTTTATTTACTTTTGCAACCTGGACATCAATTTTTGTATTACAAATATTTTCGATTCATTAGGATCAAATAATAATCAATTTTTTAATTCTCTGGATATACCCAGCCTTTTCTCTTGATCTAGCCACTCATCAAGTACCATATCCTTTCTGTTTTCATTAATTGGAAAAACTCTAGTATGTTTGTTTCTCAGTACCCCAAACATTTCTTCCTGAATAAAGTGGGGTTTTTGCACTTCCTCAATACCCATTGTTGCCCTAACGGCTTTTAATAGGTCATGCATGAAATAAAACTTTTTAGATTCTTCTTCAATTTCTCCTTCTAATAAAGGATCTTTACCTTCCCATGGTGTGGATGAAGGTGCCTCATCCTCTAACCCAGGGATGCTCAACCTGCAGCCCTCCAGCTGTTGTAAAACTACAACTCCCACCATGCCCTGCTGTAGGCTGATAGCTGAAGGCTGTCAGAGCATGCTGGAATTTGTAGTTTTGCAACAGCTAGAGGGCCACAGGTTGGGCATTCCTGATCTAGCCCATCGGAGTCCGAGGGGGAGACAATTGCCCTTTTTTGGGCAATTAGGAGGTAAAGGACCAGTATTTATATCTCTCGTAGATACCAAAGAAGATTTTACTTCTTCATGAATCATTGATTAGAATTCTTGCATGATTGATGGTTGTTCTCTTACTATATTAGTAATACACTCCTTACAGAGTTTTTTGTATATTGATCCGCCAGTTTCTTATAGCAGGATATGCATTTGGTACTCTTCTTGGGCCTCTTCTGAGGCTCTTTAGAGACCTAATAGTAAGAGATTTAACTCCATCAATCTTTAGGAACATATTTAAAAAAGGATTGTTTCACATACGAATGTTTGGGCATTGGGCGCATGCACCAATACTATCCACATACTAAGAGCAATATAATATATTAAGCACCCACATGTCAACCCACACATATACATATAATTTGCTGCCACCAGGTGAAACTTACAGTTGCTGGCGATCGAGCTTCAAGCTCTTTTGGTGGCTGTATCTCAGGGCCAGACATGACTCGCCCCAAACCTCAGATCAGCAGCTCAGTGTCTCTCCCACTTATGTCTTTTATAGCAATCTGACCTGCAGTACTGCTGCACTTCCGGACGAGAGTGCGATCTTTCCGACCCGGAAGGGACGTCAGACGCCCGCACTCCATGCGTTTTCTGCTTCTTTACGCCAGCTTGTCCCACTAAAGGAAAGGAGGCTATGGCAGCATGCAGAGAAGCACCCGATCAATGGTATACTAGTCCGCCACCCTGTGCAGTATTGGTAAGATTAAGGAGACCACCAGGGGAAGTTTTAATAGCCGTACAAGGAAGGTCCTGTACTCCCGATACGGCACCCTGGAATTTCAAATAAAAGTAACAAGGCTTTTTTTTCACATCCCTGACTGGCAGAGAGGCCTTTCTGTGTCCTAGCCACTGTAAGGGCAGGAAAACACTGGGGAATGGTGGCGGGGGCAATTTAACCTGTTTCCTGCCACTACAGAGGTCAATCTCCTATTATAATGCCATCATAGTCGTGAAATGGAAAAAATGAATTTATCATCTTTACCTAATCTCCCTCAGCACCCCCAACAGAATTATCAGTGCAACCGCACACTATCCTCGGTCAACCAAGTTCACTACCTACAATTCTGCTCTGTCCTCCAAACCGCTCATCTAAACCCTTTCAACCACCTGCCGAATGCACCTAAAATGATTTATCAGAGCCACATATTTATCAACCCAGAGTCTGCAAAAATACTTCTACATGTCCTTATCTCCCGCGTAGACTACTTCAACATCCTCCTCTGTGGCCTCTTATTTAGAACTCTCACATGTCCATGACCAGCTTCTACCATATCCTTCCCTCATCCCCTGTAGATGATAATCCCTCCTCTCTCCTTCCTTACCAGTTTGTAACATGTCTTACTCATGCTTGTTGTACTTGTTTTATATTATGTATGTGCCCCCCTTTTAATAAGTACAGTGCCATGGAGTTAATGGTGCTTTAATAATAGTAGTGATAATTATAGAATAAAAAGCACATGCTAATGCTGGAAAACCCCTTTAATGAATAAACACATTTAAATCTTTTTGCAGTTGCAAAGTTTCATGTGACATCTCACCTTAATGGAGTTATCCCGTAGTCCACTGATTATCTTCTCATCATCATACTGAAGACAGTAAACCCCTTTACTGTTTTCAGAACGGCACTGAATTCTCTGAAGATTATGTCTTCCACATCTCCAGTTGGCTTCTATTGTCTAATGAAAGAAAGAAAATGATTCAGTGGTAAGTGCCTTACGACCAAGGACAACATCTGCAAGGAATTTTTATGTATTCAACGTGTTTACATGGGTTTCCTCAGGGTAGTCCCCTTTCCTCTCACATTCCAAAAACATACTGGCAGGGAAATTAGATCGTATGCCCCACAGGGGGCAGAGTGATGCTAATATCTGAGATAACTTGCTGCATTGTATACTAGCAGCATAAACAATTCCACAGGCCTGAAATATTAAATAAATGTCTGAAGTGGAGTTGTATGATTTCCCAGCCTGGTAAGACAGCTACCACATTTATCAAGCATTTACGGCATATCCTGTGACTATGCAAACAATGTAAAGTCTACCATACACATTCAACATCTATATCTTTAGTAATTCTGTAGACACATACACATTCAGTTCGGATGAACACATACAGTGGATATAAAAAGTCCAAACACCCCTGTTAAAATGTCAGGTTTCTGTTATGTAAAAAAAAATAAGACAAAGGTAAATCATTTCAGAAATTTTTCCACCTTTAATGTGACCTATAAACTGTACCACTCAATTGAAAAACAATGTGCACGCAATCACATTCAAAATCATGTTAAATAGGATTCAGCATACACCTGCCATCATTTAAAGTGCATCTGATTAACCCCAAATAAAGTTCAGCTACTCTAGTTGGGTCTTTCCTGAAATTTTCTTAGTCGCATCCCACAGAAAAAGCCATGGTCCACAGAGAGCTTCCAAAGCATCAGATGGATCTCATTGTTATAAGGTATCAGTAAGGAGAAGGGTACAAAAGAATTTCCAAGGCATTAGATATACCATGGAACACAGTGAAGACAGTCATCATCAAGTGGAGAAAATATGGCACAACAGTGACATTACCAAGAACTGGACGTCCCTCCAAAATTGATCAACAGACGAGAAGAAAACTGGTCTGGGAGCTACCAAGAAGCCTACAGCAACATTAAAGGAGCTGCAGGAATATCTGGCAAGTACTGGTTGTATGGTACATGTGACAACAATCTCCCGTATTCTTCATATGTCTGGGCTATGGGGTAGAGTGGCAAGACAAAAGCCTTTTCTTACTATGAAAAACATCCAAGCCAGGCTACATTTTGCAAAAACACATCTAAAGTCTCCCAAAACCATGTGGGAAAAGTTGTTATGGTCTGATGAAACCAAGGTTGAACTTTTTGGCCATAATTCCAAAAGATAAGTTTGGCACAAAAACAACACTGCACATCACCAAAAGAACACCATACCCACAGTGAAGCATGGTGGTGGCAGCTTCATGCTTTGGGGCTGTTTTTCTTAAGCTGGAACTGGGGCCTTAGTTAAGATAGAAGGAATTCTGAACAGTTCCAAATATCAGTCAATATTGGCACAAAACCTTCAGGCTTCTGCTAGAAAGCTGAACATGAAGAGGAACTTCATCTTTCAACATGACAACGATCGAAAGCATACATCCAAATCAACAAAGGAATGGCTGCACCAGAAGAAGATTAAAGTTTTGGAATGGCCCAGCCAGAGCCCAGACCTGAATCCAATTGAAAATCTGTGGGGTGATCTGAAGAGGGCCGTGCACAGGAGATGCCCTTGCAATCTGACAGATTTGGAGTGTTTTTGCAAAGAAGAGTAGGCAAATCTTGGCAAGTCAAAATGTGCCATGCTGATAGACTCATACCCAAAAAGACTGAGTGCTGTAATAAAATCAAAAGGTGCTTCAACAAAGTATTAGTTTAAGGGTGTGCACACATATGCAACCATATTATATTATTTTTATATTTATTCTTCCCTCCACCTAAAAGATTTCAGTTTGTTTTTCAATTGAGTTGTACAGTTTATAGGTTACATTAAAGGTGGAAAAAGTTCTGAAATTATTTATTTTTGTCAAATTTTTTTTACAGCACAGAAACCTGACATTTTAACAGGGGTGTGTAGACTTTTTATATCCACTGTATGTGCAATCAATGGAGAAAGAGGAGAAAGGAGTTGCCAGACACCTTTGGTGGCAGCTTAACTCAAGAGAACAAAAAATTGGGCGACAGGTTAGGTCATCAAGATCAGATTGGCAGGGATCTGACTCCTGGCAACCCAGCTCCTCAGCTGTTTGAACAGAATGCAATAATATGTCATCAATATCACATACTACAAAGCCTTTAAAGAGAATTTGTCATCAGCAACCTCCCCATCAAACAGTTTGCATAGACACACAGATTAGGTAGAACTGATTAAAATGCAGATTTTCTTTTGTTATTCCAAGACTCCATTCCCGAGTTATGATACTTTTTATTAATAATGTTACCATTGCTCTTATTGCAATCAAGCTCCACTCATTTCTGTGGCCTGACTGATCCATGTCTGCTTTGTCACTGCCTGGCCCTGGCAACAAATTAAACAGTTGAGGATCTTCAAATCCAGGAATGGATGCACTGTGGCCTCTTTTTTGGGAACCACAAAAAATGGAGTTGAAACTGTGAAATCAGTCCTGTGAGGGCAGTTGAACTATCACCCCCTGAGAGAGAAGGGAGCGGATAGCTGGGAAAGAAGTCGAGGGGACAACTGGGGAAAAACAAACTATTTTGTACCCGAGATTACCTCTTACACCCAAAAAGTCAGAAACATGAGAAAACCAAACCACCCAAAACAAATGATGTCCATCTCCTACCAAAAGTTGGTGGGGTCTGTGAATCGTGAGGACGTAGGCTTTGTAGAGAAAGATTTAAAAGGTCTGGAGGTGGGAATGCCAGAAAACGAGACGCCTGATTATGGGAAGTCTCCCAGATTGTTTTGGACTGCTGAAACGGAAAGGACCAAAAGATAAAGCCTGTCCTTGCAAGAGCAATTAGAATGAGTGGATCTGTACTTTAGCCTGTGATGGTGTCTGAAATAATATTGTTCAAGCATTTGAAACCAGAGCAAGAGGGGCATTTGGAACCAGAGCAAGAAAAGGATTTTGGCAGATCAGCAGGAAAGCCAAAGCATCCCAAGGATGGCTACCAGGAAGGCCGATAAACAGGCTATTAATCTCTAAGGAGTCCAAAGAAGCCTCACAAGTATAAGAGCTGGAGTGAGATATTTCTAAAGCAATGTCTACAAGCTCCTTGGGAGACTGTTTTATTCAGTCTGCTGCAGTCTTGCTGACCCAAAAAGACAAGAAAACAGGGCTTAATGTTGAACCGATCACTTCAAAGGAAGGATCCCAGCTTCCTATCTCGTTGATCCAAAAAGTTGCATCCACCATGAGCATGGGAGTAAGCTTAGCAGGACGAGAAACCAGAGCACCCACAATAGAAGAGGCATATCATATTTTCACGAGATCCTCCTGAAAGTCATAAAGTAGCTCCAAATGCTTAGACATGGAACAAAGTCTGCCAGAAAAATGCCACTCAGTGGAAATAGAGAAATTAAAATCTTTGCATAATGAAATCTGCTTGTGATGACCAAAGGCACTGAGAAATAGAAGTTTGCCCGAGTGAAGAGCCTTATTCCCATTAAAATGGTTCACAGATATCAAATATACAGTAGCATGTTGTAAAATTCCATAATGTCTAAAGCTTATATTACACTGCCCGATTTTTCAGCAGAAAATCGCTAAGGAGCGTTTGCATCAATGTTAGTTAGCAATCATCTGGCAGTGTGATACTGCCGCCAATTGCTCCATGAACGAGCAACCGCTTGATCATCGGGCAATCCAAATCTTTCGACATTTAAAAAAATTCATTTTGCTTACAGTAAAATTCCTTTCCTTGAGTCCTCCATGACAGTTAGGGTCCATTCACACGTTCGTATGTGTTTTGTGGAACCGCAAAACACGGACAGTGGCAATGTGCGTTCCGCATTTTGCGGACCGCATATCACCGGCACTCTCATAGAAAATGCCTTTTCTTGTCAGCAATGGCGTTCAAGAATAGGACACATTAAATTTTTTTGCGGAACGGAAGTGCGGATCCGCAAATGCAGATGCGGACAGCATATTGCGGCCCCATTGAAAATGAATGGGTCTGCATCTGTTCCACAAAATTGCGGAACGGGTGAAGACCCATTTTGTGGATGTGTGAATGGACCCTTACTATGAGAAAGACCTACCTACAACCAGAGGGGACAGGAAGTATAAATTTGACTCCTCCTCAGTGTCTTGCTGGACCGACAGCTTAGAGAGTCTAACCACACATTCACACTACTTACACTAACTAATATCGTGCTCTCTTCTTCATTTATATATAATTTTTATATATTTTTTTGGGGGTGGCGATGGGGTTGGGATTATCGTACCGTCGTGGAGGACTTGAGAAAAGGAAATTTACTGTAAGCAAAATTTTTCCTTTTCATCTTCCACAACGGTGTTACTATTAGACATTTCCTTCTCAGATTTCTAGTTCTTACAGAACGAGGGAAGAATAATCTTTTCCTGTTTGTGAAATTCCAACACAACTTTAGGCAAAAAGGAAGAATCAGTTTTCAAAATAACCTTATCATCTAAGATTTTTAGAAAGGGAGGGTTAAACTTTAAAGATTGAATCTCCCCTACTCTGCGGGCTGAAACAATAACGACTAAGAACACAGTTTTTAGGGTGACAAATTTTAACCCGTTCAAGCGACAGCCAGTTTGGACAAAATGCCGGAGCCCCATTTTGCAAATCTGACATGTGTCCGTTTATGTGGTAATAACTTTAGAATGCTTTTACTTATCCAAGCCATTCTGAAACTGTTCTTTCATGACGCATCATACTTCATGTTAGTGATGAATTTGAGTGGATGCATAAAAAAAACAACATATTTGCAGAAAACTTGGAAAAATGTGCTATTTTCAAGATTAGAATTTCTCCTGCTTTTAAGACAGATAGTGATACTTCATAAAATAGTTATTACTTAAGTTTAGAAGCAAATTCTGACATTTTTAAGAAAATTGTCAAAACCCACTTTTTTATGGACCAGTTCAGTTCTTGAGTCGCTTTGTGGGACTTACATAGAAGAAATCACCCCTAAATGACCAGATTTTAGAAACTACACCCCTTAAGTTATTCAAAACTGATTTTACAAACCTTGTTAACCATTTCGGTGTTCCACACGAATTAAAGCGAAATGGAGAGGAAATTATAAAAAACAATTTTGTGCAGATTTTTCATTTTAATAATTTTTTTATTGTTACACAGTAAGGGTTAACAGCCAAACAAACCTCAATATTTATTGCCCTGATTCGGCCGTTTACAGAAACACCCCATATGTGGTCGTAACTTGTGGGCAGATTTTGATGAAATGATTTTCAGGTGCCATGTCACATTTTAAGAGACCCTGAGGTACCCCTAGAAAGAAAACCCCAAAAATTGACCAAATTTTGAAATCTACACCCCTCAAGTAATAAATCTAGTGGTGAATTGAATGCTTGCTTTGAACCAACAAGCGTTTCATAGAATTTAGAAACACATGGCTGTGAAAATGGAAAATTTACTTTTATTTCCAATATAAAGTAGCCCCACATTTTTCATTTTCAAGGGGTAAGAGGAGAATGCACCTCACAATTTGTTATGCATTTTTTCCTGAATACAGAAACACCATATAAGTGATAATTTTATTCTGTGGGTTGATACGGTTTTGGCAATACCAAATGTATATTTTTTTCTTACTACTTTTTAGCATAAAATAATTTTTTTGTTTAAAATAAATTATATTTTGCATCACCATATACTAACATCAATGCCATTTAGATTTTTTAACCAATGCAGCTGTGTGGGGGCTTTTTGCGGGACAGGTTGTCGTTTTTAGTAACATAGTACATAAGGCCGAAAAAAGATATTTGTCCATCCAGTTCGGCCTGTTATCCTATCCTATTTTATTGTTATCATTTTGAGTTAGGCTACTTTCACACCTGCGTTAGGTGCGGATCTGTCTGGTATCTGCACAGACGGATCCGCACCTATAATGCAAACGCTTGTATCCGTTCAGAACGGATCCGTTTGCATTACCATGAACAAAATATGTTCATGATAATGCAAACGGATCTGTTTTGACTTACACTGAAAGTCAATGGGAGGCGGATCCGTTTTCAATTGCACCATATTGTGTCAGTGAAAACGAATCCGTCCCCATTGACTTACATTGTAAGTCAGGACAGATCTGTTTGGCTCCGCATCGTCAGACGGACATCAAAACGCTGCAAGCAGCGTTTTGGTGTCTGCCTCCAGAGCGGAATGGAGGCTGAACGGAGGCAAACTGATGCATTCTGAACTGATCTGTTTGGGGCCGCTTGTGAGAGCCTTGAAACGGATCTCACAGGCGGATCATAAAAAATGGGTGTAAGTTATAATGTAATGCAGTAGCGGAGATCAGCAGAGTGGGAGGAGGACAACCAGGCCTCCCAGAACTTTTTGAAGGCCGCAAACGTATCTGTACGGATGGCATTAAGCCATTCATATAGAAGTATCCTATTAAGGCTCCATTCATACATCCGTAATAATAGGTCCGCATGCGGACCCATTCATTCTTTATGGGGACAGAATGGATGCGGAGAGCACACTATGTGCTCTTCGCATCCGCATTTCTGGAGCGCATCGTCGATCTTCTGATCCGCAGCTCCGGAAAAAAATAAAACATGTCCTATTCTTGTCCGCAATTGCGGACAAGAATAGGCATTTCTAGGAGGGTGCCGGCCGGGTGTATTGCGGATCCGCAATGCACTACAGATGTGTGAATGGACCCTTATTCTGTCCAGTACTGCCTGGAAACTAAGTGAAGCCGAACGCCATTTGAAAGCTACATGGATTCAGCTGCTAAATGTACAGTCAGGTCCATAATAATAAGACACAATTGTCCCATTACTTTTGGTCCCTCAACAAGTGGGAGGCATATATGCAAACTGTTGTAATTCCTACACCGTTCACCTGATTTGGATGTAAGTACCCTCAAATTAAAGCCGACAGTCTGCAGTTAAAGGACATCTTGTTTGTTTCATTTCAAATCCATTGTGGTAGTGTATAGAGCCAAAAATGTTAGAATTGTGTCGATGTCCCAATATGTATGGACCTGGCTGTATATACTGTGATAGCTTAACCCCTTAAGGACATAGGACGTACCGGTACGCCCTATTTCCCGAGTCCTTAAGGACACAGGACGTACCGGTACGTCCTGACTTAAAATCGGCATTCCGGCGCCGCGGGGGTTAATCGGAACGGGATGCCGGCTGAAATCATTCAGCCGGCATCCCGTAACAATGCAGGGGGGGGTCATTTGACCCCCCCGTATCGACGATCGCAGAAAACCGCAGGTCAATTCAGACCTGCGGTTTTCTGCGTTTCCGGTCCATTCGGGTGTCCTGTGACCCGATGAACCGGAAAAAGACACCACCTATCGCAGTCCGAGGATTTGAAGAGGCGGTGCTGGCCCTGGTGCTGAACGCCGCTGTCCAGGGTGCTGATTGGAGCAGGGGAGAGAGGCGCGAGATTCAAACTTCCTGCGCTCCTCTCTCCCCTCCTCTTCCTGTCCAGCACCCTGACCGTGCAGCACCGTTCGGCACCAGCTCCTGCGTCCCCCTAATCGCCATCCATCACCCTCCTGCACCCATCGCCACCCAGGTAGGTTAGGGTCAGTGAGGGAGAGGCACCGTTAGGCAGGGAAAGAAGGGAAAAGTTAGAAAAAAAAAAAAGTTCTTTCATTTCAAAACTTTTTTTGATCCATCAGACCCCAGACCCCCCCCCTGCCACTTGCGCCCCCCCACCAGCCCCGCACCCCCACCAGCCCCCCTTCCCCCACCACTTTTTTTTTTTTTTTTTTCTGCGTGCGCTGACTGGCCGGCACTTTTTAGCGTCCGTCCACTGTTAGCGCATCGCCCACCCCACCACCGCACCACCCCACCGACCGCTGATCAGCGTTGTACCGCTGATCAGCAAATTTGAACTTTTTTTTTCCTAACACTTGCCCTTTCTTTTTTTGCCTTTTTTAGTACGTGAACACCCGTTGCCCCCACACACACGCACATATAATAAAGGTTTCCACACACGCACACATACACGCACACACACCCATGGCCCGCCGGATGTTCTCGGCCGAGGAGGCATACGCCCAGATTGCCTCCGACTCTGAGAGCCCCAGTGAGGATGAGGATGACCCCACGTTCCTTTTGTCATCCGCATCCTCCTCATCATCATCGGATGACGATGAGCCACCAAGGCGGCGGAGACGCCGCCAGGCGGAGCCAGGGGCCCCACATGCTAGGGATCCTGTGGCAATCAAATAAGTCCACCGGAGCCCCCTGCCGATAAACTTAGTTGGTGTCCCCCAGTGGACTTTGAGCCTGAGATTCCGGATTTTGCTGGCAATCCTGGAATCCAGATTCCCACAGTGGGGTTTACTGAAATTGACTATTTTAGTTTTTTTTTCAGTAACCCACTGGTGAATCTGATGGTGGAGCAGACGAATCTGTACGCCCAACAGTTCGTCGCTCAAAACCCAGGCTCATTTTTGGCTAGACCCGGTGGCTGGACGCCGGTCAGTGCAGCCGAGATGAGGACATTTTGGGGCCTCGTGCTGCATATGGGTCTAGTCCAAAAACCCAGTGTCAGGCAATACTGGAGTGGGGACGTCCTATACCAGACCCCACTGTACAGTATGGTCATGACACGCTCCCGGTTTGAGGCCGTCCGGAAATGTCTGCATTATTCCGATAATGCAGCATGTCCACCCCGAGGTGATCCTGCCTATGACCGGCTGTATAAGATACGGCCGGTCATCGATCACTTTGGGGCCAAATTCATGGAGGCCTACGTACCTGGAAGCGAGGTCGCGGTTGATGAGTCTCTCGTTGCGTTCAAGGGGAGACTCAGTTTCCGCCAATACATTCCCACAAAGCGGGCGACGTATGGCGTAAAGCTATACAAAATTTGTGAGAGTACCTCAGGGTACACTTACAAATTTCGTGTGTACGAGGGGCGAGATTCCCGTATTCAACCCCCAGAATGTCCCCCCACTCTGGGTGTTACCGGGAAACTTGTGTGGGACCTTATGTACCCACTGCTGGATAACGGTTACCACTTGTACGTGGACAACTTTTATACCAGTATCCCCTTGTTCAGGTCCCTTGCCGCCAGATCCACGTTCGCTTGTGGGACCGTGCGGAAAAATCAACGCGGCCTCCCTGCCTACCCCCTCCAGGTACCTATCCCCAGGGGTGAGACCTGTGCCCTTACCAGTGGAAACCTGTTGCTGGTCAGGTATAAGGACAAGAGGGATGTCCTTATGCTGTCCACAATCCACAGTAACAGCACCACCCCAGTCCCTGTGCGAGGTACCGCGGCAACGGTCCTCAAGCCCGATTGTATCGTCGACTACAATCGGTATATGGGAGGAGTTGATCTCTCTGATCAAGTCCTCAAGCCATATAACGCCATGCGCAAAACCCGGGCATGGTACAAAAAAGTTGCGGTCTACTTGGTGCAGGTTGCCATGTACAACTCTTTTGTACTATCCCGAAGCGCTGGCAGCACAGGGACATTCCTCCAATTCTATGAGGCAGTCCTCAAGGCCCTGATCTTTTCGGACCGGGAAAGAGCAGGCCGGAGTACCTCGGGAATTGGAGGCGCCCGGATCGTCCCTGGCCAACACTTTCCAGGTGTGGTCCCCCATACTGGAAAGAAGGGACGAACCCAAAAAAAGTGCAGAGTGTGTCACAAGAGGGGGATACGGAAGGACACCACCACTCAGTGTGACACGTGCCCCGATCATCCGGGCCTCTGCATTATCGATTGCTTCAGGGAGTATCACACTTCCATGGAGTACTAAATTTTTATAATCCCCAACAGTCCACTAGAGAACATAAAAAACTATGGCTCTCAGACTTTGGAGACACGGAAACATTTTTTTTTTCCCCAAAAAATATTAGTTTTAGTGCAGGCATCCTCAAACTGCGGCCCTCCAGATGTTGTAAAACTATAACTCCCAGCATGCCCAGACAACCTACAGCCATCAGCAGGGCATGGTGAGAATTGTAGTTTTACAACATCTGGAGGGCCGCAGTTTTTAGGATGCCTGCTTAGTGTCTCCAAAGTCTGAGAGCCATACATATTGGGCATCGTCGCGTGCGTAAAAGTCGTCGCTATAAAAATAACTTTTGCCCAAACGCCTCGGATGAACGGTGTTAAAAATATAAAATAAAAACGGTGCCAAAACACCCATTTTTGGGCAAAATTTCCATTTGAATCCTTTTTGCCGGTAATAAAGCTAGGGTTAACAGCCAAACAAAACTCAATATTTATGGCCCTGATTCTGTAGTTTGCAGAAACACCCCATATGTGGTCGTAAATGGCTATATAGCGCACGGCAGGGCATAGAACGAAGGGAACTCCATATGGTTTCTGGAAGGCAGATTTTGATGGACAGTTTTTTTTTTGACACCATGTCCCATTAGAAGCCCCCCCTGATGTAGCCTAGACTAGAAACTCCAAAAAAGTGACCCCATCTAAGAAACTACACCCCTCAAGGTATTCAAAAGTTACTTTACAAACTATGTTAACCCTTTAGGTGTTCCACAAAACTAAATAGCGGATGTAGAAACAATTTTAGAATTTAATTTTTTTGTTACATTGCCTCAAAAAGAGTAATATAGAGCAACCAAAAATCTAATTTACCCCTAAAATAGTCCCAAAACAACAACCACCTTATCCCGTAGTTTCCTAGATGGGGTCACTTTTATGGAGTTTCTACTCTAGGGGTGCATCAGGGGGCTTGAAAGGGTACATGGTGTCAATAAACCAGTCCAGCAAAATCTGCCTTCCAAAAACCATATGACATTCCCCTTCTTCTATGTCCTGCCGTTTAGCCAAACAGTAGTTTACGACCACATATGGGGTGTTTTTGCAAACTACACAATCAGGGCAACCCATTTTGAGTGTTGTTTGGCAGTTAACCCTTGTTTTACTCCTGGAAAAAATTGATTATATTGGAAAATTTTCCAAAAAATAGAAATTTCAAAATTGTTTCTCCATCTGCCATTAAATCTTGTGGAACACCTAAAGGGTTAACAAAGTTTGTAAACCCAGTTTTGAATACCTTGAGGGGTGTACTTTCTTAGATGGAGTCACTTTTTAGAAATTTCTATTCTAGGGGTGCAACAGGGGGCTTCAAATGGGACATGGTATAAACAAAACGAGTCCTGCCAAATCTGCCTTCCAAAACCCATATGGCATTCCCCTCCTTCTATGTGCTACCGTTCGGCCAAACAGTAGTTTACGACCACATATGGGGTGTTTTTGCAAACTACAGAATCAGGGCAACCCATTTTAAGTGTTGTTTGGCAGTTAACCCTTGTTTTACTCCTGAAAAAATTGATTATATTGGAAAATTTTCCAAAAAATAGAAATTTCAAAATTGTTTCTCCATCTGCCATTAACTCTTGTGGAACACCTAAAGGGTTAACAAAGTTTGTAAACCCAGTTTTGAATACCTTGAGGGGTGTACTTTCTTAGATGGAGTCACTTTTTTGAAATTTCTATTCTAGGGGTGCAACAGGGGGCTTCAAATGGGACATGGTATAAACAAAACGAGTCCTGCCAAATCTGCCTTCCAAAACCCATATGGCGTTCCCCTCCTTCTATGTGCTACCGTTCGGCCAAACAGTAGTTTACGACCACATATGGGGTGTTTTTGCAAACTACAGAATCAGGGCAACCCATTTTGAGTGTTGTTTGGCAGTTAACCCTTGTTTTACTCCTGGAAAAAATTTATTATATTGGAAACTTTTCCAAAAAATAGAAATTTCAAAATTGTTTCTCCATCTGCCATTAACTCTTGTGGAACACCTAAAGGGTTAACAAAGTTTGTAAACCCAGTTTTGAATACCTTGAGGGGTGTACTTTCTTAGATGGAGTCACTTTTTTGAAATTTCTATTCTAGGGGTGCAACAGGGGGCTTCAAATGGGACATGGTATAAACAAAACCAGTCCTGCCAAATCTGCCTTCCAAAACCCATATGGTGTTCCCCTCCTTCTATGTGCTACCGTTCGGCCAAACAGTAGTTTACGACCACATATGGGGTGTTTTTGCAAACTACAGAATCAGGGCAACCCATTTTGAGTGTTGTTTGGCAGTTAACCCTTGTTTTACTCCTGGAAAAAATTGATTATATTGGAAAATTTTCCAAAAAATAGAAATTTCAAAATTGTTTCTCCATTTGCCATTAACTCTTGTGGAAGACCTAAAGGGTTAATAAAGTTTGAAAAAACAGTTTTTAATACCTTGAGGGGTGTAGTTTCTAGAATGGGGTCATTTTTGGGAGGTTTCTATTATCTAAGCCTCACAAAGTGACTTCAAACCTGAACTGGTCCATAAAAAGTGGGATTTTGAAGATTTCTGAAAATTTCAAAATTTGCTTCTAAACTTCTAAGCCTTGTAACATCCCCAAAAAATAAAATATCATTCCCAAAATGCTACAAACATGAAGTAGACATATGGGGAATGTAAAATCATCACAATTTTTGGGGGTATTACTATGTATTACAGAAGTAGAGAAACTGAAAGTTTGAAATTTGCTAATTTTTCAAAATTTTTGGTAAAAATTGTATTTTTTTATGCAAAAAAATTAACTTTTTTGACCCAATTTTAGCAGTGACATGAAGTACAATATGTGACGAAAAAACAATCTCAGAACGGCCTGGGTAAGTAAAAGCGTTTTAAAGTTATGAGCACTTAAAGTGACACTGGTCAGATTTCCAAAAAATGGCCTGGTCCTTAAGGTGAAAATGAGCCCGGTCCTTAAGGGGTTAAAGGGAATCTGTCACCTGGCTTGAGCATATTAAGGTGTTACTACTGCCATGTACAATAAAATACCTTATTTCTTGCTGTAGTCTTCATTTTTTGTTTCATGGTTTCATTAGCGATAAAATCCACTTTTTATGTTATGCAAATGAGTGTCCAAGGTGCCCAGAGGGGCGTTATTACTCTTCTCTGGAGCAAAGTAACTCCCCTATACAGTGCCCAGCCTGCCTTCCTTTAGAGCCCAAGCACTCCTCTTCGAGCATAAGTAACTGCCCACACCCGAACTCTTTGCCGCAGCACCCTCCGCTATGTGAAATCTCACACAGGTACAGTACCGCGGACTGCCTGCACAGATTCCCTTTAAAGTTGGCATATGTTAACCAAGTGGGTTTGTCCCCCAGGAGCCATAAGGGAAGAGATGTGGGATAGAGGCATGATAATAGAGTGCAGTGCAGAATTTGGCTCCAGAATCTCCTCACAATTGGGCAGGCCCACCATATGTTTAACATTGTGCCCTCCTCAGCACATCCATGGAAGCACCTTGATGAGACCTCAGGGTATATGTGGTGTAATCTAGCTGGGAGCATATAGGTCATATGCAATATTTCTGCTAGAGTGGTTTGTCAAGATCCCTTAGTGAGAGTCTGGGAGCGCTGGTACCATATAGAAGCTTAGTATTCTACCTCTAAATCCTCCTCCCATGCTTTCAATTATGGTAGTTTAGATCCCTCCGCTACACCATGAAGTGTCCCATAGATCCTAGATAACAGATTTTGTTTGTATAAAGAATAAGTTACAGAGCGTTCAAAGGGTGTAAAATCAAAAGTGCCTTTAGATGTCTGAAGGTAGTGTAAGAAGGAAAAGATCTGGTTAGGGAGGTTGTATCGGTCCTTAAAATCAGCCAGCGAGATAAGTTTACCTCTGACCAGAAACTTGTGTAAGGGACAGAGCTTATTGGATGTCCACCAATTAAATGTGTGTGCCTGAAGTCCAGATGTAAACGCAAAGTTTCCCAAAATTTATTATAACGGGGAGTTTTTGGTTTGTAGGGATAATTTAAACCTAACCGACCTCCAGAGAAGTAAAGAATAGTGAGATCAGAGGGAGGCAACGGAAGGTTAGAACAGATTAGGATCCTCCAAGTAAACGGAGTGAATGACTGTTCTAGGGAGAGCCACAACAGGTGCTCTTTAGGTTCAAGGTGAGTCAGGAACAGTTGAGCTAGTCGAGCTGCTTTATAATATTTAAGGAAGTCAGGAACTGAGAGACCCCCCTGGGACTTTTGGCAACACATCGTTTGCCTAGATATATGTGGGTGTTTATCTGTTAATCTTCAGGACCTCATTTTCTAAAGCTTTTAGGTCAGAACTAGGTACCGGTACAGGGAGAGTTCTAAATAAATATAGTAGTCTGGGGAGGCCCACCATTCTGACAATATGAATCCTACCTACCCAGGAGACTTGGAGAGATTTCCAGACTTTAATGTCCTCTCTAATTATGCGATACAGGGGAGGATAGTTTTGTAGACCCTATCTAAACTATTAGGCAGAGATATTCCCAAATACGGAATGAAGTTATGGGAACTTTTGTGATAGGAGGGATGCAGTTTGGGGTGTCAGTTTACAAAGTAGAAGCTCGGATTTGGAATGATTAATAGCAAGCCCTGAGACCGCAGAGAAAAAGTCCAACACCTTTAATAAGGATGGGAAGGATATAATAGTGTTGGTGATGGAGAGAAGGAGGTCGTCAGCAAGGAGGCTTAACTTATGCTCTAGACCACCCACAGGGAGCCCAGTAATATGAGAATGAGACCTGATATGGATAGCCAGGCTTTCCATGGCAAGGGCGAATAAAGCAGGTGATAGGGGGAACCCCTGACGTGTGCCCCTCTGAATCCGGATGAGAAGTGAGAAATTCAAATATTAGAAGTTCAATAGCCGAAGGGTATAAAGTTCCTGTTTTCGGCCTGTTATAAAACTTAACCTTTAATAATATAATCCTAAAATATATAGTGCCCAATTATTTATAAAAAAAAAATATTGCTAAATAAGGCTCGGTGGATTCATAGACTGAATACTGTGAGCCCGGTAGGCCTCAATGAAGGTTTCTCCTTTTCAGCATTTATTTGACGAGTGGGAGGGAGAAATGTTATCCCTCAGTTTTTTCTTGAAGATTAAAATATGAATTATTAAAGTAATGATGGCCCATTTTTGAGGGATTATACCCATACTTGGACATCTTCCATAAAATAAAGGATCATAGCCTGGAGCATTAATATTAAGGATAATGCTCTGGACTTAGTATTACTCACAACTGATAGAAGTATCCCTGTTATCACCCCTCTCCCCTTCTTCTTACCAAGTTCTTGATGGCAATAGGGTAAGATAAAAATATAAAGTAACATCTTGCTGATAATTTTTTAACTTAGTTTTTTTTTTTTTTTTTTCTAGAGGGCAATGACATATCGAAAAGAAAAGTAGGAATGTGGTTTTTACTACATGAGGAGTAATGGTCTCTTTGATTGATATAACCATTTATGTTGTATTAAATATTTATAGTTGGCCTGACCAACTAATATATTAGTTGGTTTTAGGTTGTAATATAAATAACATGATGACAAATACATCATAATTAATAAATCTTATATTAATAAATTTATGAATGGTTATGATAAAAAGAAAAACATCTAGACAACCAGTAAGTTAAAAGGTATGTATGGGTTTAATTCAGGTGTTAAATCAGCTGTAAGAAAGAATAGTTTAACCTATTATAGATATTGAATAGTACTTGTTAAATATCAAAGTCTACGTACATGCGCAGACCATATTAGGAAGGATTTGGAATTTGACTAAGTCCTCTGACATGCGCTCTGAGTATAATGGAATGAAAGATTAGTCCCAGCGCAATCGCAGTAGACAGGTTCGTAGTGATGTAGCTACGATCAAGCATTCAGCATCAGCTTGATTGCAAGTAAGAGTCCTATGGGTTCTCCCACTTTTAAATCACTTGCGCGGGGATGTAGCATAGGATAGAGATGAGTGAGAACCCGCTCTACCTATAGAAATCACCATTAACCTAAGCGCTCGTGTTGACAGTAGCTCCTTAACCCCTGAGGATGCCGCGCTGCAGAGAAACATGTCGGGGGAGCTGCAATTAGCTAAAATAGACGTCCTAGTTTCACTGAGCAGAGGAGCGTCCAGACTGTAGAAAAAGAGAAAAAAGAGGAAAAGGGGAAAATGAAAGAAAAAAAGAGTGAGAAGGATTACAGATTTTCCTTTATAACAAGGTATAGCTCTATGTCAAACACCGTTAAAAAAGCAGTTAGAAAGAACTGGGGAACACTCAAAAATGACCCGATATTAGGGAAAGTCATACCTGAGAACCCTTCATTTATTTTTAGAAGGGCTCCAAGTATTAGAACCAAGCTGGTGCATAGTGGATAAAAAGAGGGGCAAGGAGGGAGGGAAATTCACATGGTATGGGTTCTGCACCTGATGTAAGAATCGGAATACGAAGGGAAGAATGAGAACGCTAAACTGTATTATATCCAACAAAAATGGAGGAGAATTTCGGATAAAAGGAAATTGTTCTTGTGAAAATGAGGGTATTATCTACATATTGGAGTGCCCTTGTGGACTCCAATACGTGGGTAGAACGGTAAGGAAATTGAAAGTGAGGATCCAGGAGCATATAGGGAACATTAAAAGAGGATTGATGAGCCACAGCGTGTCAGCTCACTTCAAGCTCATACATGGGAAGAACCCGCGGGGCTTGAAGTTTGCTGGTGTGGAAGTGGTTAAACCACACTGGCGAGGAGGTGACTCTCTGATGCAGATCAATCGAAAAGAAGTAGAATGGATCTACCAATTGGGGACCTTGCAACCGAGTGGTCTGAATATTGAGTACGACCTGAAGCCGTGTCTAGTATAAAGTATAAATAAGAAGTTCTGTCCATGGAAAATAACTAGTAAAAGTTTTCACCTTGTGTTGAGGACCTTCCAGGAAGCATCATACGGAGTGACTGCCTATTGGATAAGTGGATCATGTGATGGGAAAGTGATGAATGGGTAGGGGCGGGGTGGGGTCTGTTTGGAGTAACGTGATAAGAATGGGTGGAGAGATGTAGATTAGTGCGGGTGGAAATGTATAAGGGACATAAGAATAGTTTGAATCTGAATATTGAGTTCGACCTTAACGTTTTAGCATTAAGTATAAAATAAGAAGTATTGTCTATGGAGAATCTACTAGTAAGAACTTTCACCTTGCGTTGAGGACCTTCCAGGAAGCGTCATGCGGAGTGACGGCTGATTGGGCAATTGGATCATGTGATAGGAATTTTATGAATGGGTAGGGGCGGGGTTGCGTCTGTTGGGAGTAACGTGATTAATAGTGGGTGGAGAGAGATTTCGGTGAGTGCGGGAGGAAATGTATAAGAGAGATACTAACGGTTTGAATTAAGAAATTCTCTGAAAAATGCGGAACAATAAGCTGAAAAGGAGGTATACCTAGTATACAAATGCGGTCTAGATAATAAGGATAATAAAATATACAGATGAGGTTGTTTATATTACAAGGCTGCGGCGACATGATAGTGAAAAGCATACCGTACAATTGGAAAAGATCCAACTGAGTTTTGATATATTCGGCGTACGGTTGATATTGCTTTATGGTGAGAAATGTTTTATATTAATTGATATGTCAAATGTATTGTGTTTTACTGATGTAGTTTATTATGTCCTGATTGGGCTATGGCTCCCACAGCTTGAGAATGGGAGATTGGGCTATTTAAAGGGCCCAGCTGTGGACATGCGCAGTTGTCGCCCCTGAGGAAGCCAGAGAGCGAAACCCGGGTCGGGCAGGAGTTTGAATTGATTTTACTGTGACATGCCTGTTATCTACCATTGTCTGTGAGTAGAATAAAACCTTTTTTTATCAACAACTAAGAGGGTACTTCACTATATGCCGGTTATTTAATCCTACAGAGGAGTCGATCAGAAGAAGATCGCACCCCTTGAGAGAGGAGGACGGAGGCTAGTACCCTAATTCTTTCACCTGTGCAGCGTTCGGCTGAATCCAAAGCAGCGCGGTTTCAACCCTCTTATACAGCGGAGCGTACTGCAGACGCTCCTTGCAAATGACCAAGACAGAGATAAGAGCCTAGTGAGGGAGTTAGAAAAAAAGATCTGATCTGACAGGTGGCTGTTTGAATAAACACAAGCAATAGGAAGCGAATAAACGATACAGCAAATGGTACAAACTAAGGCATGTACAACAATCAGCTAGCTGTTAAAGATATACTAAAGTGGCAACATAATAATACACTAACTTTAAAATGTACATTCAAAAAAGTAATGCCAGTTAACCTATTAGGGGATATGGAGTAAATATTCCCATAGGTCTCCTTTACTAGATACTCCCAAAAAAACTAATAAAAACAAGAGGAGATAAATAATATGATAGCAAACTAGGTGACTATTTAAAAAAAATAATTGGGCACTATATATTTTAGGATTATATTATTAAAGGTTAAATGTTATAACAGGCCAGAAACAGGAACTGTATAGCCTTCGGCTACTGAACTTCTTAGGTTTTAGTAGGCTTCAGGAGTAGAGTTATAGGGATTGGGTGGCCTGTAGTAAAAGGACCCCTAATGCCCATAGCGCTCATAACCTTGGAGAGATAATCCCAATACAAGGTGTCAAAGGCCTTTTCAATGTCAAGAGCCAACATAGCCAAGGGGGTATGGGTCCTGTTGGCCTCATGGATTATATTCAAGATTTTTCTGATGTTAACTGGGACCTCTCTGCCTGGTATAAATCCCACCTGGTCTCTATGTATAATGTCTGGTAGCAATTTGTTAAGGCGACGAGCCAAAATAGAAGTGAAGATTTTATTGTCAAGGTTGAGGAGGGAAACTGGCCTGAAATTAGAGGGTAACAAGGGATCTTTATTTGGTTTAGGTATTACAGTAATCCTAGCAGAGAGGCATTCCGAGGGAGGTGTGGTGCCCTGTAATAGATGATTACAATATTGGGCAATATGTGGGGTTAATAAAGGGGCAAACGTTTTATAATAAAGTGCAGATAACCCATCTGGCCCCAGAGCTTTAACCATCTTCAAAGTTTTCATAGTGTATTTCACCACATAGACTAGCCAGTGCATCAGGGGAAACCTGAGGGAGAGATATTGATGTTAGGAAGTCACCCTCCGTGGTCCCCGGGCCTGCCAAGGGCTTGGAATATAATTGCCGATAGAAAGCCTGAAATGTATCATAAATGGTATCGGGGTTAGAAGTAGTGCATGCATTTCGGGTGCAGATTTGGAAGACCTGATTAATCCTCTGCTTGGCTTTTAAATGACAGGCGAGCATCTTATCGGCTTTGTTAGCATATTTATAGTAGCAGGAGGCAGTCCATTGAAGGGCCTTCTCTGTGCAATTGGTTAGCAGCATATTCAGCTGCAGCTTAGTATCTTTTACAGCTTTAAAAAGGTAGAGAGAGAGGTTCCATTGATGTGCTCGTATTAATCTACTCAGCTTAACCTCCAGTGCTATCTGGGTGGAATCCCGTTCTTTTTGTAATCAGGATGCCACTCCCACAAGTCTGCACCGAATAAAAGCTTTATAAGTAAGCCATATTAACATAGTATTGACCTCAGGTGTAGCGCTCTCGGTAATGAAGGTCTGCAGCTCAAATTGAAGCTGATCATATATGGCCGGGCGGGTTAGGAGAGATTCATTCAGTCTCCATGAGTAAGAAGTATAAGTAGGGCCAGTGAAGGTGAACTCCGCCATAGCTACATTATGATCAGACCATGATCATACGATATGCCTACAGTACAGTAGATAGGGCAGGCTAGATGTAGAAGTAAGGATCATATCAATACGGGTATATACCTGGTGAGTTGGGAAGAAGTAGGTTTAACACCTTTGTGTACCATTGTGCTCTCTCCATGTATCAGCTAGGGAAAGGGATTCTAGCACTTGGTGTATTTTAGCCGAATGTGAAGTCTGGCGGGGATGATAGGGGGGCTGGGAGGAACAGTCTAAGATAGGATTGAAGACAAAATTGAAGTCCCCACACCACAGAAGGCTATGGTAAGTGAAGGATTCAATGACCTTCCCCACTTTGGAAAAAAAGGGGATGGGGTCTTCACATTAACTATACATAAAATATCCTCCCTATAAGTACCCACCAATATCACATACCGACCTTCGGGGTCAATAATAGTTTGGGATACAGCTAATTGGAATGAGTTTACAAGCATAGTGATTACTCCCCTACTTTTAGAGGAATATGTGGAAGAGAAGAATCTAGTGTATTGTGGGTGGAGATATTTTGGGTGAGAGGCATGAGTGAAGAGCGACTCCTGCAGGCAGAGGACGTCGGGCGCATGTTTCAGGTAAGTAGAAAAAGCCATTTTCGTTTCTGTGGGGAATTAAATCCCTTTTCATTATGAGTGAGGATTTTACACATAGTATAAAAATATATAAAGAAGCTTGAATGTAGAGGGGCGCCCACCAGCATCTCCCACAGGAGCCCGCCTGCAGCCATCCCCCGACCATGAACTGCAATTATTTAAGGCAACATTCAAAATGTACCCCTGAATTATTATGAAACAAAAAAAGTTAACATAGTGTGCATAAACACTAAACAACTAGGTAAGCAGCTATGCCTATCTTGGCAAGCAATAAAGAGTCTGCCAAATGGAGGGAGGCCTAGGGCATCTTCAGCCACCTGTACCCCCCAAGATGTGGGCAGAGTAGAGGGCAACAAGAAAGTCCATCACGCCGAATCCCTGTATAGAAAAAAAGATAGAAAGGGAAAAAGAAAGTAGTGGGTAGGCCCCCTGGGGTAGCAGAAAAAGGTATAGACTTGCGTCAGTCATTGAAGACTTAGTCCGCTCTTCATCCTTGTAGGCTTGATGGAGTGGATGATGATCTTGAAGGGTCACCTTCCAGGAAACAGGAGAACAGGACGCCGGAGAGGCGGTAACGGGTACTTTGGTCCAGACTTTGGCTAGGCGTTGTGGTCTAGGCGGTGCTGTAGACGGAGCTGAATGCTGCATTGGGATCCCTGCACGTTGAAGTACTATGCATCCTTCTGACTGTGGGTGCGAGAGTTCAGTTGAAAAGTGAGGGCAAAAGGGAACACCCATCTGCAGCGCACTTGTGCATTTGCAGGGCCCGTGTCACCAGTCTCATCTCCCTGCGTCTACGGAGCATGGAGGATGCAAGGTCAGCTTACAGATGGACTGATGATGGAAGACCAGGTAAGTTGGATAAATTCCGAGCTGCCATCAAGATCTGGTCTCTCACCTCAGGATAGTGGAATTTGAGTACTACGTCTCTCGGTAGATCCAGGGAGCGGGGCTTGCCCAGAGCTCTGTGGACCCTATCCATTTGCAGCTGACTTGCTGCAGCTTGGGGAAGTAAAGCTTCAAATAATGTGAGAAGGGAAGTTGGTAAGTCAGAAAAAGTTTCTGGATATCATCGGAGTGTGGAGCGGAGTTCACAGAAGCATGTCCTACTTGCGAGCCGCGCGCATGCACCCCCTTCCCCCTCAATGTGGGGCAGGCTGTAGTTTTTATTGGTATCATTTTGGGGTACATATGAATTTTTGATCACTTGTTATTTATTTTTTGTGAAGGTGGTGTGAAAAAACGCAATTCCGTCATTATTTACTACATTATTTTTTACGGCATTCTCCGTGCGGGATTAGTAACATGATACTTCTATAGATCAGGTTGTTAGGGACGCGGCGATACCAATTATGTGCATATTTTTTTTATGTATCTCATTTCTTTAATGACATAAAATAAACAGATATGAGAAAAGACAATTTTTATTAAATTTTTATTTACATTTTTATTTATGTTTCACTTTTTATTTATTTATCCAGTGGGTCTGATGGCTATACAATGCATTGCAATAGTCATCTATTGCAATGCTCTGTATTATACTTACACTAAGCCTGATCAGACCCTCAGGTAGGGCATTAGGTACAGGGCAGCCCTGACATCCTTGTAAAGTGTCCAGTTGCCATGGCAAACATCGGGCCGCTGCCATCACAGCAGCAGCGGCCTGATAGAAGAGAGAGGGAGCTCCCTCCCTCTCAACCCCATGGTCGGCTACTGACCGCGGCATCTATGGGGTTAAACGGCAGAGATCGGTGCCAGCACCGAATTTATGTGTAGTAGCAGCAGCGTCAGCTGTAAGTTACTGAGCCACTGCCATCACACTGAGGCCGGATGCAGGGGTCATCATGAGGCAATGGGGGGCATTATGGGGGCCATTAAATTATTGGGGGCACAGTGGGTGTCTTGCCTGATTTCAGGCTGTGATCTCCAGCATCTAGATCACAGCCTGAAACAGACATTTTTTTCAATGAAGCGCTCTGATTGGTTAGTCTGCAGTCTGTACAGTTACGTCCTAATGCGTGAAGGGGTTAAAGACATTTCTGACAAAGGTTCAAACGGGGTAGAAGTTAATGCTGTCAAAACAGTATCTAGGTCCCAAAGGGCAACAATGAGCCTAGAAGCCCCTTTAAGGAACCGAATAATCCAGGGATGTTTGGCTATTTTTCCATCAAATGCTGCACTTAAAGATTAAAAATTTACTTAACGTACTGGGACTTAGAACTTTATTAAATCCTGACTGTAGAAATTCACGGATTGATTGAATCGAAAAATTTTCAGGATAATTATTATTTTCTATGCACAAGATACTAGATCTGTTCCAGATCTTAGAATACATTTTAGGCTACTTTCACACCTGCGTTCGGGTGTCCGCTCGTGAGCTCCGTTTGAAGGGGCTCACAAGCGGCCCTGAACGCAACCGTCCAGCCCTAATGCATTCTCAGTGGACGTGGATCCGCTGAGAATGCATCAGTCTGCCAGCGTTCATCCTCCGCTCCGCTCAGCAGACGGACACCTGAACGCTGCTTGCAGCGTTCGGGTGTCCGCCTGGCCGTGTGGAGGCAAGCGGATCCGTCCAGACTTACAATGTAAGTCAATGGGGGCGGATCCGTTTGAAGATGACACCATATGGCTCAATCTTCAAACGGATCCGTCCCCCATTGACTTTCAATGTAAAGTCTGGACGGATCCGTTCAGGCTACTTTCACACTTAGAATTTTTTCTAAGTTATAATGCAGACGGATCCGTTCTGAACGGATACAAACGTCTGCATTATAGGAGCGGATCCGTCTGAGCAGACATCAGACGGACCCGCTCTGAACGCTAGTGTGAAAGTAGCCTTAGATGTTACCATTTTTCTACTACGAAACCCTTGGGGAAGATGTTATTCCAAAGGTTAACTCTTGGAACTGAAAATGGGAAATTTGTTCTGCTAGATGTACTGCTATTCTGCGATATTTCTGAGACATATGGGTACATGATAATAAGCATCTTGAAGGTTTAAAGTGGCCACTAGAAACATAGTTATAAACAGTTAATAGTACCAAGGTTTCCCAATGATTTTGAGGAACTGGGACTATACATTTTTTGTGAAGTAGTTCAATATGTCTTTTTCCAATATTTGTTGTTGACAATGGAACAACGAAATTCTGTATTGGAGTAATTTTGAATACTGGGAGGGGGAGATGAAAATTCATACTGTAACCTCTTTTTCCATTGGGAAGAAAAAGCTTTTAATGTTCCCCATACTTGCAGTCTGGCGTCATTGTTTGGTGGTTTCGGTATTTTGGGGATTAAACCGTAAACCCCTATTTTCTCCTGATGTGGGCTCTTTCCCTCTTTTTAATTTTTTGGACTGAAAGAAGCCACTTTTCTTAAATCTACGAAAGGGGTACTTCCTTTTTGAGTATCTACCGGAAAGGATTTTTTACAGTCAGCAGCTTTTTCTAAAATTATCTCTACATCTTGTCCAAATAAAAGGCCCCCATGGAATGGTAAACTATATAATCTAAGTTTAAATGACACATCTTCTGACCAGGATTTTAATCATAAAGCCCTTCTCTTCGCTACTGAGAGAGCTGAGATTCAAGCCGCCATTCGGATTCAGATGTTGCGTCTGAAAGAAAATCGATTGCTTTTAATAGAAGCAGAAATTAATCCTTTAATGCATCATAAGGGGTATTTTCCTTTAACAAGGATTCCAGCTGTACTAACCACCTTTTCAAAGATTTGGACACCAATGCGGAGGCTAAATTAGGTTTAAAAAGTGCCATTGCCGATTCCCAAGACCTTTTTAAACATGTCTATTTTTTTTTATTATTGGATCTTCTAACGTGCCCATGTTATCAAAGGGAATAGCATTGGCTAATTTTACCAATTTTGTCAAGGATACGTCCACTTTTGGGAAACCAAGCAGAACTATATCCTTGCTGAGTTGTGTATCTAATCCTATGTTGTGTGATACTGCCTGCTGAGCTGTGTATCTAATCCTATCCTGTGATACTGTCTGCTGAGCTGTGTATCTAATCCTATTCTATGTGATACTGTCTGCTGAACGGTGTATCTAATCCTATTCTGTTTGATGCTGTCTGCTAAGCTGTGTATCTAATATCCAACCCTGTGTGATAATGCCTGCTGAGCTGTGTATCTAATCCTATCATGTGTGATACTGTCTGTTGAGCTGTGTATCTAATCATATCATGTGTGATACTGTCTGTTGAGCTGTGTATCTAATCCTATCCTGTGTGATACTGTCTGTTGAGCTATGCATGTTGTCGTGTAGCCCTAGCCTAAAGCTGACTTATAGCAGTGAAGAAAAATGGCTGAGTTGTTATGGAAACCTGTAATAAAACTGTGTGCATGTGGAGACTAAGAGCCCGAGAGCTTCTATTGGCTGATAAGGGACATGTGACTGTGTGCATGGCAATTGGGGGCTTGTATTGGCTAATGCAGGTCATTTTTGGGGAATCTCTCAGGAACGGTACATCCTAGAGAGCTGCGACCCAGTCTAAAACCTTCCCGGACACCTGATGTACCTGTGTGCCAAATTTGGTGAAGATTGGTATATATATATCTTATCTCAAGAAAAAAGGGGGCTGGCAGCACAGTCAAGGTAACAGGCAGGTGGGTACAGCAGCCCAACTGGGGATAAGTAAAACCCTGCATATAGAGAATCTAAAAACGGGCAGCACTCCAGAAAATAAAATGAAAAAATATATGATGAAAGCTGCATACATCATCCTGACATGCGCACTGTCGCATGGGGCACGCCGATGCAGACTATGAGAAACTGGACGCCGCCATACTTCTGTTTTCTCCTCCCTCTTCTCTCCGTTTGATACATCATCTAGTAAGTACTGGTCACTGGACACTAATCATGATATTTATGATAATTTATGTATTTGTATTGAAAATCATGGTTGTTGTAAAGTTTTTTTTGTATATGAAACTGATTTTTAATCATGTATTGTAAACACTTTCACATCAGATATGTATCATGTTGGTATATTTATTACGTGTCACTTTTTAAGTTTTTGATTGACACTTACTTGATTGTAATTTGGCACATTAAGTTTGTTATATATACTTAGCACTTTGTCTTAACACATTGCTTGAGGAAGGCTCTAGCAATGAGCCGAAACGTTGCATTGCCTTATGGGTGAATAATTTCTTTTATATATATACACACACACACACACACAAACATACATATACATCTCTTTCTCTCTTAAACCATCTGCTTACATGCGTCCTGCACCCACTAAGGCTACAATCACACTGGCATTTTTGCTGGATTAGACAGGGTTCAGCAAAAACGCTTCTGTTACTGATACTACAACTAGAGATGAGCGAAACAAAGCTGACAAAGTGTAACTTGATCCGAATTTCAGGAAAAATTTGATTCCCAACAAAAGCAAATTTCCTCGGGTTTCGTGGTAACAAATCACAATTTTTCTAAAATGGCTGCTGCAGGTGTGAGGACATGGAGAAAGGAAATATGTGAAGGCAGGATCACCCAGACTGACATGCATGATGAAGCCAATCAGCAGCCAGCCAGCCCTATGATGTCACACCCCTATAAATACGGCGGCCATCTTAGAGTCAGACATTTTCAAGCGTTCTGAGTGCATGGACAAACGTGAGAAGATGCTAGGGACAGCAACTGGAAAAACCTTATTGTGAAAAAACAAAACAAAAAACAATAAGTGCAGAGAAAGGATATGGAGGGATCATTTCACAGCATTTTTGTGCAGGGAGAGAAGTCCGAAGGCGCTAGAGACAGTGCTAGAAAAGAGATTTACAAGTGCAGGGAAAGATTATTTTGGAATCCAAATAGCCATTATACAGATCTGTCATTCCAGCAATTTGTTCTAGTTATTGGAGTGCAAGAGCTATGTTGAAAAGCCTTTAGTGGCCTATTTTAGTACAAAAAGAAAAATATATACATATTTCACTGATGCAGTTATTTGTGGCGAAAGCATTTAGTGGCCTATTTCAGTACAGAAAGAAAAATATATACGCACTTCACTGATGCAGTTAATTGTGGTGAAAACGTTTAGTGGCCTATTTCAGTACAAAAAGAAAAATATTTCCGTCGCTTTTAGGGTGTTTTAATTTGCTTTTAATTTATTTAGTTCAGCTAAAAGTACATTTTCAGACTGAGAAGTGACAGACCATGCACAGAGGAGTGGCCTAAATGTTTCTGGTGCAGGCAGAGGTCACAGCAGAGTAAGGGGGAGTGGCAGCAGGAGTCGCAGAAAGAGGCCTGAGCTCCCAATGTCATCTAGCGGTCGTGTCTTGACCAGCAACCCAGCGGTTTTTGATTGGTTAACTCTGTCATCCACTCCATCCCAAGTGACATCAGACACCACCAGCCAACAGTCGGTGGATTCGTCAGACACAACCCTTAGTTGGCATGGCCCGGGAGCAGGCTCTGTGCCCTCACCAGTCTTCAACCTGCCTCTGTCCTTTGCTGTTCCCTCAGCCACAGACGTATTGTATTCTCTGGGTTCAGCTCCACTATACAGCGAGGATGAGCTACTAAAGGACAGTCAGCAGCTACTGCCCAGCCAAGATCTGGAGGAGACATTAGCCGCCTCCTCCGCTTCCTCCGATAGGCAGGCAAGTGGTGATGAGGAGTGTGTCGTGGGAAGTGGTGTTGCGAGCGATCAGGCTCCTGACCCAGAGACCGTTGAGGAGGACATCAGTGACGTGCAGACACTACACGATGATGAAGCCGATGGCACTTGGGAGCCAGGTGCAGAAGGGGCTTCAACATAATCAGGAGAAGAGGGTGGCAGCTTGCTCGTGAGGCAGTGGTGGTGCCAGCAAGGTGTTAGCGGAGCTGGGAGTCAGCAGGGTGGCAGCAGTGGGAGGTCGGGAGCCAAACGTGTCCGGGGTAGACCACCTGCTTTGCAGCAACCTACCTGCCCAGAAAGTAGTGGTGCAGGGGTTCACGGAGGCAGCGGCGGTAGCAATCAGTCAGTGCAGACTGTTGGGGCGATAATCACCTACACTGAAGTTTTTTGTTACCCTGCCGGAGTAGGTCAACATGGCCATATGCAGAATCTGTGGGCAGAAGGTGGAAGACAAGGAGGAGAACTGGAAGATGAGGACGACGACATTGGAGCACATGCAATGTGTAGCGAAATGGGTGGTTTTTCTACTCAGCTGCCAGGACAGTAGGAGCAGCCATAGGAGCTACAGGGTGATGAGGAAGACTAGACAGAGGACCCAGACACATCATGGCAGTATGCAGTGGAGATGGAGGCAGGGAGTCCCTCCGAGTCACTAATAACTACTTAGTTTTCTCTTAAGGTGTCAGGATGCGAAATAGGTCAACGTGGCCAAATGCAGAATCTGTGGGCAGAAGGTGGAAGACAAGGAGGAGAACTGGAACTGGAAGATGAGGAGGACGACATTGGAGCACAGGCAATGTGTAGCGAAATGGGTGGTTTTTCTACTCAGCTGCCAGGACAGGAGGAGCAGCCAGAGGAGCTACAGGGTGATGAGGACGACTAGACAGAGGACCTAGACAGATCATGGCAGTATGCAGTGGAGATGGAGGCAGGGAGTCCCTCCGAGTCACTAATAACTACTTAGTTTTCACTTAAGATGTCAGGATGCAGTGTTTTACTCAATAAAATCAATTAATGTCCCATGGACAAAATTACACCTCTTAATCCTGCACCTGTTTATTAATAAAACTTAGCTTTTATTTATTCTATCTAATATATTATTAAAGAGTGCTTTTAAAATTTGCCAGCTAGTCTCAGCCTGCACTTCTAAATGTTGTTTCAGTTCCTACTCTAATATTCTAGCTAGGACTGTGACATTGTTAACATTGCTGGCTGCGCACTGCCAGTATAGTTTGTAGGTACAATGTATCTTTTACTAGTTATGGAGTCACTTGCACAAATGGCACAATGCATGCTCACTTGCTTGCGTAGTGACAGCCGAATTGTCACCATTCAGCAGAGGGATGACTTCTGGCTCTCCACCTTGTTGGAACCTCGCTACCGGTCCACAATTGTGGCCTTTTTTTTTTTTTACACCCACTGAGAGGGAGGGCAAACTGAACTTCTATAATGACATCCTATTTAGTCAGTCTGCCGGCTGACTATCTGCGCCACCATCCATCCTCTTGCAGGTCTGACCGGGAAGGGGGGGGATAGGGGGGCCTCCGCGCTCACATTCCACTGCTATGGCTGCTGGGGAGGGGTGGCAGGAGCAGTACCTGCTCCATTAGCAGCAGCCTGAGTCTACAGTCGCTGATGAGTAGCTTTCTTCACACGCATAGTGAAGAAATTACTCACCAGCAGCAGCAGGTAGACCTGGAGTAGGACCTGAACCAGCAGTTGGTGGCATACTTGAACAGCACCCTGCCAACCCACATTGAAGATCCACTGGACTACTGGGCTGCCAAACTAGATTTGTGGCCGCTACTAGCGTTTGCCCTGGAAAAGCTGTCCTGCCCGGCCAGTAGTGTGACATCAGAGCGGGTGTTTAGTGCGGCGGGGACCATAGTTACCCTAAGGAGAACTCGCCTGTTCGCCCAAAATGTGGAGAGACTGACCTTTGTCAAGAAACAGGCATGAATCAGCCAGGATTTCCACCCACCAATTCCTGATGCATCAGACTAGATCATCCATGGTGCCACACCAACACTTTGAAAAGAGAGATCGGTTTCTTCTGGCTACCTACCTCAGCTACTATTCTGATGCTGCCAACCACCTGATGCCACACATCTGATGCCAAGTTCTCCTCCTTTCAGCCACCCACAGCCCTACTATGTCACCGGGTAACTTTGCGGTCTCCTGATGCAGCTGCTGCTGCCATCTCCACACTATGTCACCTTGCCACTCTGTGGTGTCCTGATGCTGCTGCCTTATCCACAATATGTCACCTGTCAGAAGGAAGGAAAAATGAGATGCACATCTGTCTGTGTAGCAGCTGTAAGGCCTGTATGGCCCCCATCAGAATTGGCTTATGATTTGGTAGCCAAAAGCAGGAGTGGGTACAAAACACAGAAGACATGCAAATATTCCATTCACGTGTCATCTTTGTTTTAGTTCCACTCACTGTTTTTTTTAGCATTAGCAATACTAATGGATTATTGAGCAAATACTGACCAAGTGAAGGCGTATGCTCCACATACTGGATCCATTTTTTGTGGGTTATTGTTCTGACGGATCAGAGGAAGGGCGAATTAATCAGTGACGTCAACACAAACTTACTGCTGACACCCTCTCCACTCTGTCAGGGGGGGGGCTCTACTTGAATAAGTGTTTAATAGAACAGATTCTGTAGACATCTATGTGGAATCAGCTGGCGACGGTATAAAAGGAGTACGCTTCTTCTTGGTGCTAACATCGACCTGTAAGGCAGAGTTATTTGGTCAGTTTTAGCCCCGAGACTGTCCAAATAAGTGAAGTGTGCAGTGATTCTAAGAGCGACGCCTGTCATCTGCATGTCATACGGACTCAGTATTATTGCATTACCAACGCAGACTCCCTACGCGTGTTACTGCAAGGCACAGTGTGCTACACCACTATAAAGGCCAAAAGCGAACTGGCGAATAAAAATTTAGAAAAATTCACTCATCTCTACAACCATCTGCATCTGTTATGAACGGATCCAGTTATATTATCTTTAACATAGCAAAGATGCATCCGTTATTAACTCCATTAAGTGTCAATGGGAGACTAATCCATTTTCTATTGTGTCAGATAGTGTCAGAGTTAAACGACCCCAATGACTTGCATTGTGGGTCATGACTATTCAGACTTACTCCGCATTCCATGACGGAAAGAAAACCGCAGCTGGCTCGGTGTTTGGCAATTTCTTAGCGCTTTTTGAAAGGCTGCAGAGCAGCCAATCAACAAGCATTTCACTGTGTGACCTTAGAAGCCATCACAGCCATACCTACTAATGGTATGGCTGTGACTGGCCAGTGCAGCATGTGACCCAGCCTCTATATAAGATGGAGTCACGTAGTGCTGCACGTCACTCTGCTGTGCTTAGTGTAGGGAGAGGATGCTGCTGTGAGGGAGAGAATAGAACAGAATCTGTTATCAGAATTCAAATTGAACTCTACATAGATTTATTTGTGTCGGTGCAGTGCACAATCTTTTTACCCTGCCCTGAGCCCAGTGACAGAGAAAAATTACTTTTTTAACGTTTGTTAGTTAGGTGGGTGGGTGGCGGCCATTTTATGGAAGCTCAGTGCACCAGCACAGCATCTGTGCTTTTGTGACGTTCAAACACACCCTTTTTGTGCAAAATACATAATTTTACAGCTCTTGCTGCATCTGCACGTGTGAAATTCAAGCGTTATATACAGCTTTCATATTCTGTTATAAAAAAAAAAAAACACCCATTTTGGACAAAAAACTTAATTTTGCAGCCTTTGCTGCATATGTCATTGTGAGATACACCCTTTAGATACTGTGGTTCTATTCTGCTATTAATAAAACACCCATTTTGGACAAAAATCTTTAATTGCGGCCTAGTCTACATATGTACGTGTGAGAGACACACATTAGATACTGTGGTACTATTCTGCTTTTAGAAAAACAACCAATTTGGGAAAAAATATTTAATTGCGGCCTAATCTGGATCTGTACGTGTGAGATACACTCTTTACATACTGTCGTTCTATTCTGCTATTTGAAAAACAGCCATTTTGGGCAAGATCCTAAATTTGAGAAATATGAGGGGAGCATCAAATAAGGGACATGGCCCAGGTCGTGGTGATGCTGGTGGAGCTCCTGTTGCAGGGAGAGCATGTGGTCGATCTGTGCCACTTACACGCACAAGTGAAACCCCTTCCTCAGGTGCGAGTAGGCGACAGAACCGGCAGTGGTATTTGGTCGGGCGTAATATGGCTCTACGAATGGTGATGCCAAAACAAGTACAGGCGATAGTAGATTGGGTTGCTGACAGTGCCTCCAGTTCATTCACATTGTCTCCCACCGTCTCCTGCTGAAAGATCAGAGTTGGCACCTGCAGCCGATGTCCATCAGTCTTTTACCTTACCCCCTTACAAATCAGCCAAGCAGTCTGAGCCCCAAGTCATGCAGCAGTCTCTTCTGCTTTTTGATGACTCTGTTAGTAGGGTTCCCAGGGCCATCCACCTAGCCCTGCCCCAGAAGTGGAAGAGATTGAGTGCACCGATGCCCAACCACTTATGTTTTAAGATGAGTACATGGGAGACCCAGAGGTGCCAACTGCTGGGGCTTTCAAAAGTGTGCGGACCGAAAAGGAGGGCAAGGGTGAAGACTGGGTGGAAGATGATGTGGAGGACGATGAGGTCCTCGACCCCACATGGAATCAAGGTCATGCGAGTGACCTGTGTAGTTCGGAAGAAGAAGCGGTGGTTGCACAGAGCCACCAGCACAGCAGAAGAGGGAGCAGGGTGCAAAAGCGGAGCGGCCGTCCCCTAGACAGTACGCCTGCTACTGCCCACCACAGCAAGGGACCGAGCACACCAAAGCCAGCTCCAAGGAGTTCCCTGGCATGGCAGTTCTTCAGACAAAGTGCCGACGACAAGACACGAGTGGTTTGCACGCTGTGCAATCAGCGCCTGAAACGAGGCATAAACATTGTCAACCTGAGCACAACCTGCATGACCAGGAATCTAAGTGCAAAGCACGAGCTGCAGTGGAGTAGACGCCTCAAAAACCAAGAAAGGTCTCTGGCTCCTCCTGCTTTCTCTACTGCTGCAGTCTCGGCCTCTTCATCCACCTCTGGAGTGACAGTGCCACCTGCCACCCCGCAAACAGAGGATCTGACAGCAACACCACCATCTGGGTCGCCAAGCATCTCCACAATTTCCCACGGAAACGTTCAGCTCTCAACACTGGAGCGGAAGAGGAAGTACCCCCCTACCAACCAGCGATCACTGGTCCTGAATGCCAGCATTTCTAAATTACTGGCCTTTGAAATGCTGGCATTTTGTCTGGTGGAGACAGAGTTTTAAAGTCCTTATGGCGGTGGCTGTCCCACAGTACGTCGTGCCCAGCCGCCACTACTTTTCCAGGCAAGCCATCCCTTCCCTGCACAACCAAGTCGGGGCCAAAATCAGGTGTGCACTGCGCAACGCCATCTGTGGCAAGGTGCACCTCACTACGGATACGTGGACCAGTAAGCATGGTCAGGGATGTTATATCTCCATAACAGCACACTGGGTAAATGCAGTGGCGGCTGGGCCTGAGGCGGATAGCAGTTTGCCGCATGTCCTTCCACCACCGAGGATTGCAGGGCGCTTCAGTTTGCCTCCTGTTGCTTCCTCCTCCTACTCCGCTTCCTCATCCTGTCAGCCTAACACCTTCACCACCAACTTCAGCACAGCCAGGGGTAAACGACAGCAGGCAGTTTTAAAACTTATCTGTTTGGGGGACAAACCCCACACCACGCAGGAGCTGTGGACGGGCCTTGAACAACAGACCGATGAGTGGTTGGTGCCAGTGAGCCTCAAGCCCGGCCTGGTGGTGTGCGATAATGGGCAAAATCTCGTAGCAGCTATGGGACTAGACGGTTTGACGCACATCCCTTGCCTGGCGCATGTGCTGAATTTGGTGGTGCAGAGGTTCCTTAAAAATTACTCCGATATGTCAGAGCTGCTGCATAAAGTGCGGGCCGTCTGTGAGCGATTTTGGCGTTCTCACCCTGCTGCTGCTCGCCTGTCAGCGCTGCAGTGTAACTTCGGCCTTCCCGCTCACCGCCTCATATGCGACGTGCCCACAAGGTGGAACTCCACCTTGTACATGCTGGCCAGACTGTGTGAGCAGCAGCAGGCGATAGTGGAGTTTCAGCTGCAGCACGCACGGTAAGTTGCTCTACGGAACAGCACCACTTCACCACCAATGACTGGGCCTCAATGCGAGACCTGTGTTCCTTGCTGCGCTGTTTCAAGTACTCCACCAACATGGCCAGTGCCGATAACGCCGTTCTCAGCATTACTATCCCACTTCTATGCCTCATTGAAAAAACGCTGCTGGCGATGATGAAGAGGATGTGGAGGAAGAGGGATCATTTCGTAGGGTTTCCGGCCAATCATTCACAAGTGGCTCCGAGGGTGGGTTCCTGTACCCACAAACGCCAGGTACAAAATTGTCCATTCAGGGCACAGTTCTGGAGGATGACGAGGTGGAGGATGAGGAGATGGAGGAGGAGGAACCTTGTTCACAGCAGGGTGGCACCCAGACAAGCTCATGGCCATCACTGGTGTGTGGCTGGGGGGATACAGAGGACACAGATGATACACCTCCCACAGAGGACAGCTTTTCGTTGCCTCTGGGCAGCCTGGCACACATGAGCGATTACATGCTGCAGTGTCTCCGGAATGACCGCTGAGTTGCCCACATTCTAACTTGTGCTGATTACTGGGTGGCCACGCTGCTGGATCCCCGTTACAAGGACAACATACCGTCCTTAATTCCGTCACTGGAGCGTGATCGTAAGATACGCGAGTACAAGCGCACACTGGAAGACACGCTGCTGGTGGCATTCCCACCTGAGAGCGGGGCACAGTGGAAGCACAAGGCTAAGGCAGAAGAGGATGAAGAGGTCGCCAACGCATCTGGGGCACCGCCAGCACCTCAGAAGGCAGGGTTAGCATGGCCGAAATGTGGAAAAGCTTTGTCAGCACGCCACAACAACCAGCACCACCAGTTGATATGGAACGTCTTAGCAGGAGGCAGCATTTCAGCAACATTGTGGAGCAGTATGTGTGCACACGCCTACACATACTTAATGATGGGTCTGTCCCCTTCAACTTCTGGGTTGTATTTTGGATATTTCACAGTCTTTTGGAGTGTACCCTAATAAAAAATAAAAATACAATTTAAACCAAAAACCAGTGTTTGCTACCTCGTCCTCCTCCACCGCTGCTTCCACTTACATGGCTACGTCCACCGCCTCCTCAAACTACAACTCCATATGGACCTCCATTTCATAAATCAAGTTTAATTTTTTTAATTTGTACGTATTTTATTTTGTCATTTCACTAATTTGTCTGTTACATTTTAGGGTAAAATTCAGCAATTTTTGGGTGTGATATACCACTGCTATACCTAGTAGACAGTTTAAAAAAATTCACTAATTTGTCTGTTACATTTTCGGGTGAGATTAAAGGGGTATTCCCATCACAATAATCACAGTTTAATCTGTTAATAGGGTGCCAATGATCATTTTTGTAAATATATTGTATAAGCAAATTCCCACCCTTCTTGATCAAATTCTTTCCCTCCTACCTCATTGTTGTCCTCTGGTCTCCCATACTTACGGACACAGCTGCCTGCGCAGATGAACCACATGCATCCAGTGGCCGGCCTCTCAATTCATTCATGAACGAGCACGCCGTCTGAAACAGAGCCGCGCATGCTCTGTTTGCAGGGCAGACTTCAGAGACTCTGTAAGGACCTTCTGACGTCACAATATCACGTGACATCCCTAGGTCACGTGGGTCGGCAGCCGAAGCTCTCTGTTATCACAGGCACCGGCCGAATGTTTACAGAGTAGGAAGGTCTTCTGCACTGAGAGGGGAGAGCGTCTGAAAGTGCTGGAGAGGTGGATGTAACTACTGAGGAGGGGTTGAGAATTGTATGTAGGTGGGGGATTCTGTGTGGGACTGTATGCTGGGGGGAGGGAGCTGTGTGAGAATATATACTGGGGGGGTGGATGTGTGGGATTAGATGCTGGGGGGGCTGCTGTGTGAATGTACCCTTACCCATAGTAAAATAACTACACAGATCGGATGCACAGAAATCCAGCATATTATTAATATGCAAATAAATCTCAGCATACAATCCCACACACAACTCCCCCTCCCCCCCTCAGTATAATTCAACAAGACATCCCCCCTTCATACAATCTCACACAGCCCCCCCCCCCCCCCTCCATACATTTTAGCACCCCAGAAGCGGTTCAAAGAAGACATATGTAGCAGAGCTGTATGTCAAGTGATTCAAACACAGTGCTGGTACTGGAGAGGTAGACAGATGTAGCAGTGCTGTATAAGAAGCGGTTCAGGGAAGACTGATGTAGCAGAGCTGTATCAGAAGCGGTTTAGCCACAGTGCTGGTAGGGGACATGGGTAGACAGATATAGCAGAGCTGTATATGAAGCGGTTCGGGAAGACAGATGTAGCAGAGCTGTATCAGAAGCGGTTTAGCCACAGTGCCGGTAATGGACTGGGGAAGACAGATGTAGCAGAGCTGTATAAGAAGCGGTTCAGGGAAGACTGGTGTAGCAGAGATGTATATGCAGAGATGTATATAAAGCGATTCAGGGAAGACTGGTGTAGCAGAGCTATATATAAAGCGATTCAGGGAAGACTGGTGTAGCAGAGCTGTATATAAAGCGATTCAGGGAAGACTGGTGTAGCAGGGCTGTATAGGAGGTGGTTCAGGCACAGTGGTGGTGGGAGAGAGAAATAGACAGATGTAGCAGAGCTGTATGTAAATCAGTTAAGCCACAGTACTAGTGGGGGAGGAAAAGACAGATGTAGCAGAGATGTATATAAAGCGATGCAGGGAAGACTGGTGTAGCAGAGTTGTATATAAAGCGAATCAGGGAAGACTGGTGTAGCAAAGCTTTATAGGAGGAGGTTCAGGCACAGTGGTGGTGGGAGAGAGAAATAGACAGATGTAGCAGAGCTGTATATGAAGTGATTCCAGGAAAGTGCTGATATTGGTGAATAATACAGATGTAGCAGAGCTGTAAGAGAAGAGATTCAGGGAAGACAGAGCAGAGCTGTATATGCATATATACAGATAAAAGGTCTAAGGTTTATACATAACTGTAGTAGAGCTGTATTGGATAAAAATCTGCGTCAGTGGGGGATGGTCATGTTTTAAGGGCGTCAAAAGCACAGATCATACGGCTACTGGCTGACAAGCTTTTGAACTAATGTATAGTAGTGAATTATTGTTTAGCTGCACAGAATGGGTTTGTAAAAGATAAGGCTACTTTTACACTGGTGTTTTAGCTTTCCGTTTCTGAAATCCGTCAGGGCTCTCACAAGTGGTCCAAAACGGATCAGATTTGCCCTAATGCATTCTGAATGGATAAGGTTCCGCTCAGAATGCATCAGTTTGCCTCCGTTCCATCTTCATTCCACTTTGGATGCGGACACCAAAACGCTGCCTGCAGTGTTTTGGTGTCCGTCTGACGAAACTGAGCGAAACTGATCCGTTCTGACACACAATGTAAGTCAACGGGGACGGATCGGTTTTCTATGACACAGTCTGACACAAAAAACGGATCCGCCCTCCATTGACTTTCAATGGTGTTCAAGACGGATCAGTCTTGGCTATGTTATAGATAATACAAACGGATCCGTTCTGAACGGATGCAGACTTTTTTATTATCTGAACGGATCCGTCTGTGCAGATCCATGACGGATCCACACCAAACGAGAGTGTGAAAGTAGCCTAAGACAAGTTCTGTGTGTAAAACTGTATTAGCGTCCATTAACACGTCTAAGTGTTTTGCGGATCCGCAAAACACGGAAACCTGCAATGTGCGATCTGCAATTTGCGGACCGCACATCACACACACTATAATAGAAAATGCCTTTTCTGGTCCGCAATTGCAGACAAGAATAGGACATGTTCTATTTTCTTCAGGAACAAAATCGCGGATCCCGAAAAAACAGATGTGATCTCGGAAATGCGGATTCGCATCCGTTCCAGCCCCATTGGAAGTGAATGGGTCTACAAATTTTGGAACAAATGCGGATCCAAATTACGGACGTGTGAATGGACCCTAAGGTCATACGAGTGTATTACTGTAGTGCAGCGGCGGCATGAAGCGCACGGCATCATAGCAACCAATGACGCCGTGCGCCTCTGCTGTCAGCAGGAATCCAGGCCGGGATACCACGGACCGCTCACGGCTGTGTGCATTCGGCCTTAGACTGCAGGACAGAACATGTTACTGTCTACTAAGGTCACTGACCATGGCTCTGAGTGATGATTCCCCAGCAGGGGGGAGGGGCCTCACACACACTGCAGGCTGCCAGACTGAAGACTCATCCTCTTCACATGAACTAGCATGCAAGGACTGAGTTTTCAGTGTGATGTCATAAGGAGGCGTGGCCGGCCTTCACTCAAACTACCTAAGCCCGCCCAGCCTTAGCAGCAGGAAACCATGAAGTGAACAGCAGAGCTGGCTGCAGGAAAGGATGAAAGAGCAAGATGGGAATAGCCCTATAATCAATTTTTGGCTGTGATATACCCCTGCTCTACCTAGTAGACAGGTTAATACATTTCACTCATTTTTCTGTTACATTCTTGAGTTGATATTTTACAATTTTTGACGTGAATAAACCCCTGCTCTGCATAGGTGACAGGGACAGAAATTTCAAAAATTCGTCTTTATTTGCCACTTTCCTTCGATCCTTCTACTTTAATAATTTGTCCCATTGCAGCCATTGACTTCCCTTGGATGAGGTCTCCCTTTCTCACGGTCCCTCTCTGGCGTGGAACTCTGATTCGCGCTAACCGTGATCAACATGGTAGGCGCAGAAAAGAACATCGAAAGTTGATAGAGCAGATATCCAATTGGATTGTGAACTTCACGGGGACATGCGACATGGTGGGGCAGAATGTGTGCACACGCCTACACGAACTGACTGATGGGTCTGCTCCCTTCAACTTCTGGGTCTCCCAATTGGGCACATGGCCTGAGCTTGCCCTTTACGCCTTGGAGGTGCTGGCCTGCCTTGCAGCCAGTGTATTGTCTGAACGTGTGTTTAGCACGACTGGAGGGGGTTATCACAGGTTATATTTCCCAATGTTTTGGGGTGAACCTTAATTTAAATAAAATTAATAAATTTAAAACCAAAAAGCAGTGTAGGCTACCTCCTCCTCAACCACCGCCGCTTCCACCTATACCACCACATCCACCGCCTCCTCAACCTCCTACTCCATATGGACCTCGTCCTCCTAGATCAAGATTATTATTTTTAATTTTTACGTATTTTATGTTAAAGTAATTTCCCTATCCACTTTTGTTTGCAGAGCACTTGCCATGCTCTTAACCACATTTTGATGCCATTTGCAGCCTTCTAGCTCTTTCTATGACATTTTTACAGACATTTTAGTGCTCAAAAGTTCGGGTCACCATTGACTTCAATGGGGTTCGGGGTCAAGTTTGGGTCCCAAACGCAAACTTTTTTGTGAAGTTCGGTCGAACCCGAACATCCAAGTGTCCGCTCAACTCTACTCCTGACCTATCGCCATCAACATCCTCTGTAGTCATGACCTGTCAGTCCAAAAGAACAATCATTGATGACATTCATCATTCTGCAACCTTGCGTCAAACATTTCATGTCTGAATAAGGCCTCTTTCACACTTGCGTGTGCGGCCAGTGGTCGTGCTGCGGCCCGCAAAATGCGGGCCGCAATGCATGAGCACAGTCCGTGGGGCAGCCGCAGTGGATCTGGCCGTTGCGCAAAAAGATAGGACATGTTCTATCAAACGGAACGGAAGTACGGGTCGAAACCCCACTGCTTCCGTAGGGTTCCGTTCCGCACCATTCCGCATCTCCGGAATGCCCACGGAACTGCACCAGTGTATTGCGGCCCACAATTCGGCAACGGGCCGCACACGCCATTGTGAAAGAGGCCTTAGTCTGTGATTTAACTGCTGCTAATTTGATGGCCGTCATTCAAATGAATTATTCTTATCGATGATACTGATGAATTGCATTCTTATTAATTATAATTATGCATTATGTAGTTTTACTAAACCATTTCAATTTATTATTTATTTTATTTTTTTTCAAGGAAAAATAAAATATTTTACATGCATGAATAGTCATAAAAAAAAAACAAGCACTTTAGAATTCATCTCATAATTCCTTTGGATAAAATCAACAGCAAAATGCATAGGTTCTAGCCAAAGGACAAATTTTCAATACTACATTAATATTTATTTTCCCCCCTTTTTTACTCATTAACTAACCACCACCCCAATTCCGTCTTCTTTTCCTTCCCATTGCAATGCGTCCCTAATCCCCACGTAACCAAACGGGGGAAGGGAGGGATGTGGGGGGTACAGGCAGGGGCAAACCCAAATTTTAAGCTCTAAAAACAGGAACCATTTCCCTCAAACTTCCAGCATGACCAAATCTTACTCCATTTTCCCCCATTATTTCTTTCCCTATATAAGATATTTTCATAGCTTTTCACCTTGTTGACAGAGTTTAGCCAAGAATTGAGCTTTGGAGTATTTTGTGAAAACAAAACTTGTGTAATCAACAATGTAGCCAAGAACATTATTCTAATCAGGAGTATATTTTTATATTTGGGACACTTCACTTTGGAAAAATCGTTTAATATCCAGCACTGTGCTGTAAACGGGATCACCACCCTGAGTTTTTGGGTTTTAAACTTATAGAAAGAACCCCAATATGCTTTTAATTCTGAACAGGACCAAAACATGTACAAGTAATCAGCCCCCGGAGAGTCACACCTTAAATCACATTTATTCAACCATAACGTGACATATACTCTATGTAAAATATTAAATTGTACCAATATGTGATTAGAGTTGTGAGATACTAATCTTAAATTTGCAAATATATTTTCCCATTCATCTAAAGCAATCATCGGGCAATCCGCTCCCCAAGCCCTTTGGCCAGGGGAGCAGGTCTTCTTTGGCCAGGGGAGAGTGTTTTAATTAGTAATTTATCTTTACCTCTGGACCGGATTCCCCATCACATCATTCAAAGGTGTACAAATGTCTATTTCCAACAGGGACTTATCTTTTACCCTAGACAGTGCTGAACGTAACTGAAAATACCTAAACCAACTTAAATTACCTAAGTTCCCCCTTTGAACTAACAAGGAGAACGGAAGTACCTCTCCATTCCTCACCACCCGTGACGCATACAAAAAAAATATTTGCCAAAACTGATCCACAGATAGTTTAAAAAGGTCCTGTAAAAAATTATACCAAATGGGAGTACAAGAGAGAGATCCCTTTATCCCCAACCATCCTCTAATAGTGGCCCAAGATCTAGAGAGTAGCTTTCCAGCCACTCTATAATCATGTTCAACATTAATCGCCCAGATTCTAACAAAGTAAATATATTATCATATGGAGATTGTCTAACTAAGGTCTTACACAGGGGACTTTTCTCCCATTCACAGTACAGCCATAACTGCTCAGCTATAAAATAGCCCTTGAAGTAGGGGAGATTTAACCCTCCCTGCTCCATCGGCTTCAATAGATACTCCAATTTTAACCTTACCCGTTTTCTTCCCAAAAGTAAAAAGTTACTAATTCTCTCAATTAATTTAAAGAGCTCATCCTCGATCCATATTGGGAAATTCCTTAGAACGTAGAGAAGTTGGGGTAAAACTACCATCTTTACTAAGGATATTCTATTTGCTCTAAACAAAGGAAGTCAAAGCCATGTCGCGATTTTAGATCTCAATTTACCGATCAATGGGATCAAATTAAGCTGTATAAAATCCACAATATTAGGGGATATCATCATTCCCATTTAGCATCCTCAAAGATCCCCCACTAGAAAGTTCAAAACTATCCAATAAGCATGAGGGTAGTTTTTGACCAATTAATAACCGAAACAGAAACCACCCCAAAGGAATTGAACGTTTGAATAATTCCTGGCAGGGTTATATTAGAGTGATCTATAAAAAAAAATCATAATTTCTTGCCTAACACTAACAGCTAAGGGCTCAATATAGATGTCAAACAATAATTAGGAAAGTGGGCAACCTTGACGGGTATCTCTAGTCAAAATGAACCTATCAAGGTATTATTCTTGTATATTATTTATTTCATTTATTTATTTGTTGACGACGGCTTTTTATATAAAGGCCGTAAATGAGAATCCCTCATTCAGGCCTTTTGGGCTCAGGGTTTTAAGCCTGTATATCCACCTGGCCTCCTCCTGAAGTAATTTTTGGTCCAAATAACCTCCTTGTTCTGCCCATATTGCTCATAGTAAATGTGTGCAATGTGCGGTTACAGATTATATTGCAATGTTAGTTTGACGTTGCTGCCTTCTAGTGGTCAGAGTTAGGTATTATTTTGCCAGAACTTTACAGGAAGTGGTCTTTTCCTTTAACCTGGAACAGTATTTCCTCCATTTCATGACTGCTCCTGGATCTAGCAGACTGCATGCAGATGAGCTCTTGATCTATTCCTGGACTAATGATGGAATTTTCTGTGAGTACTCTCACTGATGGAGTGAGGCTGCTGTATTATGTTTAATGTACTGACATAGGTTTTGTTTATGCTTATGTTGTAGTTTTACAAAGTTATTCAGAAAAAAGAATACATACAGATCTGATGTCTCACGTCTCTTTACTTCTGAATTATTGTTAAGCTGTCTGACTAGTGTTATACAACAGTTCAATAACACGAAGCAGAACAGTAAAAAGACACCCACGTGGCGGTCTGGAATAAACTGAGACGCCATTACAGCAACATGAGTCTAAGATCTGGAACAAAGTACCAAGCTGATGACATGCTACCGCCGACACAGCAAGGCAGGGAGAACATTCCCAGTGCCCAGCAAGACGACACGCAGTTGCATGTGTCCAGATCTTCACGGGCTAGCAAGATGTCCTCAGCAAGTTCCTCAGCAGTTAGAGCTCGTGCTAAGGCAGAAGCTGCCCGCGTCCAGCTACAGTACGGAGAAAAAGAAGCCATGATGATGCAGGAGTTAGCAGCAAAGAAAGCTGCCCTAGCACAAGAGGAAGCAGCTAGGGAGGCTGCCATAGCACAAGAGAGAGCAGCTAGGCAAGCTGCCATAGCACAAGAAGAAGCGTAAATATTATCAAAATAGCTCATCCTGCAGCGACAGACTGCAGCTGCTGAAGCAGAGGCCGCTGCCTACATGGGAACAAGTCGGTCAGGAAGGGAAAAATCATATAAAAACTCAGAGGTTCCGAAAAAAAATATTCTCTGCAGTTCGTACAAGTGAGTACATCCAGAACCTTACTGATGCGCATACAAAGGAACAGTCTCTTAAACCTGAAGCAAAGGAATTCAGGCCAAGATCAACATACCCCCTGAGCAGGCTCAATGAACCACATGAGGTCAGCGGCTGCCAGCAAACCAAGAATGAAGCACCAGAAACCCCTAAGAACAAAAAACAAGGGTTCCCATCACCTCAACCTATAGATTACATGTGTAAACAACAATGTGCAGTGGATGTCAAATATCTAATCCGCAAAGAAATGGTTAGCTCAGGCTTTCTCCAATTTGATGACTGTCCTGAAAACTACTAGGCATGGAAATCTTCCTCTCTGAATGCCACTGAAGGTCTGAACTTATCACCAGCAGAAATGCTTAATTTATAATTTGATAAAATGGTTTGGCACCGAGTCAGCAGAGCATGCTAAGAGGATTAGAAGAGCAAACCTGTTCAACCCTGCAGCAGGACTCAACATGACCTGGAAAAGACTAAAAGAAACATATGGATCCCCAGAGGTAATAGAAGGAGCACTGTTGAAAAAACTGTAAGTCTTCCCCAAGGTGGGCTACAGAGACAACGTGCGGCCACAAGAACTAAGTGATCTTCTACTAGAGATAGAATATGCCAAAGAGGATGGCTACTTGCAAGGACTTTCGTATCTAGATACAGCTAGAGGCACTAATCCCATAGTAGAGAAACTACCCTCAAATCTGCAAGACAAGTGGATGTCTGTGGGAGGTAAATTCAAAGAAGATTATAGAGTCGCTTTTCCCCCTTTCTCTGTGTTTTCCAGGTTTGTCCGACAGCAAGCGAAAATCCGAAGAGATCCCAATTTCGCCTTCACCACCAGCGGCAATCAATCACACAGACCTGAGAGACCTCACAGTAGGACCTCTGTATCCACACACAAAACAGCTGTACCTTCAGAAGTCTCAGACTACCAAAGCACCCAAAAGGTACACACCACAGAAAACTCTGATAGACATTGCCCAATACACAAAAAAAAACACATCCACTAAAGAAATGCAAAGGCTTTAGAAGCAAACCCATTGCAGAGCGGATGTCCTTACTTAAACAAAACGGCATCTGTTTCAAGTGCTGCGGATCTACTTATCACATTGCCAAAGACTGCAAAATACAAGGAGAATGTACAGAATATGGCAGTGAGAGACACATAGCAGCTTTGCACCCTGGCCCTGCTCCTGCCCCACTAGAGACTGTAAAACCCAGGAAAGATCAGGGCAGGGAGCAAAAAGGGACCCCACTCTCCTCAGTAATGTCTAATTGCACTGAAATATGTGGACAAGGCAAAAGTGCCCGATCATGCACTAAAATCTGTTTAGTGACTGTGTATTCCACTGGCAAGAGAGAAAGGACAGTGAAAATGTATGCAGTGCTAGATGAACAGAGCAACAGATCTCTTGCAAAGTCAGATTTCTTTGATATCTTTAACCTTAAGGCAAGTGCAGTTCCAAACACTCTAAGGACATGGGCAGGGACAATTGAAACCACAGGGAGAAGAGCTACTGATTTTACCATTAAATCCTTCAATAACAAAGTGCAGTTCCCACTTCCTACCCTAATAAGGTGTGGCATGATACCTGATGACAAAACAGATTCCCTCTCCAGAGGTAGCCCATCACCACCCTCACCTCCGCTCAATTGCTCACCTTATCCCAGCTGTTGAGCCAGATGTTTCTATCCTTCTACTTCTTGGGAGAGACATCCTTCAGGTACACAAGGTGCGCCAGCAAATCAATGGACCTTATAATGCCCCCCTATACACAGACACTGGACCTAGGGTGGATCATTGTAGGAGAAATTTGCCTGGGGACAGTGCACCAGCCTGACAACATCAACACTTTGAAGACATCTGTGTTAGCAAATGGACACACATCCCTTCTCAGTCCCTGTCACAACAGCTTCGTTGTCAAGGAAAGCTTTGGCAGGTCAACACAACACTGACTCTTCTACACTATATGGTAAAGAAATAGTCAATTCCAACATCGAGACAGACAATCTAGGGATTACAGTGTTCCAGAAAACTAAAGATGATGATAAACAGGCCCTCTCTATAGAGGATCAGAGCTCCTTGCAGATTATGGATAGAGAGGCTTACCAAGATGACAATCACAGTTGGGTGGCCCCTCTACCCTTTCGCACACCCAGACGTGTTTTGCCTAGTAACAGGGAGCATTCACTCAGCAAAACACTGCAGAGAAAGCCAGAAGTGAAAAGAGATTTCACTTAATTCATTAAAGGGATGCTAGACAATGATCACGCTGAAGTTGCAGGACCACTTGAGACAGACAGGGAACACGGGTATCTACCAATGTTTGGTGTTTACTTCACTCACATTGCTTTGATAGATTTTCTTGCTGGAAGATATTAGTTAAGACCCTAGCGAGACTCATCCATGTCGCTAAAACCTTCTGGAGAGAAACCAATAGCGATCAGGTCAGAATGTGGGATGGTTTCCATAAACAGGTCAATCTAGAAGAACTTGCTCAGGCAAAGTCTGTTATAATTTCTTCTGTTCAAAATAACATTTCCATTTGAAACATTTGATATTCCATCAAAAAGCAAAAGAAATTCCCAAAACAAAGCTGTCTTAGGAGGCTTAGCCCCTTTTTAGACAAGAATGGGTTGTTGAAAGTAGGTGGATGTTTTTCTCTTGCTGAACTTTTAGAGGAAGAGAAACAGCTTGTCATTATACCTTGCGACACTGTGACACTGCTTGTTAAGTACATTGCGACACTGCTTGTTAAGTACTATCATGAACAAGTAGTTCACCAAAGGCGACACCTCACAGAGGGTGCAATTAGATCCGCAGGTTTCTGGATTCTTGGTGGCAAACGCTTGGTATCAGCTGTTATACACAAATGTGTCATCTGTCGCAAGCTGTGAGGAAGATTACAAAGTCAAAAGATGGCAGAGCTACCAGAGGACAGAGTAATTGCTCAACCACCTTTCACCAATGTGGGCTTAGCTGTATTTGGTCCGTGGTCTGTTTTAACCCGTCGCACTAGAGGAGGCAGCGCGGACAGTAAACGATGGGCAGTCCTTTTCACTTGTTTGTCCACCGAGCTGTACACATAGAGCTACTTGAAGCCATGTCAACATCAAGCTTTATTAATGCCTTGAGGAGATTCTTCTCAATTTGTGACCCAGCAAAACTGCTCCGTTCTGACAAAGGAACAAACTTTGTGGGAGCCTGCAAAGAACTTAACATTTGTGAGAGCGAATCACAATTGCAAGACTTTCTCCAAGACAGAGGATTTACATGGGTCTGTAATTCACTACACTCCTCACACATGGGTGGTGTCTGGGAGAGACATAGGTATTGTCAGGCGAATCTTGGACGCTATGTTGCTACAAACCAAACCTGCCCACTTAACCTATGAGACTTTAAGCACCTTTATGGCAGAGGTTGCAGCTATTATGAATGCCAGGCCAGATACACCTATGGTCCTTACCCCAGCAATGTTGTTGACTCAAAAGGTGAACTCATTGTCTGCTCCATCTGGAACCATAAGTACAACAGAAGTTGATGCGAAACAATGGAAGCAAGTACAATGCTTGGCAGACACCTTTTGGAAAAGATGGGAGAGAGAGTATCTGTCAAATCTGCAACGCCGTAGGAAATGGACTGAGGATCGCCCAAATGTAAAAGTGGGTGATGTTCTGCTGAAGGACAGCCAAGAGGGCAGGAACGAGTGGCAGTAGGACTTATTGTCAATGCTCTACCAAGCAGGGATGGCAAGGTTACAAAGGTGAAGGTCAAGATTGTAAAAAATGAGACTGCCAAAATTTATCTCATACCTATAACTGACATTATAGTTTTGATCTCAGACTAGCTAGGATTCCATTTTCCTGTTTATATGTTTTTTTTCTGCTTAGCAGTAGTTCTTTAGGTAGTGACATAAATTATGCCAGACAGGGAGTGTTCTGCCCATATTGTTCATAGTAAATGTGTGCAATGTGCGGTTACAGATTGTAGTGCAATGTTCATTTGACGTTGCTGCAATCTAGTGGTCAGAGTTAGGTATCATTTTGCAAGAACTTTACAGGAAGTGGTATTTTTTTCAGAGTGAGAGGCAGTAACCTTTAACCTAAAACACTATTATTTCCTCCATTTCATGAATGCTCCTGGATCTAGCAGACTGCATGAAGAGGAGCTCTTGATTTATTCCTGGACTAAAGATGGATTTGTCTGAGTACTCTCACTGATGGAGTGAGGCTGCTGTATTATGTTTAATGTACTAACATATGTTTTGTTTATGCTTCTGTTATAGTTTTACAAAGTTATTTAGAAAAAAGAATACATACAGATCTGATGTCTCATGTTTCTTGACTTCTCATATACAGTCATGATCAAAAGTTTAAGACCACTTGAAAAATGGCAAAAAATCATATTTAGTATGGCTGGATCTTAACAAGGTTCCACGTAGAGCTTCAACATGCAACAAGAAGAAATGGGAGTGAGACAAAACATTTTTTGAGCATTCAATTTAATGAAAACAACGAATAAACTGAAACAGGCTGTTTTTCAGCTGATCAAAAGTTTAGGACCACACCTCCAAAAAAAAACGAAACCCTCCCAAAACAGAAATCCAACTTCCAAACATTAACTCAGTAATGAGTAGCTCCGCCGTTATTGTTTATCACTTCAAAAATTTGTTTCAGCATGCTTGATGCGAGCGTTTCCATGAGGTGAGTGGGAACATTTCTCCAAGTGGTGAAGACGGACGCACGAAGGCCATCTACTGTCTGGAACTGTTGTCCATTTTTGTAAACTTCCCTTGCCATCCACCCCTAAAGGCTCTCAATTGGATTTAGATCAGGGGATCACGCAGCATGGGCCAAAAGAGCGATGTTAATCTCCTGGAAGAAGTCCCTTGTCCTGCGTGCATTGTGTACTGTATCGTTGTCCTGTTGAAAAACCCAGTCGTTACCACATAGACGAGGGCCCTCAGTCATGAGGAATGCTCTCTGCAACATCTGGACATAGCCAGCGGCCGTTTGACGCCCCTGCACTTCCTGAAGCTCCATTGTTCCACTGAAGGAAAAAGCACCCCAGACCATTATGACCTCCCTCCACTGTGGCGCGTAGAAAACATCTCAGGTGGGATCTGCTTGTCATGCCAGTAACGTTGGAAACCATCAGGACCATCGAGGTTAAATTTTTTCTCATCAGAGAATAAAACTTTCATCCACCTTTGAATGTCCCATGTTTGGTACTCTCTTGCAAAGTCCAAATGAGCAGTTCTGTGGCGTTCAAATAGACAAGGTCTTTGAAGACGTTTTTTTGTTTTTGAAGCCCTTCAGTCTCAGATGCCGTCTGATGGTTATGGGGCTGCAGTCAGCATCAGTAAGGGCCTTAATTTGGGTCGAGGATCGTCCAGTGTCTTGACTGACAGCCAATTGGATCCTCCGGCTCAGTGCTGATTACATTTTTTGGGGTTTTCCACTTTACTTTTTTGTTCCATAACCCTCAGGATCATTTATGAAATTCCAAATGACTGTCTTACTGTGTCCCACCTCAGCAGCAATGGCGCACTGTGAGAGACCCTGCTTATGCAGCTCAACAACCCGACCACCTTCAAAAAGGGAGAGTTTTTTTACCTTTGCCATCACAACGTGTGACTACCTGACAGGAAATGACAATGAATCTACATCTTTGCACAGATTTGGCCTTTTAAAGGCATGTGGTCCTAAAATTTTGATCAGCTGAAAAACTGCCTGTTTCAGTTTAATCGTTATTTTCAATTGAATGCTCAAAAAATGTTTTGTCTCACCCTCATTTCTTCTTGTTGCATGTTGAAGCTCTACTTGGAACCTTGTTAAGATCCAACAATGTAAAATATGATTTTTTGCCATTTTTCAAGTGGTCTTAAACTTTTGGTCAGGATTGTATTGTTAAAGAGGACCTTTCACCGATTCTTACCCTATGAACTAAGTATACAGACATGTGGAGCGGCGCCTGGGGATCTCTCTGCACTTACTATTATCCCCGGGCGCCGCTCCGTTCTCCTGCTATGCCCTCCGGTATCTCCGTTCCCTAAGTTATGGTAGGCGGAGTCTGCCCTAGCGCTGGCCAATCGCATTGCAGAGCTCACAGCCTGGGAGAAAATAACCTCCCAGGCTGTGAGCTCTGCGCTGCGATTGGCCAGCGCTAGGGCAAACTCCGCCTACCATAACTTAGGGACTGGTATCTCCGCCTACTATAACTTAGTGAGTTATACCGGTGGGCATAGCAGGAGAACGGAGCGGCGCCCGGGGATAATAGTAAGTGCAGTGAGATCCCCGGGCGCCGCTCTACATATCTGTATAGTTAGTTTATAAGGTAAGAATCGGTGAAAGGTCCTCTTTAAGCTGTCTGTTCAATAATTCGAAGCAGAACACTCCTCTTGGGCCAAGTCGAATTCTAGATATTCCCCAGAACTTTAGAACGTCAATATGGGTTCAGACGGCCGTATGCTGTCCACAAAAATACTGAATGCTATGTTGTTTTTTTGTGGATCTGCAAAAACACGGATCCGCAAAAAAACGGATAGCATACAGTATTTTTGCGGACCCATAGACTTCAATGGGGCCATGTCCTGATTTTCACGGACAAGTATAGAACATGTTTCATTTGTTTTGCGGAACCGTGGAATAGAAAAGGGCCCCAATGAAGTTAATGGGTCAGCATCTAATCCGCATTTTTGTGGATAGCATACGGCCATCTGAATGAGCCCTTATGTACATATGTTAAATGTCTAAAAGTATCTTTTTTCGTATTGATTGTGCTGATGTGTCCTGAAATACTCCTTCTTAATTCTTGAACCGTTTTGCCAACGTATAATTTTGGACATGTACATGATGCGATGTATATGACAGCACTGCTACGGCAGTTGTAAATTTCCCTAATGGTATATTCACGCCCATCTGTTGGATTTGTGAATTTTTTTACTTTCTGTAAATATTTGCAGAGTGAACAATTTCCACATGGGAATGACCCTGTAATATCTGATCTTAGCCATGATGTATTTTCTCCTTTTACAGAGAAATGGCTATGGATAAGTTAGTCTGTCAGATTCCGTCCTCTTCTGTATGTAATGCTAGGAAAGGGGGCAGTATCTTTTTCAGGTCTGGGTCACTCATAAGTATGCACCAATGTTTTATTAAGAATGTTCACTATACCACGATGGTTTCATTCATAGTTACGTATACGTTTAATTACTTTTTCTTCAGTCTGATTTTTGTTTTTTGATAATAGAAGATCCTCCCTCTTTTGATTATATGCCTTTTGACGGGTTTCCTTGGGTACCCTCTAGCTCTGAATCTTTAGTACAATTTATTGGCTTCATGTAGGAATGCTTAATCCGTAGTGCAGATTCTCTTTGCTCTTAAATATTGCCCAACCGGTATCCCACTTTTTAGTGAGGTTGGGTGCCAACTGGACCAATGGAGGAAGCTATTTGTGGCAGTCTGTTTGTGAAATATCTCCGTTCGAATGCTACCGTCAATGTCTTTCTTAATTTTGATGTCAAGAAAGCAGATCTGATTTGGGTGCACTTCAAACAAAATGCATTCCTATTGCATTCTGGTTGAGTAACCTGACGAATGCCAAGAACTCTTTCTCTTCTACATCCCAAAACAGCAGCACATCATATATAAATCTTCCCCAGAAGATAATATGTGATGTGTATTGTGAAAGCATGTCAGTAAAGACTATCTGATCTTCCCACCACCCAAGAAAAAGATTAGCAAAAGTCAGTGGACAGGGTGTCCCCATAGCGGTCCTCTTTGTTTGGTGATAGTAGTTACTCTTAAAAAGAAAATTATGAGTAAGTGTGAATTTTAGGAGAGATAATACAAGCTCATTATGACTGTTAAAGGAGGTGCTTTTGGTATCCAAGAAGTGTTTTACAGCCTGTAGGCCTAATCCATGTACAATATTACTGTAGAGTGCTTCTACATCTAAGCTCGCTAGGAGAGTATTCGGTGTAAGTGTAATGCCACTGGCTAATGCGTCAATAGTATCCCTTATGTACGACGGTAGGGATGTGACAAAAGTCATTACCTGATACTATCTGTCTACCAGGTATTGATGTTTTATTTTTATGTACTTTTGGCAGTGCATAAAATGTTGCTACTGTTGGTTTTCTATTGTACATAAAATCATACTCTTCCTTGGAAATGAGGTGTTGATCCTTTGCCCATTTCAAGATTACATGTAACTCAGCCAAATATCTGTTTGTTGGATTTTCAGGCAATATTCGGTATGTAGTAGTATTAGCCAGTAATCTCTCTACCATCTTATAATAAACTGTCTGATCTTGGATTACGATATTCCCCGGTTATCACTTGGCTTGATAACTATTGTACAGGGTGGGCCATTTATATGGATACACCTTAATAAAATGGGAATGGTTGGTGATATTAACTTCCTGTTTGTGGCACATTAGTATATGTGAGGGGGGAAACTTTTCAAGATGGGGGGTGACCATGGCGGCCATTTTGAATCCAACTTTTGTTTTTTCAATAGGAAGAGGGTCATTTGACACATCAAACTTATTGGGAATTTCACAAGAAAAACAATGGTGTGCTTGGCTTTAACGTAACATTATTCTTTCATGAATTATTTACAAGTTTCTGACCACTTACAAAATGTGTTCAATGTGCTGCCCATTGTGTTGGATTGTCAATGCAACCCTTTTCTCCCACTCTTCACACACTGATAGCAACACTGCAGAAGAAATGCGAGCACAGGCTTCCAGTATCCGTAATTTCAGGTGCTGCACATCTCGTATCATCTGAAGGCAATGGTCTATGCTGTGAAGATACGAGATGTGCAGCACCTGAAACTACGGATACTGGAAGCCTGTGCTAGCATTTCTCCTGCGGTGTTGCTATCAGTGTGTGAAGAGTGGGAGAAGAGGGTTGCATTGACAATCCAACACAATGGGCAGCACATTGAACACAATTTGTAAGTGGTCAGAAACTTGTAAATAACTCATGAAAGAATAAAGTTACGTTAAAACCAAGCACACCATTGTTTTTCTTGTGAAATTCCCAATAAGTTTGATGTGTCACATGACCCTCTTCCTATTGAAAAAACAAAAGTTGGATTCAAAATGGCCGACTTCAAAATGGCCACCATGGTCACCACCCATCTTGAAAAGTTTCCCCCCTCACATATACTAATGTGCCACAAACAGGAAGTTAATATCACCAACCATTCCCATTTTAAGGTGTATCCATATAAATGGCCCACCCTGTATTATTTATTTTTAAGGCTGAGCACTCATCTGTAGAACAATATAGTAGAACACACACCTAGGTAGTTCACCAGGGTAATTTATTAATACAATTTACCGCCTCCGAAACCGCCTAACGCAGGAGGCGGTCGATTTATTCCTCTTCGACGCGCCGGCTCGTCATCTCGCGAGAGGCGAGATTTCCTGTGAACGCGCACACACAGGAGCGCGCGTTCACAGGGACTGCATGCAGGTAAACGAGCTGATCTACAGCCTGCCAGCGGCAATCATTCGCTGTAGATCCGATTTTTTTAACCCCTGAAAGGTATATTAGACGCTGTTTTGTTAACAGCGTCTAATATACCTGCTACCTGGTCCTCTGGTGGTCCCTTTTGCTTGGATCGACCACCAGAGGACACAGGCAGCTCTGTAATAAGTAGCACCAAACACCACTACACTACACTCCCCCCCTGTCACTTATTAACCCCTTATTAACCCCTGATCACTCCATATAGACTCCCTGATCACCCCCCTGTCATTGATCACCCCCCTGTAAGGCTCCATTCAGACGTCCGTATGTGTTTTGCGGATCTGCAAAACACATACAGACGTCTGAATGGAGCCTTACAGGGGGGTGATCACCCCATATAGACTCCCTGATCACTCCCCTGTCATTGATCACCCCCCTGAAAGGCTCCATTCAGACGCCCTTATGTGTTTTGCGGATCCGCGGACCCACAAAACACGGACACCGCGGATCCGCAAAACATGGACACCGGCAATGTGCTTTCCGCATTTTGCGGATCCGCACATTGCCAGAACTATATAGAAAATGCCTTTTCTTGTCCGCAATTGCTGACAAGAATAGGACATGTTCTATAGGCTCTACAAAAAACGCAGTGTTCGCCCGATCAGGCCTGATCTTGTGCGCACACTTGCGTTCAGTCCGCCCCACCGCAGTGACAGAAATTATTTTTTTCTGATCACTGCAAAAACACTGTAAAATCGCTGCGGCACTATAAAAAGATTACTTTTGAGGGGCATGGCGAGTTCATAGAAGATTTTTATTTTTTGGTCACAAGTTAGCGGAAATTGATTTTTTTTTTATTGTTTTTTTTTTTTTCTTACAAAGTCTCATATTCCACTAACTTGTGCCCAAAAATAAAATCTCACATGAACTCACCATACCCCTCACAGAATCCAAATGCGTAAAATTTTTTAGACATTTAGATTCCAGATTTCTTCTCACGCTTTAGGGCCCCTAAAATGCCAGGGCAGTATAAATAACCCACATGTGACCCCATTTTGGAAAGAAGACACCCCAAGGTATTTCGTGAGGGGCATGGCGAGTTCATGTAAAATTTTATTTTTTGTCACAAGTTAGTGGAATATGAGACTTTGTAAGAGAAAAATAAAATATAAAAATAAATAAAAAAATAATAATTTTCCGCTAACTTGTGCCAAAAAAAATATATTCTAGGAACTCGCCATGCCCCTCACGGAATACCTTGGGGTGTCTTCTTTCCAAAATGGGGTCACTTGTGGAATATTTATACTGCCCTGGCACTTTAGGGGACCTAAAGCGTGAGAAGTAGTTTGGAATCCAAAGGCGTAAAAAATGCCCTGTGAAATCGTAAAGATTCTTATTGGAATTTGGGCCCCTTTGCGCACCTAGGCTGCAAAAAAGTGTCACATGTGGTATTGCCGTACTCAGGAGAAGTTGGGCAATGTGTTTTGGGGTGTCTTTTTACATATACCCATGCTGGGTGAGAGAAACATCTCTCTAAAAGACAACTTTACCCATTTTTTTATACAAAGTTATCATTTGACAGAGATATTTATCTCACCCAGCATGGGTATATGTAAAAATACACCCCAAAACACATTGCCCTACTTTTCCTGAGTAAGGCAATACCACATGTGTGACACTTTTTTGCAGCCTAGGTGGGCAAAGGGGCCCAAATTCTAAAGAGCACCTTTAGGATTTCACAGGGCATTTTTTAGGCATTTGGATTCCAGACTTCTTCTCACGTTTTAGGTCCCCTAAAATGCCAGGGCAGTATAAATACCCCACAAGTGACCCCATTTTGGAAAGAAGACACCCCAAGGTATTTCGTGATGGGCATAGTGAGTTCATGGAAGTTTTAATTTTTTTGTCACAAGTTAGTGGAATATGAGACTTTGTAAGAAAAAAAAAATCATAATTTTCAGCTAACTTGTGACAAAAAATAAAAACTTCTATGAACTCACTATGCCCATCAGTGAATACCTTAGGGTGTCTACTTTCCGAAATGGGGTCATTTTTGGGGTGTTTTTACTGTCTGGGCATTGTAGAACCTCAGGAAACATGACAGGTGTTCAGAAAGTCAGAGCTGCTTCAATATGCGGAAATTCACATTTTTGTACCATAGTTTGTAAACGCTATAACTTTTGCGCAAACCAATAAATATACACTTATTGAATTTTTTTTAAATCAAAAACATGTAGAACAATAAATTTAGAGAAAAATTTATATAGAAATGTAGTTCTATTTGAAAAATTTTACAACCGAAAGTGAAAAATGTCATTTTTTTGCAAAAATTTCTGTCAATTTCGATTAATAACAAAAAAAGTTAAAATGTCAGCAGCAATAAAATACCACCAAATGAAAGCTCTATTAGTGAGAAGAAAAGGAGGTAAAATTCATTTGGGTGGTAAGTTGTATGACCGCGCAATAAACCGTGAAAGTAGTGTAGTGCAGAATTGTAAAAAGTGGTCTGGTCATTAAGGGTGTTTAAGCTAGGGGAGCTGAGGTGGTTAAAATAGACGCAGATGGCATGTAAAGGCAATAGAATAAATAGTAAAAAATGAATAAATATTCATGCAAAGCGAACATATAGCAACAATAGATAATAAGCAAAGTAAAAGTATACGCTGAATCACTGGCTCAATATGTGTAGAGCAGTGGTATAATATCCAATGTAGGTTATCAGATCCTGGAACTTAAAGGCTGGGTTGTTTTCTACAGTTGTGATTAATGAATGTCACATATAGCAGTCTAAGTTGTAACTTCTCCCATATATAAAAAGCAGTAATATTGCGTCAAGGAACAGGCATAAATTATGCTGACCGTAATATAGTTACACTCGTGGGTGCTTGACTAGGAGGACTTTAGTTTCGATATCCCGCTTTCACTTTGTGGACATTCGCCGACCAATGTTAATATAATGACTCTAAATGGCTTACAAAGCTGGAGAGTCAAATCGCAGCGTTCCTTATCTTTCGAATGATAGATTTTTCTTTACTGCTTAAAGGGGCGGTCACAGTGGAGGTCACTGTTATTAAAGGGGCGGTCACAGTGGAGGTCACAGTGAAAGGGGCGGTCACAGTGGAGGTCACAGTGAAAGGGGTGGTCACAGTGGAGGTCACAGTGAAAGGGGCGGTCACAGTGGAGGTCACAGTGAAAGGGGCGGTCACAGTGGAGGTCACAGTGAAAGGGGCGGTCACAGTGGAGGTCACAGTGAAAGGGGCGGTCACAGTGGAGGTCACAGTGAAAGGGGCGGTCACAGTGGAGGTCACAGTGAAAGGGGCGGTCACAGTGAAAGGGGCGGTCACAGTGAAAGGGGCGGTCACAGTGAAAGGGGCGGTCACAGTGAAAGGGGCGGTCACAGTGAAAGGGGCGGTCACAGTGAAAGGGGCGGTCACAGTGAAAGGGGCGGTCACAGTGAAAGGGGCGGTCACAGTGAAAGGGGCGGTCACAGTGAAAGGGGTGGTCACAGTGAAAGGGGCGATCACAGTAAAAGGGGCGGTCACAGTGAAAGTACATGTAAAAGGAGCAGTCACTGTGAAGGTCACTGTTAAAGGGGCGGTCACTGTGAAAGTCACTGTTAAAGGTGCGGCCACTATGAAGGTCACTGTTAAAGGGGCAGTCAATGTTAAAGGGGCGGCCACTGTGAAGGTTATTATTAAAGGGGCGGGCACCATGGAGGTTAATGTTAAAGGGGAGGGCACTGTGGAGGTCAATGTTAAAGGGGCGGGTACTGTAGAGGTCACTGTTATGGGGGAAACTGTTGATATCTTTTTACGACACACGGAAACATGAAATAGATTAAATGAAATAGATTAAATATATCAGTGCAAAGACGGGTCTTTCTGCTAGTGTCATATATATAAAAATGAGTTTCTGTCTGTCTGTCTAGACGTTCTTTATGTGCGACCAAACGACTGGACTGATCTTCACCAAATTTGGCACACAGGTACATCAGGTAACCGGGAATGTTTTAGACTGGGTCTCAGCTCTCTAGGACTTACCGACCTGAGATATTCCCAAAAAATGACATTAGCCAATAGAAGCCAGCAAGCCTTTCACTTAAATCCGAACTGCCATTTCCACGGTCACATGTCCCTTATTAGCCAATAGAAGCTTGCATGGGGAAGGGGGAGCAACTAAAACGGACAGATGCTGTGGAGTTCACGGTGAAAGGGGCGGTCGCAGTGAAAGAGGCGGTGAAAGGGGCGGTCGCGGTGAAAGGGGCGGGTCGCGGTGAAAGGGGCCCGTCACGGTGAAAGGGGGCCGTCACGGTGAAAGGGGGCCGTCACGGTGAAAGGGGGCCGTCACGGTGAAAGGGGGCCGTCACGGTGAAAGGGGGCCGTCACCGTGAAAGGGGGCCGTCACCGTGAAAGGGGGCCGTCACCGTGAAAGGGGGCCGTCACCGTGAAAATGGGCCGTCACCGTGAAAGGGGGCCGTCACCGTGAAAGGGGGCCGTCACCGTGAAAGTCCCTGTTAAAGGGGCGGTCACTGTGAAAATCCCTGTTAAAGGGGCATTCAATGTTAAAGGGGCGGCCACTGTGGAGGTCAATGTTAGAGGGGCGGCCACTGTGGAGGTCAATGTTAAAGGGGCGGCCACTGTAGAGGTCATTTTTAAAGGGGCGGCCACTGTAGAGGTCATTTTTAAAGGGGCAGCCACTGTAGAGGTCATTTTTAAAGGGGCGGCCACTGTGGAGGTCATTTTTAAAGGGGCGGCCACTGTGGAGGTCATTTTTAAAGGGGCGGCCACTGTGGAGGTCATTGTTAAAGGGGCGGCCACTGTGGAGGTCATTGTTAAAGGGGCGGCCACTGTGGAGGTCATTGTTAAAGGGGCGGCCACTGTGAAGGTCATTGTTATGGGTGAAACGGACGAAATCATTTTACAACACACAGAAACATAAAATGAAATACACCAAATATACCAGTGCGAAGCCAGGTCCTTCTGCTAGTGTATATATATATATATATAATGAGTTTCTGTGTGTTTGTCTGTCTAGACGTTCTTTATGCGCGACCACACGACTGGACTGATTTTCACCAAACTTGGCACACTGGTACACCAGGTGTCTGGGAAGGTTTTAGAGCAAGTCTCAGCTCTTTAGGACGTACCGTTCCTGTGATATTTCCACAAAATAAGACCTGCAATAGCCAATAGAAGCCAGCAAGCCTTTCACTTAGGCCTCATGCACACGACTGTATTTTTTCACGGTCCGCAAAACGGGGTTCCGTTGGTCCGTGATCCGTGACCGTTTTTTTGTCCGTGGGTCTTCCTTGATTTTTGGAGGATCCACGGACATGAAAAAAAAGTCGTTTTGGTGTCCGCCTGGCCATGCGGAGCCAAACGGATCCGTCCTGAATTACAATGCAAGTCAATAGGGACGGATCCGTTTGACGTGGACACAATATGGTGCAATTTCAAACTGATCCGTTCCCCATTGACTTTCAATGTAAAGTCAGGAGTCCCTATTATAACATCGGATCGGAGTCTTCTCCAATCCGATGGTATATTTTAACTTGAAGCGTCCCCATCACCATGGGAACGCCTCTATGTTAGAATATACTGTCGGATATGAGTTAGATCGTGAAACTCATATCCGACAGTATATTCTAACACAGAGGCGTTCCCATAGTGAAGGGGACGCTTCTAGTTAGAATATACTACGAACTGTGTACATGACTGCCCCCTGCTGCCTGACAGCACCCGATCTCTTACAGGGGGCTGTGATCCACACAATTAACCCCTCAGGTGGTGCACCTGAGGGGTTAATTGTGCATATCATAGCCCCCTGTTCCTGTGATATTTCAGGGGCTGCCAGGCAGCAGTGGGCAGACCCCCCTCCCTCCCCAGTTTGAATATCATTGGTGGCCAGTGTGCGCCCTTCCCCCTGCCCCCCCTCACTCTATTGTATTATCATTGGTGGCCAGTTTGCAGCCTCCCCCGGCCCCCCCTTTTATTGTAATATCATTGGTGGCCAGTGTGCGGCCTCCCCCGGCCCCCCCTCTATTGTAATATCATTGGTAGCCAGTGTGCGGCCTCCCCTCTCCCCTTCCGATCATTGGTGGCAGCGGAGAGTTCCGATCGGAGTCCCAGTTTAATTGCTGGGGCTCCGATCGGTAACCATAGCAACCAGGACGCTACTGCAGGCCTGGTTGCCATGGTTACTTAGCAATATTACAATATTAGAAGCATCATACTTACCTGCTGCGCTGTCTGTGACCGGCCGGGAGCTCCTCCTACTGGTAAGTGACAGGTCTGTGCGGCGCATTGCTTAATGATCTGTCACTTACCAGTAGGAGGAGCTCCCGGCCGGTCACAGACAGCGCAGCAGGTAAGTATGATGCTTCTAATATTGTAATATTGCTAAGTAACCATGGCAACCAGGCCTGCAGTAGCGTCCTGGTTGCCATGGTTACCGATCGGAGCCCCAGAGCGATTAAACTGGGACTGCCACCAATGATCGGGGGGGGGGGGAGGGGAGGCCACCAATGATATTAATACAATAGAGGGGGGCCGCACACTGGCCACCAATGATAATACAATAGAGGGAGGGGGGAGCCAGGGGAGGCCGCACACTGGCCACCAATGATAATACAATAGAGGGAGGGAGGGGGGCCGCACACTGGCCACCAATGAAATTAAAACTGGGGAGGGAGGGGGGTCTGCCCCCTGCTGCCTGGCAGCCCCTGATCTCTTATAGGGGGCTATGATATGCACAATTAACCCCTCAGGTGCAGCACCTGAGGGGTTAATTGTGCGGATCACAGCCCCTGTAAGAGATCGGGTGCTGCCAGGCAGCAGGGGGCAGTCATGTACACAGTTCATAGTATATTCTAACTAGAAGCGTCCCCATCACTATGGGAACGCCTCTGTGTTAGAATATACTGTCGGATATGAGTTTTCACAAAGTGAAAACTCATCTCTGAAAAAGCTTTTATGCAGACGGGTCTTCAGATCCGTCTGTATGAAAGTAACCTACGGCCACGGATCACGGACGCGGGTGCCAATCTTGTGTGCATCCGTGTTCTTTCACGGACCCATTGACTTGAATGGGTCCGTGAACCGTTGTCCGTCAAAAAAATAGGACAGGTCATATTTTTTTGACGGACAGGAAACACGGATCACGGATGCGGCTGCAAAACGGTGCATTTTCCGAATTTTCAACAGACCCATTGAAAATCAATGGGTCCGCGAAAAAAAAAACGGAAAACGGCACAACGGCCACAGATGCACACAACGGTCGTGTGCATGAGGCCTTAAACTGAGTCTTTCACAGAATATGACCATTAGAGACCACTCAGATCAGGTTCTCCATTAACTTCCCCAGATTACTATGGTACCTTTCATATTGCAGTCCATCGCCCATTTGCTCCAAAAAACACTTTTATACCATATGGCAATTAGGTTCTGGAGGTGCCCAGGGTCGGCGTTCATGCGGCCGATGCCCAGGCCCCTCTGCGCTTTGCTTATCAAACCCCTCCTCTTTCACCCCTCTGGCCCACCCTTGTTTAATCTGATGAACTCCTCCTCTCAGTCTGAAATCCTTTGCCTCCGTCGGCTGGATCGGGTTGCGCAGGCTGGCGCATGTGCATTGAAAGTCCCTGTTCCTCTGCCCATAATTGGCAATGCAGCGCACACGCGCCAGGAATGTGTGGAGCGGCGAGGACGCGGGATTTTTGAGAGGTGGAGGCAATCAGATTAAACAAGGGCGGGCCAGAGGGGTGAAAGAGGAGGGGTTTGGTAAGCAAAGCGCCGAGGGGCCTGGGCACCGGCCGAATGAACGCCGCCCCTGGGCACCTTCAGAACCTAATTACCATATGGTATAAAATTGTTTTTTGGAGCAAATCGGCGATGGACTGCAATGTAAAAGGTACCATAGTAATCTAGGGAAAGCAATGGAGAACCTGATCTGAGTGGTCTGTAATGGCCATATTCGGTGAAAGACTCCCTTTAAAACCGAATTGCCATTTACACGGTCACATGTCCCTTATTAGCTCATAAACGCTCACAGGTCCAACTCAAGGTTGCCATAACAACTGATCACAGGTTTTAGCAGTTTGCAGGTCCTTAAAGGGGTTGTCCGGGTTCAGAGCTGTATCCGGACATACCATTATTTTCACCCAGGCAGCCCCCCTGAGGCTAGCATCAGAGCATCTCCAGCTCCGATGCGCTCCCTTGCCCTGCGCTAGATTGCGCAGGACACGGGCTCTAATGTTTTCAATCACCGGCTCTGATGGGCGGGCTTTAGCTCTGCCCTAGCCGTTTTACTGGCTAGGGCAGCGCTAAATCCCGCCCATCAGTGCCGGTGACATAACCGGGGTTCCTGGCAGTCCCATGGAGAGCCCCGGTAAGTCACCGGATCTCCAAAAAATGCCTTTGCCCTGCACGATTTAGCGCAGGGCAAAGGAGAGCATCGGAGCATGAACTGTAAGGGGGCTGCCTGGGTGAAAATGGAGGGATGTCTGGGTTCAGCTCTGAATATGACGTACGACGGCACAATTACACTGCTACATGCATGGGGGCAGAGGGCACTACTAAACAGACGTGCACTGCGGAGGTAACCGTTAGAAGGGCGGGCACTGTGGAGGTCTCTGTTAAAGGGGCAGGCACTGTAGAGGTCACTGTTATGGGGGAAACTGTTGATATCCTTTTACAACACACGGAAACATAAAATGAAATAGATGAAATATACCTGTGCGAAGCCGGGTCCTTCTGCTAGTCTCATATATATAAAAATGAGTTTCTGTCTGTTCTTTATACGCGACCGGACCGATCTTCACCAAATTTGGCACAAAGGTACATCAGGTATCCGGGAAGGTTTTAGACTTCTTCTCAGCTCTCTAGGCCGTATCGCTCCCGAAATCCCAAAAAATGAGCCCCCCCATCCCAATACAAGACTGTAAGTCTTTCTCTTCAATTCCAACTGTCAAACACAGTTTTACTCCAGGTTTCAATAACAACCCAGACATTTTTCTTTACTGCTTAAAGGGGCGGGCACAGTGAAGGTCACAGTTTTTTAAGGGGTCAGGCACATTGGAGTTCACTGTTATTAAAGGGGCGGGCACAGTAGAGGTTACTGTTATTAAAGAGGCGGGCACAGTAGAGGTCACAGTTATTAAATGGGCGGGCACTGTGGAGGTCGCTGTTATTAAAGGGGCGGGCACAGTAGAGGTCACTGTTATTAAATGGGCGGGCACTGTGGAGGTCGCTGTTATTAAAGGGGCGAGCTCTATGAAGGTCCCTGTTAAAGGGGCGGTCACTGTAAAAATCACTGTTAAAGGGGTGGTCACTGTTAAAGGGGCGGTCACTGTTAAAGGGGCGGTCACTGTTAAAGGGGCAGTCACTGTGAAACTCACAGTTAAAGGGGCGGCCACTCCTAAAGGGGCGGTCACTGTGAAAGTCACTGTTAAAGGGGCAGGCACTGAAGGTCACTATTAAAGGGGCGGTCACTGTTAAAGGGGTGGTCAATGCTAAAGCGGTCACTGTTAAAGGAGTGGGCACTGTGAAGGTCATTGTTAAAGGGGCGGGCACTGTGGAAATCAAGGTTAAAGGGGCGGGCACTGTGGAGGTCATTGTTAAAGGGGCGGGCACTGTGGAGGTCATTGTTAAAGGGGAGGGCACTGTGGAGGTCACTGTTATGAGAGTAACTGTCGATATCTTTTTACGACACACGCAAACAATAAATAAAAAATTAGAAATATATCCATGGAAAGCCGGGTCCTTCTGCTAGTCTCTTATATATATATATATATATATATATATATATATATATATAAATGAGTTTCTGTCTGTCTGTCTAGACGTTCTTTATGCCTGACCAAACGACTTGACCGATCTTCACCAAATTTGGCACAAAGGTACATCAGGTGTCCGGGAAGGTTTTAGACTGTGTCTCAGCTCTCTAGGACGTACCGTTACTGAGATATTCCCCAAAAAATAGCCCCCCCCCAAGTACAAGACTGCAATCCTTTCTCTTCAAAGCCCAACTGCCATAAACACAGTTTTACTCCAGGTTTCCATAATAACCCAGCCATATTTCTTTAATGCTTAAAGGGGCGGTCACAGTGAAAGTCACAGTTAAAGGGGCGGTCACAGTGAAAGTCACAGTTAAAGAGGTGGTCACAGTGAAAGTCAGTTAACCGCCTCCGGACCGCCTAACGCAGGATCGCGTTCCGGAGGCGGCAGCTGCAGGCAGAGTCACGCATATACGCGTCATCTCGCGAGACGCGAGATTTCCTGTGAAAAATTCTAGGAACTCGCCATGCCCCTCACGGAATACCTTGGGGTGTCTTCTTTCCAAAATGGCGTCACTTGTGGGGTAGTTATACTGCCCTGGCATTTTAGGGGCTCTAATGCATGAGAAGTAGTTTGAAATCAAAATCTGTAAAAAATGCGCTGTGAAATCCGAAAGGTGCTCTTTGGATTGTGGGCCCCTTTGCGCATCTAGGCTGCAAAAAAGTGTCACACATGTGGGTATCTCCGTACTCAGGAGAAGTTGGGCAATCTGTTTTGCGGTGTCATTTTACATATACCCATGCTGGGTAAGATAAATATCTTGGTCAAATGACAACTTTGTATAAAAAAAAATGGGAAAAGTTGTCTTTTGCCGAGATATTTCTCTCACCCAGCATGGGTATATGTAAAAAGACACCCCAAATCACATTGCCCTACTTCTTCTGAGTACGGCGATACCAGATGTGTGACACTTTTTTGCAGCCTAGGTGGGCAAAGGGGCCCACATTCCAAAGAGCACCTTTCGGATTTCACAGCGCATTTTTTACAGATTTTGATTTCAAACTACTTCTCACGCATTAGAGCCCCTAAAATGCCAGGGCAGTATAACTACCCCACAAGTAACCCCATTTTGGAAAGAAGACACCCCAAGGTATTCCGTGAGGGGCATGGCGAGTTCCTAGAATTTTTTATTTTTTGTCACAAGTTAGCGGAAAATTATGATTTTTTTTTTTTCTTACAAAGTCTCATATTCCACTAACTTGTGACAAAAACTTCTGGCATTCTAGGGGCCCTAATGTGTGGTAAGTAGTTTGAAATCAAAATGTGTAAAAAATGACCTGTGAAATCCTAAAGGTGCTCTTTGGAATGTGGGCCCCTTTGCCCACCTAGGCTGCAAAAAAGTGTCACACATCTGGTATCGCCGTACTCCGAAGTTGGGCAATGTGTTTTGGGGTGTCATTTTACATATACCCATGCTGGGTTTGATAAATATCTCGGCAAAAGACAACTTTTCCAATTTTTTTTTATACAAAGTTGGCAATTGACCGAGATATTTCTCTCACCCAGCATGGGTATATGTAAAATGACACCCCAAAACACATTGCCCAACTTCTCCTGAGTACGGCGATACCAGATGTGTGACACTTTTTTGCAGCCTAGGTGCGCAAAGGGGCCCACATTCCAAAGAGCACCTTTAGGATTTCACAGGTCATTTTTTACACATTTTGATTTCAAACTACTTACCACACATTAGGGCCCCTAGAATGCCAGGGCAGTATAACTACCCCACAAGTGACACCATTTTGGAAAGAAGACACACCAAGGTATTTCGTGATGGGCATAGTGAGTTCATGGAAGTTTTTATTTTTTGTCACAAGTTAGTGGAATATGAGACTTTGTAAGGAAAAAATAAATAAAAAAAATCATAATTTTCCGCTAACTTGTGACAAACAACAAAAAGTTCTAAGAACTCACTATGCCCATCAGCGAATACCTTAGGGTGTCTACTTTCCGAAATGGGGTCATTTGTGCGGGTTTTCTACTGTCTGGGCATTGTAGAACCTCAGGAAACATGACAGGTGCTCAGAAAGTCAGAGCTGCTTCAAAAAGCGGAAATTCACATTTTTGTACCATAGTTTGTAAACGCTATAACTTTTACCCAAACCATATTTTTTTACCCCCAACCATTTTTTTTTTTTTTATCAAAGACATGTAGAACAATAAATTTAGAGAAAAATTTATATATGGATGTCATTTTTTTGAAAAATTTTACAACTGAAAGTGAAAAATGTCCTTTTTTTTAAAAAAAAAATTAGTTAAATTTCGATTAATAACAAAAAAAGTAAAAATGTCAGCAGCAATGAAATACCACCAAATGAAAGCTCTATTAGTGAGAAGAAAAGGAGGTAAAATTCATTTGGGTGGTAAACGGTGAAACGGTGAAAGTAGTGTAGTGTAGAAGTGTAAAAAGTGGCCTGGTCATTAAGGGTGTTTAAGCTAGGGGGGCTGAGGTGGTTAAAGGGGCAGTCACAGTGAAAGTCACAGTTAAAGGGGCGGGCACTGTAGAGGTCACTGTTATGGGGGAAACAGTTGATATTTTTTACGACACACGGAAACATAAATGAAATAGATGAAATATACCCGTGCGAACCCGGGTCCTTCTGCTAGTCTCTCTCATATATATATATATATATAATGAGTTTGTATGTCTGTCTAGACGTTCTTTATGCACGACCAAATGACCTGACTGATCTACACCAAATTTAGCACGCAGGTACATCAGGTGTCCAGGAAGGTTTTAGACCGGGTCTCAGATCTCTAGGACTTACCGTTCCTGAGATATTCCCCAAAAATGACCTGCATTAGACAAAAGAAGCCAGCAAGCCTTTCACTTAAATCCGAACTGCCATTTACACGGTCTAGCCAATAGAAGCTTGCATGGGGGGGCAACTAAAACGGACAGCTGCTGTGGAGTTCACTGTTAAAGGGGTATTCAATGTTAAAGGGGTAGTCAATGTTAAAAGGGCATGTACTGTGGACATCACTGTTAAAGAGGCAGTCACTATTAAAGGGACGGGCATTGTGGAGGTCACTGTTAAAGGGGTGTTTATTGTTAAATGGGTGGTCACTGTTAAAAGGGCGACCACTTTCAAAGTCACTTAAAGGGGCGGCCACTGTCAAATTCACTGTTAAAGGGGCGGCCACTGTCAAAGTCACTGTTAAAGGGGCAGCCACTGTCAAATTCACTGTTAAAGGGGCAGGCACAGTCAAAGTCACTGTTAAAGGGGCAGGCACAGTCAAAGTCACTGTTAAAGGGGCGGCCACTGTCAAAGTCACTGTTAAAGGGGCGGCCACTGTCAAAGTCACTGTTAAAGGGGCGGCCACTGTCAAAGTCACTGTTAAAGGGGCGGCCACTGTCAAAGTCACTGTTAAAGGGGCGGCCACTGTCAAAGTCACTGTTAAAGGGGCGGCCACTGTCAGTTACTGTTAACCACCTCCCGTCCGCCCATAGGATATAAACGTCCGGGAGGTGGTTCTCTATTTCTGAATGGACATTCCTGAACGTCCGTTCAGAAACTGAAGCTGCACGCTAATCGTGCAGCTGCTGATCGGGTTGCCCGCTGTCAGTGACAGCAGGGCAACCCAGAAAGAAGGCAGGGACAGTGCCCAGGTGTCCCTGCCTTCTAGATCGCTGCATACACAGCGCTCACCGAGCGCTGTGTATGCAGAGCAGGAAGCGCCATGCGCTTCCTGTTCCGGCCCGGCGGTCATGTGACCGCCGTGACCGGAGAATGCAGGAGTTGTGTGAGGTCTTTCAGAGACCTCGATCAGCCCTGCACTGAGGCTGTACAGCGCTGAATTATGCTGTACAGCCTCTCTGGGGGTTGTATTTCTCCTGTAACTGGGGCTACTATGTCAGCCCCAGTTACAGGAGAAATCAACAGTGAAAAAAAAAAAATTAAAGTGAAGTAAATATCCCCCAGAGGTCTTGTATGACCTTATGGGGGACGAAAAGTGTAAAATAAAAAAATAAAAAAAATAAAAAATAAAGGGTTGAAAAAAAAAAAAAAAAGGTTCACATGTAAAAAAAAAAAAAAAAGTCCCAAGTAAAAGGAAATACAATACAATAAAAATAGAAAAAATATAATAAAATAGACATATTTGGTATTGCCGCGTCCGTAAAAAACAGCTCTATAAAAATATCACATGATCTATCCCCTCGGGTGAACACTGTAAAAAAAAAAAACTGTTAAAACAAGCAATTTTTTTCACCTTACATCACAAAAACTGCAACACTAAGGCTGGGTTCACACTTGAGCGTTTTACAGCGCGTTCAAAAGCGCTGTAAAACGCTCAACACATGAAAACCAATGCTTCCCTATGGCCCTGGTTCTCACTTGAGCGTTTTACAGCGCTGAAAAACGCTCTGTAAAACCCCCTGCGCTCAAACAAGTACTTGAGCTTCTTTGGGGCGTTTTTACGCGCGTTTGTGGCCATAGGACATTGCAGTCAATCACACAAACGCGCGTCAAACGCGCGTTTACTATTGCAAAAAACGCTCGTCAAAAACGCGCGTTAAACGCGCATATCAAAGACGCTCAGGTCTGAACCCAGCCTAAGTGATCAAAAAACGCATATGTCCCACAAAATGATACCAATAAAACAGTCACCTCATCCCGCAAAAAATGAGCCCCTACATAAGAAAATCTCTCAAAAAATAAAAAACTATAGCTCTCAGAACATGGACACATTAAAACATAATTTTTTTGTTTCAAAAATGCTATTATTGTGTAAAACTTTAATAAATAAGAAAAAGTATACATATTAGGTATCGCCACGTCCGTAACAATCTGCTTTATAAAAATGTCACTTGACTGAACCCCTCAGGTGAACGCTGTAAAAATAAATAAATAGAAACTGTGCTAAAACAACCAATTTTTTGGTCACCTTGCCCCATAAAGTGTTATAATGAATGATCAAAAAATGATATGTACCCAAAAATAGTAGCAATTAAACTGGCACCTTATCCCCTAGTTTCCAAAATGTGATCACTTCTTGGGAGTTTCTACTGTAAGGGTGCATCAGGGGGCTTCAAATGGGACATGGCATCTAAAAACCATGTGGAGTTCCTTTTCTTCTGCGCCCTGCCGTGTGCCCATACAGCAGTTTATGTCCACATGTGGGGTGTTTCTGTAAACCGCAGAAACTGGTTAATAAATATTGAGTTTTGTTTGGCTGTTAACCATCGATGTGTTAAAGAAAAAGTTGAATTAAAATGGAAAATCTAACAAAAAAGTGAAATTTAAAAATTTGATCTCCATTTTCCTTTAATTCTTGTGGAACGCCTAAAGGGTTAACAAAGTTTGTAAAATCGGTTTTATTTAACTTGAGGGGTGTAGTTTCTACAATGGGGTCATTTATGGGGGTATCCACTATGTAGGCCCCACAAAGTGACTTCAGACCTGAACTGGTCCTTAAAAAGTGGGTTTTTGCAATTTTCTTAAAAATTTTAAGAATTGCTTCTAAACTTCTAAGCCTTCTAACGTCCTAAAAAAATAAAATGACATTTCCAAAATGATGCCTACATAAAGTAGACATATGGTGAATGTTAAGTAATAAATATTTTATGAGGTATCACTTTCTGTTTTAAAAGCAGAGAAATTTAAATTTAGAAAATTGCGAATGTTTCCAAATTTTTGGTAAATTTGGGATTTTTTCATAAATAAAGGTGAAATATTTTGACTCAAATTTATGACTATCATGAAGTACAATGTGTCTCGAGAAAACAGTCTCTGAATGACTTGGATAAGTAAAGGCGTTCCAAAGTTATTACGACATAATGAGATATGTCAGTTTTGCAAAATTAGGCCTGGTCAGGAAGGGGGCAAATGGCCCAGATGGCAAGTGGTTAAAGGGGCGGCCACTGTCAAAGTCACTGTTAAAGGGGCGGCTACTGTAAAAGTCACTGTTAAAGGAGCGGCCACTGTCAAAGTCACTGTTAAAGGGGCGGCCACTGTCAAAAGGGCGGGCACTGTGAAGGTCATTGTTAAAGGGGCGGGCACTGTGGAGGTCAATGTTAAAGGGGCGAGCACTGTGGAGGTCAATGTTATGGGGGGAAAAATAACCTGCATTAGCCAATACAAGCTTGCAAGTCTTTCTCTTCAAATCCCAACTTCCATACACTGTTTTCCATAACAACCCAGCCATTTATCTTCACTGCTGTAGGTCAGCTTTAGGCTAGGGCTACAGGACGACAATAAGTCGCACGACACATAGGGCACAACAACGCTGCTAAATGCATTCATCTTGGATGGATGGTTTGCGACTGTCGTGTCGCAGCATGTCACATGTCGCAAGTGCGACACCATACTGTCGATATCTTAACGACACACACAAACATTAAATGAAATACAGGGTGGGCCATTTATATGGATACACCTTAATAAAATGGGAATGGTTGGTGATATTAACTTCCTGTTTGTGGCACATTAGTATATGTGAGGGGGGAAACTTTTCAAGATGGGTGGTGACCATGGCGGCCATTTTGAATCCAACTTTTGTTTTTTCAATAGGAAGAGGGTCATGTGACATCAAACTTATTGGAAATTTCACAAGAAAAACAATGGTGTGCTTAGTTTTAACGTAACTTTATTCTTTCATGAGTTATTTACAAGTTTCTGAACACTTATAAAATGTGTTCAATGTGCTGCCCATTGTGTTGGATTGTCAATGCAACCCTTTTCTCCCACTCTTCACACACTGATAGCAACACCGCAGGAGAAATGCTAGCACAGGCTTCCAGTATCCGTAGTTTCAGGTGCTGCACATCTCGTATCTTCACAGCATAGACAATTGCCTTAGGATGACACCAAAGATAAAAGTCTAAGGGGGTCAGATCGGGAGACCTTGGGGGCCATTCAACTGGCCCACGACGACCAATCCACTTTCCAGGAAACTGTTCATCTAGGAATGCTCGGACCTGACACCCATAATGTGGTGGTGCACCATCTTGCTGGAAAAACTCAGGGAACGTGCCAGCTTCAGTTCATAAAGACGGAAACACATCATCATGTAGCAATTTCGCATATCCAGTGGCCTTACCATCAATTTTTTTGATCCAACAGTCTTGGAGGGATCTATCCAATGTGGGTTAGTGTCAGAACAATAGCGGTGGTTTTGTTTGTTAACTTCACCATTCACATAAAAGTTTGCCTCATCACTGAACAAAATCTTCTACGTAAACTGAGGGTCCTGTTCCAATTTTTGTTTTGCCCATTCTGCAAATTCAGTGCGCCGATCTGGGTCATCCCCGTTGAGATGCTGCAGTAGCTGGAGTTTGTAAGGGTGCCATTTGTGAGAAGCTAATATCCGCCGAAGGGATGTTCGACTAATGCCACTCTCCAGTGACATGCGGCGAGTGCTACGCTGTGGGCTCTTGCTGAATGAAGCTAGGACAGCCACTGATGTTTCTTCATTAGAGACAGATTTCATGCGTCCACATTTTGGAAAATCCAACACTGAACCAGTTTCACGAAACTTAGCAAGCAGTTTGCTAACTGTAGCATAGGAGATGGGTGGTCTCGTAGGGTGTCTTGCATTGAAATCTGCTGCAATGACCCGGTTACTGCGTTCACCAGACATCAACACAATTTCTATCCGCTCCTCACGTGTTAACCTCGGCGACATGTCAATGGCTGTAAACAAAGAGAAACTTGTAAATAACTCATGAAAGAATAAAGTTACGTTAAAACCAAGCACACCATTGTTTTTCGTGTGAAATTCCCAATAAGTTTGATGTGTCACATGACCCTCTTCCTATTGAAAAAAAACAAAGTTGGATTCAAAATGGCCGACTTCAAAATGGCCGCCATGGTCACCACCCATCTTGAAAAGTTTCCCCCCTCACATATACTAATGTGCCACAAACAGGAAGTTAATATCACCAACCATACCCATTTTATTAAGGTGTATCCATATAAATAGCCCACCCTGTAGATTAAATATACCCATGCGAAGCCGGGTCCTTCTGCTAGTATATTATATATATATATATATATATATATATATATATATATATATATTTGAATTTGTCTGTTTGTCTGTTCTTTAAGCACGGTCAAACGACTGGACCGTTCTGCACCAATATTAAGGGGGAGGGCCACTGTGCAGGGTCACTGTTAAAGGGACGGAATGCTGTGGAGGTCACTGTTAAGGGGGAGAGCTGCTGTTTAGGTCATTGTTAAGGGGGCGGGGCCCTATGAAGGTAGAGTTGAGCGATATACCGGTCTTGGCGATATACCGCAGAATTAAGAAACAGCGATACGGCAATTTTTTGTGATGTCATGGAAACGGTCATGTGAGCTGACCACCTCAAAATCTGTGTCCGCCTGCCTCTGCATGATAGCATACCAGTACAATTAGTGCTAGCCCCCAGCACCTCTTGGTTCCCATAATGAAGTCTCCACCCACCGATGGCGAGGCCGCTGAGCAGCACTGGAGCAACTGGCTGTAAAAGTCTCTCAAGTCCGACCCCCACAGAGTTCGCCTGCGAGTGACTGTCCAAGGAGTAGGAAGAAGAGGAGTGTGAGAGAGAGACCCTAAAAGATAGCCCAACTGTTTTAAAGAGGACCTTTCATGCAATTTTATTAAGGGATATATATACATGTATTTCCTGCCACCCTGCTTGATTTTTTAAAATATGCCTCCTATGCCCGTTGGATTTCTCCGGCTCAGTAAGCTAATACTGAGCATCGGAGCAATAAGGAGGAGACTGAGTCTTTCTCCATGGGCGTCTCCTTCTCCCCTGGCTGTAACACTATCCAATCGCAGCGCAAAGAGTCACAGACAGAAATCTGTCGGGGCATAGGAGGCATATTTCAAAAAATCAAGCAGGATCGCAGCAGTAGCGGGAGAGGGGGGGTACCCCGCAAGTACAGGTATATATCTCCAGTAATAAAATCGCATGAAAGGTCCTCTTTAAATAAAGGTGTTATGTCTGTATACTGTATGACCATGTATGTCTACTACAACTGTGGCCCTGTCTGATCCTGGCCTACTCTTTCCTGCATGCAAACTGCACCGCACTACTGCACTCGCCCATACATGAGCAACAGAAATACAGTATACTGTCACCTTGTGGCTGCCCCATACAGTATAACGTCTCCTTGTGGCTGCCCCCATACAGTATAAGGTCTCCTTGTGGCTGCCCCCATACAGTATAAGGTCTCCTTGTGGCTGCCCCCATACAGTATAAGGTCTCCTTGTGGCTGCCCCCATACAGTATAAGGTCTCCTTGTGGCTGCCCCCATACAGTATAAGGTCTCCTTGTGGCTGCCCCCATACAGTATAAGGTCTCCTTGTGGCTGCCCCCATACAGTATAAGGTCTCCTTGTGGCTTCCCCCATACAGTATAATGTCTCATTGTGGCTGCTCCCATACAGTATAATGTCTCATTGTGGCTGCCCCATACAGTATAATGTCTCCTTGTGGCCCCCATACAGTATAATGTCACCTTGTGGCCCTCATACAGTATAATGTCACCTTGTGGCCCCCATACAGTATAATGTCACCTTGTGGCCCCCATATACTATAATCTCACCTGGTGGCCCCCGCACAGTATAATGTCTCCTTGTGGACCCCATACAAGGAGACGTCCCTCCTAAAATACCCGGCACCCAACAAACTAATGTACCAAATCCACGGTTACCACTGGTGATTACTTATCATATTGTCCCTAAAATACGCTCTATCATACAGAAACATTGGGCCCTTTTACAACAGTCATATCTAGAAGTCGGCGAGTTTTAGAATCTGGTTAAAATGTGTCACAAGAGACCATGTAATATCGAAGATATTTTAGTGAAAGCTGACATTGGTCCACTTACACCCTCGCTTAAACAGACAACTTTAGCCCCAGCAAAAACGGGTACCTACCCATGTCTTACCTGTGCATAATGCACAAATGTCATTAAGGGCAATCGTGTAATTCATCCACATTCAGACAAGACGTACTATACCAAAGCCTTTTTTTACATGTTCCACTTCCTATGTGGTATATCTCATCCGCTGCCCATGCGGTCTCGCATACATGGGTGAAACTACCCAAAGTATACGTGACCGCATTTCAAAGCAAAAATCAGACATGAGTTGCCAGAGAACGGAATTACCCATTCCTCACTACTTTCTGTCTGCGAAATATCAAATTAGTCAACTTAAATTTCAGGTCATTGAACATGTCCCACTGGCAAGATGAGGTGGCAATAGAATAACACAATTAAAACAATGTGAAGCATACTGGATTTTTGAACTTAATACTGTCACCTCAAGGTCTAAATAGGGACTTTAATTTCTGTATTACCGTACATAAAGACTCACTATGTACGATGCTAATTGTTTCTTCATTTCATTTCCTACAGACTAAATAAGTGTCCCTCAGACAGGTAATATATATATATGAAGCCCTTCCGTTTTCCTCATAGTAGACCTCTAGTCCACTAACACATCATGTGATCATGTCTATCAATATCTGTTATCTGTTATAAGACCCTGTAGATTTCAACAGACCTTTATTAGATAACCGTGTATATGTTTAGATTGATCTCCGTACGATACAGCAATTTCTCTACTGACAATTGTTGTTATGGCTAACCTTTATTTTGTCATCTGTTTTACTAATACTTTATGTATTAACCATGTAATTATCCTATACGAGTCCCTGGTAGGATATATTAGATATCATAGCCAACACCTATACAATACCCATACAAAAATAGGCTCTTCACTACTCTAAAATAACGCAACACCCCAATCTGGCGATTTGCCAGTACCTTTTTAACATATACTGGTTCACCACGCATGCGCTAGCTGAGCAGGAATTCCCTTCACCTAGCCTGTACCTCTGTGCCCTCATTTGATACATTGTGCATGCGCAGAGCAAGACAGACCGCAAGTGACATCAGACGCCGTCCATCCAGCCGATCTTTAAAACACCCAGGCAACTTTCCTAGTGCCGGCATCCCTTACTATGCACCTCAGGCAGCCACTTATACAGTAAGCTCTCACTGACCACCTACGTCATATTACTTTACTTGCTACCTTGAAACCTTTTTGTTCACTATATGTTGAATTCGTCTTTTGGGACGAAAGTTCTCAATGTTTTAATGCTCCTCTAGTTCATTGGATCCCTTATAAAAATACTCTCTATATATGTTCTATAACTTATGTCCCAGATCACAATTCCAATATACCTTATATGCAGCGCCTGGATTACACACTTACTTGGGCTATGTTGTCTATCTCTATCTACAGGGGTCCATCAATTTTTATGATTGAGATATATATATATATATATATATATATATATATATATATATATTTATTTATATGTTTTTCATTTTCATCCCCCTGTCTCCCTAAAAGTGCACTACGTCATAGAAGAATTTAGAGATGAGCATGCAAAATGAACTACATTGATTATGTATTTCTAATTGTTTTATTATATATTAGTCATGAGAGAAAAGGACATTATTCAATGTTTGTTATTATTTTGTGCCATATAGGCAGTGATCAAGGTCTGGGATGGACTGAAACGTTGGCCAATGGCTCCATATTGAATTTATATTGGATGGAAAAAAAGAATATTTATTTTCACTTCTGAGTGCCATGGTTTAACTACAATTTGATTGCTACATTTGTACCACTAAGCACCACCTACGACAATAGGAGTGCCGACCATCTTGTCTATTTTAAGTGTAGACCTTTGTGGAGGGTCACTATGGAGGACAGTGTTAAGGGTGTGGGATTCTGTATAGAGGTCGCAGTTAAAAGGTCACAGTTAAGGGGACGAGTGCTGTGGAGGTCAATGTTAAGGGGGCGAGCTGCTGTAGAGGTCACAGTTAAGGGGGCATCACTGTGAAGGTTACTGTTAAGGGGGTAGACCACTGTGCAGGTCACCGTTAAATGGGCACAGCGCTGTAGAGGTTACTTTTAGGGGGGTGGGCATTGTGGGGTGACTTAAGGTGGAAGGACACTGTGGAGGTCAACGTTAAAAGGGTTCTGCAGTTTTTTTAAACTGATGATCTATCATCTGGATAGATCACCAGCATCGGATCGGTGGGAGTCCGACACCCGGGACCCCTGCCGATCAGCTGTTTGAGAAGGCAGCTGCGCTGGCAGTAGCGCCGCTGCCTTCTCGCTGTTTACTGCAGGCCCAGTGATGTCACGACTAGTATCAATGGCCTGGGCGGGGCTAAGCTCTGTTCATTTGAATGGAGCTTATCCCCGCCCAGGCCATTTATATTAGTTGTGACGTCACTGGGCCTGTGGTAAACAGCGAGAAGACCGCAGCACTACTGCCAGCGCCGCTGCCTTCTCAAACAGCTGATCGGCAGGGGTCCTGGGTGTTGGACATCCATTGATCAGATGCTGATGATCTATCCAGAGGATAGCTCATCAGTTTAAAAAAACTGCAGGACCCCTTTAAGGGGCAGAGTGCTGTGGAAGGTCAATGTTAAGGGGAGGGGCCGTTGTGGAGAACACTTATGAGAGCAGGGGGATGTGAAAGTTACTGTTAAAGAGTCGGGCTGCTGTGAAGGTCAAAATTAAGGGGGTGGGCTGCTGTGGGGGGTCACTATTAAGGGGGAGGAGTACTGTGGAGATCACTGTTATGGGGAACACTCTGGATATCTTAACCTTACACACAAACATTAAAATAAATAGCTAAACTATACCCGTGCGAAGCCGGGTCATCCTAGCAGAAAACAGTTAGAGTAGCACTGTGTCCTCCTTCCCTCTCCCATTCAGGCACAGTCACAATTTCACATTGGGTGCAACTCCTGCAACAGTAGTGTCCTTAGATTTGCTGGAATGGAGATTGTATTGAGTTCCGCACAAGGGGGAGATAGACATTGTGAACTTCTGAGAAGAGAAGGGAAGTGGATCCTAAGCTCATGCGCAATGGGTCCTCTGGGATTAAATGAAAAAATTGATTTAGGAGTGTTTTCTGTAATATTGTGTATGTTTATTTGGAGTCAATAGTTTTATCATGTGTGCTTTGTAATCATTTTTTAGATAGCGGCTTTGATGTATCACGTGTGTTCCTTTACGACACCGGATTGTGACGTCACGTGCATATAACGCATGTGGGAGCCGGCATATAAAGGATGACGCACTTGCGTCAATGTGTCAGTGGCCCGAGGAAGCGATAAGGCGCGAAACAGACGTCGCCACATTTTTGTGACTGCATTGTATGTTTGTCTGCCCCAAGCCACCCGCTGATGTATTCAAGGTTGGAGATAATAAAGAGAAGATTATCTTCTATTATTGGCATCTCTAGGACATACCGTTCTGGAGATATTACCAAACAATGACCTGCATTAGCCAATACAAGCCTGCAAGTCTTTCTCTTCTTATCCCAACTGCCATACACACGGTCACATGTCCCTTATTAGCCAATAGAAGCTCGCAGGCCCTTAGCCTCCACATACACACAGTTTTACTCCAGGTTTCCATGACAAACCAGCCATTTGTCTTCACTGCTGTAGGGCAGATTTAGGCTAGGGCTAAACGATGACATGTGTTGCGCAACAATAAGTCTCACAACACATAGGGCACAACTACATTGCGAAATTGATGTCGCACGACAATTTTTATACTGATAGTCTATCAAGTCTTTGATTATAAAAATTGTTGCGCTACACATGTCGTCGTGTAGCCCTAGCCTTAAAGGGGTAGGGCGCTGTGGAGGTCACTGTTAAAGGAGTGTTTACTGTGGATGTTACTGTTAAGGATGCAGGCCGCTGTGGAGGTCACTGTTAAAGGGGCAGGGGCCACTATTAAAGGGGCAGCTGCTGAGCAGGACACTGTTAAAGGGGCATTCACTGTAGATGTTACTGTTAAGGGGCGAGCAGTGCGGAGGTCACTGTTAAGGGGCAGAGTACTGTGACATCACTGTTAAGGGAGAGGGGTACTGTGGAGGTCACTGTTAAAGGGACGGATGCTGTGGAGGTCTCTGTTAAGGGGACATTTAACAATGGAGGACACAGATAAGGGGACAGTCCCCTATGGAGGTCAGCGTTAAGGGGCGGGGTGCTGTATAGGTCACTGATAAGGGGGCGGGCCCCTGAGTAGGTCACTGTCAAGGGAGTGGGGTGCTGTAAAACTCACTGTTAAAGAGGAGGGCTGCCGTGAGGGTCAAAGTTAAGGGGATGGGCTGCTGTGGAGATCATATTTTAAGGAGGCAGGGCACTGTAAGCAGGTCAGTGTTAAGGGGTGGGGTGCTGTAGAGGTCCCTGTTATGGAGGATACTGTCGATATCTTTTAACGACACACACAAACATTAAATAAATGAAATAAACCCGTGCAAAGCCAGGTCCTTCTTCTAGTCTCTTATACAGGTTCTTTAAAAAAAAAATAGCATATTGTGATAAAGTTCATAAATTTTTTGTAATGTACTGATAAACATTAGACTTTCATATATTTTAGATTCATTACACACAACTGAAGTAGTTCAAGCCTTTTCTTGTTTTAATATTGATGATTTTGGCATACAGCTCATGAAAACCCAAAATTCCCATCTCCAAAAATTAGCATATTTCATCCGACCAATAAAAGAAAAGTGTTTTTAATACAAAAAAAGTCAACCTTCAAATAATTAAGTTCAGTTATGCACTCAATACTTGTCGGGAATCCTTTTGCAGAAATGACTGCTTCAATGCGGCGTGGCATGGAGGCAATCAGCCTGTGGCACTGCTGAGGTGTTATGGAGGCCCAGGATGCTTCGATAGCGGCCTTAAGCTAATCCAGAGTGTTGGGTCTTGCGTCTCTCAACTTTCTCTTCCCAATATCCCACAGATTCTCTATGGGGTTCAGGTCAGGAGAGTTGGCAGGCCAATTGAGCACAGTAATACCATGGTCAGTAAACCATTTACCAGTGGTTTTGGCACTGTGAGCAGGTGCCAGGTCGTGCTGAAAAATGAAATCTTCATCTCCATAAAGCTTTTCAGCAGATGGAAGCATGAAGTGCTCCCAAATCTCCTGATGGCTAGCTGCATTGACCCTGCCCTTGATAAAACACAGTGGACCAACACCAGCAGCTGACATGGCACCCCAGACCATCACTGACTGTGGGTACTTGACACTGGACTTCAGGCATTTTGGCATTTCCCTCTCCCCAGTCTTCCTCCAGACTCTGGCAACTTGATTTCCAAATGACATGCAAAATTTGCTTTCATCCGAAAAAAGTACTTTGGACCACTGAGCAACAGTCCAGTGCTGCTTCTCTGTAGCCCAGGTCAGGCGCTTCTGCCGCCGTTTCTGGTTCAAAAGTGGCTTGACCTGGGGAATGCGGCACCTGTAGCCCATTTCCTGCACACGCCTGTACACGGTGGCTCTGGATGTTTCTACTCCAGACTCAGTCCACTGCTTCCGCAGGTCCCCCAAGGTCTGGAATCGGTCCTTCTCCATAATCTTCCTCAGGGTCCGGTCACCTCTTCTCGTTGTGCAGCGTTTTCTGCCACACTTTTTCCTTCCCACAGACTTCCCACTGAGGTGCCTTGATACAGTACTCTGGGAACAGCCTATTCTTTCAGAATTTTTTTTCTGTGTCTTACCCTCTTGCTTGAGGGTGTCAATGATGGCCTTCTGGAGAGCAGTCAGGTCGGCAGTCTTACCCATGATTGCGGTTTTGAGTAATGAACCAGGCTGGGAGTTTTTAAAAGCCTCAGGAATCTTTTGCAGGTGTTTAGAGTTCATTAGTTGATTCAGATTATTAGGTTAATAGAGAACCTTTTCATGATATGCTAATTTTTTGAGAAAGGAATTTTGGGTTTTCATGAGCTGTATGCCAAAATCATCAATATTAAAACAAGAAAAGGCTTGAACTACATCAGTTGTGTGTAATGAATCTAAAATATATGAAAGTCTAATGTTTATCAGTACATTACAGAAAATAATGAACTTTATCACAATATGCAAATTTTTTGAAAAGAACCTGTATATATGAATTTCTGTCTGCCTATTTTTTTATGCACGGCCAAACGACTGGACCAATCTGCACTAAATTTAGCACATAGGTACATCAGTTGTCCGGGAAGGTTTTAGACTGGGTCTCTGTGGAGGGGGCGGATCGCTGTGGACGGGGGGGGGGGGGGGGGGGGCAGGGGCTGTCACTTTTAAGGGGGTGGGGTACTGTAGAGGTCACTGTTAATGGGGCAGAATGCTGTGGAGGTTATTGTTAACGGGTCAGGCTGCTGTGTTTGGGGTGTCATTTTTAAAAGGGTGCAACGGAAGAGGTTCTGCTTTGGCGCAAAATCACCGGTGGAGACTGTCTTATTAAATGAAATTCTTCTTTTTTAATTAAAGATAGCGCATCAATAAAAAAAAACAAAAAAAAAAAACGAGTTTTGAAGATTAACACTTCCCCCTTCATCAGGTTTCACAACAATATAGTGTATACAATTAATAGGTGTGTATTTATCGATGAAAAAACACACATAAAAACCGCCAAAAAGGCGCACCTAGGGGCCGCCCACTAAGGGAGGGGCTGTCCCCAGGTGTCATCCAGGAGGCAGAATCTACTGTATAGACAAAATCACTATTAAATATATAGGATGGGTTTGGGGGCACATATACCAGTAGTCCCATTAAACCTTACATAAAAACAAGTGTTATAAACTATTATAAACCAATAGAAATGAGTCACATGACATTTTACACATCAGTCATGTAACCGCAAGATGAGTGGTCACGTGACAGGAATATTGATGAGGAAGGCGGGGAGAGAGAGTCCTCCCATGACTAGCACTGTGGACTGCCGTCAGCAGGTTAGCGCACGCGCAGTGGTTTTCAAACACTGGCGATGTAGATAACCGGCGCAACCTTCGCGGTCACGTGACTCGTTACCACGGGGATGGGGACGCCAATGAAGTGACGAGCCCCATGTTGGATAAAACAATACTATAAAGTTGAACTAAAACTAAATGGATGGCCATAAGGCTCAGCCAGTATTGTGGACATATATAAAGAGGTATAAAAAGTATATTGATACAGAGAAATAAATAATAAAATATGATTGTAATAGTTAACAAGAGTAAAGTTGGAAAACATTATATATTGCAATAAAGGTGATTATAAAGATGATGACAATTATTATTAAGGCCTTATATTATACCCATACAGTTTTCTAGGTAAATATTATTATATAGTCTAGAGGGGAACACACAGAGATACTATACATATCCCTTTGGATTGATGCATATGGGAAATTGATACCTTAGTAGGAAGCATTGCAAGTATGGATAAGAGCATGGGAAATGTGGAGTACCCCACTTCTGATGTATAATTATTTCAAGCTATAGGTATAGTCGGGAATATAAGGTATTCAGCATTTGACGAGCCAATTTTATAGGTTTATTTCAAACGCCTCGTTGAGACCGTAAGTATGGAGTTTGTTTGAAAATCCAATACATCTTGAGGCGTCTGATGTACTGGATATCTTTTCGAAAATTGGCGAAATTTGTTCGATTGGAGTCACAGATAAACCGACAGAATTGCCCTCATGATGTTCAGCCGCATGTCTAGACACGCTATGTTTCACGTATTTATTCTTTATATTAGATCGATGCTTATTGAACCTATTATGCACAGTTTGGACAGTACGACCTAAATATTGCAAATGACAAGGACACTCAAGTAGATATACAACATTGGTAGAATTACAATTGAGATGATATAAAATGATATAAAATAGAGAAAGATTCGCCAGTAGTTCGGCTATGGAAAGACTATCTTTGGTGAATGGTGGTACAACATAGGCATCTTTAACCCCTTAAGGACTCAGCCCTATTTCACCTTAAGGACTTGGCCATTTTTTGCAAATCTGACCAGTGCTGACAACTTTAAAATGCTTTGACTCATGGTGGATTTGATTTAAAGCAAAATGATTTAAATCACGATTTATATCACTAGTCAGTAAGGCTTGATTTAAATCATAGTTTTCTACATAAAGACTAATTCTTGCTGGTATAACTTCCGTCGGCGGCTCCAAGAGGAGACTTACGCCGGGACAGGTAACCCCTCTCCAAACCAACTCTCAGGGTCCCTGCAGCCTAAATCCTTTTGCTCTCCACGCGTCCGCTGACTAGGACAGGAAACAGGAACTGGTGGTCTTGGGGCCATGCTCCTCCTTAAGAGCTCTCCACGAAAGTTCCTGTTTCCTGTCCTGGATGGAGGAGGTCTCTCAAGGGTGCTGTCATGGGCGTAAGGGAAAAAAAACTCAGGCTATGAGCTGAGCATTGCGATTGGCCAGCGCTACAGCCTGTGAGAAGGAGACGCCGGCAGGCTCCACCCAGTTGAGCCGAACATGAAGATACCGGAGCCTATACTGGGAGAACGGAGCGGCGCCCGGGGATAATAGTAAGTGCAGGGAGATCCCTGGGCGCCGCTCTCCATGTCTGTATGCTTAGTTTTGATTTTTTATTCTAGTGAAAGGTCCTCTTTAAAATTACATTTATATTCCCCCTTTCTATGCAATCTAATGCTCCGTAACATTCACTGACCTGCGATCCCTGCGATAATAACTCATGTAGCAGCCGGCTCACTGCGCACAGTGCTTCTACTTCCGGCCGTGCTACATGAATTATTATCACAGGGATCGAAGGTCAGTGAATGTTACGGAGCATTAGATTGCATAGAAAGGGGGAAAATAAAATGTAATTTTAACTCCTAAGCAGGGTGGATTTGATTAAAATCAAAATGATTTAAATCACGATTTAAATCACTAGTCAGTAAGGCTTGATTTAAATCATAGTTTTCTACATAAAGACTAATTCTTGCTGGTATAACTTGTAATATGCAAGTACATGAAGATTTTTTGAATAACTTTTCATATTAGTTTGATTAGGTTGATTCGGCATTCATAGGTTTGTAGAAGTTAGGATTAAAGAGGACCTTTCACTAGAATAAAAAAATCTAAACTAAGCACACAGACATTGAGAGCGGCGCCCAGGGATCTCCCTGCACTTACTATTATACCTGGGCGCCGCTCCGTTCTCCCGGTATAGGCTCCGGTATTTTCATATGTTCGGCTCCACCCAGTTGAACCTGCCGGCGTCTCCTTCTCCCATGCTGTAGCGCTGGCCAATCGCAGCGCTCAGCTCATAGCCTGAGAGTTTTTTTTTTCTCTCAGGCTATGAGCTGAGCGCTGCGATTGGCCAGCGCTACAGCATGGGAGAAGGAGACGCCGGCAGGTACAACTGGGTGGAGCCAAACATATGAAGATACTGGAGCCTATACTAGGAGAACGGAGCGGCACCCAAGTATAACAGTAAGTCCCTGGGCGCCGCTCTCCATGTCTGTATGCTTAGTTTAGATTTTTTATTCTAGTGAAAGGTCCTCTTTAAGGTATTTTTCTCTACTCTGTTCATGTTATAACATTTTTGCTGTGAAGAAGAGGCATGTGATCTCTGCTGAGTCAAATTCTGCTTTGAGAACTGCAAACGTAAACCAAGCATCTGTGATAATATCTTGTAGCCAGAGAAACTGCCCAATAATCTTACAAAAACCTCTGGAAGAGCATGACATTGTGAATGGATTAATGGAATTTATTTACCCAAAAATTACACATATAGAAACATAGAATGTGTCGGCAGATGATAACCATTTGGCCCATCTAGTCTGCCCAATATACTGAATACTATGAATAGCCCCTGGCCCTATCTTATATGAAGGATAGCCTTATGCCTATCCCCTGCATGCTTAAACTCCTTCACTGTATTTGCAGCTACCACTTCTGCAGGAAGGCTATTCCATGCATCCACTACTCTCTCAGTAAAGTAATACTTCCTGATATTACTTTTAAACCTTTGCCCCTCTAATTTAAAACTATGTCCCTCTTGTAGCAGTTTTTCTTCTTTTAGCTTGTTGATTCCCTTTATGTATTTAAAAAGTTTCTATCATATCCCCTCTGTCTCGTCTTTCTTCCAAGCTATACATGTTAAGGTCCTTTAATCTTTCCTGGTAAGTTTTATCCTGCACTCCATGTACTAGTTTAGTAGCTCTTCTCTGAATTCTCTCCAAAGTATCAATATCCTTCTTGAGATATGGTCTCCAGTACTGCGTACAATACTCCAAATGAGGTCTCACTAGTGCTCTGTAGAGCGGCATGAGCACCTCCCTCTTTCTACTGGTAATGCCTCTCCCTATACACCCAAACATTCTGCTAGCATCTCCTGCTGCTCTATGACATTGTCTGCCTACCTTTAAGTCATCTGAAATACTGACCCCTAAATCCCTTTCCTCAGATACTGGGGTTAGGACTGTATCACTGATTGTATATTCTGCTCTTGGGTTTTTACGCCCCAGGTGCATAATCTTGCACTTATCCACATTAAATTTTAGTTGCCAGATTTTTGACCATTCCTCTAGTTTTCCTAAATCCTTTTCCATTTGGTGTATCCCTCTAGGAACATCAACCCTGTTACAAATCTTTGTGTCATCAGAAAAAAGACACACCTTACCATCGAGGCCTTCTGCAATATATATTAAACAATATGGGTCCCAGAACAGATCCCTGAGGTACCCCACTGGTAAAAAGACCATGGTCTGAATATACTCCATTGACTACAACCCTCTGTTGTCTGTCCCTCAGCCACTGCCTAATCCATTCAACAATATGGGAGTCTACGTACAGCCTTATTCTACATAATTAAAAAACTAATCTTTATTTCATGATGGAATAACCTTTGAATGGTAATATATTTTCCTCAAAAAGCATTTTATACATACATAAATATTACATAGTAATACCTCCAAAAATAGTTATTACTTTACATTCCCCATATGTCTACTTCATGTTTGGATCATTTTGGGAATGATATTTTATTTTTTGGGGATGTTACAAGGCTTAGAAGTTTAGAAGCAAATCTTGAAATTTTTCCAAAATTTTCAAAAACCCAATTTTTAGGGACCTGTTCACTTTGCAAGGCTTACATAATAGAAACCACCCAAAAATCACCCCATTCTAGAAACTACACCCCTCAAGGTATTCAAAACTGATTTTACAAACGTCGTCAACCCTTTAGGTGTTCCACAAGAATTAATTGAGAATAGAGATACAATTTCAAAATTTCACTTTTTTGGCAGATTTTCCATTTTAATAATTTTTTTCCAGTTACAAAGCAAGGGTTAACAGCCAAACCAAAGTCAATATTTATGGCCCTGTTTCTGTAGTTTACAGAAACACCCCATATGTGGGTGTAAACCGCTGTACGGGCACACGGCACGGCGCAGAAGGAAAGGAATGCCATACAGTTTTTGGAAGGCAGGTTTTGCTGGACTGGTGTTTTTGACACCATGTCCCATTTGAAGCCCCCCTGATGCACCCCTAGAGTAGAAACTCCAAAAAAGTGGCCCCATTTTAGAAACTACGGGATAGGGTGGCAGTATTGTTGGTACTAGTTTAGGGTACATATGATTTTTGGTTGCTCTATATTACACTTTTTGTGAGGCAAGATAACAAGAAATAGCTGTTTTGGCACCGTTTTTATTTTTTGCTATTTACAACATTCATCTGACAGGTTAGACCATGTGATATTTTTACAGACCAGGTTGTCACGGATGCGGCGATACTCAATATGTATACTTTTTTTTATTTATGTAAGTTTTACACAATGATTTCATTTTTGAAGCAAAAAAAAATCATGTTTTAGTGTTTCCATAGTCTGAGAGCCATAATTTTTTCAGTTTTTGGGCGATTACCTTGGGTAGGGTATGATTTTTGCGGGATGAGATGACAGGTTTTTTTGGCACTATTCTGGGATGCATGTGACTTTTTGATCGCTTGCTATTACACTTTTTGTGATGTAAGGTGACAAAAAATGGTTTATTTTGCAGTTTTTATTTTTAATTTTTTACGGTGTTCATCTGAGGGGTTAGGTCATGTGATATTTTTATAGAGCCGGTTGATACGGATGCGGCGATACCTAATATGTATACTTTTTTTTTTATTTATGTAAGTTTTACACAATAACAGCTTTTTTCAAAAAAGAAAATGTTTTAGTGTCTCCATATTCTGAGCCATAGTTTTTTTATTTTTTGGGCGATTGTCTCAGGTAGGGTCTCTTTTTGCGGGATGAGGTGACGGTTAGACTGGTATTATTTTGGTGGGCAAACGCCTTTTTGATCGCTTGCTGTTGTACTTTTTGTGATTTAAGGTGACCAAAAAATGGTTTATTTAGCACAGTTTTTATTTTTTACGGTGTTCATCTGAGGGGTTAGGTCATGTGATATGTTTATAGAGCCGGTCGATACGGACGCGGCGATACCCAATATGTATATTTTTTTTTTCCCCCTATTTTTTACCTTTTTTTTTTAAACTTTATTCGGGGAAAATTAAGTTTTGGTTTATTTTTACTTGAAACTTCAATTTTTTTGGGGGGGGGGGCTATTTTTTCAACTTTTTTTTTTTCACTTTATTTTTTGTCCCATTTTTGGACTTGAACTTTGGGGGATATATTCCTTTACAATGCATTCTAATACTTCTGTATTGGAAGGCATTGGCTGTATGAGTAATACTGTGTGTATTACTCATACAGCTTCCGGCCTGTGAGATCCAGGGGGCTGGATCTCACAGGCTCGTCACCGGAAGGCAGCGCGATGCCTTCCTTAGACATCGCGCTGCCTTCCATGCCATCGGGTCCCCCCCACAGCCGCATGGGGACCCGATGGCACCGCCGATCACCGCCGGAACCACAGGTAAAGCCGCAAACCGCGGGTCTGAATTGACATGACCCCCCCGGCATTGTGACAGGATGCATTGTGACAGGATGCCCGCTGAATGATTTCAGCGGGCATCCTGTTCCGATTAACCCCCGCCGCGCCGCAATCGCGGTTTAAACCCATGACGTACCGATACGTCATGGGTCCTTACGGACTCGGGAAACATGCCGTAACCGGTAGGTCATGCGTCCCTAAGGTGTTAATGGCCACATTTACACCCTGTACAGAATTATTAGGCAAATGAGTATTTTGACCACATCATCCTCTTTATGCATGTTGTCTTACTCCAAGCTGTATAGGCTCGAAAGCCTACTACCAATTAAGCATATTAGGTGATGTGCATCTCTGTAATGAGAAGGGGTGTGGTCTAATGACATCAACACCCTATATCAGGTGTGCATAATTATTAGGCAACTTCCTTTCCTTTGGCAAAATGGGTCAAAAGAAGGACTTGACAAGCTCAGAAAAGTCAAAAATAGTGAGATATCTTGCAAAGGGATGCAGCACTCTTAAAATTGCAAAGCTTCTGAAGCGTGATCATCGAACAATCAAGCGTTTCATTCAAAATAGTCAACAGGGTCGCAAGAAGCGTGTGGAAAAACCAAGGCGCAAAATAACTGCCCATGAACTGAGAAAAGTCAAGCGTGCAGCTGCCAAGATGCCACTTGCCACCAGTTTGGCCATATTTCAGAGCTGCAACATCACTGGAGTGCCCAAAAGCACAAGGTGTGCAATACTCAGAGACATGGCCAAGGTAAGAAAGGCTGAAAGACGACCACCACTGAACAAGACACACAAGCTGAAACGTCAAGACTGGGCCAAGAAATATCTCAAGACTGATTTTTCTAAGGTTTTATGGACTGATGAAATGAGAGTGAGTCTTGATGGGCCAGATGGATGGGCCCGTGGCTGGATTGGTAAAGGGCAAAGAGCTCCAGTCCGACTCAGACGCCAGCAAGGTGGAGGTGGAGTACTGGTTTGGGCTGGTATCATCAAAGATGAGCTTGTGGGGCCTTTTCGGGTTGAGGATTGAGTCAAGCTCAACTCCCAGTCCTACTGCCAGTTTCTGGAAGACACCTTCTTCAAGCAGTGGTACAGGAAGAAGTCTGCATCCTTCAAGAAAAACATGATTTTCATGCAGGACAATGCTCCATCACACGCGTCCAAGTACTCCACAGCGTGGCTGGCAAGAAAGGGTATAAAAGAAAAAAATCTAATGACATGGCCTCCTTGTTCACCTGATCTGAACCCCATTGAGAACCTGTGGTCCATCATCAAATGTGAGATTTACAAGGAGGGAAAACAGTACACCTCTCTGAACAGTGTCTGGGAGGCTGTGGTTGCTGCTGCACGCAATGTTGATGGTTAACAGATCAAAACACTGACAGAATCCATGGATGGCAGGCTTTTGAGTGTCCTTGCAAAGAAAGGTGGCTATATTGGTCACTGATTTGTTTTTGTTTTGTTTTTGAATGTCAGAAATGTATATTTGTGAATGTTGAGATGTTATATTGGTTTCACTGGTAAAAATAAATAATTGAAATGGGTATATATTTGTTTTTTGTTAAGTTGCCTAATAATTATGCACAGTAATAGTCACCTGCACACACAGATATCCCCCTAAAATAGCTAAAACTAAAAACAAACTAAAAACTACTTCCAAAAATATTCAGCTTTGATATTAATGAGTTTTTTGGGTTCATTGAGAACATGGTTGTTGTTCAATAATAAAATGAATCCTCAAAAATACAACTTGCCTAATAATTCTGCACTCCCTGTATAACTGCCTTTAGGGGCCAGAATATTTTTCAATGTCCTTGCTCTTCTGTAACTTAAACGGGGGGTCCCTGGGATGATTTGACTAAGGATGGGATCCCTTTTCAGAATATGTCAGTTTCCCCAAAGCAGCTTTTATAGCAGCTGATTATAGACTGTAACAAAATTGTAACAATAAGAGTTGATATCAGAATTTCCCCTTTGTTTTTGAGTTGGAGCGAGGCATTCCAATTGAGTGAGACAAGCAGCCTTTTCTCTAGCACCCAAGATGATATTTCCTGGGTATCCCTTCTGGTTGAACCTGGAGGTGAGAATGTCACATTGTTCAATGAAATATGTGTCAAGTGTGCAATTTCGTCGGAGTCGTTTAAATTGACTGAATAGAACATTCGACTTCCATTTTCTATAATGAGTGCTACCAAAATCCAGATAGCTATTGCTATCAACCTTTTTAAAAAAGATACGTGTTTTGATTTCATTGTTTTAAGTGAAATTTTCAAGGTCCAGGAATTTTATTTTCTTACTATCATATGCCCTTGTGAATGAAATGCCCCAGTCATTGGTATTGAGATGGGAAATAAAGTCCTCTAACGACGTTTGGTCACCATTACAAATGAAAATAAGGTCATCGATGTACCTTCGGAAATAATGTTTTCAGACCAGAATCTTGTTTGGTAGATGAAGGTTTCCTCGAAGACCCCCATGAACAGATAGGCAAAGATTGGCGCGAAACGCGTCCCGGTGGCGGTCCCCCGTATCTGATTATAGATCCGATCTTGAAATATGAACACATTGTGAGTGAGAATGAACTCTATGCCCTTTGATGATAAAGGATTTTTGTTGTATGGGCATTGCATTGTTATTTTCTAAAAAGGTGGATATACATTTCAACCCTAGGTCATAAAAAATGTTGGTATAGAGAGCAGAGATGTCTAGGGTCAGCCAAAAATAACTGCTCTTCCATGTTATGTTTCTTAATGATCTAATCAGGGATGTAGAATTCCTTAGATAGGATTTAAGATTAAGGACTTATTTTTGGAGTTAAATATCAATGTAGTGAGAGAGATTTCTGGTGAGGGAGGAGACCGGGTGGATTTTTTATGTGCTTATGAATTTTAGGGAGTTGGTAAAAAGTAGCCAATGTTGCACCTTTCACAAGGACATATTCCTTCTCTTTCATGCTCAAGAAGGCTTCTGCTGACTTAAATCAATCTACTTAATTCTTCTCTATTTTGTGTTGATGGATCGCAGGGTAGGGGCAAGTAATAGTCGTTAGAGACTAAAGAATAAAACGTATCTAGAAAGTTATGATGAATAAGATAAAAGTTGGACAGTGGTTTCAGGCCTGAGGGGATCGCTTTAATATCATCCTCATTGAGTGGTACAGTATTAGATTGTTCTGATTTAGATCTTTTTGCAGAATTCTCTAGAATTTTAAAATGTCTTTTTAAGGTAAGTTTTTAATGTAACGATTGAGATCTAAAAAGAGGTCAAATCCGTTGATTTTACTTTAAAGGGAACCTGTCACTGGGATTTTGTGTATAGAGCTGAGGACATGGGTTGCTAGATGGCCACTAGCACATCCGCAATACCCAGTCCCCAAAGCTCTGTGTGCTTTTATTGTGTAAAAAAAAAAACGATTTGATACATATGCAAATTAACCTGAGATGAGTCCTGTACGTGAGATGAGTCAGGGACAGGACTCACCTCAGGTTAATTTGCATATGTATCAAATCAGTTTTTTTACACAATAAAAGCACACAGAGCTATGGGGACTGGGTATTGCGGATGTGCTAGCGGCCATCTAGCAACCCATGTCCTTAGCTCTATACCCCAAATCCAGGTGACAGGTTCCCTTTAAGGGCAAAAAGATGCCCTTTGACAGCACTGAAATTTTGGATTTTTTCAGAACGTATGTGGATAAATTGAAAATACCAGAGGGGTGCTGTAAATCTTCTAGATGTTCTTAATTTTTTGCACATAGGGGGTTTCGTTTTTTTCTTTTTGCCTTTGCCTGCTCTACAGCCTCTTCTTGGTTTCTTCTTTTGGTCGGTTTGCGGCCCAGTGGGTGAAAAAAAAATGGGTGATAGTGGTAGTTTTGGGACTTTTTAGAATTGGGTACATGGCCGTGGGATGGATGAGAGGAGGTAAGGCTAAAAAAAAGAGATTGATGTAGAAAGGCCTGCTAGAGAGACATCTTTAACTAGAGTATTGTCAGAGTGGATGGTATTAAGGCGGTGATTATTAATATTGGATGGAATTCAGGATGGACAATTAAGTGTTGTTACAGCAGGTTCCACATGGTCTGGATCAGAGAGAAATACCGGAGATGTACAGCCGTGTATAGTGAGAGGCGAGTCAGCTTCCACATCTGAGGAGGTTGATGGGGTGAAAGGCTTGGAATCGAGTGAAGAAATAGAATGACAGTGGATGGAAAACTAGGTGGGATATAGTTTGAAATAATAATACATAAGAAGTGGGGTACTCAACATTTCCCATGCTCTTATCCATACTTGCAATACTTCCTACTAAGGTATCAATTTCCCATATGCAATAATCCAAAGGGATGCGTAGTGTCTCTGTGTGTGCCCCTCTAGACTATATAATAATATTTCCCTAGAAAACAGTATGGGTATAATATAAGGCCTTAATAATTGTCATCATCATTATTATCACGTTTATTGCAATATATAAGGCCTTCCAACTTAACTCTATTTATTTCTCTGTATCAATATACTATTCATACCTTTTTATATATGTCCACAATACTGGCTGAGCCTTATGTCCATCTATTTAGTTTTAGTTCATCTATAAAGTATTGTTTTATCCAACCTGGGGATCATCACTACATTGGCGTCCCCATCCCCATGGTAATAAATCATGTGACCGCGAAGGTTGCGATCACATGACTACCCTATTACTCGCAGGAACGACGGCTTATCTACATCGCCAGTGTTGGAAAACCACTGCGCGTGCGCTAACCTGCCGACAGCAGTCCGCAGTGGATTGCTTCCTCCGCCGTCCGAATTAAAATGCAGAAGTGATAGTCACGGGAGGAGACTCTCCCCGCCTTTCTCATCAATATTCATGTCACGTGACTTCTCATCTTGCGGTCACATGACTGATGTGTAAAATGTCATGTGACTCATTTCTAATGGTTTATAATAGTTTATAACGCTCGTTTTTATGTAAGGTTTAATGGGACTACTGTCCCCAAACCCATCCCATATATTTAATAGTGATTTTATCTATACAGTGGATTCTGCCTCCTGGATGACACCTGAGGACAGCTCCTCCCTTAGTGGGCGGCCCCTAGGTGCGCCTTTTTGGCGGTTTTTCTGTGTGTTTCTTCATCTATAAATTCTATGGAGATCTGAGAACAGCCAAGCAAGTGTACATCTTGGGAGTCGTAGTTTTAAAGCTGGAGTGCCGGAGGTTAGACAGCACAGCTCTAGGATGTACCGTGCCCGAGATATTCCCAAAAATGTATTAGCCAATAGGAGCTTACAGCTTCACTCACATTCTAAATGCCATTCACACAGTCACCCTTATTATTCAATAGAAACTTGCAGGTCTTGACATAGAAAGTTACACCCAGTTTCCATAACATTTCTATTTTTCTTCACTTTTAGAGGTCACTAGAGGGAGAGTGATGCTATGGATGTCACAATTTAAGGGGGCAGGGTGCTGTGGACGTCTTATATTAAGAGGACAGGGTGCTGTGGAGGTCACTGTTAAGTGGGGAGGCCGCTGTGGAGGTCACTTAAGGATGCAGAATGCTGTGGAGGTCACTTAAGGATGCAGAATGCTGTGGAGGTCACTATTAAGGGGGCGTGCTGGTGTGGAAGTCAATATTAAGGGCACAGTTCCCTGTGGAGGGTCACTGTAAAGGGTGCAGGCCACTGTAGAGGTCAGTGTTAAGGGTGTAAGGTAATGTGGAGGTCAATGTTAAGGGGGCGAGGTGCTGTAGATGTCACTGTTAAGGGGAAAGGCTCTGTCAAGGTCACTGTTAAGGAGTGGAGATCAATGTTAAGGGGGCATGGTGCTACTGATGAGACATTTTAAGCGGACAGGGTGCTCTGGAAAGCTTATATTAAGTTGGCGTGGCGCAGTGGGGAGGGGCCCTGTACAGGTTAATGTTAAGGGGGCGGAATGCAGTGGAGGTCACTTAAGGGGAGGGACTTCTGTGGGGAGGTCACCGTTAAGCGGCGGGTTGCTGTGGAGGCCAATGTTAAGGAGTTGATCGACATGGAAGGTCACTGTTAAGGGGACGGGCGCTGCAGAATTCACAGTCTGGACTCATCCACACGACCGTATGTATTTTGCGGTCTGCAAAACACGGATGTCATCTGTGTTGCATCCATTTTTTTTTTTTATAGATCAATTGCTACAATTCCTGTCCATGTCCACAAAATGGACAAGTTCTATTTTTTTGCGGAACGGAACTGCAGAAACTGTATGGTTTAAATTAAATGAATGGTTCCGCATACTGGCTGCAAAAAAAAAAAAAAGAAATTAAACAAAGAAAATACGGTTATGTGCATGAGCCCTTAAGGTTAGGGTCACTGTTAAGGGGGTGGGCCACTGTGCAGGTCATTATTTGGTGGGGGCGCTGTAGAGGTTACTTATAAGGTCTCAGGGCATTGTGGGGGCCACTGTGGAAGTCACAGTTAAGGGATGGGGTTCTGTGGAGGTTATTGTTAAGGGGGCGTGACGCTGTGAAGATCACTGTGAAGGGAAAGGGTGCTGTGGAGGGTCAGTGTTAAGGTGACGGTCTGCCGTGGAGAACACACACACACACCGATAGATAGATAGATATATATATTATACACCCCCCCCCGGTGTGTGTGTGTGTGTATATATATATATATACTGCTTCAATGCATTTAGGGGGGTGGTCCTAGCCAAGACAATCTCCTGAACTCCAAACTGAATGTTCAGAATGGGAAAGAAAGGTGATTTAAGCAATTTTGAGCGTGGCATGGTTGTTGGTGCCAGACGGGCCGGTCTGAGTATTTCACAATCTGCTCAGTTACTGGGATTTTCACGCACAACCATTTCTAGGGTTTACAAAGAATGGTGTGAAAAGGGAAAAACATCCAGTATGCGGCAGTCCTGTGGGCAAAAATGCCTTGTGGATGCTAGAGGTCAGAGGAGAATGGGCCGACTGATTCAAGCTGATAGAAGAGCAACGTTGACTGAAATAACCACTCGTTACAACCGATGTATGCAGCTAAGCATTTGTGAAGACACAACACGCACAACCTTGAGGCGGATGGGCTACAACAGCAGAAGATCCCACCGGGTACTACTCATCTCAACTACAAAAAGGAAAAAGAGGCTACAATTTGCACGTGCTCACCAAAATTGGACTGTTGAAGACTAGAAAAATGTTGCCTGGTCTGATGAGTCTCGATTTCTGTTGAGACATTCAAATGGTAGAGTCCGAATTTGGCGTAAACAGAATGAGAACATGTATCCATCCTCTGATGGCTACTTCCAGCAGGATAATGCACCATGTCACAAAGCTCAAATCATTTCAAATTTGTTTCTTGAACATGACAATGAGTTCACTGTACTAAAATGGCCCCCACAGTCACCAGATCTCAATCCAATAGAGCATCTTTGGGATGTTGTTGAACGGGAGCTTCGTGCCCTGGATGTGCATCCCTCAAATCTCCATCAAATGCAAGATGCTATCCTATCAATATGGGCCAACATTTCTAAAGAATGCTATCAGCACCTTGTTGAATCAATGCCACGTAGAATTAAGGCAGTTCTGAAGGCAAAAGGGGGTCCAACACCGTATTAGTATGGTGTTCCTATAATTCTTTAGGTGAGTGTGTACATATGTATATCTATATATATCTATATATATCTATATATATATATATAAAAAACAAAGAAGTAGGACTGCACTCCAAGATAGTGATAAAATCAGCAGTTGTTTATTCACCCATAATATGGCAAGTCTTGCGACGTTTCAGCTCACAAGAGCCTTACTCAAGCCAAGCTTGAGGAAGGCTCTTGTGAGCTGAAACGTCGCAAGACTTGCCATATTATGGGTGAATAAACAACTGCTGATTTTATCACTATCTTGGAGTGCAGTCCTACTTCTTTGTTTTTTATACCATTGGGGATTGCCGCTGCCCTGCGCTGGACCCTGCACCCACATTCTGGTTGGTGCTCCTACTGGACTTTTTCTTTCCTATATATATATATATATATATATATATATATATATATATATATATATATATATATATATACACACATATACACACACACAGTGGATATAAAAAGTCTACACACCCCTGAGTGTTAAAATGTCATCTTTCTGTGATGGAAAAAAAAATCATTTCAGAACTTTTTCCACCTTTAATGTGACCTATAAACTGTAAAACTCAATTGAAAAACAAGCTGAAATCTTTTAGGTGGAGGGAAGAAAAAATATAAAAATTAAATAATATGGTTGCATAAGTGCGCACACCCTTAAACTAATACTTTGTTGAAGCACCTTTTGATTTTATTACAGCTCTCAGTCTTTTTGGGTATGAGTCTATCAGCATGGCACATTTTGACTTGGCAAGATTTGCCCACTCTTCTTTGCAAAAACACTCCAAATCTGTCAGATTGCGAGGGGAACTCCTGTGCACAGCCCTCTTCAGATCAGCCCACAGATTTTCAATCGTAATAAGGTCTGGGCTCTGGCTGGGTCATTCCAAAACTTTAATTTTCTTCTGGTGAAGCCATACCTTTGTTGATTTGGATGTATGCTTTGGGTCGTTGTCATGCTGAAATATGAAGTTCCTCTTCATGTTCAGCTTTCTAGCAGAAGCCTGAAGGTTTTGTGCCAATATTGACTGGTATTTGGAACTGTTCAGAATTCCTTCTAGCTTAACTAAGGCCCCAGTTCCAGCTGAAGAAAAACAGCGCCAAAGCATGATGCTGCCACCACCATGCTTCACTGTGGGTATGGTGTTCTTTTGGTGATGTGCAGTGTTCTTTTTGCACCAAACATATCTTTTGGAATTATGGCCAAAAAGTTCAACCTTGGTTTCATCAGACCATAACACCTTTTTCCACATGCTTTTGGGAGACTTCAGATGTGTTTTTGCAAAATGTAGCCTGGATTGGATGTTTTTCTTCGTAAGAAAAGGCTTTCGTCTTACCACTCTACCCCATAGCCCAGACATATGAAGAATACGGGAGATTGTTGTCACATGTACCACACAGCCAGTACTTGCCAGATATTCCTGCAGCTCCTTTAATGTTGCTGTAGGCCTCTTGGTAGTCTCCCAGACCAGTTTTGTTTTTTCCTCGTCTTTTCATCAATTTTGGAGGGACGTCTAGTTCTTGGTAATGTCACTGTTGTGCCATATTTTCTCCACTTGAAGATGACTGTCTTCATTGTGTTCTAAGGTATATCTAATGCCTTGGAAATTCTTTTGTACCCTTCTCCTGACTGATACCTTTTAACAATGAGATCCCTCTGATGTTTTGGAAGCCCTCTGTGGACCATGGCTTTTGCTGTGGGATGCGACTAAGAAAATTTCAGGAAAGACCAACTAGAGCAGCTGAACTTTATTTGGGGTGGTTAATTGATGACAGGTGTATGCCGACACCTATTTAACATCATTTTGAATGTGATTGCTCAATTCTGAACATCACTACATCCCCAGTTATAAGAGTGTGTGCACACTTATACAGGGAGTGCAGAATTATTAGGCAAATGAGTATTTTGACCACATCATCCTCTTTATGCATGTTGTCTTACTCCAAGCTGTATAGGCTCGAAAGCCTACTACCAATTAAGCATATTAGGTGATGTGCATCTCTGTAATGAGAAGGGGTGTGGTTTAATGACATCAACACCCTATATTAGGTGTGCATAATTATTAGGCAACTTCCTTTCCTTTGGCAAAATGGGTCAAAAGAAGGACTTGACAGGCTCAGAAAAGTCAAAAATAGTGAGATATCTTGCAGAGGGATGCAGCACTCTTAAAATTGCAAAGCTTCTGAAGCGTGATCATCGAACAATCAAGCGTTTCATTCAAAATAGTCAACAGGGTCGCAAGAAGCGTATGGAAAAACCAAGGCGCAAAATAACTGCCCATGAACTGAGAAAAGTCAAGCGTGCAGCTGCCAAGATGCCACTTGCCACCAGTTTGGCCATATTTCAGAGCTGCAACATCACTGGAGTGCCCAAAAGCACAAGGTGTGCAATACTCAGAGACATGGCCAAGGTAAGAAAGGCTGAAAGACGACCACCACTGAACAAGACACACAAGCTGAAACGTCAAGACTGGGCCAAGAAATATCTCAAGACTGATTTTTCTAAGGTTTTATGGACTGATGAAATGAGAGTGAGTCTTGATGGGCCAGATGGATGGGCCCGTGGCTGGATTGGTAAAGGGCAGAGAGCTCCAGTCCGACTCAGACGCCAGCAAGGTGGAGGTGGAGTACTGGTTTGGGCTGATATCATCAAAGATGAGCTTGTGGGGCCTTTTCGGGTTGAGGATGGAGTCAAGCTCAACTCCCAGTCCTACTGCCAGTTTCTGGAAGACACCTTCTTCAAGCAGTGGTACAGGAAGAAGTCTGCATCCTTCAAGAAAAACATGATTTTCATGCAGGACAATGCTCCATCACACGCGTCCAAGTACTCCACAGTGTGGCTGGCAAGAAAGGGTATAAAAGAAGAAAATCTAATGACATGGCCTCCTTGTTCACCTGATCTGAACCCCATTGAGAACCTGTGGTCCATCATCAAATGTGAGATTTACAAGGAGGGAAAACAGTACACCTCTCTGAACAGTGTCTGGGAGGCTGTGGTTGCTGCTGCACGCAATGTTGATGGTGAACAGATCAAAACACTGACAGAATCCATGGATGGCAGGCTTTTGAGTGTCCTTGCAAAGAAAGGTGGCTATATTGGTCACTGATTTGTTTTTGTTTTGTTTTTGAATGTCAGAAATGTATATTTGTGAATGTTGAGATGTTATATTGGTTTCACTGGTAAAAATAAATAATTGAAATGGGTATATATTTGTTTTTTGTTAAGTTGCCTAATAATTATGCACAGTAATAGTCACCTGCACACACAGATATCCCCCTAAAATAGCTAAAACTAAAAACAAACTAAAAACTACTTCCAAAAATATTCAGCTTTGATATTAATGAGTTTTTTGGGTTCATTGAGAACATGGTTGTTGTTCAATAATAAAATTAATCCTCAAAAATACAACTTGCCTAATAATTCTGCACTCCCTGTACAACCACATAATATTTTTTTATTTTTTTTTTCTTCCCTTCACCTAAAAGATTTCAGTTTGCTTTTCAATTGAGTGGTACAGTTTATAGGTCACATTAAAGGTGAAAAAAGTTCTGAAATGATTTATCTTTGTCTCATTTTTTTACATCACTGAAACCTGACATTTTATTGAGGAGCCAGCAAGCCATGGTGTAGGTCGTCTTCACAAGAGCTCCACACCGCTAGCCCAGCTTTATCAGATTTAATCAGTGGACGCAGATCCTAAGATGGTAAAAAAAAAAAATCAGAGACAAAGAAGGAGCCTCGGGGGCCACTTTGAAAACAAAATTCCTTAATAGGCGATCTACAAATTCCTTAATAGGCGATCTACATCGCACCCTGATGGAGGCAAGATGGCACGGGAAGCGCGCAACCTCTTTGAGAGGGAAGGAGCCGATTCGGAAGCCGATTGCTCCGACGCCGAAACATATAATAGAAGTGAGTCGGACTCCCTACCTCTCACCCGAAGGTTCTTACAGCAATCGCTGACCCAGGCCCTTACTCCGGTCATGAAGGAGCTGTCGGATATTAAGGCAGAGTTCCAGCAGCTTGGTCACCGGGTGGAAACCCCGGAAGATAGCCATGATTTGTTAGTTCAGTGGGAAGTTGGAGTTCACAACCACCTGACGGCTATGTCCAAAATGATCAACACAGCTTTCCTGAACCTGGAGGACCAGGAAAATAGGGGCCGGAGAAAAAACGTCCGCTTGAGAGGAATACCTGAGACGGTACAAGCTGAGGACTTGACCGATACCGTACGCTGTCTGTTTGCCTCCCTTATAGGTGAAGAGCAAGCCGCCGCCAGAGCTCTTAGGCCCAAGCCGGCTGCGGGTGAACCGCCCAGAGATGTTGTATGTGCCCTTATGAACTTTTTGGACACCGCAGCCGTTTTGAGAGTGGCTAGGGAGAAGGGAGATGTATCCCTGGATGGCCATAAGGTGCTTTTGTTTCAGGACTTGGCGGCGAGCACGTTCGCCAAGTGCAGGAATCTGCGCCCATTAACCACGCTGTTGAGAGAAAAGAAGTTATCGGTCAGATGGCTGATTCCTTTCGGACTTAGCACCGCCATAGGAGGAAAACAGTACACAGTGAGACTCCCGGAGGACTTGCCGCCTATATGGGAGGCCTTGGGATCAGAAGCCCTGGACATTCAATCATGGCTTCCTTGCAATCCGACAATGGACCTTCCAAGTTTGCCGCAGACGGAGGGTTGGCGCTTAGCGCAAAAGAAGAGATCTCCGAAGAAAAGGATCCCCTAACCTGCTCATTACAGGAGTTTTTCTGGGACCTATCTGATTCGAGACCCCGGGGTCCACTGCTATTGGGATTGCAGCGGCTGCTGCGTCTCAGCCTTATAGGATTCAGGTTCTATGTTTCCTGCCTAACTACCCCTTCATTGCCCCTTTTGTATGTTATTTCAGTTTGTTCCCCTTGATTTATGTGCTGTTGTTTTTATCCTCTCTCGCTTTTTCCTCATCTTCCCATTCCCCCTTCCTTATTTGCTTTCTTTCCTTCTCCCCTTGCTTTATTTTTTGTTTCATCACCAGACCGCTATCTATAGTATAGTGTCCGCCGCCCGACCGCTTGATGTTGATCGCATATGGGGTCTCGTCACCCTGATCTTGTTTGCGCCTACGGCGGTGACACTATGCGGTACTTCAGAGAGCTCGTTTCATATACCGTGCTCCTGCTCTTCATAGATTTTCATATATCTACTGTCTGTCCCCCTGCGTTGGGCTTAGTGTGTGGGATCTGGTTCTTGGGTGTTTACACACTAATTCCCCCCCTGTCGGGGTCCGTGACCCCCTAGGTAGATATTACCTGTACAGTACCTGCCTTTATTATCTTCATCAGATGATTTGTTTATATTTTGTGTTTCATTTGTTGCCCCGTGTCGCCCCCTCCTGGTCACATAGCTTATCTGCTCAGGATCACTCATTATTATCATGTCTGACTTAAAAGTATTGTCCTTTAACGTGAATGGTATGAACACCCCGCAGAAAAGGAGCCAAGTTTATCATTTGCTCCGAAAAGAGGGAGCTGACTTAGTGCTTCTGCAGGAGACCCATTTTAGACACTTACACATAACCAAAACAGTAAAACATTTTCCTCTATGGCACTATGCCTCCTATTCTTCAGCTGCCAGAGGAGTTTCCATAGCCCTAGGACAGAATTTTCCCTTTACTTTGGAAGCCAAACTAGCTGACTCTGATGGACGCTTCCTATTCTTAAAAGGTAAAGTAGCAAACACTATGTTTACTCTGGTGAACCTGTATGCTCCAAACAGTGGGCAGTTCACTTGGCTGCTACACACTCTGGAGACCCTAAAAACATTTAGGGAGGGATACCTCATCATGGGGGGAGACCTCAACCTCACACTTGACCCTTCCACAGACTCGACCTCTACAGGTCGCCCTACTTCAAGGAGACCGCTGAGGAGACAACTTATCACTCTCAGGGACTTAGGGGTCTCGGATGTCTGGTGCCTCCTCCATCCTGAGGAAAAAAATTACACTTTCCACTCACGGACGCTTAATTCAAACCAGCGTCTGGACTATATTTTCTTTGCAAACCACCTGCTATCCTCGGTTACTGAGGCCAGAATAGGGAACATAGTCATTTCTGACCATGCGCCGGTGAGTGTGAGAATCCACGCCCTACCTCCGAGATCCTGGGTCTGGAGGTTGAATGAGACGCTCCTGGAAGAGGAACCCCATAGGAAGGCCATTGAGCAATGTCTTAAAAACTACTTTCAAGAGAATGCTAGGGATCTCGCTAATGGGACATCACTCTGGGAGGCACATAAGGTTGTGATCAGAGGGGAACTTATCAGCCTGGGCTCTAGTGCCAAGAAACGTAGGCAGAAACAGTTAGACTCCCTCCTTCAACAGATCTCCACACTTGAAACTCTTCACAAGAAAACAAGAACAGATGAGGTCTTGATGTCACTTCGATGCTTGAGGCATAAGGTCACCGACCATTTGAGCGGCTAGGGCCTTGAGGACCTTGCGTTTCAAACAATACCTTCACGGGAATAGGGGCTCCAAATTAGTCTCCAACCTTATTAAGGGTCAAAGGAACAAGTCCTTTATTCAAGCCATCAAATCAGCCTCGGGCCCCCGACTTATTAATACCCCAGCGATAGCTCAGGAGTTCTGCTCCTTCTATTCGACCTTATATAACCTCCCGGTACCACTCACTAGTCAGCAAATCGAGGCACGCACATCTGAGTTTCTTAGCTCCATCAATATCCCGAGACTATCCGCGGATGATGTACATCAGCTGCTTCAGCCGTTTACAATAGAAGAGGTAGACAAGGTTCTAATGTCTATTCCTTCTGGCAGGAGTCCCGGGCCTGATGGTTTTCCAATCTCCTATTACAAAAAGTATAAAGACATTTTAATCCCACATTTTGTTGAAGTATGTAATCTCCTCCTCACAGGTGGTTCTTTGACCCCGCAAGCCCAGGAAGCACACATAATGATTATCCATAAAGAAGGAAAGGATAAGGAGGCCTGTGGAAGTTACAGGCCGATCTCACTGCTGAATACTGATCTGAAGTGGTGGGCTAAATTGCTTAATAGTAGGATGTCGGGACTGCTTCCTGGGCTTGTAGGTGAAGAACAGGTAGGTTTCGTTGCAGGCAGAGAGGGCAGGCATAATGTCAGTAGAGTGATACATGCGATCACCCACGCCATCAAATCTAAGTCCCCTCTTGTGCTCTTAGGCACAGATGCGGAGAAGGCGTTCGATAGGGTCAGTTGGGCCTATATGAGTAAAGTACTAAATGCCTTTGGTTTCCCCGAAGACTTCATTGGAGCTATTTACACTTTGTACTCTGCACCTTCTGCGAAAGTACTGGTTAACGGCACCCTATCGAACGCCTTCCAAATTAGAAATGGTAGCCGTCAGGGTTGTCCATTGTCCCCCACCTTATTTGTACTCACCCTAGAGACGCTTCTTCTTAAGTTTCGTCAATCTCTCATGATCAAAGGGGTGAAATTAGGTAGTTACACCCACAAGATGGCCGCCTTCGCGGACGATTTACTGCTCCTGATGACAAACCCTGAAGAGGCTCTGCCGGAGGTTATGCAAGTTTTCTAATCTTTTGGGGTCATATCAAATTTTAAGATAAATTTTGATAAGTCGGAGGCCCTTTCGGCTACCTTACGTACTAAGGTTAAAGCCCTCACACCATTCAAATGGCCTATACAAGCAATAAAATATTTGGGGGTGTTGATCCCGATGAACCCCAAATTGCTGTTTAGTCCTAATTTCCCCCCGCTACTCTCCAAAGTCACCTCCATTCTCTCAAAGAGCAGCTCTCCTTTCCTAACCTGGCTAGGTAGGAAAAATGTCCTCACCACTTACATCCTGCCGCTGATAATGTACACCTTAAGAGCCCTCCCCATTTTAGTCCCAGCTAGTTTCATTAATAAACTGCAATCCATAATGAGCAGATATTTATGGGATAAGGGCCGCCCAAGAATGTCCTTTCGCCTTCTTTCCCGAAGGAAGAAACATGGGAGTATCTCCCTTCCAGACTTATTCACCTACATACAGGCTATTAGTTTAGAGAGGTGGCTTAAAGTGGTCAGACAAGAGACACACTATATGCATATAGACTTAGAATTGGCCCTGTTGGGCAAGGAATCGTTTCACAGGCTGTGGACACCTGAGAGAGCAGGAGAAGGGATTAAAGTTGAAAGCGAACTTACAAGAGGGATGCTTCATGTCTGCCACAAATCTATGGTATTAACCTCTACTCAGGACAAGATCTCTCCCTTGGCTCCTATTTCAGTCATTCCCTCACTGCTGTTTCCTCAAATTAAATTTCCATCAGACATTTGGCTATCACTGTCACGTCACAGATTAGGAGATATGAAAGGGTTCCAGGCTTCTTCCGACTTCTATACTGCCCTCTCAGGTGATCCAGCTCCTGGTAAGGACTTCATTCAAAGAAATGACTTTGAGAACACCTGTAGGCAGTTTATGACCTCTAAGTTCATCCCACTACCTGACCCGACGTGGCTAGAGAACTATGTTTTATTGCCAAACCTACCCCATAAGTGCACCACCCTCATTTATAGGCAGATCCTTAGTGCGAGAGACTCTAACTTACCGCCATGGGTTGCAGAGTGGGGAAGAGAACTCCACCTTGAGCTTGATGACACTGAAAGTAAGTGGATTCAAAAATCCTCGCACGGCTTCTCCAAGTGCATAAAAATTCAGGAAAACTCTGTTAAGACAGCGTTACGTTGGTACATGACTCCTGAGTACCTTTTTAAAATCAAGTTGCTCTCCACTGATCTTTGCTGGAGGTGTGCTGCCGCCACTGGTTCCCTGTCTCACATCTGGTGGTTCTGTCCGGCCATCCGATCTTTCTGGGCAGATGTTGAATGTGCTATAAAAAAGATCTGTGCAATGACTCTGAAGCTTTCAGCTCAGCTGGTTTTACTCTGGTTACCTACCCCAGATTTTCGCCCGGGGAAAAATAATTTGGCCACGCATCTGCTTATGGCCACAAAACTCTTAATCCCAGTTATGTGGAGATCAGTTGATCCACCAACATTAGATATGTGGCGCGGCAGGGTCCACCGGATGTGCCAGATGGAGGAATTGATAGGCTGGACGTATCACAGCAGAGATAGATTTTTGGAGATCTGGCAACCCTGGTTAAACTATAGAGCAAGCCTTCTCAACTCTCAGCAGTGGGAATCTAATTAGAAACATGGGAAGGTAGCTACTTCCTCTAATGAATGTGTAGAACCCTTTATCCCCTCTTCCCTACCCTTCCCCCCCCCCCCCGACCCTTCCTTGAGACCACCTCCGGTGATATCCAGTCAAAGTCTGTTTGTACCATGTCTTGGATAATATGAGCAGTCTTAGTTTCATTGATGTTTCTGAGCGAGATGCAGAATGTACTCCGGATTGACACACTGTTGGGGCTGTTACCCCCCCTCTATTGATGTGTAACTGATGTTATTTACATTTGTGTTGTAAGATCAATCACTCGAAGGGCCACATAGCCCTAGATGAGTGGTTGTCACATCCTAGCCTGTATTGTTAGGCAATGCCTTTGATGATCTATGCCTAGATTTGATCGAGATATGGCACACACTATACTGTGCTATATACTATTTGTTGATCTTTGTTTATTTGTCTAATAAAAAGAGATTTCAAACAAAATGCATTTGCCAAGCATCTCACTTTATAAATAAGCATAGCATTAGCACTTGAATGTTTGTTGTGACTATGGCATTATTGTACTTTATCTGGTTTGCTGTTTCTAGCCACAGCAGCATGCACCTGCGCATTGGGATGTGCTGAATAACCCCCCTTTGTTTGCACACATATATATATATATATATATATATATATATATATATATATATACATACACACACACACACTCTCAGGATGACCCGACTTTGCACGGGTATATTTCCACTATTTCAATTGTTTGTGTGTGTCGTAAAAAGATATTGACAGTATCCCGCATAACAGTAAACCCCTCACAATGCCACACCCTCTTAACAATGACCTCCACCGTTCACTGCACCCTTAACAAAGACTTCCACAGTACCCCGCTCCCTTAAAGATGACCTCCACCGTACCCTGCCGCCTTAACAGTGACCTCCACAATCCCCTGCCGCCTTAACAGTGACCTCCACAGTCTCCTGCCGCCTGAACAATGACCTCCACAGTCCCCTGCCGCCTTAACAGTGACCTCCACAGTCCCCTGCCGCCTTAACAGTGACCTCCACAGTCCCCTGCCGCCTTAACAGTGACCTCCACAGTCCCCTGCCGCCTTACCAATTATCTCCACAGAGCCCACCCCTTTATCAGTGACCCCAACAGTATCCAGTTTCCTTGACAGTGATTTCCACAACAACCCGTTTCCTCAACAGTGATTTCCACAAATCCAGTACAATTTAAAGGAAGGGTAAAAGGGTGCACCTGTGACTTTGGATGTGCTAGTTTAAATTATGTTTGGAGGGTAGCCTCAATTTACATTAAGCACTCGCTGTCAATCTGCTCAGCGCTTGTTCCTACACCACAATGAACAGTGTAGACTTAAGTTATGCTCAGAAGAGGTAGTCGCGTTAGCCACTTTGACTTAGGTAGATGGGCCCTACACATGTCTGATCGTCATATTTTGTTTGCTGTCTGTATGTCAGCTTTATGGATGTGCACCTGTGACTTTGGATGTTCTTTTCTAAGGGCTGTTTTACACCAATAGATTGTCTGATTTTCTGAAGAATGATTGGTCAGACGACACTGATCTTTTGTTATACACACCAACTCTTGGTCTGATTGGACAGAACTTGGTCAGATTATCTGTTGGTGTAATACAACCCAAAGTTATCTTGCTCTATCCTGAGGATAGGCCATAATTATCATAATCTAAATAATTATCATTAAGTTATTTATGGAGCTGCAGTGAATGTGAAAAGCACTAGCAATACTAGTATCGTAAACATTTACCTCCTATTGGCAAAGCTATAATCATGGCACAAATAAGAAAATACTGCCACCGATTTTAATGTTTTGCATTTAGAGTTTTCGAGGTGCAGTAAAAATCTAAACGTATTCTGAGGATGAGTAGGATGATAAATAAATCAAATGTTTTCAAGGCTATGCTCACCTTTAGGGGCAACTGTACTCATTATGAGCTAAAATCTTTTTTTCAATTGGTCTTTATTAAAAAATAGAGAGTCCTTTTCTCTGTACAGAGCTGAGATGCTCTACTAACAGAATCTGAATTTTCTCTCTGCTCAGTCAGGCACTCTGTCAGCTGCTTATCTCTGCTCTCAGACCTTATGAACACTCATCAAAACTCAATGCTCATCTTACTGATAAGAATGTGGCTTAACCCATTAAGGACTCAGCCCTATTTCATCTTAAGGACTTGGCCATTTTTTGCAAATATGACCAGGGTCATTTTAAGTGCTGATAACTTTAAAACGCTTTTATTTACCCAGGCCGTTCTGAGATAGTTTTTTTCGTCACATATTGTACTTCATGACACTGCTAAAATTGGGTCAAGAGATAATATTTTTGCATAAAAAAATACCAAATATTTCTAAGTTTAAGTTTCTCTACTTCTGTAATATATATAGTAATACCCCCAAAAATTGTGATGACTTTACATTCCCCATATGTCTACTTCATGTTTGTATCGTTTTGGGAATATTTTATTTTTTGGGGATGTTACATAGCTTAGAAGTTTAGAAGCAAATTTCGAAATTTTTCAGAAATTTTCCAAATCCCACTTTTTATGGACCAGTTCAGGTCTGAAGTCACAGTGAGGCTTACGTAATAGAAACCATCCAAAAATGACCCCATTTTAGAAACTACACACCTCATGGTATTCAAAACTGATTTTACAAACTTTGCTAACCATTTAGGTCTTCCACAAGACTTTATGGCAAATTGACCTAAAATTTTCGAATTTCGATTTTTTTTTTAAATTTTCCAATATAATCAATTTTTTCCAGGAACAAAGCAAGGGTTAACTGCCAAACAAAACTCAAAATGGGTTGCCCTGATTCTGTAGTTTGCAAAAACACCCCATATGTGGTCCTAAACTACTGTTTGGCCAAACGGGAGGACATAGAAGGAGGGGAACGCCATATGGGTTTTGGAAGGTGGATATTGCAGGACTGGTTTTGATTATACCATGTCCCATTTCAAGCCCCCCGTTGCACCCCTAGAATAGAAATTCCAAAAAAGTGACTCCATTTAAGAAAGTACACCGCTCAAGGTATTCAAAACTGGGTTTACAAAATTTGTTAACTTTTTAGGTGTTCCACAAGAGTTAATGGCAGATGGAGAAACAATTTTTGAATTTAATTTTTTAGGAAAATTTTCCATTTTAACCCATTTTTTCCAGTAATAAAGTAAGGGTTAACTGCCAAACAAAACTCAATATGGGTTGCCCTGATTCTGTAGTTTGCAAAAACACCCCCTATGCGGTTGTAAACTACTATTTGGCTAAACGACAGGACATAGAAGGGGAACGCCATATGGTTTTTGGAAGGCAGATTTTGCTGGACTAGTTTATTTACACCATGTACCTTTTCAAGCCCCCTGATGCACCCCTAGAGTAGAAACTCCAAAAAAGTGACCCCATCTAGGAAACTACGGGATAAGGTGGTTGTTGTTTTGGGACTATTTTAGGGTAAATATGATTTTTGGTTGCTCTATATTACACTTTTGAGGCACGGTAACAAAAAATTTAAATTCTAAAATAGTTTCTACATTCACTATTTAGTTTTGTGGAATACCTAAAGGGTTAACAAAGTTTGTAAAGTAACTTTTGAATACCTTGAGGTGTGTAGTTTCTTAGATAGGGTCACTTTTAGGGAGTTTCTAGTCTAGGCTACATCAAGGGGGGCTTCTAATGGGACATGGTGTAAATAAACCAGTCCATCAAAATCTGCCGTCCAGAAACCATATGGCGTTCCCTTCGTTCTATGCCCTGCCGTGTGGCTATATAGCCATTTACGACCACATATGGGGTGTTTCTGCAAACTAAAGAATCAGGGCAATAAATATTTAGTTTTGTTTGGCCGTTAACCCTTGCTTTATTACCGGAAAAAAGGATTCAAATGGAAATTTTGCCAAAGAAATTGGTGTTTTGGCACTGTTTTTATTTTATATTTTTAACGCTGTTCATCCGAGGGGTTTGGTCAAATGTTATTTTTATAGGGCAGATTCTTATGGACGCGGTGATACCTAATATGTCTACATTTAATTTATTTAGATTTTACACTATATTATCATTTTAGGAACCAAAAAAAATTTATTTTAGTATCTCCATAGCCTGGGAGCTACAGTTTTTTTTGTTTTTGTTGGGCGACTATCTAATCTAGGGGCTCATTTTTTGCGGGATGAGATGGCGGTTTTATTGGCACCAATTGGGGGTGCATATGACATTTTGATCGCTTGCTATTACACTTTTTGTGATGTTTTTTTTTTTTTTTTTTTTTTTTTTTTTAAACGCTGTTCATCCGGGGGGGTGGGTTACATGTTATTTTTATAGCAAAGATTTTTACGGACGCATGATGCCCAATATGTATGGCTCTCAGACTTTAGAGACACTAAGCAGGCATCCTCAAACTGCGGCCCTCCAGATGGTGTAAAACTACAATTCCCACCATGCCCTGCTGATGGCTGTAGGTTGTCTGGGCATGCTGGGAGTTATAGTTTTACAACATCTGGAGGGCCGCAGTTTGAGGATGCCTGCACTAAAACTAATATTTTTGGAGAAAACAAAAATGGATCCGTGTCTCCAAAGTCTGAGAGCCATCGTTTTTTATGTTCTCTAGGGGACTGTTGGGGATTATAAAAATGTAGTTCTCCATGGAAGTGTGAAACTCCCTGAAGCAATCGATAACGCAGAGGTCCGGATGATCGGGGCAAGTGTCACATTGAGTGTTGGTGTCCTTCCGCATCCCCCTCTTGTGACACACTCTGCATCTTTTTTGGGTTCGTCCCTTCTTTCCAGTATGGGGGACCACACATGGAAAATGTTGGCCAGGGACGATCCGGGCGCCTCCAATCCGAGGTACTCCGGCCTGCTCTTTCCCGGTCTGAAAAAATCAGGTCCTTGAGGACTGCCTCATAGAATTGGAGGAATGTCCCTGTGCTGCCAGCGCTTCGGAATAGTACAAAAGAGTTGTACAAGGCAACCTGTTCCAAGTAGACCGCAACTTTTTTGTACCATGCTCGGGTTTTGTGCATGGCATTATATGGCTTAAGGACTTGATCAGAGAGATCAACTCCTCCCATATACAGATTGTAGTCGACGATACAATCGGGCTTGAGGACCGTTGCCGCGGTACCTCGCACAGGGACAGGAGTGATGCTGTTACCGTGGATTATGGACAGTATAAGGACATCCCTCTTGTCCTTATACCTGACCACCAACAGGTTTCCACTGGTAAGGGCACGGGTCGCACCCCTGGAGATAGGTACCTGGAGGGGGTGGGCAGGGAGGCTGCGCTGATTTTTCCGCACGGTCCCACAAGCGAACGTGGATCTGGCGGAGTCTAGATAGTGTTTTTTTTTTTCCTAACTAACTTTTCCCTTCTATCCCTGCCTAATGGTGCCTCTCCCTCACTGACCCTAACCTACCTGGAGGATGATGGGTGCAGGAGGGTGATGTGTGCCGATGGGGAGGATCGCAGGAGCCTGGTGAGGACGGTGCTGGACGGTGCAGGTGCTGAACAGGAAGAGGAGGGGAGAGAGGAGCGCTGGAAGTTAGAATCTCGCGCCTCTCTCCCTGCACCAATCAGCACCCTGGACAGCGGCATTCAACACCACGGCCAGCAGAGCCTCTCCCAAATGCTCGGACTGTGATTGGGGGTGTGTAATCACACAACCGATCACAGTCCTTTCCTTTTCCAGTTCATCGGGTCACCAGTACGTCATGGGTCCTTAAGTACTCAGGAAACATGCCGTACCGTTACGGCATGCGTCCCTAAGGGGTTAAATAAATGCTTATGACCTCTTAGTAATTAGAGAGAAGTTATTAAATGGCTGGCACAAAGTGAAAGTAGGATGCACACAGCTGGAAAAGCAGTTAATCCTTTGTGACAGAATGGCTCCATATTTTTGATAAAGACCAATTGAAAAGAAATATATTTTTAGCCCCAAATGAATAAAATGCTGTCATAAAAATTGCCCCGAAAGTGTACATAGCCTTTAAGCCTTTTAAAAAAAGAGAAAAGCTTTTTAAAAAATATATTTTGGGTCATCTGCCTGAATAGGACAGTTTAAAAATAAAAACAAAAAAATCTTTATTAGTAAACACTAAAAATGAGCAAACACCCTCTAGTGATTCCATTTAGACAGGCAGATGGTACATGTGGCTGTTTCTTGATAAAGAACAAAATGGGCATGCTCCACCATATTAGTCTACAATAGTGTGAGTGCATATAGTTGAGGATCACTGCACTATAATTATATCCAGTGCTAGTGAAAAACACCCTATATGCAGTCCACATTAGGTCCCAAAGAGAGTAGCTTAGTGATGTTCTATGTCAGTGATGGTGAACCATTTAGAGACAGAGTGCCCACACTGAACCCAAAACCCACGTTCAGGGCTCTCACAAGCGGTCCAAAACTGATCAGTTTTGCCCTAATGCATTCTGAATGGAAAAGGATCCTCTTAGAATGCATCGGTTTGCCTCCATTCCGTCTGCATTCATCTTTTGAGGTAGACACTAAAACGCTGCTTGCAGCGTTTTTGTGTCCGTCTGATGAAACTAAGCCAAAGGGATTCTGACACACAATGTAAGTCAATGGGGACGGAACCGTTTTCTATGATACAATCTGGCACAATAGAAAATGGATCAGTCCTCCATTGACTTTCAATGGTGTTCCAGACTGATCCGTCTTGGCTATGTTAAATATAATACAAACGGATCCATTCTGAACGGATGCAGACGTTTGTATTATCTGAACATGGATCTGCACAGACGGATCCGCAGCAAACACGAGTGCAAAAGTAGCCAAAGTCGTTGCGTTATCTTGAAAAAAAAGCTATTGAAAAGCAATTGAAGGTTTTTTCAATGCGCTGCCTGTGCTGTTCATAGAGCGTCCTATGCTGATGAATGGCAGGAAAAGTCTAAGGCATATTAGTACACCACAGACTTTTTACAGGGTGCAGGTGCCCACAGTGAGGGCTCTCAGTGCCGCCTCTGGCACCAGTGCCATAGGTTCGCCACCAATGTGAATGGATGCAGTTTATTATCACTGCTAGGCTCAAACAATGTAACTGACTGATGTGTTGGAAACACAGTCAGTACATATGGAAAAGTGAGAATTGCTCCTGGCTAGAACACCTTTAGTCAAGGGAAGCCATCACAATCTACGCGTTTCAACAGCTCTGTAATGAGTGTTTTCCACAGGAGCTAGACAGGTACTACAGAACATAATTCCCTAATGTACAGTGTAGCAGTGCTGGCGTGTAGCCAGATCTCCGGTGCTAGTATGGCCGTGCATGCCCGCTGGCCATCGCTCTTAACCCCCAGGCTATGAGCTGTGCGCTGCGATTGGCCAGCGTTGCAGCAAGGGACACGCCTCATACAAGAAATCACTCCAGTACAGCAGAGGGAGCGCAGACACCGGAGCCTATACCGGGCGAACGGAGTGGCGCCCAGACATACTAGCAAGTGCAGGGGGACCCCTGGGCGCCGCTCTGCCCACTGATATAGTTAGTTTTTAGTTTGTAGAGTAGTGAATGGTCCTCTTTAAAATATTTAAGAAAATTTCCAAAACCCACTTTTTAAAGGGAAACTGTCATAAACTTTATGCTGACCTCACGGAGGGCAGCATAAAATAGTGACAGAAATACTGATTTCAGCGATGTGTCGCTCAGCTAGAAGTAAGTGGTTGCTGAGAACCAGCATCATAATCATTGAGACCCAGGCCTTGAAAAAAAAGAGTCAAATCTACTTCAGAAGAGTGATGCTTATTCATAATCTCCTGCTCTCCCGCCCATCTGCTGATGAGGATTGGCAGTTCTCTCCTAAAGAGAAAGAGAGAAAACTAAGTAGAAGACTGTCAGTCATCAGCAGGTGGGCAGGGAGAGCAGTTTTTCCAGGCCCAGTCTGCAATGATTGTGATGTTAGTTCTCAGCAACCACTTACTTTTAACTTTTAAATGACAGACCTGTCTCTACTATATGCTGCCGTTAGTATGGGCTGCATAAAGTTGATGACAGGTTCCCATTAAGGACCAGTTCAGGTCTGAAGTGACTTTGTGGGGTTTACATAGTAGAAAATCCCCATAAATGACCCCATTGTAGAAACTACACCGCTCAAGTTACTCAAGATACTGATTTTACAAACTTTGTTAACGCTTCAGGTGTTCCACAAGAATTAATGGAAAATGGAGATGACATATCTAAATTTTAATTTTTTGGCAGACTTTCCATTTTAATCCATTTTTTTTCTTTAAAGGGATTCTGTCACTAGTTTTATACCCTGTCAGCTAAACATATGCTGATGTTCAGGGCCTCATCACGATTCCTAATGTGTGCTTATAAATGTCATCTGTGGGCTTATTTAGCTAAAAAACAGCTTTTGACCTGTCAGTCAAACTAATAAGGTGCCCAAGGGGATGTGAAGCGATGCCAAATGCCGGCCGCACCCGCCGCCGTTCGTGCCCAGCGCCGCCTTTCCGGACTCCTGCACCGCCTCCTAATACTCTGTGCCACCTCTCGCTCTCCCTCCCTACCCCCTCCTCCTCCTGCTGTAAGATCTCGCGCGTGCGCACAGGCATCTGCCTGATGCGCCCGTGCGGACTTCTCCCAGCGAAGTGCGCATGCGCCGGCACTTCGCTCAACCCCTGTATGCGTGAGATCTTACAGCAGGAGGGGGGGGGAGGGAGGGAGAGCGAGAGGCGGCACAGAGGATTAGGAGGCGGCACAGAAGTCCGGAAAGGCGGCGCTGGGCACGAACGGCGGTGGGTGCGGCCGGCACCTGGCATCGCTTCACATCCCCTTGGGCACCTTATTTGTTTGACTGACAGGTCAGTAAAAGCTGTTTTTTAGCTAAATAAGCCCACAGATGACATTTATAAGCACACATTAGGAATCGTGATGAGGCCCTGAACATCAGCATATGTTTAGCTGACAGGGTTGAAAACTGGTGACAGAATCCCTTTAACACATCGAGGGTTAAAAGCCAAACAAAACCCCACATGTGGTCGTAAACTGATGTAATGGCACACGTCAGAGCGCAGAAGAAAAGGAGCGCCGTATGGTTTTTGGAAGGCAGATTTTGCTGAACTGGTTTTTAGCCATATCCCATTTGAAGACACCCTGATGCACACTTATAGTGGAAACTCCCAAAAAGTGACCCCATTTTGGAAAATAAGGGATAAGGTGCCAGTTTTATTGGTATTATTTGGGGGTACATATGATTTTTAATTGATCTATATTACATTTTTTGTGAGGCAAGGTAACAAAAAAAATGGCTGTTTTGGCACAGTTTTTATTTTTTACAACATTCATCTGACTGGGTAGATCATGTGCTATTTTTATAGAGCAGGTTCTTATGGACGAAATTATATCAAATATGTCTACTTTATTTCTTTGTTTGAGTTTTACATAAAGCATTTTTTTTTTAAATATGTTTTTGCGTCTCCATTTTCTGAACACCATATTTTTTTTATTTTTCTGCCAATCGTCTTGTGCAGGGGCTTGTTTTTTGCAGGAAGAGTTGACATTTTTTTATTGGTACCATTTTTGGGTACATATTTTTTAATTATTCATTATTACACTTTATTGGGCAAGGTGACCAAAAAATTGGTTGTTTTAGCACAGTTTTTATTTATTTATTTTTACAGCATTCACCTGAGGGGTTAGGTCATGTAACAGTTTTATAGAGCAGATTGTTACAGACGTGGCAATACCTAATATGAATACTTTATATAAAAGTTTTACACAATAAAAATGTTTTGTTTCAAAAATGCTATATGTTTTAGTGTCTCCATAGTCTGAGAGCCATAGCTTTTTTTTTTTTTACCGATTGACTTAGTTAGGGCTGTTTCACATCTGCTGCGTGAATGAGAGCCAAGACCCACTGCGGACAGAAGAAGCACGGAGCATTAACATGATTAATAATGCTCCGTGCCTCTCTGTGATCAATTTACTACAAAATCACAGTGCTAACTTTATCTTCCTGTGATTTTGTAGTAAAAAGGTCACAGAGAGGCACGGAGCATTATCAATCATGTTAATAATCCGTGCTTCCTCTGTCTGCAGCGGTATTTGGCTCTCATTCATGCACGGCATCTGCTCGTGTGAAACAGCCCTTAGTGACTCATTTTTTACAGGAGTAGTTTGATTAGAACTATTTTGGGGGCATACGCCTTTTCGATCACTTGGTTTTGCACTTTGTGTGATGTTTGGTGACAAAAAAATGGCATTTTTTTTTACAGCGTTTACCCCTGAGGGGTTAGGTCATGTGATAATTTTAGAGAGCTTGTTGTTCCGCACACAGCGATACCTTTTTTATTATTATTATTTCACTTTAACATAATAATGGCATTTTTTTTTTTTATTTTATTTTTTTTTATTTTAGAGATTTTCTTATTTAGGGGCTCATTTTTTGATGGATTGCGTTTTTATTGGTACCATTTTGTGGGGCATACCCCTTTTTGATCACTTGGAGTTGCACTTTTTGTGATGTAAGGTGACAAAAATGGCTTTTTTGACACAGTTTATATATATATATTTTTTTTTAATGGTGTTCGGACAGGGTGGATCATGTGATATATTTTTAGAGCCATCGTTATGGACGCGGCAATACCAAATAAGTCTATTTTATTTCTTTATATTTTTAACATTTTTTTAATTTACTTAATTGGGGAATTTTTTATTTTTCCTGTGAAACCTGTTGCGCATATACTCCAATTGCTTATAATGGCTGACATATAGTGGTATCGCGTACAGTCTTGTACATATGCAATTCCGATCTTGCAGCACAGGTATAGCCGGTCTTTATAAGGATTATACTGGTGATTCACCTTACCTTCCTCGTTTTTGTCACAAGCCTTTCTCTCATTCGGCGAGGGCCACGCAGGGACACAGTTAACGTCTCTGTGCATGCTCCTTCAGCCAACTCACCCGAATTCTCGCGGGAGTTGAGGCTCTGTTCCGGCTTAACCAGGCTCACATGACTTGTGTCCAACGCAACAAACGAAACAAAGTCCGTCTTGATTCCAGGTGTTAGTTGTGATTATTATAGTTTTCGCATGGCCATGCTAGTTATTGCGGAGGTATTCCTTCTGTAGTATGTGCGATCCAGCCCTAACGCGTTTCGGGAACTCGCCTTCCCTTCATCAGTGGTATCGCACTCCTGTCTGCCTCCGCCTTTAATACCCACAGTCTGTGTCAAACTGTGGATTCCTGGATTTCAATAGACCATAAATATTCATGTTGTGTTTTATGTGCATTTCTTATGCGTCTTTTTTTGTACTTCTGCGTTTTTTGTAATATGCACTCCTTTCCTCCTTCTGAGTCTCTTGTATAAAGGAAAATAATGTCTGAGATTGCATAAGTGAGTTATTCAAGTTTCAAATTATGATTTCAGCTCAAGGGATTCAGATAGCAATATAGAGTTATATGCATTAGTATGGAGTCACCCAGGTCACACATCTGAAAATACACTATATATACTATTATAATACATCAATTTAAAACATAGAAACATAGAAACATAGAATGTGTCGGCAGACAAGAACCATTTGGCCCATCTAGTCTGCCCAATATACTGAATACTATGGATAGCCCCCGGCCCTATCTTATATGAAGGATGGCCTTATGCCTATCCCATGCATGCTTAAACCCCTTCACTGTATTTGCAGCTACCACTTCTGCAGGAAGGCTATTCCATGCATCCACTACTCTCTCAGTAAAGTAATACTTCCTTATATTACTTTTAAACCTTTGCCCCTCTAATTTAAAACTGTGGTAGTTTTTCTTCTTTTAAATATGCTCTCTTCCTTTACCGAGTTGATTCCCTTTATGTATTTAAAAGTTTCTATCATATCCCCTCTGTCTCTTCTTTCTTCCAAGCTATACATATTAAGGTCCTTTAACCTTTCCTGGTAAGTTTTATCCTGCAATCCATGTACTAGTTTAGTAGCTCTTCTCTGAACTCTCTCTAGAGTATCTATATCCTTCTGGAGATATGGCCTCCAGTATTGCGCACAATACTCCAAGTGAGGTCTCACCAGTGTTCTGTACAGCGGCATAAGCACTTCACTCTTTCTACTGCTTATACCTCTCCCTATACATTCAAGCATTCTGATGGCATTTCGTGCTGCTCTATTACATTGTCTTCCCACCTTTAAGTCTTCTGAAATAATTACTCCTAAATCCCTTTCCTCAGATACTGAGGTCAGGACTGTGTCAAATATTCTATATTCTGCCCTTGGGTTTTTACGCCCCAGGTGCATTATCTTGCACTTATCCACATTAAATTTCAGTTTCCAGAGTTCTGACCATTCTTCTAGTTTTCCTAAATCCTTTTCCATTTGGCGTTTCCCTCCAGGAACATCAACCCTGTTACATATCTTTGTGTCATCAGCAAAAAGACAAACCTTACCAGCGAGGCCTTTTGCAATATCACTTATGAAGATATTAAACAAAATCAGTCCCAGTACAGATCCCTGTGGAACCCCACTGGTAACATTACCTTGTTTTGAATGTTCTCCATTGACTACAACCCTCTGTTGTCTGTCACTCAGCCACTGCCTAATCCACTCAACAATATGGGAGTCCATGCTCAATGACTGCAGTTTATTGATAAGTCTTCTATGTGGGACAGTGTCAAAAGCCTTACTAAAATCTAGATATGCGATGTCTACTGCACCTCCACCGTCTATTATTTTAGTCACCCAGTCAAAAAAATCTATAAGATTTGTTTGACATGATCTCCCTGAAGTAAACCCATGTTGTTTTTCATCTTGCAATCCATGGGATTTTAGATGTTCCACAATCCTATCCTTTAATAGGGTTTCCATTAATTTGCCTACTATTGATGTCAGACTCACTGGTCTATAGTTGCTCGATTCCTCCCTACTACCTTTCTTGTGAATGGGCACGACATTTGCCAATTTCCAATCTTCCGGGACGACTCCTGTTACTAATGATTGGTTAAATAAATCTGTTAACGGTTTTGCCAGCTCACCACTAAGCTCTTTTAATAATTTTGGGTGTATCTCATCAGGCCCCTGTGACTTATCTGTCTTCACCTTAGACAGCAAACTTAGAACATCTTCCTCTGTAAAGATACATGCATCAAACGATTTAATAGTCATTCTTTCTAGTGGAGGTCCTTCTCCTTTTTCTTTTGTAAAAACTGAACAGAAGTATTCATTAAGGCAGTCGGCTAGCCCTTTATTCTCTTCTACATACCTTCCGTCCTTTGTTTTTAATTTAGTTATTCCTTGTTTTAATTTCCTTTTTTCATTTATATATCTGAAGAATGTCTTATCCCCTTTTTTCATAGACTGAGCTAGTTTTTCTTCTGCCTGCGCTTTAGAAGTTCTTATAACTTGCTTGGCCTCTCTCTGCCTAATCTTGTAGATTTCCTTATCTTCATTGCTCTGGGTTTTTTTATAATTACAAAATGCTAGCTTTTTATTTTTAATGATTTGGGCCACTTCTGCTGAGTACCACATTGGTCTCCTCCTTTTTTTGCTTTTACTGACAAGTCTAATGCAATTTTCTGTTGCCTTCAATAATGCACCTTTTAAGTAGTCCCATTTCTCCTGGACTCCGTGTAATCCGTTCCAGTCTGATAAGCACTCATTTATGACTAATTTCATTTTTGAAAAGTCTGTTTTTCTAAAATCTAAAACTTTTGTTTTTGTGTGGTGGGACTCTTTCACAGTTCTTATATTAAACCACACTGACTGGTGATCACTAGATCCCAAGGTTTCGCCTACAATGACATCATATACCGAATCCCCGTTTGTGAACACCAAATCCAAAATGGCCTCTAAAATCTAAATTAGGTCGATCCTTAATAATGTCGACTATCAGATATTTATCGAACATTAATATCTAACTATAGTAATGTCGAACATATAAAATATTCCAATCTAAAATTTGTGTATCAACTGTGGATAAGAGTATGCATTCGGGAATATTAGTATAACAATTCCCCTTATATTTATACATATGACATGATGGTTTTCTTGGAGATGTATGTTCTATAGGATTTCTGGTTGGAAAATGTATTACTTGTTTAATGTCAACCAAAAATGTAAAAGAAAAATTTGTGAAATGTATTAAACGGTCAACTAGGTATATAGGAGGGGTATATCACAGCCAAAAATTGGGTAATTCCACCCGAAAATGTAACAGACAACTTAGTGATTTTTTTAAATCTGTCTATTAGGTAGAGCAGTGGTAAATCACACCCAAAATTTGGTGAATTTCACCTGAAAATGTAACAGCGGTGGACGAGGACGAGGTAGCCAACAATGGTTTTTGGTTTTAATTATAATTATTATTTTTTTATTAGGGTACACTCCAAAAGAGTGTGAAATATCCAAAATACAAGAATGAGCAATTGCGCTGTAGTATAAAAGTGGCTGGTTAAGGCCGGTATATATGTCTATTCTGCACAAGGTAAGGACAAGTCCTGTGGGATCCATGCCTGGCTCATTTTAATAAACGTGAGCTTGTCCACATTGACTGTGGACAGGCGGCTGTGCTTGTCTGTGATGACGCCCCCTGCCGTGCTAAACACACGTTCAGATAATACACTGGCTGCTGGGCAGGCCAGCACCTCCAAGGCGTAAAGAGCAAGCTCAGGCCATGTGCCCAATTTGGAGACCCAGACGTTGAAGGGGGCAGACCCGTCATTCAGTACATGTACATACTGCTCCACCATGTTGGTGAAATGCTGCCTCCTGCTAAGATGTTCTTTATCAGCTGGTGGTGCTGGTTGTTGTGGCGTTCTGACAAAGCTTTTCCACATTTCGGTCATGCTAACCCTGCCTTCTGAGGTGCCCCAGCTGCGTTGGCGACCTCTTCCTCCTCCTCTGTCTTCGCCTTGTGCTTCCACTGTGCCCCCGCTGTCAGGTGGGAATGCCACCAGCAGCGCGTCTACCAGCGCGCGCTTTTTCTCGCGCATCTTACGATCACGCACCAGTGACGGAATTAAGGACGGTACATTGTCCTTGTAAGGGGGATCCAGCAGCGTGGCCACCCAGTAATCAGCACAAGTTAGAATGTGGGCAACTCGGCGGTCGTTGCGGAGACACTGCAGCATGTAATGGCTCATGTGTGCTAGGCTGCCCAGAGGCAACGAAAAGCTGTCCTCTGTGGGAGGTGTATTGTCTGTGTCCTCTGTATCCCCCCAGCCACGCACCAGTGCTGGCCATGAGCTTGTCTGGGTGCCACCCGGCTGTGAACAAGGTTCCTCCTCCTCCTCCATCTCCTCCTAGTCATCCGCCACCTCGTCACCCTCCAGAACTGTGCCTTGGCTAGACAATTGTGTACCTGGCGTTTGTGGGTGCAGGAACCCACCCTCAGAGCCACTTGTGAATGACTGGCCGGAAACCCTACGAAATGATTCCTCCTCCTGTGCCACATCCTCTTCCATCATAGCTAGAAGCTTTTTTTCAAGGAGGCATAGAAGTGGGATACTACTGCTGAGAACGGCGTTTCCCGGCACTGGCCATGTTGATGGAGTATTCGAAACAACAAGGAACACAGGTCTCGCATGGAGGCTGAGTCATTGGTGGTGAAGTGGTGCTGTTCCGCAGAGCGACTCACCCGTGCGTGCTGCAGCTGAAACTCCACCATCGCCTGGTGCTGCTCGCACAGTCTGGCCAGCATGCGCAAGGTGGAGTTGTCGCATATGAGGCGGTGAGCGGGAAGTCCGAACTTACGCAGCAGCACTGACAGGCGAGCAGCAGCAGGTTGAGAATGCCAAAAGCGCGCACAGACGGCCTGCACTTTATACAGAAGCTCTGACATATCGGGGTAATTTTTAGGGGTGCACCGAAATTTCGGCAGCCGAAAATATCGGCCGAAAATGCACCTAATCCACTTCGGCCGATATTGTTACATATCGGCCGAAAATATGGGGTGTGGGATTTGTCACCCACCATCTGCGGGCGGGCGGTTTACTTTGTCACTGCATCTTTATTTTACCTTACAATCGTGAGGCTCTAGTAACTAACAACTCTGCAGGCAGAGCGGAGGCCGGCGTAACGTCACTTACTCACGTGACGCGCCTGCTCCGCCTCCTTCATTCATAAAGTGGGCGGAGCAGGTGCGTCACGTGAGTAAGTGATGTTACGCCGCCCTCCGCTCTGCCTGCAGAGTTGTTACCGGAGCGTCACGATTGTAAGGTAAAATAAAGATGCAGTGAGTGATGCTGTGAGCAGCAGGGCCGGGGCTGTTATGGGTAGGGGGATCGGTCTATGGCACTGCTATGGGGAGGGGGGATCTGTGCACTGTTATGGGGAAAGGGATCTGTGCACTGTTATGGGAAAAGGGATCTGTGCACTGTTATGGGGAAAGGGATCTGTGCACTGTTATGGGAAAAGGGATCTGTGCACTGTTATGCCCATAACAGTGCACATATCCCCTTTCCATAACAGTGCACAGATCCCCCTCTCCATAACAGCACCACCCACAGATCCCCCTCTCCATAACAGCGCCACCCACAGATCCCCCTCTCCATAACAGCGCCACCCACAGATCCCCCTCTCCATAACAGCGCCACCCACAGATCCCCCTCTCCATAACAGCGCCACCCACAGATCCCCCTCTCCATAACAGCGCCACCCACAGATTACCCTCTCCATAACAGCGCCACCCACAGATCCCCCTCTCCATAACAGAGCCACCCACAGATCCCCCTCTCCATAACAGAGCCACCCACAGATCCCCCTCTCCATAACAGCGCCACCCACAGATTACCCTCTCCATAACAGCGCCACCCACAGATGAATTTCATTCATGAAAAAGAATTATTAATAAAATGATAAAAAAAAAAAGTATTTTAAAAGTATTTGGGCAAAAAGGCAGTTTCGGTTTCGGTTTTCGGTCAAGGGCATCCTGAATTTTCGGTTTCGGACCAGAATTTTCATTTCGGTGCACCCCTAGTAATTTTTAAGGAACCTCTGCACCACCAAATTCAGCACATGCGCCAGGAAAGGGATGTGTGTCAAACCGGCTAGTCCCAGAGCTGCTACGAGGTTTCGCCCATTATTGCACATCACCAGGCCGGGCTTGAGGCTCACAGGCACCAAACACTATTTGGTCTGTTGTTCAAGGCCCGTCCACAGCTCCTGCGCGGCGTGGGGTTTGTCCCCCAAACAGATAAGTTTTAAAACTGCCTGCTGTCATTTACCCCTGGCTGTGCTGAAGTTGGTGGTGAAGGTGTTACGCTGACCGGATGAGGAGCCGATAGAGGATGAGGAAGCGGAGTAGAAGGAGAAAGCAACAAGAGGCAAACTGAAGCGCCCTGCAATCCTTGGTGGTGGAAGGACATGCGCCAAACTGCTATCCGCCTCAGGCCCAGTCGCCACTGCATTCACCCAGTGTGCTGTTATAGAGATAGAACGTCCCTGACCGTGCTTACTAGTCCACATATCCGTAGTGAGGTGCACCTTGCCACAGATGGCGTTGCACAGTGCACACCTGATTTTGAGCCCCACTTGGATGTGCAGGGAAGGGATGGCTCGCCTGGAAAAGTAGTGGCGGCTGGGCACGACATACTGTGGGACAGCCACCGCCATAAGGCTTTTAAAACTCTCCGTCTTCACCAGATGGAATGACAGCATTTCAAAGGCCAGTAATTTTGAAATGCTGGCATTCAGGGCCAGGGATCGCAGGTGGGTAGGGGGGTACTTCCCCTTCCGCTCCAGTGTTTGGGAGATGGAGAGCTGAACGCTTCCATGGGATATTGTGGAGATGCTTGGTGACCCAGGTGGTGGTGTTGCATGTTGCTGTCAGATCCTCTGTTTGCGGGGTGGCAGGTGGCACTGTCACTCCAGAGATGGATGAAGAGGCCGAGACTGCAGCAGAAGAGGAAGCAGGAGGAGCCAGAGACCTTTCTTGGTTTTTGAGGTGTCTACTCCACTGCAGCTCGTGCTTTGCACTTATATGCCTGGTCCTGCAAGTTGTGCTCAGGTTGAGAACGTTTATGCCTCGCTTCAGGCTCTGATTGCACAGCGTGCAAACCACTCGTGTCTTGTCGTCAGCACTTTGTCTGAAGAACTGCCACGCCAGGGAAATCCTTGGAGCTGGCTTTGGTGTGCTCGGTCCCTTGCTGCGGTGGGCAATAGCAGGCGTACTGTCTAGGGGACAGCGGCTCTGCTTTTGCACCCTGCTTCCTCTTCTGCGGTGCTGGTGGCTCTGTGCGACCACCGCCTACTCCGCCGAACTACACAGGTCACGCGCATGACCTTGATTCCATGTGGAGTCGAGGACCTCATCATCCTCCACATCATCTTCCACCCAGTCTTCACCCCTGCCCTCCTTGTCAGTCTGCACACTTTCGAAAGCCCCAGCAGTTGGCACCTGTGTTTCGCCATCATCCAAGATGTGCTGTTTGGGCATCGGTGTACTCAATCTCTTCCACTTCAGGGGCAGGGCTAGGTGGATGGCCCTGGGAAACCCTGCTAACAGAGTCATCAAAAAGCAGAAGAGACTGTTGCATGACTTGGGGCTCAGACTGCTTGGCTTATTTGCAAGGGGGTGAGGTGAAAGACTGATTGACATCGGCTGCAGGTGCTAACTGTGGTCTTTCAGCAGGAGACTGGGTGGAAGACCATGTGAAGGAACTGGATCCACTGTCAGCAACCCAATACAGGCCCGACCAAATACAGCTGCAGGTTCTGTCGCCTACTCGCACCTGAGGAAGGGGTTTCACTTGTGCTTGTAGCAGGCACAGATCGACCACGTCCTCCCACTTTAACAGGAGCTCCACCAGCAGCACCACGTGCCTTATTTGACGCTCTCCTCATATTTCTCAAATTTAGGATCTTGCCCTAAATGGGTGTTATATTAATAGCAGAATAGAACCACAGTATGTTAAGGGTGTATCTCACACGTACAGATGTAGACTAGGCCCCAATGAAAGATTTTTGCCCAAAATTACTGTTTTTCTAATAGCAAAATAGAACCACAGTATGTAAAGGATGTATCTCACACGTACAGATGTAGACTAGGCCGCAATTAAAGATTTTTATCCAAAATGGGTGTTTTATTAATAGCAGAATAGAACCACAGTATCTAAAGGGTGTATCTCACAATGACATATGCAGCAAAGGCTGCAAAATTAAATTTTTGTCCAAAATGGGTGTTTTTTTTTATAACAGAATATGACAGCAGTATATAACGCTTGAATTTCACATGTGCAGATGCAGCAAGGGCTGTAAAATTGTGTATTTTGCACAAAAAGGGTGTTTTTAAAAACCCAGAAAATTATAGCTGTATTTCTAGCTTAAATTGCACACTGACTAAGGCTACTTTCACACTTGCGTTCGGGGTTCCGCTTGTGAGTTCCGTTTGAAGGCTCTCCCAAGCGGCCCTGAACGGATCCGTACAGCCCCAATGCATTCTGAGTGGATAAGGATCCGCTCAGAATGCATCAGTATGACTCAGTTTCGCCTCCGTTCCGCTCAGCAGGCGGACACCCGAACGCAGCTTGCAGCGTTCGGGTGTCCGCCTGGCCGTGTGGAGCCAAACGGATCCATCCAGAATTACAATGTAAGTCAATTGGGACGGATCAGTTTGTCCTGGCTCCGCTTTGACACGGATCCGTTAGAAACCATTCACGTCTCTGCGCATGCCCAGTAACTTCCTGTCCCTCCCCTCATCGTCGGCCATTTTGGAATATCAACTTGATGAAGACTGGCAAGTATATGAACTGTTGTCTGTTTGTCTATCTTTTTTTTCTATCTTTCTCTCTCTCTATTTCTAGGGGGGGCTGCTGGCACTTGGGAAGGGGTGTGTGTGTGTGTGTGTCTGGAACAGTGGGGGCTGCTGGCACTGGTGGTTGGGGCCTGGCTTTATGGGGGGCTTCTGGCACTGGGGGGGGGCTGCTGGCACTGCGGGAAGGGGGGTGGCTGGAACTGGGGGGTCTGCTGGCACTGCGATGATGTTTGTGGCTGGAACTGTGCAGTGCTTCTGGCACTGCGGGGGTTTTTGTGGCTGGAACTGTGCGGTGCTTCTGGCACTGCAGGGGTTTTTGTGGCTGGAACTGTGGTTGCTGCTGGCACTGCGGGGGTGTTTGTGGCTGGAATTGTGCAGTGCTTCTGGCACTGCATAAGTTTTTGTGGCTGGAACTATGGGGTCTGCTGGCACTGCGTGTAGCTGGAACTGTGGGGGGGCTGGCATTGGGGGGGCTAAGGGAACTGTGGGAAGGTTGTTTGGAACTGGGGGGCTGATGTCACTGTGGGGGGCTGCTGGCACTACGGTCGGCTGCTGGCACTATGCGGGGCTGCTGTCTCTGGGGGTGTTTATGGCACTTGGGGGGATTATGGCTCCTGTCGGATTAATTTTTTTAATCATTTTATTATTAGGGTTGTTCTAAAAAAAATAAAAAAAAATTGTATTTTATAGAAAGTTCTGCGGTGGGCAAGCACCAATCTATATTTAAAAAAAAAAAGTATTAAAAAAAAAAATTTGCTGATATATGTGGAAATAGTGCTCTAAACAAGTTCCTTTAACGTTATCTGCATTTTGTCTGGTATTCTGTTGCGTACAGATGTCATCAAAGAAAAAATCGATTGATTGGAAAAACCCACTCAGAAGGCGCAGGCCTATTTAGTGGCAGGTAAGTATAAAATCAACACTTGGAGTTTGTACTGTTTAATTTGCTGCATTAATCAGTATGTGCTCTTATTATAGATTTCTTCATCATCAGCGGAGGGCTCTCCGGATGTGGCCCGGCTCACTTGCCGGGGCTTGCTCACCAGTGCTGGAATCGCCAGCGTCCAGGGTAGGTGGACCAAGCCCGGACCGGGGCTGTCAAGAAGTAAGTATATATGTGTATATATATATATATATATATATATATATATATATACATATATACACACACACACTGCTCAAAAAAATAAAGGGAACACTTAAACAACACAATGTAACCCCAAGTCAATCACACTTCTGTGAAATCAAACTGTCCACTTAGGAAGCAACACTGAGTGACAATCACTTTCACATGCTGTTGTGCAAATGGGATAGACAACAGGTGGAAATTATAGGCAATTAGCAAGACACCCCCAATAAAGGAATGGTTCTGCAGGTGGTGATCACGGACCACTTCTCAGTTCCTATGCTTCCTGGCTGATGTTTTGGTCACTTTTGAATGCTGGCGGTGCTTTCACTCTAGTGGTAGCATGAGACAGAGTCTACAACCCACACAAGTGGCTCAGGTAGTGCAGCTTATCCAGGATGGCACATCAATGCGAGCTGTGGCAAGAAGGTTTGCTGTGTCTGTCAGCGTAGTGTCCAGAGCATGGAGGCGCTACCAGGAGACAGGCCAGTACATCAGGAGACGTGGAGGAGGCCGTAGGAGGGCAACAACCCAGCAGCAGGACCGCTACCTCCGCCTTTGTGCAAGGAGGAACAGGAGGAGCACTGCCAGAGCCCTGCAAAATGACCTCCAGCAGGCCACAAATGTGCATGTGTCTGCTCAAACTGTCAGAAACAGACTCCATGAGGGTGATATGAGGGCCTGACGTCCACAGGTGGGGGTTGTGCTTACAGCCCAACACCGTGCAGGACGTTTGGCATTTGCCAGAGAACACCAAGATTGGCAAATTCGCCACTGGCACCCTGTGCTCTTCACAGATGAAAGCAGGTTCACACTGAGCACATGTGACAGACGTGACAGAGTCTGGAGACGCCGTGGAGAACGTTCTGCTGCCTGCAACATCCTCCAGCAATGCCAGCATGACCGTTTTGGCATTGGGTCAGTAATGGTGTGGGGTGGCATTTCTTTGGAGGGCCGCACAGCCCTCCATGTGCTCGCCAGAGGTAGCCTGAGTGCCATTAGGTACCGAGATGAGATCCTCAGACCCCTTGTGAGACCATATGCTGGTGCGGTTGGCCCTGGGTTCCTCCTAATGCAAGACAATGCTAGACCTCATGTGGCTGGAGTGTGTCAGCAGTTCCTGCAAGATGAAGGCATTGATGCTATGGACTGGCCTGCCCATTCCCCAGACCTGAATCCAATTGAGCACATCTGGGACATCATGTCTCGCTCTATCCACCAACGTCACGTTGCACCACAGACTGTCCAGGAGTTGGCAGATGCTTTAGTCCAGGTCTGGGAGGAGATCCCTCAGGAGACCGTCCGCCACCTCATCAGGAGCATGCACAGGCATTGTAGGGAGGTCATACAGGCAAGTGGAGGCCACACACACTACTGAGCCTCATTTTGACTTGTTTTAAGGACATTACACCAAAGTTTGATCAGCCTGTAGTGTGTTTTTCCACTTTAATTTTGAGTGTGACTCCAAATACAGACCTCCATGGGTTAAAAAATTTGATTTCCATTTTTTTATTTTTGTGTGATTTTGTTGTCAGCACATTCAAGTATGTAAAGAACAAAGTATTTCAGAAGAATATTTAATTAACTCAGATCTAGGATGTGTTATTTTTGTGTTCCCTTTATTTTTTTGAGCAATATATATATATATATATATATATATATATATATAAACAGAAAGAAAAGAAGCAGCACACAAAAAACAAACGGGTGCAAAAATATCCTCCTGAGAGACCTGCGACCAAGATCCCAAGTATGGATAGTAGAGCAAAAGAAGGCAGCACTCCAGATAATGATGAAAAAGTGGACGGTTTATTCACTCATCAGCAACGTTTCAGCTCTCTCTATGGAGCCTTTTTCCAGCTGAGTAACATGTGCAAAATTACATATATAAATAGTGCAAGTAATTGCCAAGGAGGAACCTCAGGGACCACATACATCCATACGGCGGCCCTGGGGTTCCTACGAAAGGCGATGGCACCAAAAAGGTAAATATTTTTAACAACTGTTAAAAAAAAAAATTGTAAACTGAGACAGCGGAGCGTTTGGCTCCCCTGTTTTGGCCAGCCCCCTACAGTCAGAGGGACAACTGTTCTCTCCGTCTGAGTGTAAGGGGCTGTCTGAGTCAGCAGAGTGTTTGGCTCCCCTGTTTTGACCCCAGACCATCAAGCCCACGACAGTTCACCTCCCCACATCGTTATGAACAATTATAAATACATTTTATGTTTATATTTATTTTATTTTTTTATTATTTCCAAAATATTTTATTTTTTTATATTTTACTGCACTGTGTCTGTGTTTTTATTGTCCTGTACAGGGTAACATTGGCACTACAGCTGTGTTGAAATTAAAACTACCCTAGTCTCACTACTGTGCGTTTATTATAACACCCTTGGTAGTTTTTATATCAAAACAGCATTAGTGCCAATGTCGTATAACCATTAACATGAGCATCAATAATGAGCTATCTTTTGGCTCTTTATTGATCGTAGACCCTATGATTGGCACATGAACAAGCAAATGCTTGTTCATTGTTCAATCTTGTGCCCTTTCATATGAGCCCTTGTGGGAGTCACGGTCCATCAGCATCATCAGGAATTCATTAATAAATTGTAATTTTACCGTTTAATGATTTCCCGATGACGCTCTAATATAACTAGTGTGATTACCACAAGGGACACGCAAAGGACATACAGTTTTTAAAAGGATATTCACATAGACAATGGGTGGATTTCGCTTGAATATGCCCCCATTGTCTGATAGGTGTGGGCAACATTGGTAGGACCCGCACCTATATCGAGAACGGAGCGGGGAGCACTGTTGCTGGAGGACAAGAAATTTCCCATGGTACGTCCACCACCAAGCGCTAATCCCCGCCTCTCCCATAGAAATGAATGGAGGGCGGCAGCGCAGTGCGACCTCATCCACTTTCTTGGCTCCGTTCTCAATATATGTGAGGGTACCAGCGATGTGACCCGGACCTATAAGACAATGTGGGCATATCTTAGTGGTATGCCCCCATTGTATGAGATGAGAAAACCCCTTTAAGGCCTCTTGCACACGACTTTATGCCCCAAGAGACATACGGTCCGTGAGCGGGCCATATGTCCCGTAGTGGCATTTATCGTGCGCACGAGAGTACACAGCATCATAGTGTACAATGATTCTGTGCAAGTTGAGCTGCCCGCCCAGTTTGCGGCACAACATGTTCAGCATCATGATGCTCTGTACTCCCGTACGCACGATCAATGACGATCAGGGACATATGGCCCGCTAACGAACACTATACATCTTTAAGTGCATGTAGTCTTGTACAAGAGTCCGAAAGGTGTGGTCCATTATCAAAGCCGGACCAACTTTGAATGTCAACCCTGGGGATCTGAATACATGAAGATGGAACCTAGAGATGCTACTCATTCCAAAACGGATCCGCTAAACGGATGGCAAAACGGAAACGAACGTGACAAACGGATCCGCAATACAGACGGATCAGTTTGAACGGGTTCGTCTGAATGGCTTCCGTTTGTCTCCGTTTAGTCAGTTTATTGATGGGTCCGTTTCAAATGCATTTCGAACGGATCTGTGAAACGCAAGTGTGAAAGTAGCCTAATGCGGCAGAGGCCTAAAATAAAGGTTATTGCCAAAAATGGGTGTTTATTCAAAGCCAGAAAATTATTGAAGTATTTCAAACTTGTTTTTAACATTCACAGATGCAGCAAGGGCTGCAATATTAAACATTTTGCCAAAAAAGGGTGTTTTTTTACTAACAGAATATGAAAGCTGTATATAACGCTTGAATTTCACACGTGCAGATGCAGTAAGGGCTGTAAAATTGCGTATTTTGCCAAAAAAGGGTGTTTTTAAAAACCTAGAAAATTATAGCTGTAGTTCTAGCTTAAATTGCACACTGACTAATCCTGCAAAGGCACCAGATGTAGGATATTGCAAAAAAAGGGTGTTTTTTTTAGAACCAGATTATTATTGCAGTATTTCAAGCTTGGATTTGAATGTCACAAAAGCACAGATGCAGTGCTGGTGCACCGAGCTTGCATAAAATGTCCGTCGTCGCCCACCTAAGAGACAGATAAAAGTTATTTTTCTCCATCACTGGGCTCAGGGCAGGGTAAAAAAGATTAGCCTTGTGCTCCTTATCACACCACCCGGTCATGGCTTTTTCTATAGCGCAGAACCTACTCGAAATATGGGCAAACTGTCCAAGCAGAGAAGCAAAGACTCAGAGGGTACACTGAGACCCCAGAAATCGCAAGGGGACTTGACAAGGTTCCTGAACAAGGCGATGTCTTCTCCGGCCAGAGGGAAGAAAATCGCGGCGGCCGCTGCCCACTCTGAAACGCAGGAAGATGACTCAGATCGCGGTAGTTCATGTGCTTACTCCGATACCCAAGGAGCTACAGACACACTGCCGATTAAAAGGTCCTTCCTGAAACACTCTCTGTCATAAGCCCTGTCTCCGGTGATGAAGGAGCTGGCAGACAAAGATGGAGGTACATCAAATGGGGTCGCAAGTTGAATCACTCGAAAACTCCCAGATAGCTATTACAGAGCATAGCAGGGGACTGCAAGCTCAAATGAAGTCACTACGCTCACAACTGAATAATGCCTACCTTAGCCTGGAGGATCAGGAGAATAGGGAACGGCGAAAGAACGTAAGAATCAGGGGGATCCCTGAGTCTATCCCTGCTGTGGAACTTTCAGAGTGTGTACGCCGAATCTTTTTAACGCTGATGGGGCAGACTCATGCAGACGCCATTACAATCGAGCGAGCCCATAGGGCTCTTAGGCCCAAGCCCGCGGATGGAGACCCGCCAAGAGACACAGTCTGCGCACTCCTAAACTACCTGGACACAGCAGATATCCTCAAAAAGGCAAGAGAAAAAGAGGACATTCTCATGGATACTCACAAAATCCAGGTTTTCCAGGATTTGGCAGCGAGCACACTTGCTAAATGGAGGGCCTTGCGTCCTTTGACAGCGGAACTGAGAGCTAAAAAACTGCCTATGAAATGGCTCTTTCCCTTCGGGCTAAGTACCTCAATTAAAGGCCGACAATACACAGTACGTCACCCGGACGACCTGCCGAAGATCTGGGAGGCTCTTGAGATAGCACCCATGGACATACCATCGTGGTTACCGGCAACTACAGAAGAAGACCTCCCTCATCTGCCTTCACTTGCGCCCTGGGCACTTTCGTCTAAGGCCAAAGTGACAAGGAAGAAACAGGCCTCCATGGACTGAAATTTAGCTATATAAGGTGACAATGCTACCAGTTGTAGCATTTTAGCCTCATAATCCACATATTCATGTACTGTTGGGTTCATGTTATAGTTATTATAAGTGAAGTTGCCTCACCTGGACTGACACTATGTACAGTAGGCCCGACTGAATACCGGAGTTGCTGGTCGGGAGGGAGAGACTGCCTGAGCTGGCGAAATCCTCTTATGGGCCTCCTTTTTCCCTCACTTGGGGGCAGCTCTCTCCCTTCGGACCTGCAATAGTCCACACTTATATCTTTGGATGCGAGTAGGCCTTGTAAGGCCCTTACACTGGTCGGGTGTGTGTGGAGTCCCTGGTCATATCAGGCTCAACCACTGATGTTTTCCCCCGACCCTATACTATTTGATTGCCATTGCACTATTGCGCAGATCTGCGCCGTTAGAGCCTCAGTGCTCTTCTTCCTTTTATGTTTATATCTACATTTACCCCTTTCTCCCACCCAATGTCGACCTACATGCTAATGTCCCTGAGGCGGCTGTGCTGGTTGCCAGCTGACTAATAATATGGCTGAAATAACTGTTTGCACACTTAATGTTAATGGAATGAACATCCCTCAGAACATAAGTCAAGTGTACCACACCCTTAAAAGGAAAACCGCTGACATACTCTTTTTACAAGAGACTCACTTTAGAAATAAACGTGTCTCTAGTGTGAGTGGTAGGTGCTTCCCTGTCTGGAACCATTCTACCTACTCCTCAGCTGCTAGAGGAGTTTCCATTGGCATTAGCAAAAACATACCATTTACCTTGACAGCTAAAATGGAGGACCCTCTGGGTCGGTACCTGTTTGTTAAGGGGAAAGTCCTTAACAAAACTATCACCTTGGCAAATGTATACGCCCCGAATGTTAAGCAGATTCTGCTGTTTATACAGATGTTAGGCACCCTCCAGGAATTCGTGGAAGGCTTGTTGATATTAGGTGGGGATTTCAACATAGCCATAGATCACAGCATAGACTCCACCTCAAAAACTCTGCTCCTCTCTAAAAAACAAATAGGTAGACTGCAGCTGTCTCTCTCGAACCTGCAGATCTGGGAGGTCTGGAGGGCCCTCAATCAAGAAGGGAGGGATTATACGTTCTTCTCCCAGGTCCATGATACCTATCAGAGACTAAACTACATCTATATGTCCAACAACTCGCTCACTTCTGTGATGAGCGCGGAAATTGGGAATTCCACCGTCTCGGACCATGCCCCGGTCAAAGTTAAGTGGAAACTGAAAGATTTGCCCCCAAAAGCCTGGACGTGGCGTCTCAACACCACACTTCTAGAGGACGAGCTTAATAGGACTTAGATAGAACAGAAGATCCTAGGCTACTTTAATGAAAATGATAGACCTCAAACCCCCATGCCCATGATTTGGGAGGCCCACAAGGCAGTTATTAGAGGAGAGCTGATTAGCCGTGGCTCCAGAGTAAAGAAGCAAAGAACCCAGAAGTTAAATTCCCTATTGACACAGATCTCCACCCTAGAAACCTTACATAAAATAAAACAGACTGACGAAGTACAATGTACACTTAAGGCGCTGCGCCACCAAGTCAGAGACCTATTAAATATTAAAACGGCCAAAATAATGCAATCACTTCGCTTCAAGTATTTCTGTCATGAGAACAAGGGTTCTAAGGTGATGACTAGTCTCTTAAGAGCTCAAAAGAGCAAAACTTTTATCCAAGCTATTAAAACTAAAGAGGATAAGAAACTTACCACAACATCGTACAGTGGCGGAAATAATTATTTGACCCCTCACTGATTTTGTAAGTTTGTCCAATGACAAAGAAATGAAAAGTCTCAGAACAGTATCATTTCAATGGTAGGTTTATTGTAACAGTGGCAGATAGCACATCAAAAGGAAAATCGAAAAAAAAACTTTAAATAAAAGATAGCAACTGATTTGCATTTCATTGAGTGAAATAAGTATTTGAACCCCTACCAACCATTAAGAGTTCTGGCTCCCACAGAGTGGTTAGACACTTCTACTCAATTAGTCACCCTCATTAAGGACACCTGTCTTAACTAGTCACCTGTATAAAAGACACCTGTCCACAGAATCAATCAATCAAGCAGACTCCAAACTCTCCAACATGGGAAAGACCAAAGAGTTGTCCAAGGATGTCAGAGACAAAATTGTAGACCTGCACAAGGCTGGAATGGGCTACAAAACCATTAGCAAGAAGCTGGGAGAGAAGGTGACAACTGTTGGTGCGATTGTTCGAAAATGGAAGGAGCACAAAATGACCATCAATCGACCTCGCTCTGGGGCTCCACGCAAGATCTCACCTCGTGGGGTGTCAATGGTTCTGAGAAAGGTGAAAAAGCATCCTAGAACTACACGGGAGGAGTTAGTTAATGACCTCAAATTAGCAGGGACCACAGTCACCAAGAAAACCATTGGAAACACATTACACCGCAATGGATTAAAATCCTGCAGGGCTCGCAAGGTCCCCCTGCTCAGGAAGGCACATGTGCAGGCCCGTCTGAAGTTTGCCAATGAACACCTGAATGATTCAGAGAGTGACTGGGAGAAGGTGCTGTGGTCTGATGAGACCAAAATAGAGCTCTTTGGCATTAACTCAACTCGCTGTGTTTGGAGGAAGAAAAATGCTGCCTATGACCCCCAAAACACCGTCCCCACCGTCAAGCATGGGGGTGGAAACATTTTGCTTTGGGGGTGTTTTTCTGCTAAGGGCACAGGACAACTTATTCGCATAAACGGGAAAATGGACGGAGCCATGTATCGTGAAATCCTGAGCGACAACCTCCTTCCCTCTGCCAGGAAACTGAAAATGGGTCGTGGATGGGTGTTCCAGCACGACAATGACCCAAAACATACAGCAAAGGCAACAAAGGAGTGGCTCAAGAAGAAGCACATTAAGGTCATGGAGTGGCCTAGTCAGTCTCCGGACCTTAATCCAATCGAAAACCTATGGAGGGAGCTCAAGCTCAGAGTTGCACAGAGACAGCCTCGAAACCTTAGGGATTTAGAGATGATCTGCAAAGAGGAGTGGACCAACATTCCTCCTAAAATGTGCGCAAACTTGGTCATCAATTACAAGAAACGTTTGACCTCTGTGCTTGCAAACAAGGGTTTTTCCACCAAGTATTAAGTCTTTTTTTGTTAGAGGGTTCAAATACTTATTTCACTCAATGAAATGCAAATCAGTTGCTATCTTTTATTTAAAGATATTTTTTCGATTTTCCTTTTGATGTGCTATCTGCCACTGTTACAATAAACCTACCATTGAAATGATACTGTTCTGAGACTTTTCATTTCTTTGTCATTGGACAAACTTACAAAATCAGTGAGGGGTCAAATAATTATTTCCGCCACTGTATATAGCGGGAGAATTCTGTAGCTTTTACTCGTCACTATGTAACCTAGACAAAGAGAAGATGAAAGCAGATTCTAGCCAACACGACTTAGGGGAATGTATAGATACCTTCCTTAAATCCATTACAATACCCACCTTGTCAATGGACGGTAGGTCCAAATTGCTGGAGCCCTTTACAAGTGAGGCGGTAGATAAGATCCTTAGCTCTATACCAACAGGCAAAAGCCCAGGCCCAGATGGCTACCCCATTTATTACTATAAGAAATATAAACATATCCTGACCCCATACTTTGTGAGACTCTGTAATGACCTGCTACAGGGCTCTACCCTCCCTGCTGAAGCCCAAGAAGCGCATATTACCATCATCCACAAGGAAGGGAAAGACCAAGAGTTGTGCGGTAGTTACAGACTCGTATCTCTCCTAAATACAGATCTGAAGTGGTGGGCCAAGCTGCTAAGTCACAGGGTTGCCTCACTGCTCCCCAGCCTTATAGGTGAAGAGCAGGTGGGATTTGTTTTGGGCAGGGAGGGCAGACATAATGTTAGCAGAGTCTTACATGCGGTTTCTTATGCCCACTCTAAAAAGATGCCCCTAGTTCTGTAAGGAACCGACGCAGAAAAAGCGTTCGACAGGGTGGGCTGGAAATTTATGCAGAAAACTCTGGAAGCCTTTGGATTCCCGGATAGATTTGTACAGGCAATATTCACGATGTACTCCTCCCCCTCGGCCCGTATACTGGTGAATAATACACTGTCAGACTCCTTTAGCATTGGAAATGGTACCAGGCAGGGATGTCCACTATCTCCTTCACTCTTAATATTAGCCATGGAAACGTTGCTGCTTAAATCCAGGCAGTCCCCTAATATTAGTGGATTAAGAATAAATAAATTTGAACACAAAATGGCAGCGTTTGCCGACTATTTGTTAATGTTTATCTCAAACCCGGAAATAGCCATGCCATATGCATTGGATATCTTTGAGGCATTCGGTAAAGCATCTAATTTTAAGATTAACTTTGACAAATCAGAGGCTTTAGGGGTTTTGGTTTCTCCTTCCCAGTTGAGAATAATAAGAGACATGACCTTTAAATGGCCTGCTAAAGCAATCAAGTATTTGGGGATCATGATACCTGCTAACTTAAACTTGCTTCACTAACTCAACTATGCCCCTTATTAGCTAAGATACAGTCTACCTTGGCAGGATTCTCAAAGAAAATGCTATCTTGGCTGGGAAGGAAAAATGCACTAGTCACATTCATCCTTCCACAATTGTTATACCTATTTTGATCTCTCCCGATCTCCATACCTAACACATTTCAAACCAAATTAAAGTCGGTTTTTGGGAAATTTCTCTGGGATAGTAAAAAGCTAGAGTACCCTACTCGCTTTTCACTAGGAAAAAGAAACAAGGTGGCATCTCTCTACCAGATGTTAACATGTATTTACAGGCCATACACTTAGAAAGATGGTTGGCACTGACTCAACCTGAGCCGGTCCCTATACATGTCGATATGGAAAAATCCCTGTTAGGGAGACAAAGAGAATTCCTGCTATGGTGTAAAGCGCCCTTACCGTGTAAACAGGATCTACCATATGATCTAATCAGAAGCACAATATATAGATGCCAAAATTCAAACGAGCTGAATATGGGAAAGAATAAACTGTCCCCCCTAACCCCCCTTCATATATTACCACAGATACTCGCAAGACGCCCTCTGGAAACCACAAAAGTCTGGTCATCTCTAGCTCATCTTAGGCTACTTTCACACTAGCGTTCAGAGCGGATCCGTCTGGGGTCTGCCCAGACGGATCCGCTCATATAATGCAGACTTGGGATCCGTTCAGAACGGATTCGTCTGCATTATATTGTAGAAAAATTTCTAAGTGTGAAAGTAGCTTCAGACGGATCCGTCCAGACTTTACATTGAAAGTCAATGGGGGACGGATCTGTTTGAAAATTGAGCCATATAGTGGCAACTTCAAACGGATCCCTCCCCATTGACTTACATTGTAAGTCTGGACGGATCCGTTTGCCTCCGCACGGCCAGGCGGAAACCCGAAGCAGCGTTCGGGTGTCCGCCTGCTGAGCGGAGCGGAGGCTGAACGCTGCCAGACTGATGCATTCTGAGCGGATCCGCGTCCACTCAGAATGCATTAGGGCAGTACGGATGCGTTCGGGGCCGCTTGTGAGCCCCTTCAAACGGAACTCACAAGCGGAGCCCCGAACGCTAGTGTGAAATTAGCCTTAGACTGGGTGATTTGTACAGCTCCAAAGCTAGTAGGGATTTCTATAGTGATATAACCGGTAATGCTAACATGCCGGGGGATATCCTACAAATTTGGGACTTTGAGAAATCTTGGACTGGTTTCGAGAGATACAACCACCTTCCTCTGCCTGATCCTACATGGCTGGAGAACTACATACTATTGCCCGTCCTGCCAGCTAAATGTTTATCCATAATATATAGACAACTGTTAAAGCCTAGAGACTCCCAAAGCCCCAACTATATACATAACTGGGAGAGAGAGTTGAACATACAACTAGATGATGACAGTAGGTCTTCCATCTTGGCCAACACTTTAATGGATTCTCTAACTGTATTAGAATTCAAGAAAACTCCTTCAAAACGACATCCAGATGGTATAGAACCCTAGAATTCCTTCACCGAATAAACTTATCTCCCTCAGACAAATGTTGGCTATGTTCATCAGGTGTTGGAAACATCTCACACATTTGGTGGTTTTGCCCCAAAATGAGAGAGTTCTGGTCAGGGATTGAATGTATAATTAATAAAATATGCCCTGATAAGGTAAATCTCTCAGCCCCATTAGTACTGCTATGGCTGCCTGAAGCGGACTTTAGGTCAAGTAAATCAAATCTGGCCACCCATATGATCACTGCAGCAAAACTACTTGTCCCGCTACAGTGGAAAGAGACAAACCCCCCGACTCTATCAATGTGGTATGAAAAGATGACACACCTCTGTCGCATGGAAGAGTTAATTGTCTGGGAGAACAAAACTAGGAAGGCTTTCCTGAACATATGGCAACCATGGTTAACACATATAAAGTAGAAATGGGAGTTAGACGCAAAGGGATGAGTCCAGATACGAATAAGAGATGTTCCAAGAGTTACTCATTTATTCGTTTATACAGAGATCACAACCATATTCTAAATGCATATAAGAACTTGGTCGACAATTAAATGTCCCTCCCTCTCTCAACCCTCCCCCCCTCCTCCCGCCTCTTCTCCTTTCCAATTTTCCTCCCTCTCTGAAATTTACCACTAACTTGTACTTTTATATCACATGTATACCTTGGTGATTAGCATTACGTTCATTGTATTGATTAAGAGGACCTGTATTCCATGTTTCTTGTGTTGTCAGGCATTTAGCCTCTGAAGGTTTTGCATAATGTACCAATTTTTTTGTGTGGAAATGGTTCACTAATTCACGAATGTACAATGACAATGACAAATGCCTCTCTGTCCTATTAAATTATTATTGTATACTACATGTGTATGCTCACTTTCTACTCTCACAAAACTCAATAAAAAGAGACTTGTTAAAAAATAAAAGATTGTGCACTGCACCCACACAACTAAATCTATTGTAGATCGCCGAGTTCAATTTGAGTTCCGATAACAGATCCTGTCCTATTCTCTCCCTCACAGCAGCATCCTCTCGCTACACTAAGCACAGCAGAGTGACGTGCAGCGCTACGTGACTCCAGCTTATATAGAGGCTGGGTCACATGCTGCACTGGCCAATCACAGCCATGCCATTAGTAAGCATGGCTGTGATGGCTTCTAAGGTCAGACAGTTAAATGCTTGTTGATTGGCTGCTCTGCAGCCTTTCAAGAAGCGCTAAGAAATCGCTGAACACCGAACCCGAACTTTTACTGAAATGTTAGAGTTCGGGTCCGGGGTCCCAAAATCCTAAAGTTCGGTACGAACCAGAACTTTACAGTTCGGGTTCGCTCAACCCTACTGATCAGCTAAAATTGATCGCAAATACTTTAAAAAGGCAACCAAAACCTGAAAGACGTGGAAGAAAGCAAAAAACTATCGTTCGAATGGATTGAAGAATAGCCAAAATGGCAAGGACTCAGCCAACAATCAGCTCCAGGAAGATCAAAGAAGGTCTAAAGTTACCTGTAAGTACTGTTACAATTAGAAGACGCCTATATGAAGCCAAGCTATCTGAAAGAAGCCCCCGCAAAGTTCCACTGTTAAAAAAAAGACGTGCTGAAGAGGTTACAATTTGCCAAAGAGCACATTGGCTGGCCTAAAGAGACATTTTTTGGACTGATGAAAGTAAGATTGTTCTTTTTGGGTCTAGTGGCCGGAGACAGTTTGTCAGACGACCCCCAAACACTGAATTCAAGCCACAGTGCTCTGTGAAAACAGTGAAGCATGGTGGCGCAAGCATCATCATATGGGGATGTTTCTCATACTAAGGTGTTGGGCCTATTTATCACATACCAGGGATCATGGATCAGTTTGAAAACATCAGAATACTTGGAGGTCATGCTGCCTTATGCTGAAGAGGAAATGCCCTTGAAATGGGTGTTCCAACAAGACAACGATCCAAACACACCAGTAAACGTGCAACATCTTGGTTCCAGACCAACAAGATTGACGTTATGGAGTGGCCAGCCCAATCCCCGTATCTTAATCCAATAGAAAACTTGTGGGGTGACTTCAAAAATGTAGTTTCTGAGGCAAATCCAAGAAATGGAGAGGAACTGTTGAATGTAGTCCAATCATCCTGGGCTGGAATACCTGTTCACAGGTGCAAGAAGTTGGTTGACTCCATGCAACACAGATGTACAGCACTTCCCAGAAACAGTTGTTATACAACTAAATATTAGTTAAGCGATTAAAAGGAAAGCAAAATCTTAAAAAAATGTTTAGTTTGTATAGTGAATGTTTGAGTTTGTAAAGAAGAATACAAATACTGCTATTTTTTTTTTCTTAACAGTCTAATATAAACTTTTCTTAAAAATTTTTTTAGAGGAACAACACAAATTTGAGATATTTTTCTTCATGTTTTGATTTGGAATAGAATGTGTAGTGTTCCCAATGCATTTGTGTGTATGGAAATAAAAGCTATTAGAAGGATTTTGAGCTTTATTCACTTTTTTAAACACACTGCTATTACTTTGAACACAACAGTATTAGATCTGAGACAATTTTCCCATTCGTGCCCAATGGGCAATCAGGGGGATCCAACTGGCTATTCCTTCCTTCGTACACCCTAAATGTTGCCGGTACCACTTTCGCACAACTTATACATCTTGACACATCTTGGGTATACATTTCTCAAAATTTCCCATTAAGTTATGAGGAAAGGGGTCACAGTTTATAAAATCTGTCTTGCCCAGCTGGATTGTCGCTGCGACAAAGGGAATTATCATTGAAATGTTAAAATCTCAACAAACTTTTGAAACGTGACCTGGCCATTACAGACATAAAAATTGGCATATGATATATGGGATTTCTGGACCAGTAGGATGTCAGCTCAGCTTTTTTGGTGATTCCCATATTGAATGTTAGGGCAAGGAATTTTTTTTTTTAATTCTGGCACATTAGTTGGCCTCCAAAATTTTGGTTTTGCATAAGATGAATTTGGATTTTCTGCCAAATATTGCCAGGCATATAAATTTGTCTGATGCACAATTTCCTCTAAAAGTTCCTCAGTAATAAAAAGTAAAAAAAAAAATCGAGGCGGGAAAAATTTACAGTTTGCAGATTAATGCCGGCTTGTGCTCAAAATGGTGTAATGTTGGCATATTATTTGAGGGGGACCATACCAGATTTGTCAGACTGGGCAGATTGTGTTTGAGGCTGACTATGGATCTCGGCGCTGGTAGTTTTACACACAGATTCACTACCCCCCCTCTCTTGAGTGCATGTCCCAACCATGTCTTGGCATGGGGGTAACTATTGTAGGTCACATGTACACATGATTAGGCAGATAACCCCCATGGTTTTGCAACTCATAAAAGTTATTGATGTAATATGATAGCGCCATCAAGGTGCTAGTGAACATTTTGCCTATCATGTGGAGTTACGTGCGACAGAGCCACATTTGTATGTTCCTGCAATTTTCAGTGGAGGCCACATGTTTGTTTCCTTAGGTTTCAAGAAATAATGGACCAACCTGTCCTTCAAGTTTCTACCTCTATACGATATGTAATGGAAGGGGTGTCCCCTTGTAATTTACCTAGATCTGGGTCGGTCTTCATGACACAACAATACTTAGTCTTATGGTATCCCCACTTTCAACGGGTTGCTTGGGGGGTAAGCATGGTCTCCCAATACAGTATGCATGATGATACACCTCATTTAACAAATGATCGGCATACCCTCCTCTACTAAATCTTCCCCTCAGGTCATATGCTGCCAGTTTAAATTAGACACATTTGAGCAGTTCTTCTTACCCTCAAATACTGTCCCTTGGGTATACCCTTCAGAAGTGTCCAGGGGTGCCAACTCTCCCATCTGAGGAGATTTGTTCGTAACAGTTGGTTTGTGATACATTCTGGACTTTACGTTGCCATTAGTATTCTTAAAGGGGTTGTCCGGGTTCAGAGCTGAACATGGACATACCTCCATTTTCACCCAGGCAGCCCCCCTGACTTGAGTATCGGAGCATGAACTGCTAAATCACGCAGGGCAAAGTCATTGACGTATTGGGCTCTCCATGGGGCTGCCAGGAAGCCCGGTGACTTCACCGGCACGGATGGGCGGGCTTTAGCCAGTAAAATGGCTAGGGCAGCGCTAAAGCACGCCCATCACAGCCGGTGACGTCACCGAATACACCGCCTGGCAGTGTGCGATTGTAAACAAGAGAGCCCTTGCCCTGCGCGATCTAGCGCAGGGCAAAGAAGAGCATCGGAGCATGAACTGCTCCGATGCTCAAGTCAGGGGGGCTGCCGGGTTCAAATTATGGGTATGTCCGGGTTCAGCTCTGGACCTGGACAACCCCTTTAAAGATGAATAATTAAAGGAAGGTCATCTCAATCAGGAATAGTAGATGCAAACAGCAGGCCCAAATCATTAGTACTGAGCATACCCATAAACTCCATGAATTGTTCCTCACTTTCTTACCAGAAGATCAGCACATCTATTTATCTATTCCATAGACATTTAACTCCTCAGATGCTGTGGTCACATATGAAGAGGCTAAAACTCAGAAGTGCAGTTTTCCAGGTCAAGCACACTTTCCTCCGGCTGAGATAGGGGAAAGCGCCCTGCTCTAATAAGGAGCAAGAGCCTGTACTAGGCTTCCAGGCTCGTTATTAGAATATCCAAGTTCAGGCTAGCATGTTGCAGCACTGGCAGAAATTTCTGTACAGAATAATGGACCATTTTCCATTATTTTGTACAAGTTGCAATCTGATGATTGCAAATTGTGGTCCACTTGGGGACCTAACAAAAAGTATTTCAAATAAAAATTTGAAATCACCCCCTTTACCCTAAATAAAAATAGACAAAAATAACTCATGGGCATCACAGTGTGTGCAAAAGCACCCGTACTATGAAAACATTAAGAAAGTTAGCCCACACAGTAAAAAAAAAATGGCCGATTCACCACTTTATCCTCCAAAAATGAATAAAAAGTCACACACACCAAAAATGGTCTTAGCAAAAACGCAAGAAAAACTATACATATGTGGTATTACCGGATTCATACTGACCTGGAGGTCAGTTTTACTGCGTAGTGAATGCGGTTTAAAAAAAAAAAAGACAACTGTAAAACTATGGCAGGATAGCATTTTTGTTTTTAATTCCACCCCATTTGGAAGATTTTCCGGCTCCCCGCTACATCCTATGTAATATTAAATGGTAGCAATAGAAAGTACAACTTATCCCGCAAAAAAACAAGCCCCCAAACGGTTATACAAACTGAAAAATGTCAAATTAAAATCCCCATGTCAAAACAGGGTTAACACATCCATGGTATCTCTCATATTTGATGGTAGAGAAATTAAAAAGGGTGTAGAATCATGTCCACATATACACATATAACATTTTGGGATACATGCAACATCTTGTTTGTTTTTTGTTGAAATTTTTTTGAAGGCAAGGCAACAAAAAAAAAGACTATTTTTTTTTAACAGCATTTACTACACAGGTTAAATAATGTGATAATTTTATATATTGGATGATTACAATGTGGTAATATGGTTTACATTTTTAACATCTGTGAAATTAAAAACTGGATTGGTTTTGTAGATAAAACAATAATGCACTACTACAATCATTATAGGGTTGTTCAGATTTTTTTAACGTTCAAACATTGGGACCCATGGAGAAAACCATACTCATCTTGTTCCTGCATGCCTGCTTTCGCCTCTATGGTTCCAAGGCTTTTCTCAATGGACTTCTGGCCTCCATCTGTGTCAACTTACTGCATGGACAGGGTCCTGTTCATCACTACACAGTTGGATCATGTGCCACTTGGTGATACATCACTACTTAAGTTATTCATTGTCTTCAACAACGTACATGACCCCATCCGTGCAGTAAAATAACAGACAGAAGGGGACCAAATGTCCAGTGAAGACAGCCCAGGAGCCAGAGATCTGGAACAAGCAGGAACAAACGACTTAAGTATGGTTTTCTCCATAGGACAACCCCTTTAAAGTATTGGAAACTATGGTCATCTCTTGTAAAGGCATTAAAAAAAACGAAAAAAAACCACCACAAACATTTACCTCAATATCTTCAATAATTTTGGGATAAAGTGATCTGTAAAATGAGTTGGGTGGTCCATCAGTAGGTCTGTTCTTAAAAAGATATTGATCCCTGGAAAGCAAAAGTCAGTTACAACCAATACTAAAGTTTTGGGAAAATTACTAAATTGAACGGCATAGGAGTCAACACTTACCATCCTCTTCTTTCTGATAGACCCTTCCACAACAGATCTGTACGGACCATTCTCTCAATAAGTTTTTTCCACAGCATGCCTTCTGAAATAACTCTTTGCCATTCTTTACATACAAGTTCTGCTGCACAGAGCGATCGAGCATCCAAGTAGGACAGTATATTTTCTGCAATATGCTCCAATCCCTGTTCTACAAATGAGGAGAGTCATCAAGAAATGTCAAACCAGCTTACATTTTAGGTACAATTTACTATGCAAGGAATGATATATCAAACTGTACAAAAAAAATACGGTATATCAAAAAATCTGAACTTCATTTGACACTACTGGCAAGTTCCAGATAACCACAAATATCCAATTGCTGTATGATGCACACTATGCTCAATACAACCTATCAATTGTACAAAGCGATAATATGGAGCCAATAGACATCAGAACTACTTTTCCTTGGTTTTTCATTTCATTTGGAGGTTATTTTTTCCGGTTGTATACAATATTAGGCATCCTGCACATGACCATATTCGTTTTGAGAAAAAATAGATGTCGTCCATGTTGCAATTTTTTTTTTTATTATAATTTTTTTTTGCTGACCCATTGACTTCAGTGGTTATGTAGTCAGTATTTTGCGGCCAAGAATAGGACATGTTCTATCTTTATGCAGAACGTACACAAATGCGGACAGCAAACTGATGACATCCGAGTGCAGCCCCATTTTTTTGCAATTCACAACAAATGCGGATCTGGCATGGATACAAAATATGGTTGTGTGCATAAGCCCCTAACCCGATACAAAACAAAATTGTGATATGCACTATTGGATGCCATAATCAAGTTGGTTTAGTTCTAATGAACCATAAGTACTCAATATGGCAATTCCAGCCCAAAAAAAAAAATGGAACTTGATATCACCAAAACTACCGTCATTCTGATTTGCTGTAGACCCTACTGGAGGCCCAAACATCCCCCAAGACATTTGCTATCCCAGACATACAGTACAAACTTCTCTAACAGCTGAAGTAACCCCTCAACAGAGGGTTTATTCAGGAGTGGAGCAGGGACTTTGACACGAAGTGGACAGAATTAGATGTCAAGAATCTGTACCGATTTTCACATGGCATTTCTAGATGCACACGATTACAGGAAAATTCTTTCAAACTGCTCACAAGATGGTACGTCACCCCGGTATGTCTCAAGCAAATGAAATGCCTTGGATCTGACATTTGTTAGAAATGAACCCAGTCACAAGGCACCTATTTTCATATGTGGTAGTTTTGATCAGTTCTGCAGCCTTTCTGGTGAGAAGTTATGGGTTTCTGCAGACTTTCTGGTCGGAAGTTATAGGGTTGATTAAATAAATCTGCTTCCTACATAACTCCATTATCCCCCATGTCAGTATTACTTAACATCAGATTACAAGATATCCCCACAATAAACTGAAACTAGTACCTCATCTGGCATCAGCAGCCAAATCTCTAATTCCACAACACTGGAATCATCCAACTTCCCCCACTCTGTCACAGTGGCTGCAGAAGGTGGACCACATATACCACATGGAGGAATTATCAGCCTGAGAAACTAGATCACACCTCAATTTCCAGCGGATTTGGGTCGATTGGACATAATTTCAGAAAACAAGTTCTTTCCTTCACAAACTCTCAGACTCTATTCAGTCTATGTATCCTCACAGTTAAATAATTGCACATGATCACTTCCGCTCTACCCCCTCCCATCCCCCCATTGATAACCAATGTTATATTCTATTAGACATCGCAATACATCTTAGGCTACTTTCACACTAGTGTTCGGGTGTCCGCTTGTGAGCTCCGTTTAAAGGCTCTCACAAGCGGCCCCGAACGGATCCGTCCAGTCCTAATGCATTCTGAGTGGAGGCGGATCCGCTCAGAATGCATCAGTCTGGCAGCGTTTGTCCTCCGCTCCGCTCAGCAGACGGACACCTGAACGCTGCTTGCAGCGTTCGGGTGTCCGCCTGGCCGTGCGGAGGCAAACGGATCCGTCCAGACTTACAATGTAAGTCAATGGGGACGGATCCGTTTGAAGTTGACACAGTATGGCTCAATTTTCAAACGGATCCGTCCCCCATTGACTTTCAATGTAAAGTCAAAACGGATCCGTTTGCATTATCATGAACAAAAAAAAAAAAAAAAAAAAAAAAAAAAAATTATTATTTTTTTGTTCATGGTAATGCAAACGGATCCGTTCTGAACGGATCTAAGCGTTTGCATTATAGGAGCGGATCCGTCTGTGCAGATACCAGACGGACCCGCTCTGAACGCAAGTGTGAAAGTAGCCTTTGAAGACCACATGTCTAAAGAGCTCTTCCCCCGGTTCGCCTCATTCAATTTAACACAACAGAGCTAGGAAGGGGGAGACTTGGAGAGGAGGCGCCTTGATTATCTACGTCATTACCTGTGTTTGTTAGGCACTTCAATCTTTGTATTATGTATTATTCTCAATCTTGAAAATCAATAAAAAGATAATTGAAAAGAAAAAGAATAGGGCCCAATAATGACACCTGAGGTACTCCAGTAGTGACAGTGACCCAATCTGAGTGTGTACCATTAATAATCACCCTCCGTTTTCCATCACTGAGCCAGTTACTTACCCAGATTATTTTTTTTATGTGTAGTTAAAGAATATTATATAGCTTGAGAACGGCTACAGCATAGAGCCGAAACCTTGCATGTCCTGTCTGGGTAAATAAAGATTTTTGTACTTTTTTATCTTATGGAGTGCTGCCCACTTTTTTGACTTTTATGCATTGGACTTGCTATATCCTTATTGGGCCAGTTGCACCCCCCTTGTTTTCTTTAGAGATGGTGCTGCCACTTTTTTTCTATATATATATATATATATATATATATATATATATATATATCCCCATATACACATAAATCTATTTATTGGGTAGTGTTAGTGTAGATTTTTGCTGTGTGGGTGCGTGCGTCCTGCACCTGCTGAGCGCTGATCAGAAACATCCATTTTTCTGAGCGGTCTTCTCAGTTTACTTTGCAGATTATAATTTTTTTGGTGTAGTAAGATTAGGTCCAAGTATATTTAGACACTGACAAATTTTGTTTTTATTACGTGTTTACTAAAATAAATTCAAGTTATAGTTATATAATGGACATGGACAAAGTCCAGACTTTTAGCTTTCATTTGACGGTATCCACATTTAAATTGGATGAAGGGTTTAGGAGTTCCAGCTCCTTTACATGTGGCACCCTGTTTTTTAAAGGGACCAAAAAGTAATTGGACAATTGACTCAAAGGCTGTTTCATGGGCAGGTGTGGGCAATTCCTTCATTATTTAATTCTCAATTAAGCACATAAAAGGCCTGGAGTTGATTTGAGGTGTGGTGCTTGCATTTTGAAGATTTTGCTGAGAAGCAAACACGCGGTCAAAGGAGCACTCCATGCAGAAAAAAAAGGCCATCCTTCATCTGCGAACACAGAAAAAACCCATCCAAGAAATTGCTACACTATTATGAGTGGCAAAACATACAGTTTGGTACATGCAGAGAAAGAAAGCAAGCACTGGTGACCTCAACAATGCAAAAAGACCTCGACACCCACGGAAGACAACAGTGATGGATAATTGCAGAATAATTACCATGGTGAAGAGAAAACCCTGTCAAAACAGCAAACCAAGTGAACAACACTACAGGATATAGGCGTATTAATATCCAAATCTACCATAAATTGAAGACTGCATTAAAGTAAATAGAGGGTTCACTGCACGGTGCAAGCCACTGATAAACCTCAAGAATAAGGCGGCTAGATTGGACTTTGCTAAAAAAAAAAAAAAAAAAAAAACACATCTTAACCCCTTAGGGACTCAGCCCTATTTCACCTTAACCACCTCAGCTCCCCTAGCTTAAACACCCTTAATGACCAGACCACTTTTTACACTTCTGCACTACACTACTTTCACCGTTTATTGCTCAGTCATGCAACTTACCACCCAAATGAATTTTACCTCCTTTTCTTCTCACTAATAGAGCTTTCATTTGATGGTATTTCATTGCTGCTGGCATTTTTACTTTTTTTGTTATTAATCGAAATTTACAGAAATTTTTGAAAAAAAATTACATTTTTCACTTTCAGTTGTAAATTAAAAAAAAAAACAACACATCTATATATACATATTTTCTAAATTTATCGTTCTACATGTCTGATAAAAAAAAAATGGTTTGGGTAAAAGTTATAGCGTTTACAAACTATGGTACAAAAATGTGAATTTCCGCTTTTTGAAGTAGCTCTGATTTTCTGAGCACGTCATGTTTTTTGAGGTTCTACAATGCCCAGACAGTAGAAAAAACCCACAAATAACCCCATTTCGGAAAGTAGACACCCTAAGGTATTCGCTGATGGGCATAGTGAGTTCATAGAACTTTAGATTTTTTGGCACAAGTTAGCGGAAAATTATGATTTGTATTTTTTTTTTTTCCTTACAAAGTCTCATATTCCACTAACTTGTGACAAAAAATAAAAACTTCCATGAACTCACTATGCCCATCACGAAATACCTTGGGGTGTCTTCTTTCCAAAATGGGGTCACTTGTGGGGTAGTTATACTGCCCTGGCATTTTAGGGGCCCTAATGTGTGGGAAGTAGTTTGAAATCAAAATGTGTAAAAAATGCCCTGTGAAATCCTAAAGGTGCTCTTTGGAATGTGGGCCCCTTTGCCCACCTAGGCTGCAAAAAAGTGTCACACATCTGGTAGCGCCGTACTCAGGAGAAATTGGGAAATGTGTTTTGGGGTGTCATTTTACATATACCCATGCTGGGTGATAAATATCTCGGTCAAATGCCAACTTTGTATAAAAAAAATGGGAAAAGTTGTCTTTTGACAAGATATTTCTCTCACCCAGCATGGGTATATGTAAAAAGACACCCCAAAACACATTGCCCTACTTCTTCTGAGTACGGCGATATCAGATGTGTGACACTTTTTTGCAGCCTAGGTGAGCAAATGGGCAAACATTCCAAAGAGCACCTTTCGGATTTCTTAGCGCATTTTTTACACATTTTGATTTCAAACTACTTCTCACACATTAGGGCCCCTAAAATGCCAGGGCAGTATAACTACTCCACAAGTGACCCCATTTTGGAAAGAAGACACCCCAAGGTATTTCGTGATGGGCATAGTGAGTTCATGGAAGATTTAATTTCTTGTCACAAGTTAGTGGAATATGAGACTTTGTAAGAAAAAAAAACATAATTTTCTGCTAACTTGTGACAAAAAATAAAAAATTCTAGGAACTCGCCATGCCCCTCATGGAATACTTTGAGGTGTCTTCTTTCCAAAATGGGGTCACTTGTAAGGTATTTATACTGCCCTGGCATTTTAGGGGCCCTAATGCGTGAGAAGTAGTTTGAAATCAAAATGTGTAAAAAATGCCCTGTGAAATCCGAAAGGTGCTCTTTGGAATGTGGGCCCATTTGCCCACCTAGGCTGCAAAAAAGTGTCACACATCTGGTATCGCCGTACTCAGGAGAAGATGGGCAATGTGTTTTGGGGTATCATTTTACATATACCCATGCTGGGTGAGAGAAATATCTCGGCAAAAGACTTTTCCCATTTTTTTATACAAAGTTGGCATTTGACCAAGATATTTATCTCACCCAGCATGGGTATATGTAAAATGAGACCCCAAAACACATTCCTCAACTTATCCTGAGTACGGCGATACCACATGTGTGACACTTTTTTGCAGCCTAGATGCGCAAAGGGGCCCAAATTCCTTTTAGGATGGCATTTTTAGACATTTGGATCGTCTGAATGCCAGGGCAGTATAAATACCCCACATGTGACCCCATTTTGGAAAGAAGACACCCCAAGGTATTCAATGAGGGCCATGGAGAGTTCATAGAATTTATTTTTTTGGGCACAAGTTAGCGGAAATTGATTTTTTTATTTATTTTTCTCACAAAGTCTCCCTTTCCGCTAACTTGGTACAAAAAGTTCAATCTTTCATGGACTCAATATGCCCCTCAGCGAATACCTTGGGGTGTCTTCTTTCCAAAATGGGGTCACATGTGGGGTATTTATACTGCCCTGGCATTTTAGGGGCCCTAAAGCGTGAGAAGAAGTCTGGAATATAAATGTCTAAAAAAATTTACGCATTTGGATTCCGTGAGGGGTATGGTGAGTTCATGTGAGATTTTATTTTTTGTCACAAGTTAGTGGAATATGAGACTTTGTAAGAAAAAAAAATAATAAATATATCAATTTCCGCTAACTTGTGCCAAAAAAATGGAGCCTTACAGGGGGGTGATCAATGACAGGGGGCTGATCAGGGAGTCTATATGGGGTGATCATCCCCCTGTCATTGATCACCCCCCTGTAAGGCTCCATTCAGACGTCCGCATGTGTTTTGCGGATCCGATCCATGGATCCGGAAAACACATACGGACGTCTGACTGGAGCCTTACAGTGGGGTGATCAATGACAGGGGGGTGATCAGGGAGTCTATATAAGGGTGATCACCCCCCTGTCATTGATCACCCCCCAGTAAGGCTCCATTCAGACGTCCGTATGTTTTGCGGATCCGATCCATGGATCAGTAAAACACAAATGGACGTCTGAATGGAGCCTTACTGGGGGGTGATCAATGACAGGGGGGTGATCAGGGAGTCTATATGGGGTGATCACCCCCCTGTCATTGATTACCCCCCTGTAAGGCTCCATTCAGACGTCCTTATGTGTTTTACGGATCCACGGATCGGATCCGCAAAATACATATGGACGTCTGAATGGAGGCTTACAGGGGGCTGATCAATGACAGAAGGGTGATCAGGGAGTATATATGGAGTGATCAGGGGTTAATTTGGGGTTAATAAGTGACAGGGGGGGTGTAGTGTAGTGTGGTGCTACTTATTACAGAGCTGCCTGTGTCCTCTGGTGGTCGATCCAAGCAAAAGGGACCACCAGAGGACCAGTTAGCAGCTATATTAGACGCTGTTATCAAAACAGCGTCTAATATACCTGTTAGGGGTTAAAAAAAAAAAGATCGCATCTACAGCCTGCCAGCGAACGATCACCGCTGGCAGGCTGGAGATCCACTCGCTTACCTGCAGTTCCTGTGACCGCACGCCTGTGTGCGCGCGTCCACAGGAAATCTCGCGTCTCGCGAGATGACGCATATATGCGTGACTCTGCCTGGGTGAGCCGCCTCCGGAACGCGATCCTGCGTTAGGCGGTCCGGAGGCGGTTAAGGACTTCGCTATTTTTTGCAAATCTAACCAGTGTCACTTTAAGTGCTGATAACTTTAAAATGCTTTGACTTATCCAGGCCATTCTGAGATAGTTTTTTCGTCACATATTGTACTTCATGACACTGGTAAAATGAAATAAAAAAAAATATTTTTATTTATAAAACAAAATACCAAATTTCAAAAAAAATTGTAAAAAATTGCAAATTTCCAAGTTTCAATTTCTCTACTTTTATAATACATAGTAATACCACTAAAAATAGTTATTACTTTACATTCCTCATATGTCTACTTTGGATCATTTTGGGAATGATATTTTATTTTTTGGGGATGTTATAAGGCTTAGAAGTTTAGAAGCAAATCTTGAAATTCTTCAGAAATTTTCAAAAACCCAATTTTTAGGGTTCAGGTCTGAAGTCACTTTGCGAGGCTTACATAATAGAAACCACTCAAAAATGACCCCATTCTAGAAACTACAACCCCCAAGGTATTCAAAACTGATTTTACAAATGTCGTTAACTCTTTAGGTGTTCCACAAGAATTAATGGAAAATAGAGATACAATTTCAAAATTTCACTTTTTCAGCAGATTTTCCATTTTAATAATATTTTTCCAGTTACAAAGCAAGGGTTAACAGCCAAACCAAACTCAATATTTATGGCCCTGATTCTGTAGTTTACAGAGACACCCCATATGTGGTCGTAAACCGCTGTTTTTTTTTTATACCATGTCCCATTTGAAGCCCCCCTGATGCACCCCTAGAGTAGAAACTCCATAAAAGTGACCCCATCTAAGAAACTACACCCCTTAAAATATTCAAAACCGATTTGACAAACGTTGTTAACCCTTTAGGTGTTCCACAAGAGTTATTGGCAAATGGAGATGAAATCTCTGAATTTCAATTTTTGGGCAAATTTTCCATTTTAATAAATTTTTCCCAGTAACAAAGCAAGGGTTAACAGCCAAACAAAACTCAATATTTATGGCCCTGATTCTGTAGTTTACAGAAACACCCCATATGTGGTCGTAAACAGCTGTACAGGCACACAGCAGGGCGCAGAAGGAAAGGAATGCCATACGGTTTTTGGAAGGCAGATTTTGCTGGACTGGTTTTTTTGACACCACGTCCCATTTGAAGGCCCCCTGATGCACCCCTAGAGTAGAAACTCCAAAAAAGTGGCCCCATTTTAGAAACTACGGGATAGGGTGGCAGTATTGTTGGTACTAGTTTAGGGTACATATGATTTTTGGTTGCACTTTTTGTGAGGCAAGATAACAAGAAATAGCTGCTTTGGCACCGTTTTTATTTTTTGTTATTTACAACATTCATCTGACAGGTTAGCTCATGTGATATTTTTATAGACCGCGTTGTCACGGATGTGGCGATACCTAATATGTATACTTTTTTTAAATTTATGTAAGTTTTACACAATGATTTCATTTTTAAAGCAAAAAAAAAAAATCATGTTTTAGTGTTTCCATAGTCTGAGAGCCAGAATTTTTTCAGTTTTTGGGCAATTACCTTGGGTAGGGTATGATTTTTGCGGGATGAGATGACTGTTTTATTGGCACTATTCTGGGGTGCATATGACTTTTTGATCGCTTGCTATTACACTTTTTGTGATGTAAGGTGACAAAAAATGGTTTATTTAGCACAGTTTTTAGTTCAAATTTTTTACGGTGTTCATCTGAGAGGTTAGGTCATGTAATATTTTTGTAGAGCTGGTCGATTCGAACGCGGCGATACCAAATATGTATAATTTTCTTTTATTTATGTAAGTTTCACACTATAACAGCTTTTTTCAAAACAAAATATATGTTTTAGTGTATCCATATTCTGAGCCATATTTTTTTTATTTTTTGGGCGATTGTCTCAGGTAGGGGCTCATTTTTTGGGGGATGAGGTGATGGTTAGATTGGTACTATTTTGGTGGGCAAACGCCTTTTTGATCGCTTGCTGTTCTACTTTTTGTGATGTGAGGTGACAAAAAAATTGTTTATTTAGCACAGTTTTTATTTTTTATGGTGTTCATCTGAGGGGTTAGGTCATGTGATATGTTTCTAGATCCGGTCGATACGGACGCGGCGATACCTAATATGTATACTTTTTTACCCCCCCTATTTTTTACCAATTTTTTTTAAACTTTATTTGGGGAAAATGCCGTTTTTGTTTATTTTTACTTGAAACAAATTTTTCACATGACCCCCCCGGCGTTGTGACAGGATGCCCGCTGAATGATTTCAGCGGGCATCCTGTCACAATTAACCCCCGCCGCGGCGCAATCGCAGTTTAAACCCATGACGTATCGGTACGTCATGGATCCTTAAGGACTCGGGAAACATGCCGTACCGGTACGTCATGCGTCCCTAAGGGGTTAAAAAACCAGCACACTTCTGAAAGAACATTCTTTGGACAGATGAAACCAAGATCAACCTCTTCCAGAATGTTGGAAAGAAAAAAGTATGGCGAAGGCATGGTACAGTTCATGATCCAAAGCTTACCACATCATCTGTAAAACTGCGGAGGCAGTGTGGATTGCTTGGGCATGCATGGCTGCAAGTGGTACTGGGTCCCTTGTGTTTCTTGATGATGTGACACAGGACAGTAGCAGCCGGATGAATTCTGGGGTTTTCAGAGACATACGTGTGCTCAAATCCATCTAAATGCAGCCAAACTGATTGTCCATCTGTATAATGAATACGCAGACCAATGACCCAAAATATAAAGCCAAAGCAACCCAGAACTTTATTCGGACATTTTCTACCAGACTCCAATTTACAGTAACACCATTGCCCAGAAGCGATTGAGTCAATTCTGAAATTCCTACACTACAACGACAATGCAGAGTGACCACCCCATAACAACCCAACATTTGACCGCCTGTTCAAGGTTAGGCCTGTACATGACCACTGTAACACCAGGTTTGCTGAGGAGTACACCCCTGATAAAAATGTCTGTGTAGATGAGAACCTATTACTTTTCAAAGGGAGGGTTAGATTTCACCAGTATCTGACTAGAAACAGGGCAAGGAATGGCATTAAGATTTACAAAATTTGTGAGAGTAGCTCCGGGTACACCCACAAGTTCCGCATTTATGAAGAAAAAGATTCCCGGAAGAACCCCCAGAATGCCCCCCCATCCTAGGAGTTAGTGGGAAGAAAGTATGGGATTAACTGCGCCCACTGCTGGATAAGGGTTACCACCTCTATCTGGATAACTATCATACTAGCATCCCCATATTCATGTCCCTAACTGCCAGAGGTACTGTGGCTTGCGGCACAGTGCGCAAAAATCAGGATAGATCCCTGATAGGGCAACCACTGAGAATGGGTGAAAGCAGGGCTCTCCTTTATGTCCTTTAATCTTTACCAGGAAAGATTAAAGGACCTTAACATGTATAGCTTGGAAGAAAGACGAGACAGAGGGATATGATAGAAACTTTTAAATACATAAAAAGAATCAACAAGGTAAAAGAGGAGAGAATATTTAAAAGAAGAAAAGCTGCTACAAGAGGACATAGTTTTAAATTAGAGGGGCAAAGGTTTAAAAGTAATATCAGGAAGTATTACTTTACTGAGAGAGTAGTGGATGCTTGCAATAGCCTTCCTGCAGAAGTGGTAGCTGCAAATATAGTTTAGGAGTTTAAGCATGCATGGGATAGGCATAAGGCCATCCTTCATATAAGATAGGGCCAGGGGCTATCCATAGTACTTAGTATATTGGGCAGAATAGATGGGCCAAATGATTCTTATCTGCCGACACATTCTATGTTTCCATGAGAACATGCTGGCGGTTAAGTACAAGGACAAGAGGGATGTTCTTTTACTGACCACAATTCACATTAACACCAGCTCCACTGCTCCTGTACGAGGTACCACAACCCCTACCCCCAAACCAGTTTGCCTACTACAATAGGCACATGGGAAGGGTTGATGTTTCAGATCAAGTTCTGAAGCCCTACAGTGCAACATGAAAAACTAAAGTGTGATACAAAAAGCTGTCCGTGCACCTCGTACAGACAGCAATGAACAATGCGCATGTGCCATTTCAATCTGCAGGCGACACAGGAACTTTGCTTCAGTTCCAAGAGGTGGTTATCAAGGCCATATTTTTTAAGGCCAGGCTGGAGCAGGTCCCAGTACTTCTGCAAGTCACGCTGCCCATGTTGTACCAGGGCAACATTTTCCAGGTCAAGTCTCCCAGACAGCAAGGAAGGAAAGGACCCAAAAAAGATGCAGGGTGTGTTCCAAAAGGGGATAAGGAAAGACAATTTGCCACTGTGAAACCTGCCTTGAAAAACCTGGCCTGTGCATGCAGGATTGTTTCAGAATCTACCACTCATCCATGGAGTATTAATTGAATTTTATCCGTTATGTACCCTGTAGTTTTACCACCTTATATCTGATTTAGTCTGCATAGTTTACATATCCACTTTTCACTAATGACTACATATTAACTTCTGTGAAACATTTGTTAGGTCAAAAGTGCCCTTTCCACCCCTTAAAATGTTTGTAGGGCGGTGCACTTTCCAAAAATTGATCACTTCTTGGTTTTTATTTTATTTCTGTGGACTCAGGAATATTTTAATGCGACATGGCACCTAAAATACACGTCTGCCAATTCAGGCCTGCCAGCAAAATCCATATTTTGCTGTTCCCCTGCTGTACGACCATACAGCAAGCTACAAGCACATATGGGGTGTTTCCTGAATGGGAGAAAATGGGGAACAAAATGTGGAGTGCATTTTCTCCTTTAACCCATTTTGAATAAGAAAAATTGGGGTCTGCTAGTAATTTTTCATTTTCACAGCCGTGTGCTTTTAAATCCTGCCTTGTTTGAGACACCTGTGTGCTGAAAAGTACCCTTTCCACCCATTAAAATGTTCGTACAGGGGTGCACTTTCCAAAATGGGACAATTTTTAGGGGGTTTCCACTGAAGGGCCACTTCAGGGTGTCTTCATAGCTCCCAATTATCATTCCAGGTAAATCCGCTCTCCAAAAGCCATTTGGTGCTCCTTCCACTCTGAAGCCTGCTGTGCGCCCATACATCAGTTTTTGAGCACATATGGGGTGTTGCCGTAATTGGGGAACAAAATGTGCAGTGCATTTTGAACGGTTACCTTTGGGAAAGTGGAAAATGTGGGTGTATAGCAACCTTTCCTTGAAAAAAAATTGCTATTTTTTATTTTCACTCTCTAGTGCCCTAATTCTAGGAAACACCTTTTGAGGTCAAAGTGCTCACTTCACACCTTGAAAGATACCTTGAGGGGTGTAGGTTCCAGAATGGGGTCACTTTTTGGGGGTTTCCATTGTAGGGCCACCTCAGGGTGTCTTCATATGCGATATAGCTCCCAATTACGATTCCAGCTAAATCCGCTCTCCAAAAGACTTCCACTCTGAAGCCTGCTGTGCGCCCATACATCAGTTTTTGAGCACATATGGGGTGTTTCTGTAAATGCCAAAATCAGGGTAATAGATTTGGAGTTTCGATTGGCTGTTAACCATTGATGTGTTGCAGAAAAATGGATTAAAGGAAAATCTGCTTAAAAAAAAAAAAAAAAAGGGGGAAATTTTTAAATTTCATTTCTATTTTCCTTTCATTCTTGTGGGACACATAAAGGGTTAACCAAGTTTGCAGTCTTTAAAATAGGGTGATTGGGGGCGTGGCCAAGCTGCTGAGGGAGATGGACGCATAAACCAGAGCTCCCGCTCCTACACTGCGACTACCATAGCAAAAGCCCTTCAAAGTGGCCTTTTTCACTAAAACAGAACGTCTACCAGACACTGGTGAAGACCCTCATGATGACGAGGGGTAAAAGAGCATCTAAAGCGCAAGGAAAGCTGGAATTTTTCTTCAGCAAAGACCGGAGCCAAGATGGCGCCGACGGGGAGACCTCCTCCATGGCCCCGGACACGAGCAGCACTGGAGGTGCCAAGAAACCATCCCCAAGACAAGCGGAGGAGAGGGAGAAGATATACCGGAGCTCAGAGAAAGTTGCTGCCTCCATAGCATCGACATCTCCCTCCCCCCGTTCAACCTCTCAGGTCAGTCGGCCTAGCTCGGGCGCGGGATCCCCGCTTGTAGTAAACGCCACTCAGGCCTCACCGTCGGCTAGCCCAGAGAAGCGGAGGCAAAGGGTCCAAGAGTCCGGTCATTCAAGCCACAATATAACGGTCACTCTGGAGGAGATAGACTCTCCTTACACAGTTGAGGCTTTGCAATCCTTCCCCACAAATGACTTACCCGCTTCCAGCAGCTTAATGAAGCAAATGCTGTTAGCATTCAATAATTCCATGACCGCACATATGTTGAATCTAATATCGCCATTGCAGGCCACAGTTACAGATCTGGGCAATAGAACGCAGCATGTGGAAGAAAAAAAGGGGGAGTTTGCCGCTTCATACAACAACCTGATCGACGAACATGAAGCACTTGCTGCTTAAGTATCATATCTTAAGGCTAAAGTTGCGGATCTTGAAGACAGATCCCGCAGAAATAACCTTAAACTACGAGGGATCCCAGAAAATGTTGCCCCAACGGATCTGTCCGATTATATAAAGTGCCTATTGAAATTGCTCATACCCTCTTGCTCAGACCGAGACCTGATTATTGATAGAGCACATAGGGTTGCTAAGCCTAAACATCTTTCAGAAGGTACCACCAGAGATGTCCTTGCTAGGATCCATTTTTACCACATAAAAGAAAGTACACTAGCGAATGCTAGGAAAAGAGACTGCATGCCGGATCTTTACCAATCAGTTCAGCTCTTTGCGGACTTATCAGCAGCCACCTTGCAGCTCCGTCGCACGCTTTTCCCCATAACGTCCGCTTTGCGGGCTCACTCTATAGCATACCGCTGGGGATTTCCAGTCAAGCTGCTAATCCGGAAGGACAACTCCGTTATGGTGGTCAAATCCGTGGAAGAGGGGAAGAAATTGCTATCCACATGGAACATCCAGACGGATCCTTCTCATGATTTGCCACCTCGAAACAAGATCTCAACAGAGGAGGAATGGCAGTTGGTGGAGGGCAGGCAAAAGAAGAAAAATCATTGAAGGACTTGCCGATATACTGCTTCTGAAGTTGTAGGAGTGGATGAGTATTCACTTCCCCATATTGGCTGACTATGTTTTCCCCCAACATATTTGAGAGGCGACTACACCTGCCTCTAACCTCTCAACCCGACCGCCCGAGTTTAAGGGCGTCTCGGGTTCAGATAGCCTTGTTATTCTTATGTTTAGTGTTTTCCTTTTCCTTTTCTTTAACTTCCCCAGGGTTTCCATGCTTGAGTAGAGATAAGCCAGAAGGTGATATATGTTATGCATATGTGGTTGTGAGAGGAGGTTCCTCTTTCCTGAAATATTCGTATAGGCTCTTAATAATGCAATATTTCCATTACAATGGTACTTAAATTAGGTTCCCTTAATGTTAGAGGCCTAAACAGCCCATTTAAGCGCCGCATGTTATGGAAAGAGGCCCTTGATCTTAAATGCGACATTTTCTGTGCGCAAGAGAAGCACATACTAGAGAAAGATGCCCACAGGCTCAAGCACAATAGCTTCCCAGTGATCATACAAGCACATGATAAGAAAAAGAAGAAGGGGGTCCTCCTAGCCTTTAAAAACACAGTAGCTCATACAGAAGTCTCCACTATCTTAGACCAAAGAGGTAGATACATCATCCATATCTGCTACCTAAATAATGTACTATACACAGTGGTGGGCCTATATGCCCCAAACAAGAAACAGTACAGGTTCCTACAAAAACTACTCAATAAAGTAAACTCAATGCAGAAAGGTAGGGTCATTATATGCAGAGACTTCAACACTGTTCCTGACCTTTCCCTTGACACCACTACCTCCACCAGGAGTGTCTCTGCAAACCTCGCCCAATTATTGCTACACAACTCCCTTTATGACATATGGCGTATTCTACATGCCTCAGAAAGGGACTATACATATTTCTCGCCCTCCCACCGTTCTTACTCCCGCATAGACCTGATCCTAGTAGATGGTAGATCCATCGGCCAGATACAAAAAGCGGATATCGGGTTAATAACGTGGTCTGACCACGCAACAACTACTGTGGAAATTAAGGAAGAGTTCCAATATCCCCCTAGTCAGCTTTGGAGAGCGAATGATTTCATTCCAACACATTCCCAATACACAAAGGAGATCACTAAAGAACTAGAGGAGTATTTCCTCTTTAATTCAGCCTCTGTTTCTGACCCCTCAATGGTATGGTTCGCGCATAAAGCGTACATAAGAGGAGTCTTGATAAAACTAGGTCACATTGACAAAAAGCAGAGGGAGAAACCCCAGAGGGATCTATTATCCCAAATAGAACAGTTAGAAAAAGCTAACAAAGCTGCTCCAAATGTGAATACATCACACACCTTGAGGTCTCTCAGACTTAATCTAAGGGAACTCTTACTACACTCCTACGAACATGCCCTGAAGAAAACTAAAGCCAGGTATTATTCCCAAGCTAACAAGGCAGGAAGACTACTCGCAAACAGGATAAAAGCAAGAGCTTCTAAATACCGCATAGCCTTTTTATGGAACTCCGCCAAATCCCCAAAAATATATGACCCTAAACATATTGCCAATCGATTTATGGAATTTTACTCCCACCTCTTTAATCTGGATCAAGACCCCCTTATCATCCCTCCTTCTCCCACTGACATGGATAAATTTCTGGATTCGCTGTCCCTACCCACTCTCACCACGGAGAGTATAAACTCTCTCATTTCTCCCATAACCGCAGAAGAAATCCTACGTATAATTCGCCATCTCCCGAACCATAAAAGCCCAGGACCTGACGGCCTATCTAACATGTATTATAAATTGTATGCCCCAACGTTAATTCCCCACCTTCAGGCTTCCCTGTCTCGTGCTGTATCAGATGGAAGGATGCCAAAAGAAATGTTAGAAGCAATCATAGTGACTTTGCCGAAACCGGGAAAAGACGCGGATACCCCACAAAATTTCCGCCCAATATCACTCTTAAATGTGGATCTCAAAATCTACGCGAAATTGATCGCGAATAGGCTAGCCCCTATTATTCCGACCTTAATTAACCCAGACCAAGTGGGCTTTGTGCAAAAAAGGCAAATCACTGACAACTCGAGGAGAGTCCTAAATTTAATAGATTACGCAAACAGGTCTGCTAAACCAGCGCTTTTCATTACCCTGGATGCCGAGAAGGCATTCAACCGGGTCAATTGGTCGTTTGTCTTCTCGGTGCTCAAGAAAATGGGCTTCCCATACCAGATGATGAGAGCCATCAGGGCACTATACAAAGATCCCTCAGCAAGGTTCTTAGCTAATGGTACCCTATCGGACTCTTTCACTCTGTCTAACGGCACGAGACAGGGATGTCCTCTTTCCCCACTTATTTTTATTTTATCCATAGAGCCTTTAGCCCAGGCGATACGGAGGTCCCCAGAGATAACGGGCATTCAAATAGGGGATAGACAACACCGTATCTCATTGTATGCGGATGACATTATACTTACACTTACTAACCCTGATACGTCGTTATCGTCAGCGATGAATATAATACGTGAGTTTGGTGCCCTGTCTTACTATAAGATTAACGAGACTAAGTCACAAGTCCTCCCACTGGGCTTACCTACAGACGAGCTAATTCGCCTACAGAAAAAGTTTCCCCTAGCCTGGAGATCAGATGACATTTTATATTTAGGAATCCGTCTTTGCTCCACCCCTCACAACCTTTATAAAAGCTAACTTCTCCCATTTAATACCAACACTTCAATCTGAACTTATCAATATAGCTAAAACAGAGCTATCGTGGATCGGGCGAATAGCTGCGTTCCAACAACACATCCTCCCAAAAATGTTATATCTGTTTCGGACCATCCCCATCCCAAACTCCTTCTTTAAGCTATCCAATAAAATGCTCAACAATTTTGTATGGCATAAGGGCCCACCAAGAATTGCTAGGGGCATAATGAATAGACACAAGAAGAAAGGTGGTCTTAGTCTACCGAACATCTTTGACTATTATATAGCCTCCATAATCAACCAACTGAGGGCATGGTGGGCGGGTGACGAGTCCATAAACTGGGTCCACATAGAACAGTCCCAAGCTCCCTCACACAACCTTAAGGCCTTACTATTAGCATGCATCAGTAAGAAATCACCTATCCAGACTCAATCATTTTTTATCTCCTTATCACTAGCCATGTGGAAATTATATGCAGCCAGAGTGGCAAATAATCAGGTGTCATTCTCACACTTAGCCCCAATAGATTATTTATCTCTGCTCACTACTCATCTGCAATTACAGTAGGTGTTTGTGATATTGTGCTTTTAGCACGACAGCGTCGCGCTGATACTCGGCGACATGGTGCCGAGATCTCGCACTCACTGGAATAGTGACAGCACATCCCAGCAAGCGCGTCATAGAAGCGACGGGAGATCCGACTTGGATTCCCGCCAATTCTACACGTGTGCGGCGTTTGTTATGAATCCTGAGGGGGAAGTCCCCGCCGGATTTTAAATAAAAATCCGGCATGGGTCCCCACCTCAGGAGCATACCGGGCCCTTAGGTCTGTTATGGGTTGTAAGGAGAGCCCCCCCTACGCCGAAAAAAACGGCGTAGGGGGTCCCCCTACAATCCATACCAGACCCGTATCCAAAGCACGCTACCCGGCCAGCCAGGAAGGGAGTGGGGACGAGCGAGCGCCCCCCCCCCCCCCCCCCTCCTGAGCCGTACCAGGCTGCATGCCCTCAACATGGGGGGGTTGGGTGCTCTGGGGCAGGGGGCGCACTGCGGCCCCCCCACCTCAGAGCACCCTGTCCCCATGTTGATGAGGACAGGGCCCCTTCCCGACAACCCTGGCCGTTGGTTGTCGGGGTATGCGGGCGGGAGGCTTATCGGAATCTGGGAGCCCCCTTTAATAAGGGGGCCCCCAGATACCGGCCCCCCACCCTAAGTGAATGAGTATGGGGTACATCGTACCCCTACCCATTCACCTGCAAGAAAAGTGGTAAAAACACAAATAAACCACACAGTGTATTAAAATATTTTATTTTTCTGCTCCGGAGGCCGCCCCCTGTCTTCTTTATTAGCTCTTTTACCAGGGGGGGCTTTTCTTCTTCCGCTATCCCGACGGGTCTTCTCCGCTATCCGGGGGGTCTTCTCAACTCTCCGGGGTTCTCCTTCTGTCTTCGCCGCTCTCCGTTGTTGACTCGGCGCACCCCGGTTCTTCGTCTCGCGAGATCTCGGATTTTAAATAAAAATTTAGCGAGACGAAGAACCGGGGTGCGCCGAGTCAACAACGGAGAGCGGCGAAGACAGAAGGAGAACCCCGGTTCTTCGTCTCGCTAAATTTGTATTTAAAATCCGAGATCTCGCGAGACGAAGAACCGGGGTGCGCCGAGTCAACAACGGAGAGCGGCGAAGACAGAAGGAGAACCCCGGTTCTTCGTCTCGCTAAATTTTTATTTAAAATCCGAGATCTCGCGAGACGAAGAACCGGGGTGCGCCGAGTCAACAACGGAGAGCGGCGAAGACAGAAGGAGAACCCCGGAGAGTTGAGAAGACCCCCCGGATAGCGGAGAAGACCCGTCGGGATAGCGGAAGAAGAAGAGCCCCCCTGGTAAAAGAGCTAATAAAGAAGACAGGGGGCGGCCTCCGGACCAGAAAAATAAAATATTTTAATACACTGTGTGGTTTATTTGTGTTTTTACCACTTTTCTTGCAGGTGAATGGGTAGGGGTACGATGTACCCCATACTCATTCACTTAGGGTGGGGGGCCGGTATCTGGGGGCCCCCTTATTAAAGGGGGCTCCCAGATTCCGATAAGCCTCCCGCCCACATACCCCGACAACCAACGGCCAGGGTTGTCGGGAAGGGGCCCTGTCCTCATCAACATGGGGACAGGGTGCTCTGAGGTGGGGGGGCTGCAATGCGCCCCCTGCCCCAGAGCACCCAACCCCCCCATGTTGAGGGCATGCAGCCTGGTACGGCTCAGGAGGGGGGGGGGGGGCGCTCGCTCGTCCCCACTCCCTTCCTGGCTGGCCGGGTAGCGTGCTTTGGATACGGGTCTGGTATGGATTGTAGGGGGACCCCCTACGCCGTTTTTTTCGGCGTTGGGGGGGCTCTCCTTACAACCCATAACAGACCTAAGGGCCCGGTATGCTCCTGAGGGGGGGACCCATGCCGGATTTTTATTTAAAATCCGGCGGGGACTTCCCCCTCAGAATTCATAACAAACGCCGCACACGTGTAGAATTGGCGGGAATCCAAGTCGGATCTCCCGTCGCTTCTATGACGGCTCTGTCTCCATCGCGGCAAGCCAGCTCGGCGCTGGCTCCCGCGATGGGGCTCGTAGGTGCTCAATCTCGCCGAGAAAGAGAGCGAGATTGACACAAAATCGGGTTCACCTACTGTAGCTGCTTGGAAAGAGAGTGGAATACTTTCTGTGGGCGAGTTGTTGACAAACTCAGACCAAACCTTTTGCGGACTTACAACAGTCCTACGGCATTCCGAGTGGAGAAATATTTAAGTATTTGAGAATCAAACACATCCTAAATGATACTCCTATGACAATTGGAAACGGGGTCTTACAACTGTTGAAGCATTGGAACCTTCCCAACTCATCCTCTTTAGGAATCAAAGCTATCTATTCCCTTCTAGGAAACAAACTTTCCTTCATCAAAACAGCCCCATTCATAGCCTGAGAGAAAGAACTAGGTCAATCCTACACTCTCACCCAATGGTCTACTGCCATTGGAGTCGCCTCGTCCCGCCTGCACTGTGCTACCCATTTTGAATCATACATTCAAACGGTGTTGAGATGGTACTTTACTCCTCTCAGACTTAGGTTAATTTACCCGGGGGTTTCCCATACCTGCTGGAGAGGATGCGGCGGAAAGGGGTCCTTGCTTCATATCCTTTGGGATTGCCCCAATCTTAAAGAACTATGGTCCCAAATCTTCCAAACAGTTTCTTTTTTGACTAAAGCCCCAATTTTGCCTGATCCTGCTCTCGCCCTGTTATTTTTAAAGTTAAACGAGCTCCCCAGAGAGGCAAGAGTGATAAGCTTACACATTTTTCTAGCTACAAAATTACGCATAGTGACCTACTGGAAAAGCAAGAGAATACCGTCCCTTTCTGAAATAGAATCAGTGGCCACTACTTCGGTATACGAAAAAATGATGGCATATAAGGACGCTAGGATTCATAAGTATGAGATAGAATGGGCAAAATGGGAAATTATACAGGCTCGTTCTGGAACTCCATCCTGATCCCTGACCTATTCCATATTATACGGGGCACTCATGTAGATCAAACCATCCTAATGTGGGTCAAATCACCCTTATTTAGGCTATATCGCAATGACTGGTGCATATTTAAATGCTATTTTGTGTCTTACGGATATCCTCATCCTACTCGGATACCCTAATCCCTTTCTTCCCTCCCCCCCCCCCTCTATTCGCCCCCTTCCCTCCTTTATCCCTTGTTTATGTATAATTTGATTTATGATGTAAAACAGAAATGTATGGCGAAATATATGCTTCTGTAATACTTTTTCCTGAATAATAAAAAAACTATTGACAAGTAAAATAGGGTGATTTATGGGTTGTTTCTTATATGTAAGCCCCACAAAGTGACTTCATAACTGAACGGGTCCTTAAAAAATTGGGTTTTGGAAATTTTCTTAAAAATGTGAAGAAAATGATCCAAACATGAAGTAGACATATGGGGAATGTAAAGTAATAACTATTTTAGGAGGTATTACAACAGTGCCTTGCAAAAGTATTTACCCCCACTTGACATTTTTTGTATTTCGGTGCCTCACAACCTGGAATTTACATGGATTGTTTGAGGATTTGCATCATTTAATTTACAGAACATGCCCACAACCTTGTAGATGTTTTTATTTTATTATTGCAAAGCAAACAACAAATAGGACACAATAACAGAAAAAGTCAATGTGCATAACTATTCACCCTACTAAAGTCAATACTTTGTAGAGCCACCCTTTACGGCAATCACAGCTCCAAGTCGCATTGGATAAGTCTCTATGAGCTTGCCACATCTTACCACTGGGATTTTTGCCAATTCCTCCTTGCAAAACTGCTCCAGCTCCTTCAAGTTGGATAGTTTGTGCTTGTGAACAGCAATCTAAGTCTGACCACAGATTTTCTATTGGATTGAGATCTGGGCTTTGACTAGGCCATTCCAACACATTTACATGTTTCCTCTTAAACCACTCAAGTGTTGCTTTAGCAGTGTGTTTGGGGGTCATTGTCCCGCTGGAAGGTGAACCTCCGTCCTAGCCTCAAATCATGCAGGGAGTGGTACAGGTCTTGCTCAAGAATATCCCTGTATTTAGCACCATCCATCTTTCCCTCAACTTTGACCAGGTTCCCAGTCCCGGCTGCTGAAAAACATCCCCACAGCATGATGCTGCCACCACCATGTTCCACTGTGGGGGATGGTGTTCTTTGGGTGATGTGATGTGTTGGGTTTGCGCCAGACATAGCATTTTCTTTGATGGCCGAAAAGTTCAATCTTAGTCTCATCCGACCAGAGTACCTTCCTCCATACATTTTGGGAGTCTCCCACATGCCTTTTCGCAAACTCACAACATGCCTTTTTGTTTTTAGCTGAAAGTAACGGCTTTCTTCTGGCCACTCTGCCTCAAAGCCCAACTCTATGGAGCGTACGGCTTATTGTCGTCCTATGTACAGATACTCCAGTCTCTGCTGTGAAACTCTGCAGCTCCTCCAGGGTTACCTTACGTCTCTGTGCTGCTTCTCTGATAAATGCCCTCCTTGCCTGGTCTGTGAGTTTTGGTGGGTGGCCGTCTCTTGGCAGGTTTGCTGTTGTGCCATGTTCTTTCCATTGGGTTATGATAGATTTGATGGTGCTCCTGGGGATCATCAAAGATTTGGATATTTTTTTTATAACCAAACCCTGAATTGTACTTTTCAACAACATTGTCCCTTAGGCTACTTTCACACTTGCGGCAGGACGGATCCGACAGGGTGTTCACCCTGTCGGTTCCGTCCTTCCGCTAATTCGCCGTGCCGCAGCTCCGTCCCCATTGACTATAATGGGGACGGGGGCGGAGCTCTGGCGCAGCACGGCAGTGCACGGCGAAAGGCCGCCGGACTAAAAGTCCTGCATGTCCGACTTAAGTCCGGCGGCCTCTCACTGCGAATGCGCCGTAGCTCCGCCCCGTCCCCATTATAGTCAATGGGGACGGAGCGGCGGTCCGGCGGCACGGCAAAATTGCGGAAGGACGAATCCGACAGGGTGAACAGCCTGTCGGATCCGTCCTGCCGCAAGTGTGAAAGTAGCCTTACTTGTTTGGGGAGTTCCTTGGTCTTCATGGCAGTGTTTGGTTAGTGATGCCTCTTGCATAGGTGTTGCAGCTTCTGGGGTCTTTCAAAAAAGGTGTGTGTATGTAATAACAAATCATGTGACAGATTGCACACAGGTGGACATCATTTCACTAATTATGTGACTTCTGAAGGTAATTTGTTGCACCAGAGCTTTTTATGGGATTCCTAACAAAGGGGGTGAATACATACGCACATGCCAATTTTCTGTTTTCTATTTCTAAACAATAGTTTTATTTATATATTTTTCTCATTTCACTTCACCAACTTAGACTATTGTGTTTTGATCCATCACATAGAATTCAGAATAACAAAACATTGAACTTAAGGCTGTATTTGAAAAAGAGGAGTTGTCCAGCCTTTCCTCGTTGGAATTCCAAAAGCACTTTATTCAATATCAAATATTAAAAACATCCAAGTACAGGTTGCATAGGTCTACGCGTTTCGGGCAGAAAACCAATTTTAGCCCTTACTCATGACTGCTCCAAATACACTGAATCCTCAACTTTATAGGAGGAAAAAGCCACACCTGGGCCAATCAAAGGGTCATGTGGCTCCTCCCTCCTGCAAAGGTGTGTAATGGTAAAACAAGCTTAAAAAAATATATTCAGAAGTGACTTAAAGACATGGGAAAATAAATATTAGTATTGTAGGATCAGGTCTAATCTTTTGTTTAACCCTTGAGGTTGGCGACTTTCTAACTGGAAAATCCAGTAGGATTCTCTATTTAGAAGTTTCCTTTTGCGGTTACCTCCTCTTGCTGGTTTATTAACCCTTTCAATACCTTGTATAGACAAGTCAGAGGTATCACCACCATGGACTATCGCAAAATGAAGACTTGCCGCTGAAATGTTGCGGCTTTCATGGTGTGGTACATCTGAGATGTGTTTTCTTAGCCGTGTTTTTATAGCGTTCGTCGTACAACCTACATATTGCAACATACACTTGGTACAGGTGATCAAATATATGGCATGAGTTGTATTGCAATTTAAAAATGATTTCATCACATAACTCTGGCCATTAACACAAGATTCAAAGGATCTGGAAATTTTCATATACTTGCAGCAAGTACAAACAGAATGCCCACATTTGTAATTACCTTTGGTTGATAACCACGTACTTTGTGATGTCAAAGACCTTTTATTTTTTTGGAAAAGACTCAGACTCACTGTGTTGGCTATAGTGGGTGCTTTTCGTGCCGCACATTTTACACCATTTTGTGCTACTGCCATCCAATTTTTATCACATGCTAGCACTGGAAAATGTTTTCTGATAATGTTGCAGATCTGTGTGTACTGAATTGTGTAACAAAGACATTCTTCTTTATGTAGTTTGTATCACAATTCATCTCCATTCCTTTTACATTAGTATTCTTGGGGCCAGCTGAAATCAGTTTGTTCCTGTTCATGTCCATAACCTCTCTTATGTTTTATCATCATTTGTTTGGAATATGCTCTACATGACAATCTATTGATGTCCTGAGCCTTAATTTGATAAGTTGCTTTTTGACTGCAGTTTCTCCTAACTCTAATAAACTCCCCTTTGGGTATATTTCAAACTGTATGGATAGGATGACATGACATGGCATGGCATGTAATAATGTGTTACCTGCTGTGGGCTTCCTGTATGTACTTGTATATATGGAGGCTGTGGAGGAGTCCAGAAACACTACATTCGAGGTATCGTGTTGAACAGTAAATTGGATACTGTTCACACGTGTGTTCAGATAGTAAGCTAAAGGCAGTATGGCCGCCGCATCACACGACCAAATAAAGATCAGGTCGTCGATATAACGGCCATACCACCTAATGCTGTCTGCAAACGGGTTGGTATTGATGAGGAGGAAGTTTCTCTCCCACCATGCCATAAATATATTTTCTATGGAGGGAGAGAACTTAGCCCCCATTGACACCCCCGATGTTTGAAGAAAAAACATCTCCTCAAACATAAAAAAAGTTCCGCCCCAGGAGGAAGTCCACCACAGTCACCACATATTCTGTCAATAAATCCGTAAAATTCCCAAAATTTTCCAAAAACCATAACAGAGAGGTAGTGACTAGACTATGTGGAATGCTGGGATATAGTGCAATAACTTCCGCCGTTACCCATGAATATGGTTCAGACCATTCCAATTCTTTTACTGCTTGTAGGACTGGTTTAGTATCTCTCAAAAAACCTGGAATGAGGGGGATTAATGGTTGAAATAATGAGTCCACCCATTGGCATAGGCGCTCAGAATACGACCCTGTGTCCGATACAATGGGTCTAAGAGGTGGGGGAAAGGTCTGTTTGTGCACTTTCGGAAGGGCATGTAAGATGGGGATGACAGGGTGTTCGACATAGATGTATTCATATTCTCTTTAGTTAAGAGCACCAATATTCTGCCCTTGGAATAACAATTCCCTAAGTTCTGCTTGAAAAGAGGGGAGCGGGTTACCAGGCAGAGCCTTACAGGTCTTATCATCTTGTAACTTCTGAGGAATCAAAAGTCTGTATACTGTAGTTCGCTATCTAAAATAACCACCACTCCTCCCTTGTCAGCCTGTTTGACCAAAATATCCACCCTGTCGCCTAATCCACAAAGTGCTACAGATTCATTTTTGGACAGATTATTAAGTCTAGGATCTTTGTTCTGGGAGATGATTTTATTGTTCAACAGAACTAGATCCCTCTCAACCAATTCTTGGAACCTATCCAGCGCATGCGATCTTGACTGGATAGGATAGAAATCCCGGTGGAGGGGTTAAAGTTCTGTGAGCAATGAGTTAAATGTAATGGGGAACTCGCATTCTCTAGTTCCTGCAAATCATATACATGTATCATCTCCATAAATTACATATTAACTGTATCATTCTTGTAGTCAAGAGCCTTATGCATATTATAATCACTAACATTCATACCTACCAATCAGGCTGGCCTCCGCATCACTTGTATTTTCTTTATGTGGATCAATCAATTGAAAATGTTGCTGTAAGGTTAAATTGCGAGACAGCCTGTTTACTTCCAATATAGTTTTGTAGAGGTCAAAGTGACATGTTGGTGAAAATGTCAGTACTCTCTCCAATACATTCAACTCATGTTGTGACAATATGCTGGCAGATAAGTTAATTATTTGTAATTCATTTTTCCCCTTTTGAATCTCGCGGGGTAACGGAGATTTAAGGTGTCTTCGACCCGCCCTGCGTTTTTTGCCGCCTGCTTGTGTGAACTGGATTCTTGTGCAGAGGGATTTGCAGTTTCCTTCACCTGTGGTTGATCCACATAACACTGACTACAACGAGTCAGCCTCCGTGGAGCTGAAGGAAACCTTGCGGCGATTCGCTTTTTAAATATTGAGCGCGGTGTAGGTGTTCTCATTTCTGCCCATGTGTAAACTTCTTTGCGGCTATAATTCAACAGATCACGGTGGAATTTGGACTGCTTCATTTGGATAAGTGCATCTTCGGTTTGTTTGGAGATCCTCTTAATTTGTCGTCAAACTTTAGGAATTCAGGGTTATTGACATGAACGAGTAGTGAGTCCTGTGTGGTTTTGATCTCCTTTCTGAGATCTTCCAGTGTTTGTCTTTCGTTGTGAATAATCAAGTCCATCAGTTTTTTTTGTTTTGTTTTTTTTTACTTTTCTTTATTGAAAAGTAAGTCCATCAGTTTTAATTTACAGCTGGATAAAATGGATTCCCATTCTTCTAAGAATACATCAGAGTAAATAGTAGAAGGCTTCTTCTTTAAGCGTAAGCCTCTTGGGATCATATTTTTTTCAATATATTTCTGAAATGAGGTGTAATCCCACCAAGTGCGGAGCTCTTTTAGTAATCGTTTCTCCAGTGTAGACATAAGTGTATCTGACTTCAAGCTGTCCTGGATGTCCTGCTGTGGTTTTTCAAAAATGGCATTGATCTTTTGAAATCTTTCTTGTTCGTCCTCCATGGGACACAAGGAAATATGCGCGATAGTGTCACCAGTTCGCAGGAAAATTGTAGTGCAGGAGGATTGGGAGTGCTCGCTCAATGGGTTAAGAACAATCCATTCAAAGTAAAGCGTGATTAGAGCAGCTCTCACCTGTCTGGAAATTCCAACTGTGGGGCACGGAACCGCTCCCTCACCCAGACAGGGAGCAATGAATATAAGTGAAAAAGAGGAGTTGTCCAGCCTTCCTTCGTGGAATTCCAAAAGCACTTTATTCAATATCAAATATTAAAAACATCCAAGTACAGGTTGCATAGGTTTACTCGTTTCGGGCAGAAAACAAATTTTAGCCCTTACTCATGACTGCTCCAAATACACTGAATCCTCACCTTTATAGGAGGAAAAAGCAGCACCTGGGCCAGTCAAAGGGTCATGTGGCTCCTCCCTCCTGCAAAGGTGTGTAATGGTAAAACAAGCTTAAAAAAATATATTCAGAAGTGACTTAAAGACATGGGAAAATAAATATTAGTATTGTAGGATCAGGTCTAATCTTTTGTTTAACCCTTGAGGTTGGCGACTTTCTAACTGGAAAATCCAGTAGGATTCTCTATTTAGAAGTTTCCTTTTGCGGTCACCTCCTCTTGCTAACCCTTTCAATACTTTGTACAGACATGTCAGAGGTATCACCACCATGGACTATCGCAAAGTGAAGACTTCACGCTTTACTTTAAGGCTGTAATGTAACAAAAAAGTGAATGGGTGTGAATACTTTTGCAAGGCACTGTATATTTGAGTATAGTATAGAAATTGAAACCCGGCACCTGGTTAGATAGAAAACCCTTGGGCACCTTCAAATGCGGTTCTTGTATAGCTTGTCCTTATATACATCAAACCAAAAACTTCACCAGCAATACCACTAATAAAACATAATATTCGGGACTTTGCAAATTGCAAGACTAGTGGGGTGGTATATCTCTGTACATGTATGTGTCAGCTTCAGTATGTCGGTAAGACTAAGCGGGAATTTAGAAGAAGAATCGGAGACCATCTAGGAGACATTAAACATAAGAGAGATACCACCCTCTCTAGACATATCCATGATCTCCATGATGGAAATCCCAAGTGTCTAAAATTCTGTGTTGTTGAGGTGATTCGCCCATCCCCAAGAGGAGGCGACCTCAATAAGAGAATTTTACAAAAAGAGTCCGAATGGACCTACTGATTAAAAACGGTGAGCCCATGTGGGCTGAATGAAATTCTGTCCTTTGGTTGTTACATCTACGTGTATGTTGACTATACGGTGTTGGTCTCCATCTGGTTCTCAGTTACTTAATAATAACGACATACTACCAAATCCAATTAAACTATTCCCCCCCCCCCCCCCCTTGGATAATTATCATCATACTGTACCTTGTTGGACATCTATATGTATCTCTTTGTCAACCTGTTGTATCTAATTCAAAGGATCATGATTATATAATATTGAATTCGGACCAAACAAATGATAATATCGGACCGAAATAGGTCTTTATTTCATTATCTACATGCAAATGGTACTAGTATCAGGTGGTAGGACATTATCATTAGTTACAATATAAACAATAGCAGTTCCTCCCTTATGTTTCCATTTGTCGTCCCCTATTATTCCAACCAGTAAAACCCTCCTTATATATGCCACTATGATAGACCAATTATTGATTTTTGACCTCTGTGCTATAACTTTAAACTATATCTATGAATTAAATTAGCGATGCCTCAGTATATAATAGCAGTATCTATTACTCATTATGCGCTGTATTATCTAAAATTGTATAATGTTTGCTGCTTTTCTATGAGTGGACCGCTGTGGAACGCATATAACATGCGTTCCAATGTTCTGTTACATCACTTCCTGGCACATTTTGCCTACTTCCGGTCCTCTATGCGTTCCATCTACGGCTTGCGTTCCACCAGCAGCCAATGACAGCGGTCGGCACCCAAACTAATGATGCACTTCCGGTTTCGGCTTGCGTTCCACCGACAGCCAATGATAGGGGTCGGCGCCTGTTAAGGGAAATATGGCTTTCAGCCAGAACCTCATCCTGATGACCACACAAATATGCCTAATAATTGGACCCTGTGGTATTCACCCATTCAGTATGGCCAGTAGCATTGTGTCCCTTGTTAGCATATCCTAGGCAGTTGAACAACATCCTCTTGACCAAGAGATGGGGGGAGATATTTGGGTGGTCACAGGGTGGAGTCTATGGTGGGGGGCTGGGACATAACAAGATATAGGTGAAAGTTGGGAGTGAGGCGGGGGCTTCTCTTCCTGGACACCGATGGATGCAGGAGCAGGCTAAGTTATATGTGTGCGTATGTGGGTATGTATATAAGTATAATATCCCAGTAGACTTTATATGTGTACATATAGATATTAGCAGTCTGCAATTGTATTACCAGTTAGATTATATGCTGTTTATGCAGGAGTCTCTATATGTACATGTACTAATGGTCAGGTACTGGAGGTGAGTTGGTTAGAAGAGACTGTATATTGGTGGACTCTGGATATACTGTATATACATACACATTATTAGCCGCATTTGCTTAGCATCCAGGGTGGACAGGAACGGAGGTGGCTGTGTGTGGTGGTGTCCTCTATGTATTGTGTTATCTGTATCTCCATGTATAATGTCTATTGCTTTGTCATCTCCATGTTATCAGTAAACTATTTTTATATATAAGTATCTGCGAGGGTTGTGTGTTGTTCCTGAGATATATGAAGGACTGGAAGAGGTGTAATTTTACACAGGATAATCGGGTTGTATGGGAAACTAAGGCAATTTGCTAGGAATAGAATAGAAGGGATGGAAAACGGAGACATACATAAATCTCCATTTTCCAAGAGACAAAAATCCCCTCTTCAATGGCGAGCTAGGCCCAAATGTTTTAATTGATCTCTGTTAGGATATACTGTTGAAATTGCTGTTATACTGTGAATTAGGTTTTTATACCTGGGAGATTCGGACAGGTAACACAGTTTCATTGAGTCCTAGTGTGAGTTTAATTAATTACAGAGAACCTATTTAAGTGACGTTCCTAGGTTACTGACTGTTTCCCATTTTAACCTGTGAGGTACTTGTTTTTGTTGGGTTTTTTTTATTTTATTTTTTTTTTCTCCAGTCCTTCAGTAGAATCTGCTGGTTGGTAAAAGATTCTTTCAGGAGTAACACACAGATCGCAGGGATAACCATGAGTGACAAAGCAGGACATGGGACTTTTGAAAAGTTAAGTAGATACAGTACGTTTAACCCTGTATTGCCTAGATCAAATGAATCTGTGCAAATGTTATGGGAATCTTTGGTAGATCAAGCTGATTCCTATGACAAATTGCACATTGCTAAGCGTGGTGTGCTCAAACAAACGTCCAAGCGCCTTCACATGCTTGCTAAACTGATGTGCATATTTGATGATGCCATTAGCAAGCTGGAGAAGGTGGAATCCTTTGAAGAGACAAAGCCCCCTGCAAATTTGCATTGTTGTTGTTGTGCAGAAGCGGTTAAACAGGTTTCTAGTCTAGAAACACAACACAAAGAAAAAGTCAGTCAGATCAGCCTGCTGCAGTCTCAGTTAGCTGAGAAAGAAAAATATTATGCAGATGTTGATAAAGTTTTTATACAGCTGTATATGGAGATAACGGGCTATAAGGAAAAAGCAGCCTCTACAGAGATAATAATTGATGATCTGAGGACCGAGTTAGTAAAGAGGGATGAGACAATTAGTAACATGCAGAAGACCATAACTGAGCTCTCACATCACAAAGATTTGCACTCAAAGCAAATTTGTGTTTTGAGTGCAAACAGGGGGACAGATGAGAGTGAGAGCGCTCCTATGGCTGCCTCCAATCAGACTGATTCCACTCCAATAGCTGTACAAAGCGCTGCTGGTGACACCATTCGTGGATTAGCAGGTGGCATGGGACAGACCACTTCCAACTCACAGACGTGTCACAGCAATGCGGCAGAATTGCATTCTTTCCATAACATGGAGAGGATGCAAATTCTGCTAAAGATATGTAAACTGATTCCTACATATGATCCAGACGCAGATCCTTTCACTTCCTGTGATACTTTTGAGGGACATTGCCAGAAATTTTCTGTCCCTCCAGAATATCGCATGGAACTGTTCAAGCTATGGTTGCCTACACATCTTTTTCAAAGATATGAGGTCATAGAAAAAATTGCCTCCAGGAATGGCCTATTTCATGATGAGGAAGACAGGCTTTCCATCCTCATGAAATTGGTAACAGGGCATGCGGACGTCAGCCCAGAGGTCCTAAGTAACTTCAGGCCTACCATCCATGATGAGCCCTTGTCGCTTTGTGGAAGGTTTGAAGCTATTTATAGGAAGGTGACAAAGGATCATGGTGTAGGAGCCCCACAAGGCATGATACGTATGTTTGTGGAGAAGTTTCCATATCTTGATACCACAATTCGTATAACTGCAGCTAAGGAGACATCACTGATTGAAGCAGCAATGGTAATAGAGCAGGTCAGGCAGGATTTGCTAAAGAGTCACAAATCTATAACAATCAGGAAGAAGGTAGCATTTAATAAAAAAATGCAAGATGGCTGCAAGTTAAAGGGGATGGCAGCTAACAAAATATCTGTGTATTCTAGTGCTCTTCAAAGAAGAAAGTGGGAGAATATACAGTGTTTCCATTGTCTGCAATCTGGACACATTAAACGACTCTGTCCGCACAGAGATGTAAGGCGGAGTGGCTTTCAACCACACATACAATTGCAGAGACAGAGACCTGTTTCATTTGTGAGCCAACAGGCTACACATGAAACAGGGCTGCAAAAAGACACCATTACAACAGATATCCCTTCTGGGAATCTGTTATAATAGATTTGTGGTGGGGATCCCTAAAGATCTGGCCATAATATGTAACTCAGGGATCCCCCATATACTGGCCAGAGCATGCAATTAATGTAAACCTATAATAGCCCCAGTGCATGGTCACCAACACAGGGAGGGGGGTTAGGTTTACTGTTGCAGAACCTTTTGTTTGTTTGTCCTCAGTGTGTAATGCAAATGTGATAGAGTTCTTATCTTTAATCTCTACACCCAGGTGTCTGTTGGGGGAGCTGTTAGGAATTTAAGGCCATACAGCTCACAAACAGATGGTATTGTCCCTCAACCATGAGGAGACAATGGATCTTAGATGAGCTCTTTTGCTTGCATCAATTGGCAATACTGTTGGTTCATAAAGGATAACTTCTTGCATAATAAGACAGTTCAGTCTGGGAGTGCTCTTTTCATGTTGGGCAGGTAACTTAAAATAAAAAAATAAAAAACAAATTTTTCGTGCCAAGGTCTGTTGCTCCCTTAACTTGGCTCAGAGTGTCATCATAAGGGCATGTCGTTGCATATCTCCAGTGTGTCTTACTCAAGTAAACCCTGTACTGTCAGCTTCTGAATTGGGTCACTAAAGAGTATGGAGAAATGGCAGTTTATCTCCCTGTCTGTCACTGGCACTTATAAGTAGGCGTTCAGTCAGGCCAAAACTGACTGGGCCCATTAACGGTAGTAACTAACTACCATGGATACATGCCGTGTAATTTGGGTGCTAGCCCACAAATTCCGCGGCGCAGCCAGTAGGTTGTGGGGCATAGCTCTCCCTATTGGGGATTCTGCGAGGGAGTGGGATGACCCCACAGTGATCCGCAGAGGCGCTTTGTATAAATTGCGACTGTCCAGTCGGACGCGGAACTTGGGCTCAGCCATTGCAAGTGGGAGCTCCCACTGGGTTGTGATATATAGCCTCAATTTGTAATGTACCTACTAAGAGTGCCAAGTGTTATCTACAGATACGGTCAACAGGGGGAGGCCATGATATCTCCTGATGGATTTTCAGAACTGCAGCTGTTGAGGTGCGCTCCCCTGAGGAGCAGACTGTTTAATATGATTCCAGGTGGAGAAATGCCTAGAGACACAATGATTGCCCTTGATCTAAGAAGATGACCAGACATCTGTACCCATCATGAAGCCACCAGATGATCCCAGATGAACATCAGAACCATCCATACACAAGAAGATGAATCAACCGATTGGCCAAAGATGCAACATAAATGAGCTTATAATGTATTGTGTTTGTTCTTATTGTAAACACCTCCACACACAGACCAGGCTTCCAACATAGTGTGTCGGTATACCGACAACAGGGGGATATGTTAAGGGAAATATGGCTTTCAGCCAGAACCTCATCCTGATGACCACACAAATATGCCTAATAATTGGACCCTGTGGTATTCACCCATTCAGTATGGCCAGTAGCATTGTGTCCCTTGTTAGCATATCCTAGGCAGTTGAACAACATCCTCTTGACCAAGAGATGGGGGGAGATATTTGGGTGGTCACAGGGTGGAGTCTATGGTGGGGGGCTGGGACATAACAAGATATAGGTGAAAGTTGGGAGTGAGGCGGGGGCTTCTCTTCCTGGACACCGATGGATGCAGGAGCAGGCTAAGTTATATGTGTGCGTATGTGGGTATGTATATAAGTATAATATCCCAGTAGACTTTATATGTGTACATATAGATATTAGCAGTCTGCAATTGTATTACCAGTTAGATTATATGCTGTTTATGCAGGAGTCTCTATATGTACATGTACTAATGGTCAGGTACTGGAGGTGAGTTGGTTAGAAGAGACTGTATATTGGTGGACTCTGGATATACTGTATATACATACACATTATTAGCCGCATTTGCTTAGCATCCAGGGTGGACAGGAACGGAGGTGGCTGTGTGTGGTGGTGTCCTCTATGTATTGTGTTATCTGTATCTCCATGTATAATGTCTATTGCTTTGTCATCTCCATGTTATCAGTAAACTATTTTTATATATAAGTATCTGCGAGGGTTGTGTGTTGTTCCTGAGATATATGAAGGACTGGAAGAGGTGTAATTTTACACAGGATAATCGGGTTGTATGGGAAACTAAGGCAATTTGCTAGGAATAGAATAGAAGGGATGGAAAACGGAGACATACATAAATCTCCATTTTCCAAGAGACAAAAATCCCCTCTTCAGCGCCCAAACTAATGACGCACTTCCGGTTTCGGTATGGGCGATGGTGGAACGCACGCCGCACATTACAGACTATGAGGTATTTGCTTTAATCTATTATGTTGATTGGGATTGATATATATAAGGTGGCAGTCGCAGATATCAGTCTGGACTGCATTATTTCAGTTGGATACTATCTACAGAGAGCTATTGGGCTGACGGCTACCGTGCAACTGATCTATCCATTATTATTTTTCTTTGATATCCCCTGATGAATCCGGTGATACACATCTATTATTATCGGAGGAAACGCGTTGGGATTACGCCATCCTATTACTCTTTTTGGCTGCACTGACACTGGGAGAAATTACTTTCAGGGACAGGACAACAGGGATAGCCGTCGATAAGTGGGGTCGCTCCCTTGGGGGTGATTCTCCCGCACATGGGCGGGAGACCTCTCCGCTTTTAGGCAGGGCCTCACTAGTCGGCTAGGGATAATATCTTCCCAGTTACCTATCCGTCCTGTACCAGAAGAGCCGTTGACTACATCATCTTTTTCATGATAGTTGCAGTGAACACCCATCTATTTTGTTCCTGTGGACCTTCCCACTACAAACACGTATATCCTGCTGTGGTACGATCCATCTCCATAACAGACAAATCATCAAACCGTGAGTGGGGACTATCTAGTCCAAAATCGTGCTCTCTATTTTGTTTATATACCCGGTGCCCAATTGTGCATAAGCCCTTGTATCTTATAAATGCAGTTATCTAAACACCTTTGTGGGACCCATTTTAAATGTTAATAACTAAAAGTTAAGTTTTAGTAGGAAAATTATTCAGTGATATACAGTTTCATTCCTACATTATATATATATCTTCATACTGTGAATTATAGTATAGAAATTGAAAGTTGCAATTTAAAAAAAAAATTGGGTACATTTGATATTTATAAATTAAAATGAAATAGTTTGACTCAAATTTACCACTGTCATAAAGTACAATATGTGCGAAGAAAATCTCAGAATGGATTGGAAAAGTAAAAGTGTTTAAAAGTTATCACCACATAAAGTGACAAAAAATTGCCTGGTCCTTAAGGTAAAATATGGCAGGGTCCGGAAGCGGTTAACCCCTTAAGGACACTTGCCGTACATGTACATCACAGCTGGACGTGACTTAAGGACCAGTGACGTATATGTACGGCAGGTTGATCAGGCGGGTGCAGGAGCTGTGCCGGCCCGATCAGCGGCACGGACCCGGCAGTCACTGACAGCCGGGTCCTTGCTGCTTACACCGGCATCGGTGTCTTCAAAGCTGACCTCGGCATGCAGAGGGTTTGCAGAGGGTACGGGTGCCCTCCACTTCCCCATGCTGCAGTGGCGGGCACCCGATGGCAGAGAAAGCAAGCCCGATGCCTTCCATAGGCATTGGGGCTTGCCTCCTACAGAAGCCTGTGAGATCCAGCTCTTAGGCTGGGTCTCACAGGCAGGTTGTCAGCATAAAAGCTGACAGCCAATGCATTACAATATAAGTTGTTTTGTAATGCATTGCAGAGGGTATAAGACCTCAGAAGTCCCATAGTTAGACCAAAAAAATAATAATTTAAAAAAAAAGGGGTTTTATTAATAAAAAATATAAAGTTTTAAGTAAAAAAATAAATACCGTATTTCTCGCTTTATAGGACGCACTTCCCCCCATCCCCCATGGGGAAATGGCAGTGTGTCTTATAAAGCGAACACTGCCATGTTTACTATGGTGACGTTGATACATTGCGGCCTGCGATGTTGCGATGTATCAGAGGGGTGGGAGGAGGGGACGGAGGCTGGCAACACTCACGGCGGGGCCTGATGCAGTCACTGTACTGTAATACATCAGGCCCCGCTCAGAGCAATTTTCATATGTACAATCTATAATCTTCAAGCAGTATCTCTGCTTTAAACTAGGGCAATCCTCTGTAGTAGTACAACGCACTATGAAAGCGGCAGGCAGGGCGGCAGCGTAACCTCGCGATTCTCACTCATTCACGCTCCTCCCACTTCATTCATTAAGGAGGAGCAGGAGCATGAATGAGTGAGCACCACGAGGTTACGCTGCCGCCCTGCCTGCCGCTTTCATAGTGAGTTGTAGTACTACTACAGATAATTGCCCTAGTTTAAAGCAGACACACTGCTTGAAGATTATAGACTTTACATATGAAAACTGCTTCATTACAGCTTTCTTCTATAACAGTACTCACTATGAAAGCAGCGGTCCAGCCGGCGTGCGACGTCACTCACTCGGTCATGCTCCTCCCACTTCATTAATGAAGCTGGCAGGAGCGTGACTGACTGAGTGAGTGACGTCACGTGCTGGCCGGACTGCTGCTTTTATAGTGAGTACTGTTATAGAAGAAAGCAGAGCCATTAAAAGATTTTACATATAAAGTCTACTGTGTGCCCTGTGGTGTAATGGGGGGTCACTATTCACACAGGTACAATACACTGTGACACATATGATACTGTGATCATCTGATGCTGGTCACAGTATCATATGTGTCACAGTATATTGTCCCTGTGTGAATAGTGACCCCCATTACATAAGATGCTATATGTGTGTCATCCACACATCCCCCGTAGTAGTGTATCATCCACACATCCCCCTCATAACAGTGCGTCATCCACATCCCCCTCATAACAGTGTGTCATCCACAGATCCCCCATAACCGTGCGCCATCCACAGATCCCCCATAACCGTGCGTCATCCACAGATTCCCCATAACAGTGCGTCATCCACAGGTCCCCCCAAAACAGTGCGTCATCCACAGACCACCATTAGTTCAAAACCCACCAAAAGCACACCTTTAGGTTCAAAATATTTTTTTTTCTTATTTTCCTCCTCAAAAATCTAGGTGTGTCTTATCATCAGGGGTGTCTTATAAAGCGAAAAATACGGTAAATAAAATTTCCCAAGATAAAATACAAATTTCTGAAAAAAATAGAAAAAAAAACATAACAAAACCGACATATTGGGTATTGGCGTGACCGTAAAGACCGGCTCTATAAAAATATCATATGATCTAATTCTTCACCTGAACGATGTAGAAAAAAAAAAAAAAACACTAGCATTTTTTTGGTCAGCTTACATCACAAAGTGCAAATCCAAGCGATCAAAAAAGAGTATGCACTATGCCCCCCAAAATAGTACCAGTCACCTCATCCCGCAAAAAATTAGCCCCTACCAAGAACAATCGCCCAAAAAAAAAAAAAAAAAAAAAACTATGGCTCTCAGAATATGGAGTCACAAACATGATTTTTTTTTGTTTTAAAAGAAATAATTACTCTTACCGGTAATTGTTTTTTCAGATAGCCTCCACAACGGCACTTATAGGAGGAGGGATGCCCCCGCCCCGGACGGGAAACAACGACGTAGAAGCAGAAGATTTAAGAGCCTCCTCCCCCTTACCTAGTCAGTCAATAAGAGAGGACACGGAAGTGATGCCACAAAAAAAAAAAATCTTATGTATTAATAACCAAAGGACAATTACATCATTAGAAAGAAAACAATAAATCTTAGCAGAACTTAGATCCATGTAACAAAATATATCAGGGAGGGAATCCCAGTGCTGTTGTGGAGGCTATCGGAAAAACCAATTACCGGTAAGAGTAATTATTTATTTTCCCTAACGCCTCCACAACGGCACTTATAGGAGGATTAACAGAGTAATAGGATCAGGGAGGGACAGCAGCAGAAAGTACCCTGCGCCCAAATGATAAGTCCTGGTTTTTAAGGATGTCCAGTCTATAGTGATTAAAGAATATCATAGGATTGGCCCAAGTTGCGGCCCTACATATCTGTTCTAGTGACACTGATGCCGCCTCAGCCCATGAGGATGATACTGCTCTGGTAGAGTGAGTCCTTAGCCCAACAGGGGGCTGGAGGTCTTTCTGCAGGTAAGCTAGCTTGATCATATTTTTTATCCATCTGGATATCGTAGGTTTGCTAGCCCTGCGACCTTTGTTGGGCCCTTGGTACTGTAGGAACAGTTGGTCCGAGTGCCTGAAGGATGAGGTTCTGTTGAGGTAGCATATTACAACCCTTCTTACATCCAAGTTGTGATATTTCTCTTTTTCCGAAGTGGGTGAAGGACAGAACGAGGGCAGTGATACTTCTTGTTCGCAGTGAAATCTAGACACTACCTTGGGTAGGAAGGCTGGGCAATGTTTCAGAATTATACGGTCATCGAGGATCGTCAGATAAGGAGGTTTATATGAAAAAGCTTGGATCTCCCCAACTCTTCTGGCAGTTGTAATGGCCGTAAGGAACACCGTCTTCAACGTGAGAAGTCTCAAGGCTATTTCTTCTATTGGCTCAAATGAAGGAGACATTAAGACAGACAGCACTAAGTTAAGGTCCCAGGGAGCAACAGTAGGACGGGCTACAGGGGTCTTTCTCACAGCACCTTTAAGAAAACGCTTTACTAGAGAGGTCTCTGACAACTTGATGTCCAAAAACGCACTTATGGCTGACACCTGCACTCTAAGGGTTGCTGGTCTGAGGCCTTTGTCAAGTCCAGCTTGAAGGAAGTGCAGAATTTGAGGAAGATCTGGCAAAATTACGTCACCCGTGAATTTCTGAAAGGCTTTCCAGGTCCGCAGATAAATTCTGGATGTTATGGGTTTTCGGCTGAGCATAAGAGTGGAGATAACTGAATCCGAGAGTCCCTTCTTTTTTAAGGTACTGCGTTCCGTCTCCAGGCTGTCAAGTTCAAGTGTTTGACGTTTGGGTGATTTACTGGGCCTTGATGAAGGAGATCCAGTACGGATGGAAGAGTCCAGGATTCCCCTGCCGAAAGATGAAGTAGCAGGGGGAACCAGGATCTTCTCGGCCAGTGAGGGGCTATAAAGATTACCTTGGCCTTTTCTTCCTGCACCTTTATCAGAGTCTTCGATATTAGGCTGAAGGGAGGAAAGGCGTAAAGAAGACCGTTTGGCCATGGTCGGGACAGGGCGTCTATCCATAGTGGCTGGTCCCTTTGGGAGAGGGAACAGAACTGTTTGGTCTGTTTGTTGATCTTTGTCGCAAACGGATCTACTTTTCGAGTCCCTCACTTGAGACACAACTGATGAAATATTTGAGGATTTAGGGACCACTCTCCCTCTTTCAGAGTCTGACAGCTGAGGAAGTTGGCCAAAGAATTTTCTTCTCCTCTGACATGTAAGGCTGTAAGGGAAATAAGGTTGCTCTCTGCCCAGGAGAAGATTTTTTCGCTTACAGCTGCTAGGGAGCGACTCCTGATTCCTCCCTGTTTGTTTAAATAGGCCACCGTAGTAGTGTTGTCTGAAGACTTTTATACTTTTTGGTGATGTAGGCGTAAAGAGAGCGACCATGACTTTGTATACCGCTGAGAGTTCCCTTAAGTTGGAGGAGGCTTGTAGCAGATCTGTTCCCCAAGTGCCTTGGACAAGATGCTGCTGGCATCTGTGGTTATGATCATTTGATCTCCTTGTCTCCAGGAAACTCCCATCTGAAGGTGTTTTCTGATTCTCCACCACATAAGAGATATTTTTACCGACTTCGGGATCATCACTCGCTTTTCCAGGGCCGAGGAGGTGACATCCCAGGAAGATAGGAGGAACGCCTGAAGCGGTCTTGTGTGGTATTGGGCCCACCTTACTGACTTGATCGTTGACGTAAGGATACCTAGAATGGTCATGAGGTTTCTTACCGTTGTGATTTTTTGGCTGCAGAACAGCAAGACTTTTTCCTGGAGCTCGATCTGTTTGTTCTGTGGAAGAAAATACATTAATTGATGGGAATCTAACGTTACCCCCAAAAAGGTCTTTCTTTGTGCCGGATTTAAGTCTGATTTTTAGAAATTTATGATCCACCCTAGAGTGGTAAAAAATTCCTGAACGTCTGCTAGGTGGGACAGAAGGGTCTCTGCACAGGGAGCGACTACCAGAAAATCGTCCAGGTAAGGTATAATTTGAATGCCTCTTAGGTGAAGGGTTTTAAAGACCTCTGCCATGATCTTTGAAAATACCCTTGGGGCTGAGGAGAGTCCGAAGTGGAGGGCTGTGGATTAAAAGTGACAGAGCCGTTTTTTTTTATAAAGACAGCAATTCTTAAGTACTTTTGATGGGTCATAACAATTGGGACATGGTAATAGGCGTCCTGAAGGTTCATGGTCACCATGAAGCAGTCTTGAGGCAGGACATTTATGGCCATCTTGAAGTGCTTGTAAACTATAAACTTGTTTAGGCCTTTTAAATTTATAATCAGTCGATAGGTTCTGTTGGGTTTCTGGATTAAGAAGACAGGGGAGTAAAACCCCCTGCCCTGTTCTTCCGCAGGAACCTGACGAATTACGCCTTTCTGAATCAGAGACATAATTTCTGACTCTAGGCAAGATTGTTTTTCTCGATGAGGCAGAATTTTGTTGATCATGAAACGATCTGTTGGTACTGAAAGAAACTCTAACCTTAGGCCTTGACTTAGGGTGTCTACCACCCAGGGAGATGCTTCCATATTTTCCCAGACGGAAGCAAAGCGGATTAGTCTGCCCCCCACTTGACCTCTGGGGTCATTGTTTTGAGGATGAGGCATTTTCGGGGTTAAAGAGAAACCCTCTACCCCTACCTCTGGAGGGCTGCCATCTCTTCGAACTCTCTTTTTTTCTTAGGATCCCCTTTGGGCTTTCTTTGATTTTGAAAGGCACGCCTCTGATGAAAATAGCTGTTCTCCATGGGAAGCCCATCTGTTTCTTCCGGCTGAAAGAGGGGTTTCCCCGAGCCATCTTCAGAAGAAGAGGAGTCTGACCGGGAAAACACTTCCCCTTCATCCAACTCAAACCCGGTGTCAGAGGCTAGCGATCTTTGAGAGGTGGATGGTCTTGGGGATGACTGCATTCTTAGGTCTACTGCCGCATTAACTTCTTTTATTATTGACCTCATAGACTCGAGAAGGGAAGGAGATTCCTCTGAGACTATTTTTTCTGTGCACTTGGAGCACAGATGTTTTTTTGATTTGGAGGAGAGTGCTTTACGACAAATGGCACATTTTTTCTGTGCCAGATCTCCACCAGGCGGTTTCAGGGTCGCGGTCTCTCTGGCCTAAGATCTACACAGAAAAACACAATGGGGAGCACATTTAGAGACCAGCAAAAAACTATTTGAGAGGCCAGACCCTACACCGGTGGTGGAAAGCAGCAGGCACCAAGTGCAGCAATATAAAGTATAGTACAGTATAGCATACAGTGGCGGAAATAATTATTTGACCCCTCACTGATTTTGTAAGTTTGTCCAATGACAAAGAAATGAAAAGTCTCAGAACAGTATCATTTCAATGGTAGGTTTATTGTAACAGTGGCAGATAGCACATCAAAAGGAAAATCGAAAAAATAACTTTAAATAAAAGATAGCAACTGATTTGCATTTCATTGAGTGAAATAAGTATTTGAACCCCTACCAACCATTAAGAGTTCTGGCTCCCACAGAGTGGTTAGACACTTCTACTCAATTAGTCACCCTCATTAAGGACACCTGTCTTAACTAGTCACCTGTATAAAAGACACCTGTCCACAGAATCAATCAATCAAGCAGACTCCAAACTCTCCAACATGGGAAAGACCAAAGAGCTGTCCAAGGATGTCAGAGACAAAATTGTAGACCTGCACAAGGCTGGAATGGGCTACAAAACCATTAGCAAGAAGCTGGGAGAGAAGGTGACAACTGTTGGTGCGATTGTTCGAAAATGGAAGGAGCACAAAATGACCATCAATCGACCTCGCTCTGGGGCTCCACGCAAGATCTCACCTCGTGGGGTGTCAATGGTTCTGAGAAAGGTGAAAAAGCATTCTAGAACTACACGGGAGGAGTTAGTTAATGACCTCAAATTAGCAGGGACCACAGTCACCAAGAAAACCATTGGAAACACATTACACCGCAATGGATTAAAATCCTGCAGGGCTCGCAAGGTCCCCCTGCTCAGGAAGGCACATGTGCAGGCCCGTCTGAAGTTTGCCAATGAACACCTGAATGATTCAGAGAGTGACCGGGAGAAGGTGCTGTGGTCTGATGAGACCAAAATAGAGCTCTTTGGCATTAACTCAACTCGCTGTGTTTGGAGGAAGAAAAATGCTGCCTATGACCCCCAAAACACCGTCCCCACCGTCAAGCATGGGGGTGGAAACATTTTGCTTTGGGGGTGTTTTTCTGCTAAGGGCACAGGACAACTTATTCGCATAAACGGGAAAATGGACGGAGCCATGTATCGTGAAATCCTGAGCGACAACCTCCTTCCCTCTGCCAGAAAACTGAAAATGGGTCGTGGATGGGTGTTCCAGCACGACAATGACCCAAAACATACAGCAAAGGCAACAAAGGAGTGGCTCAAGAAGAAGCACATTAAGGTCATGGAGTGGCCTAGTCAGTCTCCGGACCTTAATCCAATCGAAAACCTATGGAGGGAGCTCAAGCTCAGAGTTGCACAGAGACAGCCTCGAAACCTTAGGGATTTAGAGATGATCTGCAAAGAGGAGTGGACCAACATTCCTCCTAAAATGTGCGCAAACTTGGTCATCAATTACAAGAAACGTTTGACCTCTGTGCTTGCAAACAAGGGTTTTTCCACCAAGTATTAAGTCTTTTTTTTGTTAGAGGGTTCAAATACTTATTTCACTCAATGAAATGCAAATCAGTTGCTATCTTTTATTTAAAGTTATTTTTTCGATTTTCCTTTTGATGTGCTATCTGCCACTGTTACAATAAACCTACCATTGAAATGATACTGTTCTGAGACTTTTCATTTCTTTGTCATTGGACAAACTTACAAAATCAGTGAGGGGTCAAATAATTATTTCCGCCACTGTATACAGCTTTAAGCATATCTCTCCTCTGGAGAGGAGGCTTACCGGGCTGGGGGCAGAGGGATCTACGGGCTTTCTGCGGTGTCCATGTCTCCAGGGCCCAGCATGGTCTAGCGTAGCACAAGGACGCTGTACTGCTTGAAAGGAACTTTTAAATTCCGCGCCGCTGGAGCTCTGCCTTCTCGTGAGATTCTCTTGCCCAAGGAGAATCTCACCCACTGACGTCAGACGTCGGATCCCGCGATAGTTAACCTGGGGATTCCTGCAAGCAGGGCTTATTCCCAGGAACAGGAAGGGAGGCCATGCGTCCCCGAGAACCCGTTCCCTGCTCCAGCCCTCCCACATAAGCGTGGGGAAAGACCCTAAGGCCCGAGGTGAGGCTGGGCAGTAAGAAAAGAGTTTCTCCTGGACTCCAGGAGCGGCTTCAACGTACGTCCATCGGACAGGAAACAACGACTGACTAGGTAAGGGGGAGGAGGCTCTTAAATCTTCTGCTTCTATGTTGTTGTTTCCTGTCCGGGGCGGGGGCATCCCTCCTCCTATAAGTGTCGTTGTGGAGGCGTTAGGGAAAAATGCATTTATTGCGTAAAACTTAAATAAAATAAAAAGTAGACATTAGGTATCGCCACATCCTTGCTCTATAAATATATCACATGACCCTTTAGGTGAACACCGTAAAAAAAAAAAATCACAGAATGTTAATTCCAAGCAATCAAAAAGTCATATGCACCCTAATAGTACCATTAAAACCGTCATCTCATACTGAAAAAAAATTAGCCCCTACATAAGACAGTGGCCCAAGAAAATAAAAAAAAACTATGGCTTTCAGAATATGGAGACACTAAAAAAATCATTTTTTTCAACAACCTGCTCAATAAAAATACCAAATAATCTAACCTGTCAGATGAACATTGTAAAAAAAATTAAAAAAATGGTATTAAAACGGTGCCAAAACAGCTATTTTCTGTTACCTTACGTCACAAAAAGTGTAATATAGAGCTTCCAAAATGGGGTCACTTTTTTGGAGTTTCTACTCTAGTGGTGCATCGGGGGGGCTTCAAATGTGTTATGGCAACTTAAAATTATCCCAGTGAAATCTGCCCTCCAAAAACCATATAGGATGTTCCCAGGGTGGATTTGATTTAAATCACTAGTAAGTAAGGCTTGATTTAAATCATAGTTTTCTACATAAAGACTAATTTTTGCTGGTATAACTTATAATATGCAAGTAGATGAAGATTTTTAGAATAAGAACTTTTCATATTAGTTTGATTAGGTTGATTCTGTATTCATAGGTTTGTAGAAGTTAGGATTAAGGTCTTTTTCTCAACTCTGTTCATGTTAAAACATTTTTGCTGTGAAGAAGAGGCATGTGATCTCTGCTGAGTCAAATTCAGTTTTGAGAACTGCAAAAGTAAACCAAGCATCTGTGATAATATCTTGTAGGCAGAGAAACTGCCCAATAATCTTACAAAAACCTCTGGAAGAGCATGACATTGTGAAAGAATTAATGGTATTTACCCCAAAAATTAAACATATACAGCCTTATTCTACATAATTAAAAAACGAATCTTTATTTCATGATGGAATAACCTTTGGATGGTAATATATTTTCCTAAAAAAAAAACTAAAATCATTGATTTTTATCCACCCTGGATGTTCCTGTAAACTACAGAATCAGGGTAATAAATATTGAGTTTTGATTGGCTGTTAACCCTTGCTTTGTTACTGAAAAAAAACTTATTAAAATGGAAAATCTACATATGTACAACAAGTACACAGGAGTATCCACATTATACAAAAAAAAAAAAAAAAACACTAAAAAAATTTGTCGCAGAACTCAAATATGATTAAACCATTGGTGTTTTATAACACCCAGTGCTAAGCCACGTCCGAAGTTATGCCCCAAGCCACACCCCCAAAAAAATCAGTCAATCGAAATCGAGGTAACATGTTCAATTAATAATTTTTGCCATAATCACACAGCCATATCTAATTTACCATACATTAAACAGGGAAAGACAATCATCTTTATCAAACCAATTTTATCAGCCTTAGGCCGCATGAACACGACCGTGGTGTGTTTTGCGGTCCGCAAATCGAGGATCCGCAAAACATGGATGCCGTCCGTACGCGTTCCATAATTTGCGGAACGGCACGGACAGCCTTTACATATAACTGTTTATTCTTGTCCGCAAAGCGCGGACAAGAATAGGACATGTTATATTTTTTTAGCAGGGCCACGTAACGAAGCAACGGATGCAGCCCCAATTAAGTGAATCGGTCCGCATCCGACCCGCCAAAACGGCGGCTCGGATGCGAACCAAAACAACGGCCGTGTTCATGAGGCCTTATTGAGTGGGAGATTATGCTGAGGATTCAAAACGTGCAATTTATAATATAATGCATTTACTCCACTTATCCTTAACCAAATTCTTCTATAATGTGTATGACAAAACATTATAAATATCAGAAAATAATCATAAAGAAGCAATAATATAAAGAAGCAATCTCATTCACCACAAGTTTTGCCTTAGGTTCTTAATCCAATTAATAAATACAGACACAAAGCCACTCCACACTGTCAAAAGCCTTCACAAAACCAAGTGACCGTAAGGAGCAGAGACATCCCCTTTCTGCCCACGGTAAATTGGCAAAGACTTGATGAATGTTATGAGTAGAGGAAATACACACTGATCCTTATTTATCAATGTTATAATTTAAATGTTTTGCAAGGATTTTTACCAGTATTTAACCCTTTCACTACCGGAGGTTTTTCGTTTTTGCGTTTTCATTTATCTTCCCCATTTCCCTTGAGCCATAACTTTTTTATATTTCCGTTCACATAGTTGTATGAGGGCTTATTTTTTGTGGGACAAGTTGTACTTTCTAATGCAACCATTAATTATGGCATAAAATGTAGTGGGAAGCGGTAAAATGATTGGGGTGGAATTGGAAAGAACCACAATTCCTCCATCGTTTTACGGGTTTTGTTCCCAAGGCGTTTTGTTTGCTGAAAAACTGACCCATGCCCTTCATTTTCTGTGTCAGTATAATTACAATGATACCCCATATGTATAGGTTTTTATATCCAAATAGTGTAAACATTTTTTTTTTTACATTACCATATTCTGACCCCCATGTTTACTGAGCTGTTTGGAGGCTAATTTTTTGCGTAGTTTTTATTGATACCATATTTGGAGTGTGGGTGCCTTTTTGATAAAATTTAATAAAAAATTTAGGGGTAAGAGAAGCAATGAAAAAATGGCAGCGAGGTTACGGCTACACGTTGACAATGGTTAAGTGGCAGTTGCAATCAGTGTGATTTCTTGCAACTCACCACGCTGCCTAAGACCCCGGATCAACTTCATCTTCCTTATATACCAATACAATTGTAGCTTTCTCCGTAGACAATGGTAGTCTGCCATATTCTTGAAAATATTTGTATTTAATATACTGTAAGATACTTCTTGAATAACTCAACTGGCAGCCTATCTGGGACAGCCGCATTAGGCTACTTTCACACTCATGTTTTGTGCGGATACGTCATGGACGGATCCATTCAGATAATACAAACATCTGCATCTGCTCAGAATGGATCCGTTTGTATTATCTGTAACATAGCCAAGACGGATCCATCTTGAACACCATTGAAAGTCAATGGAGGACGGATCAGTTTTCTATTGTGCCAGATTGTCAGTGAAAACGGATCCATCCCCATTAACTTACACTGTGTGCCAGGACGGATCCGTTTGGCTGTTTCATCAGATGGACACCAAAACGCTGCAAGCAGGGTTTTGGTGTCCATCTCCAAAGCGGAATGGAGACTGAACTGATGCAAACTGATGCATGCTGAGCGGATCCTTTTCCATTCAGAATGCAAACTGATCCGTTTTGGATTGCTTGTGAGAGGCCTGAACGGATCTCACAAACTGAAAGCCAAAACGCAAGTGTGAAAGTAGACTTACTCCTATAGCCATTCAACTTTGTTTAGAGAGAGAAGTTGGTCTCTAGCTGATCTATTTGCTCTCTACTGAGCAGAGGTATTTTGAATCAAAGTAATTAACATATCTATACTTGGAGTATAATTTCCTAGAGAATCCCTCAGAATATTATCAGGCTCACTGTGCATCACGGCTATTTCATGTCTGACCTCCATGATAGTACTTGATATAAGAGCTCAAATAAAGAAAAATAGCTGTGCTTACCTGTGCCTCGCTTATTGGAGGCACGGACCATAAACCCAGATCAGGTAAGATTGTCCAAAGAAAGTGAAAAGTCCAGTTTCCAATAAAAAGTGCTGCATCTTCATTCTTCAAAAATCATGAATAATAAAATCCAAGTGTAACATCATACAGACAGGATAACGTTATAGTATAGTCAGATACCAAAATATGATCCTTACTCATGAGGGCTGGACGATTAGACAGAGGTGCCTCCCTTTGCAATTTCAAAAGTTGGCGCGGTGAACCAGCACGCCCTGCCTCACAGCATCAGCCGACAGGAGTTACATCATACAGCCCGCGGCTTAACGGTACTGTGCTTCCTTCATCATCAGTCTTGAAAAAAAAGAGCCAAAGCTCCGAAAATAAATTTTTTACTTAAAGGGCTCTTTCACACGAGCGGATGCAGTGTGTGGAATCCGCTGCGTGTAAGATCGCCAAGACCTGTTCTGGACAGCAGAGAACCTGAGCATTAACATGATTGATAATGCTCTTTGCCTCTCTGTGACCTTTTTACTACAAAATCACTATGACAATTTTATCTCACTGTGATTTTGTATCATGTTATAGCCCCGTGTCTCTGCTGTCCAGAATGGTGTTTGGCACTCTTTCAAGCAGCGGATTCCATGCACAACATCCACTCGTGTGAAAGAGCCCAAAGTCCTTCAGTAAAGAGACTCCATCTACCCAATAATAGTGTCACTACATCGTTAGATTCCTATTCTGGATCAGGCCTGTATGGTCTAATCGTCAAGCCCTTATCTCAAGCAGTTCTTTTCCTACCACTGGCCAGTACCCGCATGAAAGTAAGTCTGAAGGTACCGGCAGCACAGACCCACCAAATCAGACATCTTTGATTGACTAGAGTTGTGCCTATTTGCACAACCCCAATAGGTGAGTAATGTAGTTCTAAATTTGTAGGACTCCTGTAAATCTTACATACTCACCATATGAGCGCCATCTATTTCTTTTGTGCTCCATGCCAGTAAACCTGTATCTATAATTTTTTATTACACTGGCCAGATATATACCTAGTCTCACAATATTGCCTAATTGCCTATACTTTTGCAAAAAAAAAAAAAAAAAACCTGAGCTTTTATTAATTATAGGTAATTGCTATAATTCTGAACTGCCAATTGCAGTTATTGAGGAAAAAAAAATTACTTTTATAATATGCAAATGAGCCTCTAGGAGCAGGCGAGCGTCCTTCACTCACTGTGTCTGCGCCGAATACTGAACGGCGCAGGCGCCAGATTTTAACAGGAGACAGGGCTGGCAAGTGGAGACCAACAGTGTCTGGCCCTGTCAATCAAGTGTAGCAGGGCAGGGCCAGAGGTGAAAGAACGGAGCCTCTAGGAGCAGGGGCAACGCCTCCCCTGCTCCTAGAGGATCATTTGCATATTATAAAAGTTATTTTTTCTCAATAACAGCGGCACGCAGTGAGATGGCACTAAATATAGTTATGTTCAGCTGACATTAGTACATCACTAATGTCAGCCAGTTTAATACCCATTTTCCTGCTGACAGAAACCCTTTAACGCACCGATAACTTTGGCATCAGGATTATGAGTTCTCTGCATATCCCACCAACCAAACTCTTCTGTAAAGATTCTGCGTGCGAATGCCCTAGGTGAACTCGGACTGAATGACCATAATGATCTCATTGTATTTCTGTGATGTTCCTATTGTTGTGTTGTATTGTATTGCTATTAATGATAGATGATTTGTCTTTTTATTGTATTGTCTGTCAGAAGGGGGATAGGGCGTCATGAGTTGTCATGACAACCTTCCCCTGGGTTGCTAAAAGGCAGCGTGTTCACACGCGTTTACGTCAGCGGCCTGAAGAGGCGCATTTGTGTGCGAAACGGTCGTCGCCGCTGTGCATGAAAGAATCGCTGTCCGCCCCTGTGTACTCTGCTAGAAATGTGTTACTCGTATCCCAGATGAAATAAAGGAATTTTCGTATATACCACTGCTGGGTGAGTGCCGCCTTATTATCTTCTATTTCTGGAATTTATGACTGTCTGTTTGAAGGCGTTGCACCACTGAGTTGCAGTTTGATAAGGGTGCACTAGACGTCCGTGTCTGAATGATCGACGCATAGGGGATCATTAGGTTATGTGAGCTGCGCCGCGCGGCTTCCTCTCCATTTACATATGATTGACTTTTTTGGGCTGAGCACGCTATCGGTCTAACCCTGACCCAGAGATTGTGAACTTTAGACATTATTAAAGGATGTCGGAAGAAAACGCATCCAGTCAGGACAAGGGCAGAAAAGGGGCGGACGCATTCTTTATACAATGCAACAGTAAGGATACGTTGCAGAATCTGAGGCTTTGAATCTTAAAGTATCGCAACTTGCAGATAAGGAGGTCTGCCTCTTCTGTACAGTCAATTCTCTGAAATCGTATAAAGAGCGCGGCAGGGTTCCTAGAGGACCCTATGCATAAGGAACCTATGCAATATGAATATGACACTATCTTCATGAAGGAGTGGCAGGAGTTACATGCAAGCTTCTCTTTACAGATACTGGATGCAGTGTTGCGCAGAGATGAGAGTATAATCTCATAAAAGGAACTGAAAAAAAGCTAAAGATGAGCTGCAAACAAGACTGAATGAAAGCAAATTGTGTGACTTCAACAAAAGATTAAATAAAAAACTGGTAGTTACCCAAGCAGAAGTGAAAGAAAGAAAAAAAGATAAGTTTCTCAGGGATAAGCAAGACTATGATATGAATCCGGTGTTTGACTGGAATAAGAGGAAACAACGTGGTAAAAAGGGATATCAAGGCCGCAGCAGAAGTGACTTTTGGACAACAGATTCAGATTCCAGCCTTTCAGAGTAATTTAGTAACCAGGCTGCACCTGCAAGAATGGCCCACACCCAGAACCCTTAAAAGGAGGTTCATAAGGGGAAGGAGAAAGAAAGAAAGAGATGTCAGGAAGTCTTTACGCAGAAGAAAGCAGGTCTCATGGGAGACGATGATATCGGTTACAGGAACTGACCATTCCTCTGAGACCGGGAACCTGGTTATCAATCTTACAGGCTGTGAGTTACCTCCTGGATGTATCCTCTCCCGGGGCCTAGGATACAGCCTTGTTGAACAATTCGATCCTATCACTTTTGAGATGGATATGTTCAAGGCGATATGGAAACTATTTATTTTTAAAATGTTTAAGGACAAAATAAAAAAAACACGTGTGGCTAAACAAGGCGAGACCCGTGTCACACCTAGTCCCTTTGCCTTCAACATATCTACCAATTTTAGTGATATGGAAGTGTCCTGTCTGGAATTTCTCACCAATAGTGACCTTATGATGAAAGTGATATTAGATTTGAAGGTGGTGTTAAATCTACGTTCTGTCCCCCCATGCCTACTGGCAGTTCTGTCAACACTTTTTTCCACCATGTCCTTAGAGACATAAAGGCTCTCATCTAGGCCTCATGCACATGACCGTTGTTTTATTCCGTGTCCGTTGTTCCGTTTTTCGTGATTTTCTGCGGACCCATTGACTTTCAATGGGTCCCTTGAAAACTCGGCTAATGCACCGTTTGTCATCCGCGTCCGTGATCCATGGTTCCAGTCCGTCAAAAAAATATAACCTGTCCTATTTTTTTTCATGGAAAACAGTGGTTCGCGGACCCATTCAAGTCAATGGGACCGTGAAAAAACGCGGAGGCACACAAGATTGTCGTCCGCGTCCATTTTTTTTTAATCATTTGCATGGCAAACTTGACTTAGATTTTTTTTTACTTTCCTTCATGTCTGGTGATCCTCCAAAAATAAAGGAAGACACACGGAAACAAAAACGGAAACGGATCACGGAACAACGGAACCCCATTTTGCGGAACGGAACACAACAACGGTCGTGTGCATGAGCCCTTACCCTGTGGTTCCTGAGAATATTACCAGGGAGGAGAAATCAGCATCAGGCTGGCTCAGGTCTCGTAGTGACATGGTGGTGAAACCTGCCGACAAAGGGGGCAACATAGTGCTCATGACGAAGGAGTACTATGTATCTGAAGCCCTCAGGCAATTGAAAGATGAAACAGTATATGTGCTTCTGCGAGACAACCCATTACCAATCATACAACAACTGAGGAGTTTGTTGCAAAAATGTGTTGCTGGACTTTATATCCAGCAAACAGGCTGAGAGCCTGGTACCACTTTTTCTGACCAAGCAATGTTGGTACTTTTTACCAAAGGTGCATAAAGGGAACCTGTCACCAGGATTTTGTGCATAGAGCTGGGGACATGGGCTGCTAGATGGCCGCTAGCACATCTGCAATACCCAGTCCCCACAGCTCTCTGCTCTTTTATTGTGTTAAAAAACCGTTTTGATCAATATGCAAATGACCTGATATGAGTCCTGTGTCCGGAGATGAGTCCAGCGGAAAGGAGCCCAGCACCGCCTCGCGTCCTCCGAATCTCCTCCTTGCTGGCTGACGTCACAGAGCTGGAGCGCCGAAATCTCGCGATGCGCGAGCTAGCGCATGCATAGTTCGTTCCCTGTGCTGATGCCAGCACAAGGAGTGAACATGATGCCGACACTGCGCATGCGCTAGCTCGCGCATCGCGAGATTTCGGCGCTCCAGCTCTGTGACGTCAGCCAGCAAGGAGGAGATTCGGAGGACGCGAGGCGGTGCTGGGCTCCTTTCCGCTTGACTCATCTCCGGACACAGGACTCATATCAGGTCATTTGCATATTGATCAAAAAGGTTTTTTAACACAATAAAAGAGTAGAGAGCTGTGGGGACTGGGTATTGCAGATGAGCTAGTGGCCATCTAGCAGCCCATGTCCCCAGCTCTATGCACAAAATCCTGGTGACAGGTTTCCTCTAAGTCACTCAGTCGACCCCCTGGACACCCCATTGTGGTGGGGATAAGCTCGGTGACTGAGCCCTTGTCAAAGTATTTAGATTGGTTATTGAGACCTGTGCTCACTAGCGCCCCTGCTTACTTACGGGATACTGAGCGATTTTCGGTGGCAGGAGGGGTATCAGTTGGTCTCCACGGACGCCGAGAGCCTCTACACCCGGATCCCTCATGATCTGGGGGTGGGGGCGGTTCTGGACGTCCTTAATAATGTAGGTAAGAGCACTTTATTTAGTGATTTTGTAAGCGAAGCTTTGTATTTCATACAATGTGTTTATGTTCGGAAATAACTGGTACAAACAGAAAGTAGGCACGGCGATGGGTACTCCTGTCTCGTGCACATTTGCGCATTTACCTTTCTAGATTGGAGGACAGATGTGTGTTCACCACCACTAATCCCTATTTATGTCACATTAAATTATTTTTGAGATTTGTCGATGACATCTTTAAGATTTAGTCTAGTACCAGGGAACAATGTACTGAGTTTGTTGCCTTCCTTAATGCCAGTAATGACATGGGTATGTTCTTTACTTGGAACTTCGGAGGTTCCGAAATTGAGTTTTTGGATGTAACTGTTGGGGTGGTTGGTGAGGTGTTGGTCACTAGTGGGTATCGTAAGCCCACAGCGACCAACTCTTTGCCCCACCACGACAGCTTTCACCTGTATGCGGTGAATAAGTCGCGGTGAATAATAATTTATCAGCCATGGAAATGATAGAACGACTAAGGCTACTTTCACACTGGCGTTTTGAATTCCGTTTGTGAGATCCCTGAAACGGATCTCACAAACGGAATTCAAAACGCCATCAATTCAGCACTAATGCATTCTGAATGGATAAGGATCCGCTCAGAATGCATCAGTTGGGCTGCGTTTGGTCACCGTTTGGTCACCATTCCGCTTTGCAGGCAGACACCAAAACGCTGCTTGCTGCGTTTTGATGGCCGTCTGTCGATGCGGAGCCAAACTGATCCGTCCGGACTAACAATTGAAGTCAATGGACACGGATCTGTTTGTACTGGCTCCGCTTTGAGACGGATTCGTTTGAAACCGTTCACCTCTCTGCGCATGCTCAGTAATTTCCTTCCCCTCCCATCATCGTCTGCCATCTTGGATCACCGACTTGCTGAACACTGGTAAGTATAGGAGGTTTTGTCGGTTTGTCTTTCTATTTTTCTATCTACGGTATTTATCTATCTATCACTGGGGGGGGGGCTGCTGGCAATAGGGGTGTCTGTGTGTGTGGCTGGAACAGTGGGGGCTGCTGGCACTGGGGGTGGGGGGTGGCTTTATGGGGGCTACTGGCTCTGGGGGTGGCTGATGGCAATGGGGTGGGGGGGCAGCTGGCACTGGTGGAGGGTGTTGCTGGAACTGTGGGGGCTGCTAGGACTGGGGGGGGTGGCTGTAACTTTGGGGGCTGGCTTTATAGAGGCTACTGGCATTGGGGGTGGCACTGGGGTGGGGGGCTGCTGGCACTGGGGGGCTTATGGCACTAGGGGGAAGGTTGCTGGAACTGTGGGGGCTGATGGCACTGTGGGGGGGTTGGTTGGAACTGTGGGGGATGCTGGCACTAGGTGGGGGGCTGGCTTTATGGGGCTACTGGCTTTGAGGGGTGGCTGATGGCACTGTGGCGGGGTGGTTGGAACTGTGGGGCCTGCTGTCACTGTGGGGGTGGCTGGAACTGTGGGGGTTACTGGCACTGGGTGGGGGGGCTGGCTTTATGGGTGCTACTGGCTTTGGGGGGTGGCTGATGGCACTGGGGTGGGGGGCTGCTGGCACTGTGGGGTGCTGCTGGCACTGTTGTAAGCTGCTGGCTCTGGGGGGGGATTATGGTACTTGGGGGTATTATGGCACCTGTGGGATTAATAAAAAAAAAATTTTTAGGGTCGTCAAGAAAATAAAAACTTTAATAGAAAGTTCTGTGGTGGGCAAGTGCCAATGTTTCTTGTATAAAGTAAGTATTTAAAAAAAAAATACTTGGTGATATATCTGGAAATAGTGCTCTAAACAAGACACCCACTCAGAAGGTGCCATCATATTCAGAGGTCGGTAAGTATAAAATGAACGCTTGCAGTTTGTACTGTTTGATTCGTTGCATTAATCAGTATGTGCTCTTATTATAGGTTTTTACATCACCATCGGACAGCTCTCCAGCTGTGGCCGGCTCATTTGCCAGGGCCCGCTCGACAGTGGTGGCATCGCCATCATCCAGGGGAGGTGGACCAAGGACCGACCGGGGCTGTCAAGTAAATATATATGGCGGCACTGGACAATAAGAACTGGCGGGTGCTAGGTCCAGGGATATAGCCGCTTACTCCGTGATGATAGAGAAGAAAACCGGACAGCACTCCAAGTAAAAAACAAATGGTGTTTATTCACCCATGTCGAAGGCAAAGGTTCAGCTGATACAAAGAGCCTTTTTCAAGCTTGAAAAAGGCTCTTTGTATGAGCTGAAACGTTGCCTTCGACATGGGTGAATAAACACCATTTGTTTTTTACTTGGAGTGCTGTCCGGTGTGTGTCTCTCTCTCTCTCTCTCTCTATATCTATATCTATATCTATATATATATATTAGAGAGGTGTGGGCAGCACAGCTGTCTGTAGAGTACGGTCGGAGTGCCAGCGGCTGTGGATGCGATCCACCTCCAATGAATATAAAATGAAAAAATTCCACAGCACATCCAAGGCGTAAAAAAGTAGAAAACGGCTTTATTCACCAGACCCGCGACGTTTTCGATCCGCTCACTGGGATCTTTCTCAAGCATATAAATATATTTTTTATACATTATGGTTACAACATTTTTTGTTTCAGCAATCTACACCTAGAGCAACCAGCGAGGAGCCCCCAGTCACCTACAGAGTTCACGGGAATGAGCGTGGCGGTCGTAGACGTGTAAGTCTTGATTAAGTAATTCTTATTTGCATTTTGTATTAGGATTTTCAGTTTATTTTGTATTTCTTTTGCTTTCAGGGTTCCAGAGGCTCCACCAGAGAAGATGAGGAGCTCGGGCTCCCTACCATCAATAACAAGCTCCTCATCCAACTGGTGGAGGCGCGTCCATCTTTATGGGACCACTCCGACAGCCACCACGCTGATCATCATCGCACCCAGCGGCTCTGGAGGGACATCTGTTCTGAACTTTTTAAGACCTGGGGGGAAGGGGGGTAGATCTAAATGCAGCGGCTCAGGAGAAATATGGCAAGTACAACAATATGTATTTTACTACATTTATAATGTTCCTTTACCTTACATCGTGCTAAATTTTATTTTAATGTTTTTTTCTACAGCCAAACTGGTTACCACGCATTAGCGATATATCCCGGACCTCTTCAGGAGGGATTTCAACAAGGAGGTTCAAGCCCCGAGTGGCACCGGAGGAACCTCAGGGACCACATACATCTATACGGCAGCCCTGGGGTTCCTGCGACAGACAATGGCACCAAGAAGGTAAATATTTTTTTTACGACTGTAAAAATAATAAATTTAAAGGGGCTGTCTGATACAACAGAGCTTTTTGCTCCCCTATTTTAGCCTGCCCCCTACAGTCAGTGGGACAACTGTTTTCTCGGTCAGAGTGTAAGGGGCAGTCTGAGACAACGTAGCGTTTGGCTCCCCTGTTTTGGCCAACCCCCTATGGTATAAGGTAGACATAGCATAGAACATGGATGTTTTATTTAACCTGTTTAGGACATAGGGCACACAGATACACCCTGATGTCCCGATCCTGAGGGACACAGGACTTACCGGTACGTACTATGTATTTACGTACTATGTATTTGCGATCACCGCCGCTCAGTGATCAGAACCCGGTGCCTGCTCAAATCATTGAGCAGGCACCTGGGGACAATGCTCCGGGGGGTCCTGTGACCCCCCCCCCCTTCCCGTGTAAGCGACCGCAGCAAACCGCAGGTCAATACAGACCTGCGGTTTGATGCGTTTCCGGGTTATTCGGGTCTCTGGGGACCCGATAACCCAAAACAGGATGGTAATCGGTGGTGTGATAATACACCACCAATCACCATCCTACGATCCTTAGAGGTGATGTGACATCACCTCTCAGGATCGCCTCTCATTGGTCTGTTTGGCAGGCGGGAGGTTCAACTCATCGCAGCGCTCCTCTTTTCCTCCTTTTCAGTCTGGGAGCCCGAGGAGAGAGGAGTGCTGCGTCGCATCTCAGAGCCAGCACCCCACATCTGTGCAGAGATCCGGATCCAGCACCCCATCTGTGGCCCAGCACCACCAGGTACTTAGGAAAAGGCTAGGGACAAGTTAGATTAGGCAGGGATATTTAGGGAAAGTTAGTTGAAGAAAAAAAAATCAAGAAAAAAAAAAGTTTGTGATTGCATCGGGTTTCTGGGGTCCACAGCACAGCTGTGTGACACAAGACCCCCCAGGGCAGCTTGCCCCCCTGCCCCCCCCCCCACAACTTTCTTGGGGCGCTGACTGTGGCCGGCACTCTTAGCGTTCGGCCACTGTTAGCGCATCGCACACTCCACCGCTGATCAACTTCGGACAGTTGATCAGCGATTTAGAATTTTTTTTTTTATTTTTTTTTTAAATTTTTTGCCCTTTTTTTAGTTAGCCTAAACCTAACAGACAAAAAAAAAAAAGACTAAGTTCGCAAACACCTGTGCCCCCGCACACACACACACGCACACTGAGTAAAGATTTGCACACACACACACACACACACTCCACTATGGCCGCCGGATGTTCTAGGCCGAGGAGGCATACGCCCAGCTTGCCTCAGAGTCCCAAGTGAGGACGAGGATGACCCCACTTTCCTTTTGTCATCCGTGTCCGTCTCATCTAGCGATGATGATGAGCTTACAAGGCGGCAGAGACGCCGCCAGGCAGAGCAAAGGGACCGCCATGCTAGGGACCCTGTGGCCCACTCTAGTACGAGCAGCTCTGGGGATCGTACTAATTTTCTGGCCCACCAGTTAAATCCATTGGAGCCCCCTGCCGGTGAACTTGTCTGGGTTACCCCAGAGCGTTTTGAGCCCGCGATTCCTGATTTTGAAGGCCAACCATGAATAAAGGTTTCCACAGTGGGTTTCACTGAATACGACTATTTTAGTATTTTTTTTCAGTGACCACTTTGTAAATCTAATGGTGGAGCAAACAAACCTGTACGCCCAACAGTTTGTTGCTCAGCACTCGGGCTCCTTTTTGGCTAGGCCCGGTGGCTGGACCCAGGTCAGTGCAGCCGATATGAGGACATTTTGGGGCCTCGTGCTGCACATGGGTCTAAACAAGAAACCTAGTGTCAGGCATTAGTTGAGTGGGGACGTCCTGTACCAGACCCAACTTAACAGTACGGCCATGACACGCTCCCGGTTTAAAGGCCATCCGGAAATGCCTGCATTATGCAGATAATGCAGCATGTCCCCCACAAGGTGATCCTGCCTATGACCGCCTGTACAAAATCAGGCCAGTCATCGATCACTTTGGGGCCAAATTTGTACAGGCCTATGTACCTGGAAGGGAGGTCGCGGTTGATGAGTCTCCTATTGCGTTCAAGGGGAGACTAATTTTCCGCCAGTATGTTCCCTCAAAGCGGTCGAGGTATGGCGTGAAGCTGTACAAACTTTGTGAGAGTACCTCAGGGTACACTTACAAGATTCGTGTGTACAAGGGGTGAGATTCCCGTGTTCAACCCCCAGAATGTTCCCCCACTCTGGGTGTTAGCAGGAAACTTGTGTGGGACCTTATGCACCCACTGCTAGATAAAGGTTACTACCTGTACGAGGATAACTTGTATACTAGTATCCTCTTGTTCCAGTCCCTCGCCGCCAGATCCACGTGCGCTTGTTGGACAGTGCAGAAAAATCAACGAGGCCTCCCTACCTACCCCCTCTAGGTACCTAACCCAAGGGGTGAGACCTGTGCCCTTACACTGGAAACCTGTTGCTGGTCAGATATAAGGACAAGAGGGATGTCCTTGTACTGTCCACAATTTATAGTAACGGCATTACCCCAGTCCCTGTGCGAGGTACTGCGGCAACGGTCCTCAAGCATGATTGTATCGTCGACTACAATCAGTATATGGGAGGAGTTGATCTCTCTGATCAAGTCCTCAAGCCATATATAACAGCATGCGCAAAAGCCGGGCATGGTACAAAAAAGTTGCGGTCTACTTGGTACAGGTTGCCTTGTACAACTCTTTTGTGCTATCCTGGAGCGCTGGCAACACAGGGACATTACTTCAGTTCTATGAGGCAGTGCTAAAGGCCCTGATCTTTTCTGACCGGGAAAGACCAGGCCGGATTACCTCGGGAACTGGAGGCGCCCAGATCGTCCCTGGCCAAAACTTTCCAGGTGTGGTCCCCCATACTAGAAAGAAGGAACGTACCCAAATAAAGTGCAGTGTGTCACAGGAGGGGGATACGGAAGGACACCACTACTCAGTGTGACACGTGCCCCGATCATCCGGGCCTCTGCATTATTGGTTGCTTCAGGGAGTACCACACTTCCATGGAGTACTGAATTTATATCCCAATTTAGCTACTGACAATTGGATAAAAAACTGGTTCTCAGACTTGACACTAAAACAAACAAAAAAAATCAAAAAAATTATTTAGAAAAACTAAAATAAAAAAAAGACATAAGGTATCGCCACGTCCATAATAATCTGCTCTATAAAAATACCCCTCAGATGAACCTTAGATCACAAAAATTGTAATAGCAAGCGATCAAAAAGTGATATGCCCCCCAAAATAGTGTCAATAAAACCGTCCACTCATCCCGCAAAAAATAAGCCCGTACCTAAGATAATCGGCTAAAAACTAAAAAAAACTTACTCTTAGACTATGGCGATACTAAAATGTTTTTTTTGTTTGTTTATAAAAAGATAATATATAGTGTAAAACATAAATATTTTTTTTTAAGAAAACATTAGGTATCGCCACGGCCGTAAGAATCTGCTCTATAAAAATACCCGCACCCAACCCCTCAGATGAACACGGTCAAAAAAATAAAAATAAAAACCTGTGGCAAAAAAGCAATTTTTTGGCAAATTTTCAATTTCAATCCGTTTTTTTCCAATAACAAAGCAAGGGTTAACAGCCAAACAAAACTTAATATTTATTACCCTCATAGTGCAGTTTACAGAAACTCCCCATATGTGGTCGTAAACTGCTGTATGACCAAACAGCAGGGCGCAGAAGGAAAGGAACGCCGTATGGTTTCTGGAAGGCAGATTTTGATTGCCTTTTGTTTTGGGCACCATGTCCCATTTGAAGCCCCCCTGATGCACCCCTAGAGTAAAAACTCCATAAAAGCGACCCCATATAAGAAACTACACCCCTCAAGGTACTCAAAACTGATTTTACAAACGTCGTTAACCCTTTAGGTGTTCCACAAGAGTTAACCACCTCAGCTCCCCTAGATTAAACACCCTTAATGACCAGACCACTTTTTACAATTCTGCACTACACTACTTTCACGGTTTATTGCTCGGTCATACAACTTACCACCCAAATGATTTTTACCTCTTTTTCTTCTCACTAATGGAGCTTTCATTTGGTGGTATTTCAATGCTGCTGACATTTTAACTTTTTTTGTTATTAATCGAAATTTACCGAATTTGTCGCAAAAAAATGTCATTTTTCACTTTCAGTTGTAAAATTTTTCAAATAAAACTACATTTATAAATTTTTCTCTAAATTTATTGTTCTACATGTCTTTGATAAAAAAAATGCAATAAGTGTATATTTATTGGTTTGCGCAAAAGTTGTAGCGTTTACAAACTATGGTACAAAAATGTGAATTTCCGCATTTTGAAGCAGCGCTGACTTTCTGAGCACCTGTCATGTTTCCTGAGGTTCTACAATAGCCAGACAGTAGAAACATCCCACAAATAACCCCATTTCGGAAAGTAGACACCCTAAGGTATTCGCTGATGGGCATAGTGAGTTCATAGAACTTTTTATTTTTTGTCACAAGTTAGCGGAAAATGATGATTTATTTATTTTTTCCTTACAAAGTCTCATATTCCACTAACTTGTGACAAAAAATAAAAACTTCCATGAACTCACTATGCCCATAACGAAATACCTTGGGGTGTCTTTCCAAAATGGGGTCACTTGTGGGGTAGTTATACTGCCCTGGCATTTTAGGGACCCTAATGCGTGAAAAGTAGTTTGAAATCCAAATGTGTTAAAAATGCCCTGTGAAATCCTAAAGGTGCTCCTTAGAATGTGGGCCCCTTTGCCCACCTAGGCTGCAAAAAAGTGTCACACATGTGGTATTGCCGTACTCAGGAGAAGTAGGGCAATGTGTTTTGGGGTGTATTTTTAAAAATGGGAAAGTGACCTCATTTTGGAAAGAAGACACACCAAGGTATTCCGTGAGGGGAATGGTGAGTTCATGGAAGTTTTTATTTTTTGTCACAAGTTAGTGGAATATGAGACTTTGTAAGAAAAAAAATTAAATAAAAATAAATCATCATTTTTCGCTAACTTGTGCCAAAAAAAAAAACAATTCTAGGAACTCGCCATGCCCCTCACGGAATCATTACATGTATGGCCAGCATTAGGAGTTTCTGCTATTCTCCTTATATTGAGCATACGGGTAATGCTTTATTTATTTTTCCGTTCAGCCTCTGGGCTGAAAGAAAAAATGAACGGCACAGATTTCTTCATTCGCATCGATCAATTTGGATGAAAAAATCTCTGCCAAAAAAAAAAAAGGAGGGGAAAGGCGTCTGCCAGGACATAGGAGCTCCGCCCAACAAACAAAACCACTTAGCTCGTATGCCTTGGAAAACCCGATTTCTCCATTCACATCAATCGATGTGGATGAATAAATCAATGCCGGGATTTATTTTATTTTTTTTATATACAAAGTGTTTGCCAAAGCATATGAACCCAGCTCATATGCCTCGGCAAACGTATCTTTTTCACTACAGAGGAGAAATCTCGTTTTGGAGCGCCGCATACACCGACTTTTGTGTATTCTGACAGCAGCGCAATGCTTCTGTCAGAATGCACATCAGTGCTGCAGCTCGTTCATCGGTTGGTCCACCTAGAAGGAGTTAAAAAAAAAAAAAAATTTTTTAAAAAGATTTTTATTTTTTATTTTTTAGGACAAACCTCTCCTTCCCCATGAGACAATGTGCAAAGCGCAAATCGCCCAGAGATGTGGCGAAGTACATTATGCACTTTGTCCCAGGTGAAAGGAGAGGTTTGCAGCAGCTGTGAGTGAAAGGGCCCTAATAGCCCTGTGTGACTGTCCTGTGTAACGCAATCCCTATGCTAAGTGTACCTGTGTGTGGTACTTCCGGAAACACTCCCCTAAGCATAGGGCAGGGTGGTCAGGGCAGTCAGGACAGAAATAGCGGGTGTCACGCCTTATTCCACTCCTGCGACAGACACGACATTTTTTTAGGGGTGGCGGTCAGTTTGAGGTACCAGCAACGACACTGGGGAAATATCGCTCGTGTAGGCAGCTCACTACACTGGTGGATAGGGCCACGGAACCTCCTGGATACAGGAGGTTTTTAATGATCTCTTCCTGAAATTTGAGGAAGGATCCTGTTCTCCCAGCCTTACTGTAGAGAACAAAACTATTATATACAGCCAATTGAATCAAATATACAGACACCTTCTTATACCAGCGTCTGGTGCGTCGGGAAATTAAATAAGGAGCCAACATCATGTCATTGAAGTCCACCCCTCCCATGAGCGAATTATAGTCGTGAACACAGAGGGGCTTTTCAATGACACTGGTTGCTCGTTCAATTTGTATTGTCGTGTCTGCGTGAATGGAGGAGTGGAGGAGAGCATGTAAACATCACGCTTGTCTCTTTATGTCACCGCGAGCATTTCTTCGTTACACAAGGCAGCCCTCTCCCCCCTTGCAAGACGGGTTGTCACGAGCCGTTGGGGGAAGCCCCGTCGACTAGGTCGCGGGGTGCCACAGCAGCCAATCTGTTCTAAAAACAAATGCCTGAAGAGGGGCACACTTGTGTAACAATTGTTCACATAAAGATGGTACCCCTTGCCAAATAAGGGTGACACCAAGTCCCAGACTGTCTTCCCACTGCTCCCCAGGTAGTCAGGGCAACCGACCGGCTCCAGGGTCTGATCTTTACCCTCAGACACGAAATATGTGCATATAGCCTGTGGCCCTTTCAAAGAGCTTATACAATTTGACCCCATATCGGGCGTGCTTGCTTGGGATGTATTGTTTGAAGCCAAAACGCCCGGTAAAATGTATAAGGGACTCGTCTACGCAGATGTTTTGCTCAGGGGTATACAAATCTGCAAATTTGGTGTTGAAGTGGTCTATGAGGGGCCGAATTTTGTGGAGCTGGCCAAAAGCTGGGTGGCCTCTGGGACGAGAGGTGCTGTGTCACTAAAGTGCAGGAAACGCAGGATGGTCTCAAATCGTGTCCTGGACATGGCAGCAGAGAACATGGGCATGTGATGAATTGGGTTCGTGGACCAATATGACCGCAATTCATGCATTTTTGTTAGGCCCATGTTGAAGAGAAGGCCCAAAAAAAATTTAAATTCGGAAACTTTGACGGGTTTCCACCGGAAACACTGGGCATAAAAGCTTCCCGGGTAGGCGGCTAAAAATTCAGTGGCATACCGATTTGTTTCTGCCACGACTAAGTCCAAGAGCTCCACAGTCAAAAACCGCTCAAAAAACCCCAGTGCCGAACAGATCTGAGCTGTCTCAACTCGAACTCCAGACTGGGCGGTGAAAGTGGGAACTATTGGTGCGGCTGAAGTTGGGGGCTGCCAATCAGGGTTTGCCAGCACCTCAGGGACTCTACGGGCCTGTCTGTGCGGTGGCTGCGACGGGGTAACTAATGCACGTGCCCCTGTACCAGCTTCAACTGCCCTTCTGGTGCTCGCCACTTCACCATGTTCTACGGCAGTGCTGGTACTAGGTCCAGGATAGAAACATAGAATGTGTCGGCAGATAAGAACCATTTGGCCCATCTAGTCTGCCCAATATACTGAGTACTATGGATTGCCCCTGGCCCTATCTTATATGAAGGATGGCCTTATGCCTATCCCATGCATGCATAAACTCCTTCACTGTATTTGCAGCTACCACTTCTACAGGAAGGCTATTCCATGCATCCACTACTCTCTCAGTAAAGTAATACTTCCTGATATTGCTTTTAAACCTTTGCCCCTCTAATTTAAAACTATGTCCTCTTGTAGCAGTTTTTCTTCTTTTAAATATTCTCTCCTCTTTTACCTTGTTGATTCCCTTTATGTATTTAAAAGTTTCTATCATATCCCCTCTGTCTCGTCTTTCTTACAAGCTATACATGTTAAGGTCCTTTAATCTTTCCTGGTAAGTTTTATCCTGCACTCCATGTACTAGTTTAGTAGCTCTTCTCTGAACTCTCTCCAAAGTATCAATATCCTTCTGGAGATATGGTCTCCAGTACTGAGCACAATACTCCAAATGAGGTCTCACTAGTGCTCTGTAGAGCGGCATGAGCATCTCCCTCTTTCTACTGGTAATTCCTCTCCCTATACACCCAAGCATTCTGCTAGCATTTCCTGCTGCTCTATGACATTGTCTGCCTACCTTTAAGTCTTCTGAAATAATGACCCCTAAATCCCTTTCCTCAGATACTGAGGTTAGGACTGTATCACTGATTTTATATTCTGCTCTTGGGTTTTTACACCCCAGGTGCATTATCTTGCACTTATCAACATAGAATTTTAGTTGCCAGATTTTTGACCATTCCTCTAGTTTTCCTAAATCATTTTCCATTTGGTGTATCCCTCCAGGAACATCAACCCTGTTACAAATCTTTGTGTCATCAGCAAAAAGACACACCTTACCATCGAGGCCTTCTGCAATTTCGCTGATATAGATATTAAACAACATGGGTCCCAGAATGGATTCCTGAGGTACCCCACTGGTAACAAGACCATGGTCTGAATATACTCCATTGACTACAACCCTCTGTTGTCTGTCCCTCAGCCACTGCCTAATCCATTCAACAATATGGGAGTCCTTATTCTACATAATTAAAAAATTAATCTTTATTTCATGATGGATTAACCTTTGGATGGTAATATACACTGCTCAAAAAAATAAAGGGAACACAAAAATAACACATCCTAGATCTGAATTAATAAAATATTCTTCTGAAATACTTTGTTCTTTACATAGTTGAATGTGCTGACAACAAAATCACACAAAAATTAAAAAATGGAAATCAAATTTTTCAACCCATGGAGGTCTGGATTTGGAGTCACACTCAAAATTCAAGTGGAAAAACACACTACAGGCTGATCCAACTTTGATGTAATGTCCTTAAAACAAGTCAAAATGAGGCTCAGTAGTGTGTGTGGCCTCCACGTGCCTGTATGACCTCCCTACAACGCCTGTGCATGCTCCTGATGAGGTGGCGGACGGTCTCCTGAGAGATCTCCTCCCAGACCTGGACTAAAGCATCTGCCAACTCCTGGACAGTCTGTGATGCAACGTGACGTTGGTGGATAGAGCGAGACATGATGTCCCAGATGTGCTCAATTGGATTCAGGTCTGGGGAACGGTCAGCCAGTCCATAGCATCAATGCCTTCGTCTTGCAGGAACTGCTGACACACTCCAGCCACATGAGGTCTAGCATTATCTTGCATTAGGAGGAACCCAGGGCCAACCGCACCAGCATATGGTCTCACAAGGGGTCTGAGGATCTCATCTCGGTACCTAATGGCAGTCAGGCTACCTCTGGCGAGCACATGGAGGGCTGTGCGGCCCTCCAAAGAAATGCCACCCCACACCATTACTGACCCAATGCCAATTCGGTCATGCTGGAGGATGTTGCAGGCAGCAGAACGTTCTCCACGGCGTCTCCAGACTCTGTCACGTCTGTCACATGTGCTCAGTGTGAACCTGCTTTCATCTGTGAAGAGCACAGGGCGCCAGTGGCGAATTTGCCAATCTTGGTGTTCTCTGGCAAATGCCAAACGTCCTGCACGGTGTTGGGCTGTAAGCACAACCCCCACCTGTGGACGTCGGGCCCTCATATCACCCTCATGGAGTCTGTTTCTGACCGTTTGAGCAGACACATGCACATTTGTGGCCTGCTGGAGGTCATTTTGCAGGGCTCTGGCAGTGCTCCTCCTGTTCCTCCTTGCACAAAGGCAGAGGTAGCGGTCCCGCTGCTGGGTTGTCGCCCTCCTACGGCCTCCTCCACGTCTCCTGATGTACTGGCCTGTCTCCTGGTAGCGCCTCCATGCTCTGGACACTACGCTGACAGACACAGCAAACCTTCTTGCCACAGCTCGCATTGATGTGCCATCCTGGATAAGCTGCACTACCTGAGCCACTTGTGTGGGTTGTAGACTCCGTCTCATGCTACCACTGGAGTGAAAGCACCGCCAGCATTCAAAAGTGACCAAAACATCAGCCAGGAAGCATAGGAACTGAGAAGTGGTCTGTGGTTACCACCTGCCGAACCACTCTTTTATTGGGGGTGTCATGCTAATTGCCTATAATTTCCACCTGTTGTCTATCCCATTTGCACAACAGCATGTGAAATTGATTGTCACTCAGTGTTGCTTCCTAAGTGGACAGTTTGATTTCACAGAAGTGTGATTGACTTGGAGTTACATTGTGTTGTTTAAGTGTTCCCTTTATTTTTTTGAGCAGTGTATTTTCCTCAAAAAGCATTTTATATATTTTTTTTAAATCAGATTTAAATTTTTAAAAATTATTTTGATTTTTTTTAAAAATCAGATTTTTATCCACTTGGCTTCTAAGCCTTGTAACATCCCCCAAAAAATAAAATATCATTCCAAAATGATCCAAACATGAAGGAGACATATGGGGAATGTAAATTAATAACTATTTTTGGAGGTATTACTATGTATTATAGAAGTAGAGAAATTGAAACTTGGAAATTTGCAATTTTTTAAAAAAAAATTGTAAATTTGCAATTTTTTTTATAGATAGAAATAATTTTTTTTTACTTCATTTTACCAGTGTCATGAAGCACAATATGTGACGAAAAACAATCTCAGAATGGCCTTGATAAAACAAAGCGTTTTAAAATCATCACCACTTGGGGCTTAAACACCCTGAAAGACCAGGCCACTTTTTACACTTCTGACCTACACTACTTTCACCATTTATTGCTCGGTCATGCAACTTACCACCCAAATGAATTTTACCTCCTTTTCTTCTCACTAATAGAGCTTTCATTTGGTGGTATTTCATTGCTGCTGACATTTTTACTTTTTTTGTTATTAATCGAAATTTAACGATTTTTTTGCAACAAAATGACATTTTTCACTTTCAGTTGTAAAATTTTGCAAAAAAAAACGAGATCCATATATAAATTTTGCTCTAAATTTATTGTTCTACATGTCTTTGATAAAAAAAAAAATGTTTGGGTAAAAAAAAAAAATGGTTTGGGTAAAAGTTATAGCGTTTACAAACTATGGTACAAAAATGTGAATTTCCGCTTTTTGAAGCAGCTCTGACTTTCTGAGCACCTGTCATGTTTCCTGAGGTTCTACAATGCCCAGACAGTACAAACACCCCACAAATGACCCCATTTCGGAAAGTAGACACCCTAAGGTATTCGCTGATGGGCATAGTGAGTTCATAGAACTTTTTTTTTTTTGTCACAAGTTAGCGGAAAATGATTTTTTTATTTTTTTTTTCTTACAAAGTCTCATATTCCACTAACTTGTGACAAAAAATAAAAACTTCCATGAACTCACTATGCCCATCAGCGAATACCTTGGGATGTCTTCTTTACAAAATGGGGTCATTTGTGGGGTAGTTATACTGCCCTGGCATTCTAGGGGCCCAAATGTGTGGTAAGGAGTTTGAAATCAAATTCTGTAAAAAATGGCTAGTGAATCCGAAAGGTGCTCTTTGGAATGTGGGCCCCTTTGCCCACCTAGGCTGCAAAAAAGTGTCACACATCTGGTATCTTCGTATTCAGGAGAAGTTGGGGAATGTGTTTTGGGGTGTCATTTTACATATACCCATGCTGGGTGAGAGAAATATCTTGGCAAAAGACAACTTTGTATAAAAAAAATGGTAAAAGTTGTCTTTTGCCAAGATATTTCTCTCACCCAGCATGGGTATATGTAAAATGACACCCCAAAACACATTCCCCAACTTCTCCTGAATACGGAGATACCAGATGTGTGACACTTTTTTGCAGCCTAGGTGGGCAAAGGGGCCCATATTCCAAAGAGCACCTTTCGGATTTCACTGGTCATTTTTTTACGGAATTTGATTTCAAACTCCTTACCACACATTTGGGCCCCTAGATTGCCAGGGCAGTATAACTACCCCACAAGTGACCCCACAAGTGACCCCATTTTGGAAAGAAGACACCCCAAGGTATTCGCTGATGGGCATAGTGAGTTCATGGAAGTTTTTATTTTTTGTCACAAGTTAGTGGAATATGAGACTTTGTAAGAAAAAAAAAAAAAAAAGAAATCATCATTTTCCACTAACTTGTGACAAAAAAAAAAAAATTCTAGGAACTCGCCATGCCCCTCACGGAATACCTTGGGGTGTCTTCTTTCCAAAATGTGGTCACTTGTGGGGTAGTTATACTGTCCTGGCATTTTCCAGGGGCCCTAATGTGTGGTAAGTAGGTAAATGCCCTGTGAAATCCTAAAGGTGCTCTTTGGAATATGGGCCCCTTTGCCCACCTAGGCTGCAAAAAAGTGTCACACATGTGGTATCGCCGTATTCAGGAGAAGTTGGGGAATGTGTTTTGGGGTGTCATTTTACATATACCCATGCTGGGTGAGAGAAATATCTTGGCAAAAGACAACTTTTCCCATTTTTAGACATTTGGATACCAGACTTCTTCTCACGCTTTGGGGCCCCTAGAATGCCAGGGCAGTATAAATACCCCACATGTGACCCCATTTTGGAAAGAAGACACCCCAAGGTATTCAATGAGGGGCATGGGGAGTTCATAGAATTTTTTATTTTTTTTTGGCACAAGTTAGCGGAAATTGATATTTTTTATTTTTTTCTCACAAAGTCTCCATTTCCGCTAACTTGGGACAAATCTTTCATGGACTCAATATGCCCCTCACGGAATACCTGGGGGTGTCTTCTTTCCGAAATGGGGTCACATGTGGGGTATTTATACTGCCCTGGCATTCTAGTGGCCCTAAAGCGTCAGAAAAAGACTGGAATATAAATGTCTAAAAATTTTTACGCATTTGGATTCCGTGAGGGGTATGGTGAGTTCATGTGAGATTTAATTTTTTGACACAAGTTAGTGGAATATGAGACTTTGTAAGAAAAAAAATAAAATAATTCTGCTAACTTGGGCCAAAAAAATGTCTGAATGGAGCCTTACAGAGGGGTGATCAATGACAGGGGGGTGATCAATGACAGGGGGGGGTGATCAATGACAGGGGGGTGATCAGAGAGTCTATATGGGGTGATCACCCCCCTGTCATTGATCACCCCCCTGTAAGGCTCCATTCAGATGTCCGTATGTGTTTTGCGGCTCCGATCCATGTATCCGTGGATCCGTAAAAATCATACGGACATCTGAATGCAGCCTGACAGGGGGGTGATCAATGACGGGGGGGGGGGGGGGTGTGATCAATGACAGGGGGGTGATCAGGGAGTCTATATGGGGTGATCACCCCCCCTGGAAGGCTCCAGGGAGACGCCTGTATGTGTTTTGCGGATCCGATCCATCTATCAGTGGATCCGTAAAAATCATGCGGACATCTGAATGGAGCTTTACAGGGGGTTGATCAATGACAGGGGGGTAATCAATGACAGGGGGGTGATCAGGGAGTCTATATGGGGTGATCACCACAGTCATTGATCACGCCCCTGTAAGGCTCCATTCAGACGTCCGTATGCGTTTTGCGGATCCGATCCATCTATCAGTGGATCCGTAAAAATCATGCGGACATCTGAATGGAGCTTTACAGGGGGTTGATCAATGACAGGGGGGTAATCAATGACAGGGGGGTGATCAGGGAGTCTATATGGGGTGATCACCACAGTCATTGATCACGCCCCTGTAAGGCTCCATTCAGACGTCCGTATGCTTTTTGCGGATCCGATCCATCTATCAGTGGATCCGTAAAAATCATGCGGACATCTGAATGGAGCTTTACAGGGGGTTGATCAATGACAGGGGGGTGATCAGGGAGTCTATATGGGGTGATCACCACAGTCATTGATCACGCCCCTGTAAGGCTCCATTCAGACGTCCGTATGCGTTTTGCGGATCCGATCCATCTATCAGTGGATCCGTAAAAATCATGCGGACATCTGAATGGAGCTTTACAGGGGTGTGATCAATGACAGGGGGTAATCAATGACAGGGGGGTGATCAGGGAGTCTATATGGGGTGATCACCACAGTCATTGATCACGCCCCTGTAAGGCTCCATTCAGACGTCCGTATGCGTTTTGTGGATCCGATCCATCTATCAGTGGATCCGTAAAAATCATGCGGACATCTGAATGGAGCTTTACAGGGGGTTGATCAATGACAGGGGTGTAATCAATGACAGGGGGGTGATCAGGGAGTCTATATGGGGTGATCACCACAGTCATTGATCACGCCCCTGTAAGGCTCCATTCAGACGTCCGTATGCGTTTTGCGGATCCGATCCATCTATCAGTGGATCCGTAAAAATCATGCGGACATCTGAATGGAGCTTTACAGGGGGTTATCAATGACAGGGGGGTGATCAGGGAGTCTATATGGGGTGATCACCTCCGTCATTGATCACTCCCCTGTAAGGCTGCATTCAGACGTCCGTATGTGTTTTGCGGATCCGATCCATCTATCAGTGGATCCGTAAAATTCATACGGACCTCTGAGTGCAGCCTTACAGGGGGTTATCAATGACAGGGGGTGATCAGGGGTGAATAAGGGGTTAATAAGTGACAGGGGGGGGTGTAGTGTAGTGGTGCTTGGTGCAACATATTACTGAGCTACCTGTGTCCTCTGGTGGTCGATCCAAACAAAGGGGACCACCAGAGGACCAGGTAGCAGGTATATTAGACGCTGTTATCAAAACAGCGTCTAATATACCTGTTAGGGGTTAAAAAAAGCACATCTCCAGCCTGCCAGCGAACGATCGCCGCTGGCAGGCTGGAGATCAACTCTCTTACCTTCCGTTCCTGTGAGCGCGCGCGCCTGTGTGCGCGCGTTCACAGGAAATCTCGCGTCTCGCGAGATGACGCGTATATGCGTGATTGTGCGCAGCGCTGCCACCTCCGGAACGCGAATCTGCGTTAAGCGGTCCGGAGGTGGTTAAAGTGACACTGGTCAGATTTGAAAAAAATGGCATGGTCCTTAAGGTGAAATAAGGCTGTGTCCTAAAGGGGTTAAAGGACAATTCTTTTCTTAACTTTTTTTTTTTTCCCTACAGAGGTGCCAGCAGCACTCGGGAGCCTGAACAACCCCCTGAGACGGAACCGGAACGGATCGCCAGCCTTCCTCTCCCTCATGCATCGGCTCAGGACAATCCGGGTCCCCTCCGCTCAACAGAGGCTCTTTTTAGGTTTCAGCCAAAATTTGAGAGCCCTGGTGAGCAGGCAGAGATCCGGTAGGCCAAATCGAACTGATCTTGTAGAGGTCGTTTCCGACGCTCTGGAAGGTTTTGCCGAACATCAGAAGGAGTTTAGTGCTGACTTGATTCGCCGCTGGGAAGGGGCAGAGTCGGCGATTCAACGCAGCCCAAACTACCATTATGGTCTAAGCATAATCTGTTTGATGGACTCAATGACGACCGAGCAGTTGCATGAGTTTAAGATCGGGTCATGGCAAAGTATGCACCACTGTGTCTGTTTTTATGTCCTGTACCGGGTAACCTTGGCCACTACAGCTGCCTTGAAATTAAAACTACCCTAGTCTCACTACTGTGCGTTTATTATAACACCCTTGGTATTTTTTTTTCTAAAACAGCATTAGTGTCAATATTGGAAGAACCATGAACATGACCATCAATAATTAGCTATCTTTTGGCTCTTTATTGATCGTAGACCCTAGGATTGGCACATGAACAAACAAATGCTTGTTCATTGTTCAATCTTGTGCCCTTTCATATGAGCCCTTGTGGGAGTCACGGTCCATCAGCATCATCATGAATTCATTAACAAATTGTAATTTTACAGTTTGATTAATTATTTCCAGATGAAGCTCAGACATAACTAGTGTGATTACCACAAGAAACATACAGCTGTTAAAGAGGTATTCACATTAGACAATGGGGGGATTTCGCTTGAATATGCCCTCATCGTCTGATAGGTATGGGTTCCATTGCTGGGACCCGCACCTACAGTACAGACAAAAAGTTTGGACACACCTTCTCATTCAAAGAGTTTTCTTTATTTTCATGACTATGAAAATTGTAGATTCACACTTAAGGCATCAAAACTATTAATTAACACATGTGGAATTTGATTACTGCTTTGCACACTCTTGGCATTCTCTTGATGAGCTTCAAGAGTTAGACCCCTGAAATGGTTTTCACTGCACAGGTGTGCCCTGTCAGGTTTAATAAGTGGGATTTCTTGCCTTATAAATGGGGTTGGGACCATCAGTTGCGTTGAGGAGAAGTCAGGTGGATACACAGCTGATAGTCCTACTGAATAGACTGTTAGAATTTGTATTATGGCAAGAAAAAAGAAGCTAAGTAAAGAATAACGAGTGGCCATCATTACTTTAAGAAATGAAGGTCGGTCAGTCAGTCAGCCGAAAAATTGGGAAAACTTTGAAAGTAAGGGCTATTTGACCATGAAGGAGAGTGATGGGGTGCTGCGCCAGATGACCTGGCCTCCACAGTCACCGGACCTGAACCCAATCGAGATGGTTTGGGGTGAGCTGGACCGCAGAATGAAGGCAAAAGGGCCAACAAGTGCTAAGCATCTCTGGGAACTCCTTCAAGACTGTTGGAAGACCATTTCAGGGGACTACCTCTTGAAGCTCATCAAGAGAATGCCAAGAGTGTGCAAAGCAGTAACCAAAGCAAAAAATGGCTACTTTGAAGAACCTAGAATATGACATATTTTCAGTTGTTTCACACTCGTTTGTTATGTATATAATTCCACATGTGTTAATTCATAGTTTTGATGCCTTCATAGTCATGAAAATAAAGAAAACTCTTTGAATGAGAAGGTGTGTCCAAACTTTTGGTCTGTACTGTATATCGTGAACAGAGCGGGGAGCACTATTGCTGGAGGACCACAGATTTCCCGGGGTCCGTCCACCACCAAGCGCTAATCCCCGCCTCTCCCATAGAAATGAATGGAGGGCGGCTGTGCATGCGCAGTGCGCCCTGATCCACTTTCTTGGCTCCGTTCTTAATATAGGTGAGGCTACCAGCGGTGAGACCCACAGCTATAAGACAATGTGGGCATATCCTAGCGGTATGCCCCCATTGTCTGAGATGAGAAAACCCCTTTAAGGCCTCTTGAACCAGGGCTGTGGAGTCGGTAGATAAATGCTCCGACTCAGACTCCTCAGTTTTTGGTACTTCCGACTCCTCTGTATTTAATATGCGAATGTATTTTACACATTCCTTGAAGGAAAGAAAGGCAACATACATGTCATTACCACAGAACTACTGGCTAGGAAACTGCTGCCTTCTCCTTTGTGTGCTGATCTTCTGCTGAAGATAGGGCAGTGGGAGGATCCAGGAAGGGGCAGGGGAAGGGGCATTTATTTTAAAACATGATTTCCCTAGTAGAATCCCATTGTCATGTTTAAAGTTTAAGCTAACAATCTGAGTTTACAAGTTTTTATAGCCTTAGCTGAATGACAGCAGTTTTTCAAATGGTTTACAGCTTTAGTCTTGAACTATTGACTATCCATTCCCTTCACTTATACAAGTGTCTAATCCTGCAAAAAACATATTTACTTAATCAGTTATCAGTGAAAGGTTAGGTTAACCATGGGCGTTGCGTTCCCTGTAACAGCGGAACACAACAAAATGGAAAGTATAAGTATTGCCGCTCCTTAACTGTGCGTTGCGTGCCATATAGTGAAGCATATGAAAAACATGCTTCTTCACGGTCCCTTAACGTGTTCGTTTTGCGTTAACGTGACGCACTGCATGCATTGGCATTTATTTTTACAGTAGAGAATTAATTATAACTTTTTGTGAATTGGGACATTTAAAGTTGCTTTATTTATTTTTTTATTTAAATTTAAATTTAGTAGGAGTCGGAGCCAGTTCATTTTTTGCCGACTGACTCCAGGTACCCAAAATTGCCTCTGACTCAGACTCCTAGACTCCAACTCCACAGCCCCGTCTTGAACACAACTGTATGCCCTCAGAGACATACAGTCCGTGAGCGGGCCATATGTCCCGTAGTGGCATTGATCGTGCGCATGAGAGTACACAGCATCATAGTGTACAATGATTCTGTGCAAGTCGAGCTGCCCGTGGGGCTATTGTCTAGCACTAATAGATCATATGAGTGCAGGACAATAGCCCAGTGTGCGGCACAACATGGTCAGCATCATGATGCTCTGTACTCCCGTACGCACGATCAATGACGATCAGGGACATACGGCCCGCTAACTAACACTATACATCTTTTAGTGCATGTAATCGTGTACATGAGTCCGAAAGGTGTGGTCCGCGATCAAAGCTAAAACCGGACGACTTTGAATTTCAACAAGACGGCCCCGGAGAAATTAGGAGCATGACAACCCTGGGGATCTGAATACATGAAGAGGGGGGACCCTTTGAGACGCTACTCATTCCAAAACGGATCCGCTAAACTGATGCAAAAACGGAAACGAACGTGACAAACTGATCCGCATTACAGTTTGAATGGCTTCCATTTGTCTCCGTTTAGTCATTTTATTGACGGATCCGTTTCAAATGGATCCGTGAAACGCCAGTGTGAAAGTAGCCTAAGAGGAGCTACCCCCAAAAGATGTTAGACAAAGCCCTTGATAGGGCGAGGAAGTTCTCCCAGAGTGACCTTCTTACTAGTAGAAATAGGGCTTCAGATGGAAATAAGTTCAGTAATGAAGGACAGATTAAAAAAAAAAAAAAAAAGAGGTTTGTGTTTTCCTTTAAATTCAGCCCGATGGCCAAGGCTATACGGAAGACTATATATAGACATTGGGAGATTCTCAGAAGGAATAGTGCACTTACAGAATATGCAGATAGACTATTGATCACCTTTAGGCCGAATGCACATGGCCATGTTTCACGTCCGTGAGCGGTCTGTGGTAACACGGCCTGGATTCCTGCTGAGAGCAGGAGCGCACAGCGTCATTGGTTGCTATGACGCCGTGCGCTTCATGCCGCCGCTGCACTACAGTAATACACTCGGCTGTGTGCACTCAGCGTTAGAAAGAGTCAAACCATTAGGGACAGGTTGGTGAGAAGCTGTTTTATCCAGGACACAAGCCGCAGTTGGCTACAACCCATGTCCTCAGCTCTATAAACAAAATACCAGTGACAGGTTCCCTTTAAAGACACATGACGTACCGATACGTCATGTGGCGGTGATCGGAACAGGGTGCCTGCTCAAATCATTGAACAACGTAATAAAAAAAAAAGTGAAAAAAAAGCCATTTTTTGTCACCTTTCATCACAAAAAGTGTAATAGCAAGTGATCAAAAAGTCATATGCACCCCAAAATAGTGCCAATCAAACCATCATCTCACCCTGAAAAAATTATACCCTACCCAAGATAATCCAAAAACTGAAAAAACTATGGCTGTCAGACTATGGAAACACTAAAACATGATTTTGTTTGTTTAAAAAATGAAATCATTGTTTAAAACTTAGGGTACTTTCACACTTGCGTTTTTCTTTTCCGGCGCTGAGTTCCGTCCTAGGGGCTCAAATTCGGAAAAGAACTGATCAGTTTTATCCCCATGCATTCTGAATGGAGAGTCCATCCTTCAGGATGCATCAGGATTGCTCCACTTAAGTCTTTTCGACGTTTCCGTCCAAATGAAAAACCGTAGCATGCTCAATTTTCTAATCAGTCTCAAAAGCCGTAGCATTTGCCGTAACGCCGGATCTGACCTTAATTCCCATTGAATTGTATTAAGGACGGATCCGACTTAAAATGTTCCGGCGAACAACGCAACGACTGATCCGGATATCCTCTCTGCGCCTGCGCCGGTTAGAGGAGGAGCAAGTTTTGCGCCATCCTATCTGGTTCCTGCCTGCGAGGGAGTCGAGAGCAAGCCAGAGAAGGTGAGTATATGTTTTTTTTTTCTTAATTTTTGATAGAAAAAAAGTCATATAAACAGCTCCTATGTAATTATATATAGGAGCTATAAGTACATAGTAGCTGTTAGTACACAGTGCATGTTAGGAGTAGTAGTCCTGTCTGCTGCTACTCCTAGCATCCACTATGTACTTATATTAACTGCAAACCCCTATGTACTGTATCATAGGGGTTGCAGGTAATATAACTACACAGTGCATGTTAGGAGTAGTAGTCCTGTCTACTGCTACTCATAGCATCCACTATGTATTTATATTAACTGCAAACCCCTATGTACTGTAGCATAGGGGTTGCAGGTAATATAACTACACAGTGCATGTTAGGAGTAGTATGATTTCGTTCGACCACCTGTCAAAATGTAAATTTTTTTTTAGACCAACAAAAATATTTGCAGCCAGCTAGCCAGTCATAAAGAAACCCAGCCAGGCAGCAAATTCTTAAAATTAAAATGCCAAGTATTTTTTTTGTCGGTCTGTTCTTTTATTTAAAGTTCAAATATTCAATTAGTTTTTTTTTTTATAGGCATATCTTCGTCTTCAAATGAGGCGGGGAGCTCTCCTCCTCGATCACGGCGCCACCAGGATGTGGTAAGTAAAGTTCCTTAGCATTCCAAACTGTATATTGTGTTATTATTCTAAAATATATATTTTTTTGTTTAAATCAGTCAGACTTTATTGAGGAGAGTTGTCCCGGTCAACCCAGACCCAGAGGAACAGGGGAGGAGGAAGTTGGGGGTGGAGGAGAATAAGTTTTATGCATTGTTTTTTTTATTTTTAAAGTATATATATATATATATATATATATATATATATATATATATATATATATATATAGTTTCCAAAGATGAGGCAGCACTCCAATTAAAGTAAAAAGTGGATCCTTTATTCCCCTCTGTGCAACGTTTCAACCGTCTCAATGCGGTCTTTCTCAAGCATATCACATGGTGTCATACAAGGGTATATATACCCACAATACATTGCAAACAATAAAAGTGACAATTATTCAATATTAGATAAAATAACATGAATAGTACAGTATATAGTACATAAAAACTCCCGTAATTTGTATGACCAGGTGATCTACATAGCATAGTGTTCATCATAGTTCAATACAGTGTGCAAACACATTAATCATTGTGGTAACATAATAGTGAGTTAATTGACCGATATCCGATTCATCAATAAAGTGTCATATCACCTGTGTACATAAAGAAAGTTCATTAAGATTAAAAACAACTCACACCGGGGCGTATGGACAGGAGCGCCAAGAATCCGCGTCCTCACCTCCAGACCAAGCATGCCCAGAGTCCCCGCCACGTCACAGGAAAAACGCCCCAAGGAGAGGAGCCAAGCGTCATCACCATGGAGATGTGGAACCACATGACCAGAGCGATAGACCCGTGACCCATCAGGAGGACGCGCCGGGTAGAACCACGCCCACAAAGCCGGACATGCGTCGCCAGGCAACAATGAAACATTGCCGACACGGCACCAGCAGCCCAGCAATGTGTGTCGAGGTCCGCCCCCAATCACATGACAGATACGGGCACAGGGATCGGCAGGAGAAGAGGGAAAAATTATTATATAAACGAGGGGAGAGAAACATAACTGGCACCGCAACATAGAAATAAGTGGGTAAAAGGAAACCAAACCAAACCGGCTGACAAGGGTGGTGCGGTTGTTGTCATGGACACCCCCAAATACATTCAGGAGATTAAGAGACAATTGGGTGATTCGAGTGTATATAGGGTATTGACTGGGGATCCAATGTTTGATATAGTTAGACGCATCAAGAGTGTCCTTGATACAGCAATGGGTCAGGACATTATTGATGGTGAGCTCTATTCTTTTTTAATTGTATCACAGCCACGTACACCAGTCATATATGTTCTTCCCAAAATTCACAAATCACTGATGGACCCGCCAGGTCGCCCCATTGTTGCGGGCACCGGATCCATCTTCTCCAACATCTCTATTTTTCTAGATCGAGTACTTCGACACTATGCGATAAGCGCCAGGTCCTACATCAGGGACACTGGCGACTTTTTGGATAAGATCTCTGACATTGTGCTGCCAGATGGTTGTCTCCTGGCATCCTTTGATGTCACGAGCCTGTACACCTCCATTGACCATGACAGGGGGGTGGCTGCGGTCCGGAGACAGCTATCTAGCAGCAACTATTCTCTATCCTGTCAGAATTTAATTATCCAGCTTTTGGATTTGGTTCTGAGAAACAATTATTTTTTGTTTATGGATAGCTTCTATCTCCAGTTACGAGGCACCCACTTATGCCAATGTCTTCATGGCGGCCCTAGAGGAGGACCTTATCTATGTGTCCCACCACTTCAGCCATATGCTGGGGTGGTGGCGATACATAGATGACGTCTTCCTCATCTGGTATGGTGACTCTCTCTTGAGAGCTTTCATGATTTCTTGAACCATATGGACCCAGACATCAGTTTTACCCTTGTGCACTCAACCTCATATGTCCAATTTCTTGACATGACAGTTACCATAGTGGGCGACCATTTATCTACTGACATTTTCACTAAGCCCACTGATTGTAATACATTGCTGCATTATGGCAGCTGTCACCCAAGGTCTATCATCAATTCTGTACCCTACAGTCAACTACTCAGGGTTAAGAGGGTGGTGCAGGATCCTGATCTACTCCCGACTCGTTTCTCTCAGATGATGCACAAGTTTAGGGAACGTGGTTACCCTGCTCGGGTGATCAATAAACACCTTATCAAGGTGAAAATACACAACAGATATCTCTAGATGTTACACATAACAAAGTTGAAAGGATACCTTTTATATCAACGTATTCAGAACAAAGTGTCCAGATTGCTCATATTGTCCGTAAACATTGGGCAATACTTAAGAGCAATTTTTCTAATGTCATGGCTTTGACAGTGCCACCTTTGCTTTCCTATAGGCGTTCTGCCAATTTTCGGGATAAGTTGGTCCGAGCGGACATTCCTGTCAAGACTTTGGTACAGTCTCATATTGGCTCTCACAGGATGGGTTGCTATCCCTGCTTTGGTTGCGGTAATTGCGCTTATATGACCAAGGGGGAGAGGTTTACCCATCCAATTACGGGGACCCAGTATGGGATTGGGCATTTCTTGACATGCAACAGTTCCTTTGTGATCTACGTGCTCTCCTGTCCTTGTGGTCTCCTTTATGTTGGGGAGACCACTTGTGACATGAAGGCACGTTTGAACAATCACCGTTTTTCCATCAGACAAAAAAGAAGATATGCCAGTTCCTAAACATTTTGTTAAGGCCAACCTCAAGGAGAAGGATTTAAAATTCATGTTAGTGGACCACATCACTCTGTCTAGAAGGGGAGGAGACAGGACATTGGCTCTCAAACAACGTGAGCTGAGATGGAAACATCGTCTCAACACACTGAGACCTCATGGTCTCAATGTTGATTTTAAGTGGAGTGTAATATAGGATGGGGCTTTTTGCTATTCCCTCTTGTCCCTCTACATGTTATGCCCTGGTGTATGTGAATTCTATATTGGTGTCACCTATTATATAACCAATTTGTTACATATAGATGTACAGTTCTCTGTCTTATTGCTTATATACTATTTCTTCTCTTTCTCTAGATTATTGGTGCTCCGCTGGTGGTTTTTTGTGGACCGTATGCGCCCTCTTCTGCGTCTTTATGTTGGGATTATGGTGATGGGAGAGATCCTTGGACGCATCTATATTGGTTATGCTACGCAATGTGTGGGTCTATTATAATCATATTGTTTATTTGGAGTGGTGGTTTTCTTCTCCTTTATTTATTCATGGACTGAAGGGTCGGTTGTTGGGTTTGGGACCTGTGGCATGGACGTGTCTCTGATCCCATACCCTCAATGGACCGGGGTTTTTGCCGTGAGAACGGCGTGACCCTTTGGCCCCAGTCCTGTTGTCCTAGTATAAGAGTATGGCACAGGTTATGAAGGTTATTCTTCCCAGTGCTGATATACTCTATTAAGCCACGTTCACTCCGTTTTCTGTAACACTTATATAGTGATCTGATGGTGACCTTTATTGGTTTCCTTTTACCCACTTAATTCTATGTTGCGGTGCCAGTTATATTTCTCTCCCCTCGTCTATATAATAATTTTTCCCTCTTCTCCTGCCGATCCCTGTGCCCCGGTGCCCGTATCTGTCATGTGATTAGGGGCGGACCTCGACACACATTGCCGTGTCGGCAATGTTTCATTGTTGCCTGGCGACGCATGTCCGGCTTAGTGGGCGTGGTTCTACCCGGCGCGTCCTCCTGATGGGTCACGGGTCTATCGCTCTGGTCATGTGGTTCCACATCTCCATGGTGATGACGCTTGGCTCCTCTCCTTGGGGCGTTTTTCCTGTGACGTGGCGGGGACTCTGGGCATGCGTGGTCTGGCGGTGAGACGCGGATTCTTGGCGCTCCTGTCCATACGCCCCGGTGTGAGTTGTTTTTAATCTTAATGAACTTTCTTTATGTACACAGGTGATATGACACTTTATTGATGAATCGGATATCGGTCAATTAACTCACTATTATGTTACCACAATGATTAATGTGTTTGCACACTGTATTGAACTATGATGAACACTATGCTATGTAGATCACCTGGTCATACAAATTACGGGAGTTTTTATGTACTATATAATGTACTATTCATGTTATTTTATCTAATATTGAATAATTGTCACTTTTATTGTTTGCAATATATTGTGGGTATATATACCCTTGTATGACACCATGTGATATGCTTGAGAAAGACCGCATTGAGACGGTTGAAACGTTGCACAGAGGGGAATAAAGGATCCACTTTTTACTTCAATTGGAGTGCTGCCTCATCTTTGGAAACTATACTTGTTTATAGCCGTCTAAGCCTGCGGCTGTGAGGACTTGCACCCGCAATTTTTTGGTCTTGTGCTGCTGTGTTTCTTTTTTGGTTTCTCTCTATATATATATATATATATATATATATATATATATATATATATATATATATCCATAGAAAAGATCAGGCAGCACTCCTTCACAGTTATGCGGTGCCCGCGGTGGTCCCTCGATACAGGACGGATAAACAAATAAAGAAAGTCCGCAGCACTCCTTGAAGTAAAAAAATGTGCACACACGTCAGAAAATTGACAACGTTTCAGTTCTCTCACAGAACCTTTCTCAAGTCAGGTGAACATAAAGTGCATACGTGCATGTTTAAATACATTTTCACATTGTGACCAATTAATTCATTAACTAATACAACAACAGTGCACTCCCCTCATAGGATGAGCTACATTCCACATAATTGGTTCCACATGTTACCATAGGTGCCAATAAATCTATGTATGTTTACTGATACATTCAATAGTGAATATTCATTATCATGACAAGTGTATAAAAGTGCATATAATAAAGTGCAAAGTGCGCTAAAACAGCTTAACTAAACTATTCTGATACCTTGCTGAGGGTTTTCTACACGGAGATATATCAGGAGAAGACGTCTTAACTTGTATGGAAGCACGCTGATCTTCCACGTCTTTTCCTCCTCAATGCGCATGTGTCAATCCTTCCCCTTTTGTGACGCAGTACATATCCATCATGCGTCACAAATAGGCGGAGACCCAGCGTAGTGAAGCGCGATCGTCCGTGTCAGCACCCAACACGCACGTCATTCATGCGCCAGCGTGCTACACCAAACGTCCGCGCCACATCACCAGTCTACTCAGCCATTTTACATTCGGGCACTCATTAGGGCAATATCTTGCATCTCTATTTCTCCCTATAATCCCCGTTACAAAACCCCGTCAACCAGCTCAGGTAAAAATCTAGGTTACGATTCAGACAATACATATATGTAAACACATCACATTTTAACGTGGACACATCCCTGTAGCTTTCATTGGGTCCACCTCATACAGAATACGAAAATACATCGGACTACAGTCCTCACGGACGGATATTAGCTGACCATTCCTCCTGTCACCCTAAATTAGACATTTAACCCTTTAGGTTTCAGAGTATCCAACCGAAAAATCCATCTAAGCTCAGTTTTTTTCAAAATATTCAGTCGATCCCCACCTCTGTCTAATGGTTTAACATGATCTAAGATCATGAATCTCAGGTCATTTTCTTTATGATTTCTTTCCACAAAATGTTTTGACACAGGCAAATCCCTTCTTTTATTCCTAATCGATTGTCTATGGTTATTTAACCTGGTTTTCATGTCACAGGTGGTTTCACCCACAGAGTTTTTTGCAGGGGCACCACAATACATATATCACCCATGACGAGTCACAAGTGAGATAATGCCTTATGTTAAAGATCTCGCCCGTGTCTGGATGTGCGAACACCGATCCTTTGTCCATCAGTTTACAGTTCACACATCCCAGACACGGGAAAGAGCCCGTGCGCCTTGTCTTAAGAAACGTTTGTCTAAGTTGACCCTTTTCAGGCAGTCTAGAATGCACAACCTTATCCCTGATATTTGCTGCTCTTTTATAAGCCATCATGGGCGGATTTTTGAAAGCTGCAATATTGAGGTGACCACTGCTAAGCAGCCCCCAATGTCGCCTCACTATCCTTTCAATGTTTGGGCTCAACTCACTATATGATGACACAAAAGGTAATCTATCACTAGCCTGTCTAAATTTTGAGGTCAACAACTCCTCTCTAGGAATTTCTCTTGCTTTATCGGCATATTTTTTCACTAACCTTCTAGGGTAACCCCTATTTATGAAGGATTGTTCCATGTTGCTCAATGCCACTTTCATATTCTCATCCTTATCAACTATTCTCCTTACTCTGAGCATTTGACTGAACGGTAACGAGTCTACCATCCTTCTTGGGTGTCCACTTGTAAAATGCAACAATGTGTTCTTATCAGTAGGTTTGATGTTCAAATCCATATGTATCTGGTCCTCCTCAATATACACGAGTGTCCAAATACTGCACCCGGTCAACCGATGCCGTTAACCTAAATTGGATCTATCCATCAAGAGAGTTCAAAAATACGTGAAAGTCCATCAGCTGCTCCATGGTGCCAGCCCAAATGAGGAAAATATTGTCTATGTACCTCCACCACGTCAAAACCTGGTTGAAGTGGGGAGATACATAGACAAGACGCTCCTCAAATGACCGCACAAATATATTTGCATAAGTGGGCGCGGCATTGGAACCCATTGCCGCGCCCATCGCCTGCAGGTAGAACTGTCCCTGGAACACAAAATAATTGTTCCTCAAGGACAGCTCCATCAAAGTTAATACAAACTGATGTACTGGAGCAGAGTAATCTGATTGTTGCAGCATCTCTGCTACAGCCGACAAGCCCTTTACATGGTTAATAGAGGTAAACAATGACACAATGTCAAAAGATGCCAGGATCGCCCCCTTTGGGACCCGCATCCCTTTAATCTTGGTGATGAAATCTCCGGTGTCCCTAACATATGATTTAGCACTCATAGCATACTCCCTCAAAATTTTATCCAAAAAGACATTGATATTCGAAAAAATCAAATTCCTGCCTGAAATTATTGGCCGTCCAGGAGGGTCAATCAGCCTTTTGTGCATTTTAGGTAATACATATATAGTGGGACTAGCCAGAGACCTCACCACCAAGAATTCCTTAAACTGCTTATCAATGATACCATCCTGTACCGCTATATTCAATACTGCATCTATTTTCCTAGCTATGTCGAATCTGGGGTCCCTAACCAATGGTTCATAGACTCCAGGTTCTCCCAATTGCCTTTGTATCTCTTTTATATATCGAGAAGTGTCCATAACCACGATCCCACCACCCTTGTCCGCAGGCTTGATGGTGAGATCGGGGTTCCTGGACAAACTCTCTAAAGCGGACATTTCCTGTACCGTGATATTTGGTTTTACAAATGCGTCAGTTTTGGTTCTTTCTCTTAACAGGGCTACATCCCGTTTAACTGCCTCTGAAAAACACTCTAGAGCATGTGAACTTACAAAACACTCTAGAGCATGTGAACTTACAACAGGAAAAAAATCACTTTTTAAATGCAAACCAAATTGTTTCAACGTCAGCCTCCCATCAGGAGCGTTGACCTCATTAATGTTAGTGGCACCAGAGGAACCAGAGTCGAACCACACCCTCAGATTAAGATTCCTGAAGAGGCGGTTCAAGTCCAGTTCCAACTGGAACCAATCAGGCTTCAATATAAATATATATATATATATATATTTATTTTATTTATTTTTTGAGCCATCTCGTCCTGGTGCCAGTCAGAGAGGTCATCTACGATCTGACAGAGGACGCCGTGGAGCACGCAGCGGTCGTGGTCGTGTGAGTATTGTAAAGTTATGGTTTTTATTAAAAACTAATTTATCAAATATTAAAGTTCATTTTTTTTCTATATTTTTTTTTTCTTTTAGGGTTCCCAAATCTCCACCAGAAGGCATGAGGAGGACGTTGAACGATTTTATATCGACAATGACCTCCTCATCCATATAGTGGAGGAGCGTACACCGTTGTGGGACCACACCGACCGCCGCCATGAAGACCATCATCGAACACGGCTCCTCTGGAACGAGATATGTGCGGCCATTCTGCCCAACTGGGATGACATCAGAGAAAGGCAACAGGGCCAATGCCGTAAGTATAAAGTATTTAATTTGTAGAGAGCAGACATGTAATAAAAAAAAATGTTATCAAAAGTGGTTTACAGTCTATTTTTTTTTATCACCGCCACTTAAATTTAAAAAAAAAAATATTTTTTTCTTCTTGTGGCTGTTTCAATTAAATTGTAAACCAACTTTGATTAAACCACTGATTTTTATAATATACATCCTTTTTTATTTATTTCTTTATAGGGGATACGATCATGGTTCGGTGGCACTCAATCAGGGACCGCTACAAGAAGGCCTTTAATGAGGAACTTCGGCGCCCGAGTGGGTCGGGAGGAACCTCGAGGCGTGAATACTGCTATTCTGCCGCCTTGGGGTTCCTACGAAGAACCCTAGAGATGCGAAGGTAAGATATATGCTTTGTATAAAAAATGTCTTTTCCAACTAGGTGTATGGCCCAGGCAGACTGTCATTTGGCACTTTGTCTTGGACATCCACATTGTATTTAGTGGAGTAGAGAGGAGCGATGTGTGCTTCCGATTTTTCATTTATTTAATGCATGGCCTCTATCTATGTACAGTATGTTTCTCTATTTTTTGGAATGTAACCTCCCATGTAGCTTTTGAAGTCTCTTTGCTCACCTCCATTCCACAGTTTCTCCCATCCCAAAAAAATGCTAATTATAATTTTTTTCTTTGCTTCACAGAACAGCAAGCAGCACTCTGGAGCCCGAAGTTCCACAGGAGGCGGTCCCTGAAGAGCAAGCCACCGCGGGTCCCTCTCGTCCTGCTCCTACTGCTGGTCAGGAACACCCGGTTTCCCAACCTGTTCCCCTACCTGTTCCCCCTCTGGCGATGCAACAATGTCAACGATGGCTCCACTTTTTGAGGCCCTCATGCGTCGCCAGGTCAGGTAGGAGCCGCCAGGCTGACTACGAAGACCTCACAAGGCTCATGTATGAGTCCTTGGTGGGGATCACAAATAGGGTTGCATCTGTGGAGGATCATTTGCGTCGTCTTCGGGAGGGGGCGGTGTTGACGACACAAATGAGTCCGATGCATCACTATATTGTATCGTTGTTACCTGCGCTGGAACGATTATCACCCGACCAGCAGTATGAGGCCAGAGTTTTGTGGCAACTGGCACACCGCCCCACAACCATTCCCCCACCCCACCCCAGCCCTATCCCCCATCCTACACCTATCACCCCATCCCCCACCTATCCATCTTTACAGCCTCCACAGGCTCAGCATTCCCACCCTCCCTCTCCCCCTCCACACAACCCACCCCAAACCCCTGAGCTCTTTTCTCAACACTTTTCTTCTCCTCCTCCTTACTATGCTCCTACCTCTTTCACCACTCCCTCTACTGTTGCTCGGGAAACTCCTTCTCCTGCCCAATCCACTCTTAATACTCCCTTTGTTGTCCACAGTGGCAGAAGAACAGGACAGAGTAGACCCAAACCAATCACTTCCCTCCACCCCCCACCATACCTTCCTTAATTTGTATATATTTCTTTAACCTCTTGCCTCAACTGTAACGCCGAAAGGCGTCATCGCGGCGGCTCCCTCAGGCTACGCTAACGCCGATTGGAGTCATCTCGCGTGAGCCGAGATTTCCTGTGAACGCGCGCACGCAGGCGCGCGCGCTCACAGGAACGGAAGGTAAGAGAGTGGATCTCCAGCCTGCCAGCGGCGATCGTTCGCTGGCAGGCTGGAGATGTGATTTTTTTTAACCCCTAACAGGTATATTAGACGCTGTTTTAATAACAGCGTCTAATATACCTGCTACCTGGTCCTCTGGTGGTCCCTTTTGTTTAGATCGACCATCAGAGGACACAGGTAGCTCAGTAAAGTAGCACCAAACACCACTACACTACACCCCCCCCCCCCGTCACTTATTAACCCCTTATTAGCCCCTGATCACCCCCTGTCATTGATTACCCCCCTGTCATTGAACACCCCCCTGTAAAGCTCCATTCAGATGTCCGCATGATTTTTACGGATCCACTGATAGATGGATCGGATCCGCAAAACGCATACGGACGTCTGAATGGAGCCTTACAGGGGCGTGATCAATGACTGTGGTGATCACCCCATATAGACTCCCTGATCACCCCCCTGTCATTGATTACACCCCTGTCATTGATCACCCCCCTGTAAAGCTCCATTCAGACGTACGCATGATTTTTACGGATCCACTGATAGATGGATCGGATCCGCAAAACGCATACGGACGTCTGAATGGAGCCTTACAGGGGCGTGATCAATGACTGTGGTGATCACCCCATATAGACTCCCTGATCACCCCCCTGTCATTGATCACACCCCTGTAAAGCTCCATTCAGACGTCCGCATGATCTTTACGGATCCACTGATAGATGGATCGGATCCGCAAAACACATACGGACGTCTGACTGGAGCCTTACAGGGGCGTGATCAATGACTGTGGTGATCACCCCATATAGACTCCCTGATCACCCCCCTGTCATTGATTACCCCCCTGTCATTGATCACACCCCTGTAAAGCTCCATTCAGACGTCCGCATGATTTTTACGGATCCACTGATAGATGGATCGGATCCGCAAAACACATACGGACGTCTGAATGGAGCCTTACAGGGGCGTGATCAATGACTGTGGTGATCACCCCATATAGACTCCCTGATCACCCCCCTGTCATTGATCACCCCCCTGTCATTGATCACCCCCCCCCCCTGTCAGGCTGCATTCAGATGTCCGTATGATTTTTACGAATCCACGGATACATGGATCGGATCCGCAAAACACATACGGACATCTGAATGGAGCCTTATAGGGGGGTGATCAATGACAGGGGGGTGATCACCCCATATAGACTCCCTGATCACCCCCCTGTCATTGATCACCCCCCTGTCATTGATCACCCCTCTGTAAGGCTCCATTCAGACATTTTTTTGGCCCAAGTTAGCGGAAATTATTATTTTTTTCTTACAAAGTCTCATATTCCACTAACTTGTGTCAAAAAATTAAATCTCACATGAACTCACCATACCCCTCACGGAATCCAAATGCGTAAAAATTTTTAGACATTTATATTTCAGACTTCTTCTCACGCTTTAGGGCCCCTAGAATGTCAGGGCAGTATAAATACCCCACATGTGACCCCATTTCGGAAAGAAGACACCCCCAGGTATTCCGTGAGGGGCATATTGAGTCCATGAAAGATTGAAATTTTTGTCCCAAGTTAGCGGAAAGGGAGACTTTGTGAGAAAAAAATAAATAAAATCAATTTCCGCTAACTTGTGCCCAAAAAAAATATTTCTATGAACTCGCCATGCCCCTCATTGAAAATGCCAGGGCAGTATAACTACCCCACAAGTGACCCCATTTTGGAAAGAAGACACCCCAAGGTATTCCATGAGGGGCATGGCGAGTTCCTAGAATTTTATATTTTTTGTCACAAGTTAGCCGAAAATGATGATTTTTTATTTATTTATTTTTCCTTACAAAGTCTCATATTCCACTAACTTGTGACAAAAAATAAAAACTTCCATGAACTCACTATGCCCATCACGAAATACCTGGGGGTGTCTTCTTTCCAAAATGGGGTCACTTGTGGGGTAGTTATACTGCCCTGGCATTCTAGGGGCCCAAATGTGTGGGTAAGGAGTTTGAAATCAAAATGTGTAAAAAATGACCGGTGAAATCCGAAAGGTGCTCTTTGGAATATGGGCCCCTTTGCCCACCTAGGCTGCAAAAAAGTGTCACACATGTGGTATCTCCGTACTCAGGAGAAGTTGGGGAATGTGTTTTGGGGTGTCATTTTACATATACCCATGCTGGGTGAGAGAAATATCTTGGCAAAAGACAACTTTTCCCATTTTTTTATACAAAGTTGGCATTTGACCAAGATATTTATCTCACCCAGCATGGGTATATGTAAAATGACACCCCAAAACACATTCCCCAACTTCTCCTGAGTACGGCGATACCACATGTGTGACACTTTTTTGCAGCCTAGGTGGGCAAAGGGGCCCACATTCCAAAGAGCACCTTTCGGATTTCACCGGTCATTTTTTACACATTTTGATTTCAAACTACTTACCACACATTTGGGCCCCTAGAATGCCAGGGCAGTATAACTACCCCACAAGTGACCCCATTTTGGAAAGAAGACATCCCAAGGTATTCGCTGATGGGCATAGTGAGTTCATAGAAGTTTTTATTTTTTGTCACAAGTTAGTGGAATATGAGACTTTGTAAGAAAAAAATAAATAAAAATAATCATCATTTTCCACTAACTTGTGACAAAAAATAAAAAGTTCTATGAACTAACTATGCCCATCAGCGAATACCTTAGGTTGTCTACTTTCCGAAATGGGGTCATTTGTGGGGTGTTTGTACTGTCTGGGCATTGTAGAACCTCAGGAAACATGACAGGTGCTCAGAAAGTCAGAGCTGCTTCAAAAAGCGGAAATTCACATTTTTGTACCATAGTTTGTAAACGCTATAACTTTTACCCAAACCATTTTTTTTTTTACCCAAACATTTTTTTTTTTATCAAAGACATGTAGAACAATAAATTTAGAGCAAAATTTATATATGGATCTCGTTTTTTTTGCAAAATTTTACAACTGAAAGTAAAAATGTCAGCAGCAATGAAATACCACCAAATGAAAGCTCTATTAGTGAGAAGAAAAGGAGGTAAAATTCATTTGGGTGGTAAGTTGCATGACCGAGCAATAAACCGCTAAAGTTGTGAAGTGCCGATTTGTAAAAAAGGGCCTGGTCACTAGGGGGGTATAAACCTGTGGTCCTTAAGTGGTTAAATAATTTTATTGTTATTTATAATAAATGTTATTTGTTATTAAAATCCAATGACTGTTTATTTTATTTTTTAAAAGATAGATATTTTTTTTATTTAATAAAATCTAAATCTCCTAGCACTGGCGGAGCAACACAAGTAATTGTCGCTCCTCCAGCGTTGGGAGATTGTGGAAAAGCTAGGTGTATAATAGGCCAGACATAATCTCCCAGCACTGGCGGAGCGACAACTATTCGCTCCTCTAGCGTGGGCAGATTTAACCTCAGTCTCCATAACAGGCCTGATTAAATCTACCGGCGCCAGTGGAGCAACACAAGTATGTGTCGCTCCTCTAGCATGTGTAGATTGAAAATGAGTCTCTATAAACATGCCTCCCATAAGATACAATCGCCAGTGGAGCGACGCAAGAATGTGTTTCTCCTCTATTTTGGGCAAATCAATATATAAAAAAAAAAAAAAATCTCAAATACGTTAAAAAACAATATTTATTGAACCAAAAATGCAATTGAAAACAAATACAACACACTGTAACTACCAACAAACGGGCAAACAAACAGAAATTAACGGTTATTTGAAAATGAATCACAAAATGTTTATACAAATCGGTCCTGCCAGTCCACCCTTCCTGCTTCAGAGCAGAAATAATCCGCAAAACAGTCTCTCATCCATGCAACCGCTACAGTTGACTGAGGTCCAAAACTTTGAATGCTTGCGATCTCGCTGTCCTCCGGTACCTGTTCCATATTGAGTGGTTCTTTTTTAAGGAGGTAGTTGTGTAACACCACAGCAGACTTCACAACCTCGTCGACCGATTCAACCTTTATCTGAATTGGTTTAGTGAAAATCCTCCATTTTGCTACCAAAATTCCAAATGTGCATTCAACCATTCTTCGAGCCCTGGTCAAGCGGTAGTTGTATGTGCGTTTTTTTCAATCTAATCCGCGGCTTGAATACGGTTTAACAAGATTTCCACACATTTGGAAGGCCTCATCACCAACCAATACAAACGGCATCGGTGGGCCATCAGTACCTGGCAGTGGTTGAGGGAGAGCAAAATCTAATTGTCTGTTATATAGACTACGGCCCATATTAGAATTTTTAAATACCATAGAATCGTTGGTGCGTCCATAGGCCCCTACGTCGACGGCAACAAAACGATATTGTACATCTGCGATGGCCATTAGGATTATCAAAAAATATTTCTTGTAATTGAAAAACTCTGATCCGGTTCCTTGGGGCTTGATAATCGGAATATGTTTTCGTTTACCGCACCTATGCAGTTGGGAAACTGACAAACGTCCAAAAATCTTTCAGCTATTTCTGTCCAATGCTGTCTAGTTGGATGTGGTATAAATTCATCATGCAGTTGTTCCCACAAAACACGGCATGTCTCCTTGACAATTATGGAGACAGTTGAAATCCCAAGGCAAAATTGAAAATGGAGTGAGCTGAAACTTTCTCCACTTGCCAGAAACCTAAAAAAATTAGGGTATTAAAAAGATTTTCAAACAACATAATATACAAGGTATATCAATCGGACGCAATGGCACCTTTTTTACATATATTAGTTTGGTCAAGATTTATTCTGTGGCCGATAATTTTTTTTATAAAATTCAACGATAAAAGTTTGTTCTCCATGGTGAACAATATTCATCACAGTTCATTCTACATCTTTAATGACTAGTATAATGATTAAAAATTTTACATACAAGATGTACAATTAAAAATAATGCTGAGCATCAATTGGGGCCAAAATTAGGCACTTTGTACAGTGATCCCAGAAAAACGTAGCAAATTTTGGTTCAAAAAATTATGGCTTCACACTACCAAAGAGCAGCGTTAAAAATTTAGACCGAATATTGGTACTATATGTAGTAAGTATGTACTTTACCTTATGGACAACAATAGGCGTTCTGCTGGGGAAACACAGCAACGGAAAGTGGTGTCTTGTCTTTGAATGTGAGGTGACACACGTTGTAAAAGATCATCAAAACTTTCTACCGTCATCCGTAAGTAGTTAAAGAATTTTTCAGGATAATCCCTCAATTCAGGAAACAGAGTTTCAAAAACTTCCCTTCTTACTCTTGCAGAGGTTATTGGATGCACCCAATAGCGACGCTTTCTACGACGTCTGGCTCGAAGACGTCTTCTCCAGCGTGAAACCAGAATTAGAGCCAGAAATCCAAAACGAATATGGTCCGGCATCATCTTTGCAATCTGAAGAAGGAACTTCTGAGTGGTAAGTGATTTTCGGTTTTCTTTTATAGCCACTTGTATTTGCTTTAACAGATTGCATCTTTTTATCTCTAAAATTTAAATACTGGATCCGTCTTTCCGTTTAAAAATGGAAGAAAACAGAATAGACTGATCCGCTTTTACGACTGATCCGGCGGACGGATTCGTCAAAAACTGTCGACGGAATGAAACTGAATGACTGATCCGGCTTTTATCATCGTCGACGGAACGACAGATCCGTTGCGTTAAAAATGTGCGGCGATGTGCGTTTTGTTGGATCCGGCAAGCAATTCCGGCGGCGGAACTGCTTGCCGGATCAGTCTGCCGCAAGTGTAAAAGTACCCTTACATAAATAAATAAAAATTGGATACATATTAGGTATCGCCGCGTCCGTGACAACCTGCTCTATAAGAATACCACATGATCTAACCTGTCAGATGAATGTTGTAAATAACAAAAAATAAAAACGGTGCCAAAACAGCTATTTCTTGTTACTTTGCCTCACAAAAAGTGTAATATAGCAGGGCTCGACAAATCCCAGGCGCCTCTGACAGGGAGCTGCGATCAGCGGCAGTTAACCCCTCAGGTGCGGCACAGGGACAGTGTGAGGTCCTATTCACCCTGATAGAGCTCTATCAGGGTGAATAGGACAAGGGATGGAAAGATCCCAGGTTCTGGCCCCTAAGGCGGGAAATAGTTATTAAAAAAATATATATATCCAAAATGTTAAGTATAAATCACCCCCTTTCCTAATTTCACATATAAAATAAATAAACAATAAATAAATAAATAAATAAATAAACATATCACATATTGCCACGTCAGAAAAGTCCAAACTATTAAAATATTAAAAAAAACTATGCGGTGAACTCCAGAACAGAAAAAAAATAAAATAAAACTGCACGATTTGCAATTTTTTTAAAATGCAGAATGCACGTGGCTTTTTTTGTTTATTTTTTCGCGTGGTATTGAATGGTATTGAGTATCGCAATACTTTTTTATGGTATCTAAATCGAATCAAAAATTTGGTATCGCAACAACTCTACTCTGTACACTGCCACTGTATATGTGTGTGCGATTCTGTACACTGCCGCTGTATATGTGTGTGCGATTCTGTAAACTGCCGCTGTATGTGTGTGATTCTGTACACTGCGACTGGATATGTGTGTGCGATTCTGTACACTGCCACTGTATATGTGTGCGGTACTGTACTGTGCAGCTGTATGTGTGCGATTCTGTACACTGCCGCTGTGTATGTGCGTGCAGTTCTGTACACTGCCGCTGTATATGTGCGTGCGGTTTTGTACACTGCCACTGTATGTGTGTGGTTCTGTACACTGCCACTGTATGTGTGTGCGGTTCTGTACACTGCCACTGTATATGTTGTTAATGCCCATGTTGTTTGGTTCTAGACTTCTTTATATGTTAATTTAAGAGGTGTTATTTTTATCGCTGAAAATAAGGCCTTATAAGGTTAAAAAAATAATCATATGGCTCCTAACTTTTTTAGCTGGCTCCTAGATTCCAAGGAAATTTGTCAAGCCCTGTAATATAGAGCAACCAAAAATCATATGTACCCTAAACTAGTACCACTAGTTATTACTATGTATTATAAAAGTAGAGAAATTAAAACTTGGAAATTTGCAAATGTTTCCAAATATTTGGTAAATTTGGTATTTTTTTATAAATAAATTTGGACTCCATTTTACCAGTGTAATGAAGTACAATATGTGACGAAAAAACATTCACAGAATGGCCTGGATAAGTCAAAGTGTTTTAAAGTTATCAACACTGGTCAGATTTGCAAAAAATGGCGTGGTCCTTAAGGTGAAAATGAGCCCGGTCCCTAAGGGGTTAACATTGGAGGTATACAACATAGGGTTACAGATTTTATTACATGCAGAAGCACCTTTGTAGTGTATATGATCTCATGCAGCTGCGGTAATTTCTATATAGGTAAGACCATTAGATGCCTCTTTGAGAGGATTAGAGAACATATTAATTCCATACAATCAGGTAAGGGCTGCCCTAGATTTATGAAACATGAGGGAGACACACAATGGTAATTGTAGAACTCTCAAGTTTGCTGGCATTGAACTAGTTCCCAATCCCACTGCAGGAGGAGATAGGCATAGGTTACTGCTACAGAGAGGAGCCAGGTGGATTCTGCGTGCGAATGCCCTAGGTCAGGCATGCTCAACCTGCGGCCCTCCAGCTGTTGCAAAACTACAACTCCCATCATTCCCGGACAGCCTACAGCAGGGCATGGTGGGAATTTTAGTTTTACAAAAGCTGGAGGGCCGCAGGTTGAGCATCCCTGCCCTAGGTGAACTCTGACTGAATGACAGTAATGATCTCAGTGTATTTCTGTGATGTTCCTATTGTTGTATTGTCTTGCTATTAGACGATTTGTCTTTTTATTGTATTGTCTACCAGAAGGGGGATAGGGCGTCATGAGTTGTCATGACAACCTTCCCCTGGGTTGCTAAAAGGCAGCGTGTTCACACGCGTTTACGTCAGCGACCTGAAGAGGCACATTTGTGCGCGAAACGGCCGTCACCGCTGTGCATGAAAGAATCGTTGTCCACCCTGTGTACTCTGCTAGAAATGTGTTACTTGTATCCCAGATGAAATAAAGGAATTTTCGTATATACCACTGCTGGGTGAGTGCCGCCTTATTATCTTCTATTTCTGGAATTTATGACTGTCTGTTTGAAGGCGTTGCACCACTGAGTTGCAGTTTGATAAGGGTGCACTAGACGTCCGTGTCTGAATGATCGACGCATAGGGGATCATTAGGGTATGTGAGCTGTGCCGCCCGGCTTCCTCTCCATTTACATCTTCTGTAAGGAGTTATAACCAAAACGCTCTTGTTCATGCAGTCCAAGTTCTCATAAAGTACACAGTTGAAATCTCCCAACAAAACCATTAAAGGAGTTATCCAACATCATAGAACAGCCCCCCCATGTGCCGGGCCCTTCAGAGGGAAAATACTTACCCCGCTCCCTGCAGCGCCACTTCTCCTTGTACACGGATGAAAACATCTGGTGCCGGGGAGCAGCCAATGGCAGGCGGGGACGAGCCTCCCTAGCATCATCCGCGATGCTAGGGAGGCTCGTCCCCGCTTGCCATTGGCTGCTCCCCTCCAACAACCGATGTTTTCATCCATGTAAAGAGAGAAGCAGCAGCGGCGGTGAAGGGACCAGGAGCGGCGTAAGTATATTCGTTCTGAGGGGCCCAGCACATGGGAGGGCTGTTGTATGATGTTGGATAACTCCTTTAACCACTTCAGCCCCCAGTGCTTAAACACCCTGAAAGACCAGGCCACTTTTTACACTTCTGACCTACACTACTTTCACCGTTTATTGCTCGGTCATGCAACTTACCACCCAAATGAATTTTACCTCCTTTTCTTCTCACTAATAGAGCTTTCATTTGGTGGTATTTCATTGCTGCTGACATTTTTACTTTTTTTGTTATTAATCGAAATTTAACGATTTTTTTGCAAAAAAATGACATTTTTCACTTTCAGTTGTAAAATTTTGCAAAAAAAACGACATCCATATAGAAATTTTGCTCTAAATTTATAGTTCTACATGTCTTTGATAAAAAAAAAATGTTTGGGTAAAAAAAAATGGTTTGGGTAAAAGTTATAGCGTTTACAAACTATGGTACAAAAATGTGAATTTCCGCTTTTTGAAGCAGCTCTGACTTTCTGAGCACCTGTCATGTTTCCTGAGGTTCTACAATGCCCAGACAGTACAAACACCCCACAAATGACCCTATTTCTGAAAGTACACACCCTAAGGTATTCGCTGATGGGCATAGTGAGTTCATAGAACTTTTTATTTTTTGTCACAAGTTAGCGGAAAATTATGATTTTTTTTTTTTTTCTTACAAAGTCTCATATTCCACTAACTTGTGACAAAAAATAAAAACTTCCATGAACTCACTATGCCCATCAGCGAATACCTTGGGGTCTCTTCTTTCCAAAATGGGGTCACTTGTGGGGTAGTTATACTGCCCTGGCATTCTAGGGGCCCAAATGTGTGGTAAGGAGTTTGAAATCAAATTCTGTAAAAAATGACCTGTGAAATCCGAAAGGTGCTCTTTGGAATATGGGCCCCTTTGCCCACCTAGGCTGCAAAAAAGTGTCACACATCTGGTATCTCCGTACTCAGGAGAAGGTGGGGAATGTGTTTTGGGGTGTCATTTTATATATACCCATGCTGGGTGAGAGAAATATCTTGGCAAAAGACAACTTTTCCCATTCTTTTATACAAAGTTGTCATTTGACCAAGATATTTATCTCACCCAGCATGGGTATATGTAAAAAGACACCCCAAAACACATTCCTCAACTTCTCCTGAGTACGGGGATACCAGATGTGTGACACTTTTTTGCAGCCTAGGTGGGCAAAGGGGCCCATATTCAAAAGAGCACCTTTCGGATTTCACAGGTCATTTTTTACAGAATTTGATTTCAAACTCCTTACCACACATTTGGGCCCCTAGAATGCCAGGGCAGTATAACTACCCCACAAGTGACCCCATTTTGGAAAGAAGAGACCCCAAGGTATTCGCTGATGGGCATAGTGAGTTCATGGAACTTTTTATTTTTTGTCACAAGTTAGTGGAATATGAGACTTTGTATGAAAAAAAAAATTAAAAAAAAAATAAGCATTTTCCACTAACTTGTGACAAAAAATAAAAAATTCTAGGAACTCGCCATGCCCCTCACGGAATACCTTGGGGTGTCTTCTTTCCAAAATGGGGTCACTTGTGGGGTAGTTATACTGCCCTGGCATTTTCCAGGGGCCCTAATGTGTGGTAAGTAGGTAAATGACCTGTGAAATCCTAAAGGTGCTCTTTGGAATATGGGCCCCTTTGCCCACCTAGGCTGCAAAAAAGTGTCACACATGTGGTATCGCCGTATTCAGGAGAAGTTGGGGAATGTGTTTTGGGGTGTCATTTTACATATACCCATGCTGGGTGAGAGAAATATCTTGGCAAAAGACAACTTTTCCCATTTTTTTATACAAAGTTGGCATTTGACCAAGAAATTTCTCTCACCCAGCATGGGTATATGTAAAATGACACCCCAAAACACATTCCCCAACTTCTCCTGAGTACGGCGATACCAGATGTGTGACACTTTTTTGCAGCCTAGATGCGCAAAGGTGCCCAAATTCCTTTTAGGAGGGCATTTTTAGACATTTGGATACCAGACTTCTTCTCACGCTTTGGGGCCCCTAGAATGCCAGGGCAGTATAAATACCCCACATGTGACCCCATTTTGGAAAGAAGACACCCCAAAGTATTCAATGAGGGGCATGGCGAGTTCATAGAAATTTTTTTTTTTTGGCACAAGTTAGCGGAAATTGATATTTTTAATTTTTTTCTCACAAAGTCTCCCGTTCCGCTAACTTGGGACAAAAATTTCAATCCTTCATGGACTCAATATGCCCCTCACGGAATACCTGGGGGTGTCTTCTTTCCGAAATGGGGTCACATGTGGGGTATTTATACTGCCCTGGCATTCTAGGGGCCCTAAAGCGTGAGAAGAAGTCTGGAATATAAATGTCTAAAAAATTTTACGCATTTGGATTCCGTGAGGGGTATGGTGAGTTCATGTGAGATTTTATTTTTTGACACAAGTTAGTGGAATATGAGACTTTGTAAGAAAAAAAAAAATAAATTCCGCTAACTTGGGCCAAAAAAATATCTGAATGGAGCCTTACAGAGGGGTGATCAATGACAGGGGGGTGATCAATGACAGGGGGGTTGATCAATGACAGGGGGGTTGATCAATGACAGGGGGGTTGATCAATGACAGGGGGGTTGATCAATGACAGGGGGGTGATCAGGGAGTCTATATGGGGTGATCACCACAGTCATTGATCACGCCCCTGTAAGGCTTCATTCAGACGTCCGGATGCGTTTTGCGGATCCGATCCATCTATCAGTGGATCCGTAAAAATCATGCGGACGTCTGAATGGAGCTTTACAGGGGGGTAATCAATGACAGGGGGGTAATCAATGACAGGGGGGTGATCAGGGAGTCTATATGGGGTGATCACCACAGTCATTGATCACGCCCCTGTAAGGCTTCATTCAGACGTCCGGATGCGTTTTGCGGATCCGATCCATCTATCAGTGCATCCGTAAAAATCATGCGGACATCTGAATGGAGCTTTACAGGGGGGTAATCAATGACAGGGGGGTGATCAGGGAGTCTATATGGGGTGATCACCACAGTCATTGATCATGCCCCTGTAAGGCTTCATTCAGACGTCCGGATGCGTTTTGCGGATCGGATCCATCTATCAGTGCATCCGTAAAAATCATGCGGACATCTGAATGGAGCTTTACAGGGGGGTGATCAGGGAGTCTATATGGGGTGATCACCACAGTCATTGATCATGCCCCTGTAAGGCTTCATTCAGACGTCCGGATGCGTTTTGCGGATCGGATCCATCTATCAGTGCATCCGTAAAAATCATGCGGACATCTGAATGGAGCTTTACAGGGGGGTGATCAGGGAGTCTATATGGGGTGATCACCACAGTCATTGATCATGCCCCTGTAAGGCTTCATTCAGACGTCCGGATGCGTTTTGCGGATCGGATCCATCTATCAGTGCATCCGTAAAAATCATGCGGACATCTGAATGGAGCTTTACAGGGGGGTGATCAGGGAGTCTATATGGGGTGATCACCACAGTCATTGATCATGCCTCTGTAAGGCTTCATTCAGACGTCCGGATGCGTTTTGCGGATCGGATCCATCTATCAGTGCATCCGTAAAAATCATGCGGACATCTGAATGGAGCTTTACAGGGGGGTGATCAGGGAGTCTATATGGGGTGATCACCACAGTCATTGATCACGCCCCTGTAAGGCTTCATTCAGAAGTCCGGATGCGTTTTGCGGATCCGATCTATCTATCAGTGGATCCGTAAAAATCATGCGGACGTCTGAATGGAGCTTTACAGGGGGTTGATCAATGACAGGGGTGTAATCAATGACAGGGGGGGTGATCAGGGAGTCTATATGGGGTGATAACCACAGTCATTGATCACGCCCCTGTAAGGCTTCATTCAGACGTCCGGATGCGTTTTGCGGATCCGATCCATCTATCAGTGGATCCGTAAAAATCATGCGGACATCTGAATGGAGCTTTACAGGGGGGTAATCAATGACAGGGGGGTGATCAGGGAGTCTATATGGGGTGATCAGGGGTGATCAGGGGCTAATAAGGGGTTAATAAGTGACGGGGGGGGTGTAGTGTAGTGTAGTGGTGCTTGGTGGGACTTTACTGAGCTACCTGTGTCCTCTGGTGGTCGATCCAAACAAATGGGACCACCAGAGGACCAGGTAGCAGGTATATTAGACGCTGTTATCAAAACAGCGTCTAATATACCTGTTAGGGGTTAAAAAAAACACATCTCCAGCCTGCCAGCGAACGATCGCCGCTGGCAGGCTGGAGATCAACTCTCTTACCTTCCGTTCCTGTGAGCGCGCGCGCCTGTGTGCGCGCGTTCACAGGAAATCTCGGCCATCGCGAGATGACGCATATATGCGTGACTCTGCGCAGGGCTGCCACCTCCGGAACGCGATCCTGCGTTAGGCGGTCCGGAGGTGGTTAAAGGGGTTGTCTCACTTCAGTAAGTGGCATTTATCATGTAAAGAAAGTTAATTTAATTAGTTAAAGCACTTACTAATGTATTGTTATTATCCATATTGCTTCCATTGCTGGCTGGATTCATTTTTCCATCACATTATACATTGCTCATTTCCATGGTTAGAGACCACCCTGCAATTCATCAGTGGTGCTCGTGTTTACACAATATAGGAAAAAGCACTAGACTGTGTGCGCTCCGATGGTCCCGGCCACCAGAAAGGTTGACACTTTTTCCTATATTGTGCAAGCACGACCACCACTGATTGATTGCAAAGTGGTCTGTAACCATGGAAACGAGCAGTGTTTAATGTGATGGAATAATCCAGCACGCAGAAGGGGCAATACAGACAATAATACGTTAGTAAGTGCCTTGTATTAACTTCCTCTACATGATAAATGCCACTTACTGACATGACACAACCCCTTTAAGCATAATATGTAAAATTGCCTAACAGCAGCAAAACTTCCAATGAGTCTGTAAGTGAAAAATATACACAAGCCATAACACACTTTGGGACAGATTTATCATTAGAACACGCAACATCTGTGCTGTGATTAAGTTACAAACTGCGTGTTTGCAACCTGCCGACCTCCACTTTCACAAAAAGGAAGTGTGGTGAGAGTGGGGAGACGACAGGCTGATGGCCCTACCACATTTATTATATTCCACAATAGTTTTCTGGCACAGAAGAACAATGAAATCTATGCCAGCCAGGGACTGATTTAGATTTCGGTTGAGGCGCACTAACTTCTGGATGCTGAGCCTAATTTATGACGAGGTGTATACCTCATCACAAATTAGCAGCAGCATCCAGTAGCCTGCTGGGCTATGTTAAATCTCTAGTCACATAGTTTTTAGTTACATAGTAACACAGTTTTGTTAGGCCAAAAAATGACAATCAGTCCATTCGGTTCTGCCCGTTATCCTGCAAGTTGATCCAGAGGACGGCAAAAAAAAAATCCCTGTGAGGTAGAAAACAATTTTCCTCATTAAAGGGGAAAACAATTCTTCCCGCCTCCAATCAGAAAATCAGAGCAACTCTCAGGATCAACGACCCTTCTCCAGAAATCTAATAACTATAACCTGTAATAATATTACACACCAGGCCCTTCAACTTTTTAAGTGAATTCACCATCACCACCTCCTCAGGCAGAGAGTTCCCTGGCCCACTGCTCTTACAGTAAAGAATCCCCTTCTATGTTTGTGTAGAAACCTTCTTTCCTCTAAATGTAGAGGATATCCCCTTATCACAGTCCTGGGTATAAACAGCTCATGGGAGAGATCTCCCGCCTGTAGTTCTCGGCATTCCGGACATCGCAATGGTAATTGCGATGCCAGAATGCACATAATAGAGAGAGAGGAGATACCTCCGTTCCCTCTATTATGTGCATTCTGGCATCGCAATTACCATTGCGATGTCCGGAATGCCGAGAACTACAGGCGGGAGATCAAAGGATCTCCCGCCTGTCAGCAAGTGCACACGGCCCTGCGGCGCTCGTGCAGGGACGCGCGGGCAGGCGCGGTGACTTCATCTCGCCGCGCTGGCCCACGTGTCCTTCACTGTGGTGCGCGCTCACGCGCCGCTGTGTGGGCGGTACGGCAGTGCGGGCGGCCGGACATATAAGTCCGGCAGGCCCTGCACTGAGGGAGAGGATCGGGACCCCCCCCCCCACCTTGGAGCAGAGCGCATCCTGCGCTCTGGGGGAAAGAAGCCTGACCGGACCCCAAACTGAGCCCTGCCGCCCCCACCTAAGAGGAGAGCGCATCGCGCTCAGGAAGAGAGCCGGCCGCCCACCCTCCCTGAAGGATCATCCCCAGGACGACGAGCATAAGTATCACCCCTTATACCACTAACGAACCTTATACCACCCTCCTATCTACCCTATACCACCTACGCACCCTCCTATCTACCCTGCCCTATAACATACTTTCCCCTGTTGTAACCCTATTGCCCTTGTTTTCCTACCACCCCTGATTCCCTGCCCTGCTGTGCCTACTACCCTAGTCCCGGCCCTGTTACCCTTACTGTGCCTACCACCCCTGATTAACCCCTGGTGGTTACCCCAGTCCATGTTAGAGTCCCTGTTACCCTTGCTGGGATTAACCCTTATATTGTGGTATCCCTGATTAACCCTGTTGTGCACACCCCTAGATACCTCACCCCTATTACAGTTTGTGGTCTACTTACACCCCTGTAAGACCACCGTTGACCCTCATCGTACCCCATAGGGATAGTATAGTACCAGGTGGGTGGGCTGTGAATATACTTGTATGTGTGAATTGTCTAGTTAGTTTATGGGTGGAATTTGGGAACGTGTAGTGTAGTTTAGGATTGTATATTTAGTGCTGTATTGTTAGTGTATTGCGTGCGTAGTGTATTGTAAGTAATAAATACCGTTATATTTGTACCCTTTGTGTAGCGTGTACTTGTTAGCGGTAGAGAGTAAGGCGCATGCAGTTAGTGTAGTGATTAGTGTAGAGCATAGCGAAAGTATTGTAATATTGTAATATTACATAAAGGTATAAATAGGCGGAGTCATCAATAGACGGTTCCTCCTATTTATGAATATTAATTATCGATATTTGCATAAATATTGGTGATTAATATCCCGCCTTTACATTGGCGAGCCAGGCCCACTGCGTGGATTTTGCGTTTGTTTTTGGTTTTAAGGCTGAGGGTCGCTGGTACTGTGAATTAGCGGGCAGGAGAGACGCGGTCAGCGGAGTGTCTGAGCGTCTAGGACCCGATAATTCGTACAGGAGAAGCGATACTTCCCTTAGAGTACCAGAAATAAAACAAAATCTTTTGCAGAGAATCTATAATCTATCTGTGTATTATATTTTTGTATTTGCTTTACACGGTCACCGTCGCTGGGGTAAGAGAAGAAGGCACGGAAAGAGATCCATCTTCGTTGGAGGTACATAGAAGCCCAGCTGGTCGGGAAGAAGCGATCCGGAAGAAAAGGACTTCTTTCAAGCAGCTGCAAGGGACGGAAAAGTACAGCACCAACAAGAAGATGGAGGCTAAGAAAAATGTCACTGCATCGCTCAAGTGATTGCAAGGGAGAAGAGGACACGTCACTGAAGGAGATCCATCTTCGTGGGAGCGGCGTACAAGTCCGGCTGGTCGGGAAGAGGGGATCCGGGAAAAAAAGACTTCTTCCAAGCAGCTGCGAGGACGAAGAGGTACGGCCCCAAGATGAAGATGGACGCTCATCAAACGGTGAGTATGGATTTCCCCACACTGCAACACTTGAGCAGACACAGCACATTTAACCCCATCCTCCCCACTACATACAAGTCAGCAGAAATGCTGTGGTCCGATTTGTTAGCACAGGCTTGTAGTTATGACAAGCTTTGTGTTAACAAACGGACGGTGTTGAACAAGGCCACCAAACGGCTTTGGATGCTAGCCAAACTCGTTCATACGTTTGAGGCTAGCATCTGTAAGCCAAAGGAAGTGGCGCTGGTGTCTCAGTCAACGGAGACAATTCCTCCGGCCATTCACTGCCAGTGCTGTACCAGTAATTCGGACCAGGTTTCGGCATTGCGGGCACAGCTGGCGGAGAATGTGCAGTCTACTGTTGACCGAGATGCGCAGGTGGCTAATATAGAGTCACAGTTAGTAGAGCTGCAGAGGCAGAAGGAGGAAATTGAGGCTAAGTTGACTCAGTCTTATACTGAGGTCAAGGCCTTCAAGGAGCGGACTGCCTCTACTGACGTGACGGTAGCCAAATTGAAGGTTGAGGTTGCTGTAAGGTCCCAGCTAATGTCTGGCATGCAACAGGTAATCACCAAGTTGGTGCCGGCCCTTTCTTTTTCCGTAAAGCCAGGGTCGGAATCTCCCAAAACGTTGCCCTGTGCAGGGCCACAAGGGGGGAGAGTAGTCTGTGACCAGTCTAATCATCAGGTCAAGCCGATCCAGACTAACAGAGATTTTTCCCTGAAGAGTGCGACCCTTTTTTCTTCCGGTTCCGGCGCTAGCATGTAAAGACGCTGGAGACTGCTGCTCCGTTCCACCGCCGAATATATCTGCTCACATCGACAAGTTGGGAGTCGTTAGAGGGCCGCTGCTAGTGAAGTGGAGCGTTACCTGCTAAGAAGTGGACAGAAATCTATTCCCCAGACGGCAGCCGGCACTGACAGCGCAAGCTGGACCTGTCCCAAGATGGCGCAGTTTCCTCCCCCCTCGCCGAAGCCTGCGTCTCCTGAAGAACAAGATCCCCAGATCGTTAACATGCAGCTGGATCTGTTTGAAACCTCCGGTAAGGCAATTGATGTTAAGACTTTGGCCATTGAAGTGGCAAAACAACTGGCCCCCGATATTATAGCCTCTTTATCTACCACCCTGCAAGCTGCGCTTAATAAACTAAAGGAGGAGGTGGACTTACAGGACCACAGGGTGTCCGAGGTGGAACAACGGGTGGCTTGCATGGAGGAGGAGGCGACAGACACCGCACAGAGGATGCGGGATCTATATCAGCTGGCAGAGAAATTGAACGACCGCGTTGAGGACCATGAAAATAGGTCCAGACGCAGCAATCTGCGCTTGGTCGGGGTGCCTGAATCGGTGCCGGTGGCAGAACTTCGCCGAGTCTTTGAAATGGAATTGCCGCAGGCCTTGGGGCTCCAGGGCGGAAGAAGGAAGGTGGAGAGGGCCCATAGAGTGGGACCCTGGAGAGATCAAGTTTCGTCTGCTAGCACCAGAGCTGACCAGAGACCAAGGCAGGCGATTTGCAAGTATTTGGACTACTCCGATAAGGAGGACATTCTGCGGGCTTACCGAGCAAGACGGGAGCCTCTAATACTGAGAGGGTCTAAAGTCCTGCTTTTTGCCGATTATTCTGCAGAAGTGGCGCGGAAACGGAGGGCTTTTGGGCCTGTTTGTTCTAGCCTTTATAAGAATGGAACCAGATTTCAGTTAGCGTATCCCGCTACCTTGCGGATACAGTTGTCGGATGGTGGCACTAAACAATTTACGGATCCAATGGAGGCGGAGGAGTTTATGCAAAATCAAGTGGATCGTAGACCGGGAGCTGTCGATATTGTGGAGGACCGTCAAGTCACTTCCATGCGGCAGGGAGGTAATGGATGGCACCGGGTGCATCAAGTCTCCTAGTCTCTTCCACAGAGGATGAATAAGATTGCAAAATCTTCGGGAGCAAAGTTCGCACGGCAGACGGGAGGACTGTGATACCAGCGTCAGGTTATGTTTCGGATGTTGGGACTTATCTCCATGGCTTTGGGGAGGGGGGAGGGAGATTTTTCTCTTTCTGTCATGACAGGAATACTTACAGCGACTTTCACAATGCTGGGGGACTCTGGATAGTATCGGCTAATAGGCGGTGGTGGTGAGCGTCTAATGCTAGAAAAAAGGGAGTTCTTAAACTGATTGTGGTGTCTATTGTATGTGGTTCTACTTTGTTTAGTTTTACTTGCATTACTTAGCCATGGTTCCTATGTGGCTTATTTTTCTATGTTCTGGGGCAATCTGTGAGCAATCAATGTGTGATGATGCATGGAGTGCTGTCGGGCTGGGAGGCAGTGTTTCTATGGATAATATTCAAACCGTGATAGTGAGGTGGGGAGTTCTCTGTCGCCAGGTGGGTCTTACGTAACTATTCCATTTATGAGAATAATCTCGTGGAACGTAAAGGGGTTGAAATCTCCCAATAAGCGCATGAAAGTTCTGAGGCACTTGCGCAGATTAAAGGCGGATATTGCTTTGTTGCAGGAGACCCACCTGTCGACAGCGAACTTCCATAGGATGAAGAAGCTGTGGGTGGGGGAGGTATATGGCTCTGCGGCAGTGGACAGAAAAGCAGGCGTCTTAGTCTTAATAGGTCGTCACTTGTCACATACTGTTCACTCTGCAACAGCGGATGATGCAGGCAGGGTGAACATTTGCATATTTCTGGCCTGTTTGGGGACCTTAGCCTTTACAATATTTATGCACCCAATACAGGCCAGAAAGCCTTCTTTGATTCTTTATGTGTCAGAATGTTGCAGGATACGCATGGTGCAAAAGTGTTAGGGGGGGACTTTAATGCCGTAATGAATCAGTTTAAGGATAGGAGGACTGCCAGCGATATTTGTCGTCATCATTCTCTGGGGGACTTTGCCGAGTCGTTGTCTCTCAGGGATATGTGGAGGGTCTCCAATCCTCAAGGTCGGGAGTTTACTCACTATTCCCATGTGCACAAGAGTTGGTCCAGAATCTATTACTTGTTTGTATCAGCAGCGATTGTGCATAGAGTGACTGATATTGTTATAGGGGATATGGTAATATCGGATCATTCACCTCTCCTAATGGATATCAGGGAAGTGTATAATGGGGGGGTGAGTATATATGGAGGTTTCCTAATTATTTGGTGAGGGATGCAGAGTTTGTAAAACTCTTGAAAGGGTGGTGGATGGAATTTGTTCATGACAATGGGCAGCATGTGAATGATCCGATATTATTCTGGGAAACGGCCAAAGCTGTACTGAGGGGTAGGTTGATGGCGTATGTGTCCTCTATTAGCAAAATAGCCAGGAATCAGTATGAGAAGGCTAGTACATGTTTAAGGGAAGCCTATAGTAACTTTCTCTTGGCCCAGACCCAGATTGCTAAAGAACGCTGGATCTCGGCTAAGAGAGACTTTGATGAATGGGCAGAGAAAATAGAGATTTCAAAGAGATCTCAACTAGAGGCCCGGTTGCACAGATTTGGCAACAAGTCTGGGAAGCTGCTAGCTTCTTTGGCCAAAGGTAGGCGTCCTCTGAATCATATCCAGGTGGTGAGGAGAAGAGATGGGACCAGGGAGCACAGACCACAACAGATCAATAAGTTGTTTGAACGCTATATGGAAACATTTTATCAAAATGCTGGGGATAGGGTGGAAGAGGGGAGGGCTTTCTTGGAGCATATGTCCCTGCCAGCTCTGACAGTGGAACAGTTGGATACTTTGAACGCCCCATTAACGGCAGCGGAGGTCCAGGCGATTGTAAAATCCTTTCCTTCTGGTAAAGCCCCAGGCCCGGACGGGTATACGGCGGACTTTTACAAAGCATTAGATGCTCAGGTGGTGCCTTATTTGACGTCCCTGTATTCTTCCATAGTGGAGGGGACTCTGCTGCCAGAGCATATGAACACGGCTCACATAACGTTACTTCATAAAGCTGGGAAAGATCCGGAGGATTTGGCGTCTTATAGGCCAATATGCCTGATTAACCATGACCTTAAGATCATATCAAAATTGCTTGCCAATAGGTTGGCTGTGGTTCTTCCCTCTTTGATCTCCCCTACACAGGTGGGTTTTATTAAAGGTAGGGCGGCTGTCACCAATTTGAGAAAAGTGTTATTAGCCCTCTCTGTGGCCGGCAAGGCGGAATGCCGGGGACAGGACCCAGCCATCCTCACTTTAGATACAGAAAAGGCTTTCGATAGCATTAATTGGAAATGGCCGGGTCTTGCTTTGGATTCGGCGGGCATTAAAGGATTGTTTCGCACGCTCTTAGATGGGTTATATTTGGGTCCAAAGGCAAGGGTCTGTACAGGGGGGTGTATATCTGATTCTTTCTTGTTGCAAAGGGGAACTAGGCAGGGTTGCCCCTTGTCTCCTCTCCTGTTTGACTTGGCTATAAAGCCATTGTCTAGATGGCTGGACTCAGGAAATTTCTTTGAGGGTTTGGGGGTGGGCAAGAAGCAGCTGCGTATGGCTTTGTTTGCTGCTGATATTTTACTTTTCTTTCTCAGGGTTGAAGATAAATAAATCAAAAAGCGAGATACTATTTTTAAAGGGCGGGGGGCAGAGGGTGATGGGTGATGACCTGGGGGGCATACCTATTGCTCGGTCTTACATAACTTACTTGGGGATTAAAGTGGGGACCACTCCCGAGTCTATATATAGACTTAATTATGACCCGTTAATAACTAAATTAGTTCAAGAATTGCGTAAATGGCATGATCTGCCGCTGTCGTGGTTGGGGCGTAATCATCTTATTAAGATGATGTCAGTTTCTAAATTACTTTACCCTATGCAGACTATCCCCATTCTGTTAAAGCATAAAGATTAGAGTTGTTGCGATACCAAATTTTTGATTCGGTTTCGATACCATGAAAAAGTATTGCGATACTCGATACCATTCGATACCACGCGAAAAAAATAAACAAAAAAAGCCACGTGCATTCCTCATTTTTAAAAATGGCGAATCGCGCAGTTTTTATTTTATTTTTTCTGTTCCGGCATTCACCACCTAGATTTTTTTTTTATATTTTAATAGTTTGGACTTTTCTGACGTGGCGATGTAATATGTTTATTTATATATTTTATATGTGAAATTGGGAAAAGGGGGGTGATTTATACTTCATATTTTAGTGTTTTTTTTTTTTTCACTTTTTATTTAATAACTATTTCCCCCCTTAGGGGCTAGAACCTGGGATCTTTCATCCCTTTTCCTATTCACTGTGTGCTTTGTGCACACAGCATCAGGGATGTTACCATGGCAACCAGGGCTTCCTGGCTGCCATGGTAACCGATCGGAGCCCCAGGCTTACACAGCTGGGGCTCCGATCAGAAGCTGCCACTGCACCACCAATGAGGGGGAGTGGAGAGGTCCCTGTGGCCACTGCCACCAATGATTTTAATACTGGAGGGTTGAGAGGGGCCGGCGCACTGTGCCACCAATGATTTTAATGGGATGGGGGGATTGAGGGGGGGGGCACACTGCACCACCAATGATTTTACCCCTTTATACAGGAGGCGGGTACTAGCAGATCAGCGGCAGTTAACTGCCGCTGATCGCAGCTCCCTGTCAGGGGCAGGGTGCCGGCAATGCGATTCTGCTGCCGGCACCCGCCTCCTGTATGTGTTAAAGACTGACTACTGTATATGAGTCCAGACTTTCACTATTAGGCCACACAGAGCGGCGCCCAGCGATGTCTCAGCACTCACCATTAGTCCTGGGCGCCGCTCCGTTCGCCCGCAGTGCCCCATTACTGTCTCCTCTCCTGCTCCACATGCTGCTGATTACTATCGGAGCGATGGGAGGAGACATCAGCTTCACTAGTGGGCGTTCCTTCTCCCTGGCTGTAGCGCTGTCCAATCGCAGCGCAGGGAAAAGGAACGCCCACTAGTGAAGCTGATGTCTCCTCCCATCGCTCCGATAGTAATCCTATCATTGGTGGCGCAGTGCGCCCGCCCCTCCTCCGCCCCTCTCTTCTCATTGCCGCCCCTCCTCCACCCCCTCTCTTCTCATTGCCGCCCCTCCTCCACCCCCTCTCTTCTCATTGCCGCCCCTCCTCCACCCCCTCTCTTCTCATTGCCGCCCCTCCTCCGCCCCTCTCTTCTCATTGGTGGCAGCGGCAGCAGCACAGGGGGAGGGAGGACAGCTTCCTTCTCCCCGTGCTGCTGAGAGAGAACATGAGCGCGCCGATAGCAGCGCGCTCATGTTCAGAGATACTAGACTGCGCAGAAGCGCAGCCCAGTATCGAAAAAACGGAAATCCCGGTATCGTATCGATACCGGGACAAAAGTATCGATTGGGTATCGAAATTTCGATACCCGCAACAACCCTAATAAAGATGTCTCCAAACTTGTCAAAGCGTTCAAACTTTTTTTGTGGCAGGGCAAATATATCTCAACCCGTTCCCCCAATATATTGTCGTATTAAATAGTCCGACAACAGGGGGATTGTTGAGGAAGGGTTGAGACGCATGCATATATACATATATGCATGCAAACACGTGCATGCATGTATGATATATATGCATGCATTAATCACGCTATAGGAGGATGTGCGCGGATGTTCCCAGCATCTGCGCACATCTGCCCTTAGTGGCCCACAGGGGCTCATGGAGACCCCTGTGGGATACATGTGACCCCTTTTAATATATGTAGGGGCTTGTGCCCCCTTATAATGTAGGGGCTTGTGCCCCCTTATATAATATGCCCCCTTATCATATAAAGATATATGCCCCCTGATTCATATAAAGCCCCTTATCATATAAATCCCCCCTTACATGGACCTAGATGCATCAATGTGAATGTGCCCCAAGCATTCACATTGATGTAATCTGGGTGAAGGCGCCAGGATGACCGGACAAGGTCCGCTCATTCTGGTGAACTCAAAGGATTCAAATTCTATGGAGTTTGAATCCTTTTGTTCTAATTATCTGCAGCCCTGCTGGAGATAATTAAGCATAATAGAGAGAGAGGAGATACCTCCGCTCCCTCTATTATGTGCATTCTGGCATCGCAATTACCATTGCGATGTCCGGAATGCCGAGAACTACAGGCGGGAGATCAAAGGATCTCCCGCCTGTCAGCAAGTGCACACGGCCCTGCGGCGCACGTGCAGGGATGCGCGGGCAGGCGCGGTGACGTCATCTCGCCGCGCCGGCCCACGTGTCCTTCACTGTGGTGCGCCCTCACGCGCCGCTGTGTGGGCAGTACGGCAGTGCGGGCGGCAGGACATATAAGTCCAACAGGCCCTGCATCCTGCGCTCTGGGGGAAAGAAGCCTGACTGGACCCCAACCGGAGCCCTGCCGCCCCCACCTAAGAGGAGAGCGCATCGCGCTCAGGAAGAGAGCCGGCCGCCCACCCTCCCTGAAGGATCATCCCCAGGACGACGAGCATCCCCTAGGCAATGAGCATAAGTATCACCCCCTTATACCACTAACGAACCTTATACCACCCTCCTATCTACCCTATACCACCTACGCACCCTCCTATCTACCCTGCCCTATAACATACTTTCCCCTGTTGTAACCCTATTGCCCTTGTTTTCCTACCACCCCTGATTCCCTGCCCTGCTGTGCCTACTACCCTAGTCCCGGCCCTGTTACCCTTACTGTGCCTACCACCCCTGGTGGTTACCCCAGTCCTTGTTAGAGTCCCTGTTACCCTTGCTGGGATTAACCCTTATATTGTGGTATCCCTGATTAACCCTGTTGTGCTCACCCCCTAAATACCTCACCCCTATTACAGTTTGTGGTCTACTTACACACCTGTAAGACCACCGTTGACCCTCGTCATACCCCATAGGGATAGTATAGTACCAGGTGGGTGGGCTGTGAATATACTTGTATGTGTGAATTGTCTAGTTAGTTTATGGGTGGAATTTGGGAACGTGTAGTGTAGTTTAGGATTGTATATTTAGTGCTGTATTGTTAGTGTATTGCGTGCGTAGTGTATTGTAAGTAATAAATACCGTTATATTTGTACCCTTTGTGTAGCATGTACTTGTTAGCGGTAGTGAGTAAGGCACATGCAGTTAGTGTAGTGATTAGTGTAGAGCATAGCGAAAGTATTGTAATATTATTACATAAAGGTATAAATAGGCGGAGTCATCAATAGACTGTTCCTCCTATTTATGAATATTAATTATCGATATTTGCATAAATATTGGTGATTAATATTCCCCCTTTACACTGTCCTCTTCAGTGTAAATTACTTTACACAGTTTATTGTCATCTGCAAAAATTTATATTTTACTGTGCAAGCCTTCTGCAAGATCATTAATAAATATATTGAACAGAATAGAGCCCAATAAAGACCCCTGAGGTACTCCACTAGTGACAGTGACCCAACCGGAGTGTGTACAGTTAATAACCACATTGTGTTTTCTTTCACTGAGCCAGTTACTTACCCACACACACACACATTTTCTCCCAGTGATCAGCACAATGGGGGCTAATGAGCGGCACAATGGGGGCTAATGAGAGGCATAATGGCTATATATATACATATATACACACACACACACACACACGCACGCATTTAGGGTGCACACCCTAATGCAATAGGCTGCGCACGCCTATGACCAACCTGAAGACTTGGACCAAGTGTTGTTTCAGGAGAGCATTCACACGTCTGTTAAACAGCATGTTACAGACACTTGGTCCTATATCTCTTAATATCCTTTTCAGTGGACACAGGACATATTCACTAGTCTCGACTTATTACTGTTAGAGATAGCTGTAATGTCAGGACAGTCTCCCAAGATGGATAAAGGAGAAGTCCCACACAGCCTACCAAGGTGGCATTTGCTTACTGTATACTGCAGCCACATCACCTGGCTGTTTTCGATTTACCTCCTTATAGTTCTGTTTAGTGGAGTGTTAAGAAGGGGGTTGGGGAGCCAGATGCCGCAACTAGTAACATGAGCGATAAGGAAGGCAAAACATACATACGCAATCGCTCTCCTTTGATAAACTAGCCTAATCGCCTGAAACAGTACCCACTCTATGAATGCAGCGGTCGGGCCGGCGCGTGATGTCACTCAGTCAGTCACGCTCCTCCCACTTCATGAATGAAGCAGGAGCGTGACTGACTGACATCACGCGCCAGCCAGACAGCTGCATTCATAGAGTGAGTACTGTTTCAGGCGATTAGGCTAGTTTATCAAAGGAGAGCGATTGCTTCAGCATTAAAGAAATAGACTTTACATACAAAGAGACTGCCGTACGCAGGGCCTGGTGTAATACAGTGACTGCACCGGGCCCCACCGCGAGTTGCCAGCCTCCAGCCCCTCCTCCCACCCCGCATAAATGTAACTGATGTATCGCCGGCCACGCTGTGCAAAATACCGGCCCGCGATACATCAGTGTCAGCCATGTAAAAAGGACACCATCGCTTTATAAGACGCACTGCCATCCCATCTCCCCGAACCCCCCCCCCCCCACACCCACTTTTTTTTGTTGGGGGGGGGGAGTGCATCTTATAAAGTGAAAAATACAGTACATTGTGTGCCAGGACGGTTCAGTTTGGCTCAGTTTCGTCAAGCGGACAGCAAAACGAGAGTGTGAAAGTAGCCTAAATCACATTGGGCCTCAAATGTCGGTGCTTTTTTACTCCTGAGCCCTGTTGTATGTCCAGGCAATCAGGGTCATATCTTGGATGGTTATAAATTCAGGAAATACAGCATAATAATAGGAGGGCTTACTTTTCACACTGCACATGATGGGCCTAACATATATGGCACTGAAATGGCATATCGGTGTAAATATTGCTATTTTTACACAGCACCATCTGCTGTGAATTAATTTTTGCAAAAGATCTGTTGGGCCAAACAGTCACTACACCCCTTGGTGAATAATAAGGGGTGTGGGTTCAAAAATCGGGTCACTTCTTAAGGGTTTATTTTTTTACTTGACCTCAGTCTCCGCAGTTGTTGGCCAGTGCTTTATAAATCGATCTTCCACTGTAGGGATACCTAAGGGTTTCTTTGAATGCGATGGCACCTGAAAACTATTGCAGAGAAATCGACCCTTCATAAGCCAAATGATGCTCTTACCCATGCAGTGTACCCATACAGCACTCTACAAGCACATATGGGGTGTTGCCGTATTCAGAAGAAAATGTGCAACAAATTGTGGTGTGCTTCTTTTCCTGTTAGCGCTTGTTAAAATGAAAAATATGGAGCTAAAGCAACATTTTATTGGAAGAAATGCAATTTTTCTGTTTTACAGCCAAGTGTTTTTTAATTTTATGAAAAAAAGATGGGATTAAAGGGACACTGACAGGCGAAATCAGCATATATAGTTAGATATATCACATTACAGGTCTTATAGAGTCTTTTAAAAGCATATAACTATCCACCCTGTCCACCTTATAAAGAGCGAAATATAAAGTTTTATAACCTGCTTCTCCGTTCAGCAATCTGCCCAAGGGGCGGCGTTTCATGTGAAAATGCGCCCAGCCAGCCTTCCCAACTGCCGTTCTTAAGCCCCGCCCAGCTCATCATTATTCACTTCGCTGGGCGGGGCTAGAACTCTCCCCAGTCCCGATCCTGCGCCTGCGCAATTCAATCCTCCGGGCATCGTTCATGCCCAATCTTCTGCGCCTGCGCCCCGCCGTCAGACGCACTATAATTAACCCCTTATATGATGTGAGTGAGCAGCGCTCTGAAGCGCTGCTCTGAACAGTGCATGGCTGAGGCTGCAGCTGCCTCAGCCATGCACTGTTCAGAGCAGCGCTTCAGAGCGCTGCTCACTCACATCATATAAGGGGTTAATTATAGTGCGTCCGACGGCACGGCGGGGCGCAGGCGCAGAAGATTGGGCATGAACGATGCCCGGAGGATTGAATTGCGCAGGATCGGGACTGGGGAGAGTTCTAGCCCCGCCCAGCGAAGTGAATAATGATGAGCTGGGCGGGGCTTAAGAACGGCAGTTGGGAAGGCTGGCTGGGCGCATTTTCACATGAAACGCCGCCCCTTGGGCAGATTGCTAAACGGAGAAGGAGGTTATAAAACTTTATATTTCGCTCTTTATAAGGTGGACAGGGGGGATAGTTATATGCTTTTAAAAGACTCTATAAGACCTGTAATGTGATATATCTAACTATATATGCTGATTTCGCCTGTCAGTGTCCCTTTAAAGTGTTCAGTAAACCACTCCGAGGGGTGTAATTTCCAAAATGGGGTCACTTCTTGACCATTTCCACCTCAGGTCCTCTTCAAATGTGACCTAGCACCCAAAATGTATTCCAGCAAAACTGCCCTCCATAAACCATATGGTGCTCCTTCTAGTCAGAGCCCTGTGGTTTGCCCATAAACAAGTTTACAGCCACTTATGGGGTGTTTCAGTAAACTGAAGAATCATGCTAATAAATATTGAGGTTTGTCAAGTTGTTACCTTTGCAGTGTTACAGAAAAAATTGGATTAATATGAATAATTTGCCCAAAAAAAGTGAAAGTCTTAAATAATTTGAAGAGTGTAGTCTTTAAAATGGGATCATTTATGGGTGGTTTCTATTCTGTAAGCTACCCAAAGTGGCTTAAAAACTGAATCGGCCAAAAAAGTTTTTGGGGTCCCAAGCATACTTCCTTTGTTTATGTACCCTGGTGAGGGGAATATTTGATCTTTGTTTCTATTTGATCTTTGTTTCTATTTGATTTTGATGAACGCTAATTTACCTAATTAGGTGGTTACAGAAGTGCCTAAAGTGCCTCTCTTTCATTATTCCGTGGTCTTTGTATATGTAAGGCTCTATTGTTTACATTTTGGTCCAGTAATTCTATAAGTCTGTTCCATAGTCTTATTTTTATTTGTAAAACGTCATCAAATGTTTCCTTCATTCCGCTCTTTAATTCCCTTTCCTCCTCCTTCATTCCCTTTCCTCCCCTCCTACTTCCCCCCCCTTTTGTGACCTTCCCTATTCTCCCACCATTTTTCTCTTTCTTTTTAATAACTGTGGTTCTGTCACTATTGCTAATTTGAAATCTACTGTATTTTACCACGATAATTTCCATGGTGTAATGTAAGAAATGGTTTTCTTCTTTGCTTGAAAATAAAAAGAGATTTGATTAAAAACTGAATCGGCCCTTAACCCTTTTAAAGACCGTGCCTATTTTAATTTTTACATTTTGGATTTTTCCTCCCCATATTCCAATAGCCATAACTTTTTTATTTTTCTGTTCACATAGCTATATGAGGGCTTCTTTTTTTTGCAGGACAAGATAAATTTTTTAATGCCACTGTTTAATTTACCATGTCTTATATTAGAAAACAAAATTGAAATAAAATTAATTCCACCAAGGTTTTTGGGGTTTTGACAGCGTTCACAATGTACTAAAAATGACCTGACGTCCTGCGGCTCAATACTAATATGTCCCTACATAACTTGAATAATTGTTTTATTGTTTTACTACTTTAAAAATAAAAATAAATCTCTTTGCATCTCTATATTCTGACAACCATAATTTTTTTTATATTTCGGTCTACAGAGCTACAGTATATGATCACTTGTTTTTTGTGTAACAAACTGTAGTTTTTATTGGTACCATTTTTGTTGTATGCAAGACATTGTGATCACAAAAAGATGGCAAATCGCGTGTTTTTCATTTTGTTTCCGTTACAGCATTCACTGCATTTGATTTTTTTAAAATATATATTTTAATAGTTCAGACATTTTTGGATGTGGTGAAACCCAATATGTTTATATTTTTTTATTGTTTATATATTTTTATATGTAAAATTGGGAAAAGGAGGTTATTTAAACTTAATATATTGGTGTTTTTTATTTTTTTTAACTTTTTATTTTTTAACACTATTAGCCCCTTTAGCAGCCTAGTACATGGGATCTTTTGATCACCTCTCCTATTCACCCTAATAGAGATCTATTAGGGTGAATAGGATTTTCAAACTGTCTATTCTGAGCTATGCCTCGGGCTTAGCTCAGCATGGAGATTGGCATGGCAGGCCTGGATCGCTTCAGCAGCATCAAGGCTGTCATGGCAACCGATCGGAGCCCTGCGATTTCACTGCTGGAGCTACGATCAGAATGAAGACGGAGCCACATCCCTCTGTCTTCACTCACAGAAGCCGCGATCAGCGTGGATCGCTGCACCTGAGGGGTTAAATGACAGGGGCGGCGCAATCTCCCCTTCCTGTCAGTGCGGGCGGGTGCCAGCTATATGATACAGCCAGCACCTGCCGTGTATGGGGTGGGCCAGGTGCAGAGGCCTGCTCCATACACACACAGATGCATAACGCCATATGGCGTTATGGGCTAAAGAAGACCTTTCACCACTCCTGACATGCCTGTTTTAATAGCTACATGCATTACCTATGTAATAATTCTGGAGCATTTATTCTTATGTCTGTATGTTGTGCTATTCCTTTATTATTTCTACTAGAAGTTATAAATGAATTGCTATTAGCTTTCAGTAAGGATACAGAGGGATGCTAACAAGTTGGGGGGGGGTGTAGGTACAGACTGACTCTATCCAATCAGTGCTGCCATTTTCAGACTGTGCAGGTACACCCCCCCAACTGGTTACCTCCCCTCTGTACCCTTACTGAAGGCTAATAGCAATTCATTCATAACTTCTAGTAGAAATAATAAAGGATTGGCATAACAGAGCCATAAGAATAGATGCTCTAGAATTGTTATTACATGAGGAAAGCTATAAAAACAGACATGTCAGGAAAGGTCCTCTTTAATGGGCTAAAGTCTATTTTGGAATTTTAAATCTTCTAATGATCTAAAAAAAACAAAATGAGCTTTGGAAACGGATGCCAACATAAAGTAGACATATGGTGAATATTAACTAACTATTTTATGAAGCGCAATTGTCTGTCTTAAAAGCAGAGAAATAAAAATTTTGAAAATTGCCATTTCTTTTTTTTTTTTTATAAAGGGTAAAACATAGTAACACTAATTTAAAACTAACAGGAAATACAATGTGTCCCAAAAAAACAACCTCCGTTTGACAAGTAAGGCTACTTTCACACTTGTGTGGTTAATTCTGGTATTGAGATCCTGCAGAGGATCTCAAAACCGGAATTAAACGGATCAGTTTTAATTTTGCACATCAAGAGGCATCTGTTCCATTAGAATGCGGTTGTGTGAAGTCAAAAGGCTCCTAAAAAAAGCTCCGTCAGTGACTTACATTGTTTTCAGTGCCGGATCTATTTTCTCAGTTTTTAGGACGGGTTTTGTGTCTGGTCACAAAACAGAATGCTGCCGGAAGGCATCCAGAACGGTTCTCTATCCATTCAGAATGCATGGGGACTAAACAGAAATGTTTTTTTTCTGGCATTGAGTTCTGCTGGATCGAAATACCGGAAAAACACCACAAGTGTGAAAGTAGCCTAACAGCATTCAAAAGTTATTTCTGCGCAAAGAGGCATGTTGGATTTACAAAAATAACCTGTCAGGAAGGGGTTAGACATCAAGAGCCCACAGTGGTCAATATAAAGGATTTATTCACAAACGCATGCAACTTTTCAACGTCCAAGCAAACAGTTGGAACAAGTTTTGTACCAATTTAACTTGTTGTCAATTTGCATTATGGGATTGCACATGCTCTTTTGAATCAACATTTCACATTAGCTATCTGTATACAAAGAGTTGAAGTCTCTAATAAAAAAAATTAAAAAAAACTAAGAAACAATTGCTGTCAATGAACAAACTAAGGCTACTTTCACACTAACGTTGGGGCTCTGCTTGTGAGCTCCGTTTGAAGGGGCTCACAAGCGGCCCCGAACGCAGCCGTCCGGCCCTAATGCATTCTGAGTGGACGCGGATCCGCTCAGTATGCCTCAGTCTGGCAGCGTTCAGCCTCCGCTCCGCTCAGCAAGCGGACACCTGAACGCTGCTTGCAGCGTTCGGGTGTCCGCCTGACCGTGCGGAGGCAAACGGATCCGTCCAGACTTACAATGTAAGTCAATGGGGACGGATCCGTTTGAAGTTGACACAATATGGCTCAATTTTCAAACGGATCCGTCCCCCATTGACTTTCAATGTAAAGTCTGGACAGATCTGTCTGAACAACTTTCATACTTAGAATTTTTTCTAAACTATAATGCAGACGGATTCGTTCAGAACGGATCCAAACGTCTGCATTATAGGAGAGGATCCGTCTGTGCAGACACCAGACGGATCCTCTCTGAACGCTAGTCTGAAAGTAGCCTTATGGGTAGGTTCCACTTTAAATAGGTCATAATTAGAGATGAGCGAATTTCCCCTTATAAAATTTGTTCACACTTCGTTTGTTGGTAAAAGGTGAATTGCGTTATGGATTCCGTTACCACAGACCATAACGCAATTTTATGACGGTAGAAGGACTCCACTGCATAACGGAAATGGGACGGATCAGTTTTGCAGCCCATAGACTTCTATTATGATGGAATGAGTAACGGTATGCCTCTAAAGGCATTCCAATATTCATTCCCTCATAGAATTGCATTATGGCTCGTGGTAACGGAATCCATAACGCAATTCACCTTTTACCAACAAATGAAGTATAAACAAATTTCAAAATAAGAAATTCGCTCATCTCTAGTCTCTATAAAAATAACAAAGCCACAAAAAAATTCTGATTTCTACATTAGCTTTAGTCGTCATCTACCTAAAACCCCTCTTAGGGTCCATTCACACGTCCGTAGTGTATACACCGGGCCGGCACCCCCCATAGAACTGCCTATTCTTGTCTGCAATTACGGACAAGAATAGGACATGTTCTACTTTTTGCCGAGCCGGGGACTGGAATTTCAGGGCCGAAGCACGCAAGTTCGGGGCCGTGGCACGGAAATGCGGATGCGGACAGCACACTGTGTGCTGTCCGCATCTTTTCTGTCCCCCTAGAGAATGAATGGGTCCGCACCCGTTCCGCAAATTTGCGGAACGGATGCGGACCCATTTGCGGACGTGTGAATGGAGCCTAAACTGAATATTTCCTCTCCTTAGATTAAAAAAAGGGCTCAATATGAAAATGGACAAATCATTATTGTTGTTTTTAATTGTTTTTGCTACCAATGTTGTTGTGAACATTTCAGTTTATATCTCCATTTACCTGGCAATGCTGTAATGAAGTCTCGTTGTAACATGGGCTTCAAGTAAGAATTAATATGTCCATGCTGGTAGTGACACATTCGAGAAATAAGATGTTCCACAAACTCCACCTGATCCGATTCAGACCACTGATCAAAAATTTTTATACACAAGTCCTTCTCTTTCTCATAATTTCCATCAGATGTGCGCTTTCTGGATACAATCACTGATGATGTCCCATTGGTTATCTGTAGCAGAGAAATCAAATGAAAAGTAATAAATTCCATTACTTAGTTTGGGAGTATGACAGCTACTAAGAAAATGTGTCCCCTTATTATGTCTCCAGACCAATTTATTTATTTTATTTTGTTAATTTTAATAACTTTAACACTTATGGGGGAATCTGCGGATGATGCACTGTTATGGGAGGAGATCTGCGGATGACGCACAGTTATGGGGGGAGATATGCGGATGACGCACAGTTATGGGGGGAGATTTGCGGATAACGCACAGTTATGGGGGGAGATATGCGGATGACACACAGTTATGGGGGGAGATATGCGGATGACACACAGTTATGAGGGGGGATCTGCGGATGAAAGCACAGTTATGAGGGGGGATCTGCGGATGACGCACAGTTATAGAGGGGATCTGCGGATGACGCACAGTTATAGAGGGGATCTGCGGATGACGCACAGTTATGAGGGGGGATCTGCGGATGACGCACAGTTATGGGGAGGGGATCTGCGGATGACGCACTGTTATGAGCGAGGGGATCTGCGGATGACGCACTGTTATGAGAGAGGGGATCTGCGGATGACACTGTTCAGGAACTGTACCAATATTTGCTTAAGTGTTTATTATAATATAATACTATATCATCAGAAATCCACCCATATACTGCAGTACATGGGTACATTCCGGTGGGAGGGGGCGGGGGGTCATAGTCATTTAATATAAACACTGTCCAGGGAATGTTCTGTTATTGCCATGTGTTTATACTAAATAGGACTATAACCCCCCTCATCCATAGAAAGCTATCTATGTACTGCAGGTTATAGTAATATTTAACACACACTTCATTTTTATACTGGCCCCTGAGTTGCAATCACCCAGGAACTTTAGGTGACAGGCTAGGGCACAGGGCAACAAAAACGCTGTCGTCTATTTCTCACTCTCACAGCAGGAGCAGCAGAGCAGTGGTTGCGGTAGTGGAGCAGCAGTTCCCATTAGTGCTCACCACCAATCAGCCGAACAGCGCAAAGTACAAGCGGCTTTCCAGAGGAGAAGGTGAAGGGCTTTCCTTCTCCTCCAGTGTTATGGAGCAGAACTGGAAGCTGTGTGGTAAGGATGTGTGGACTGGCGGAGGCAGTTTAGCATTCAGTGAAGCAGTCTGCCCGCCCTACAGTTAACTTGCAGGCTCAGGAGCAGGCTTCGTGAAAACTCCCGAGACCCTGCAATAGTGTCGGCCATTTTGATTTTTGGCACGATTGCTTTATAAGATGCACTGACTTGTTCCCCCAACTTTGGGGGTTAAAAACATTGTCTTATAAAGCAAAAAATACTACATATATAAAATCATTTATAAAAATGAATTTCTGTTTGTTGTTTGTCTATTTTTTGGCCATGCATAAAGGACAAAGTAAAAAAAAAAAGTAGACATATTCGGTATCGCCTCGTCCGTATCAACGGGCTCTACAAAAATATCACATGACCCCTCAGGTGCACAGTCAACAAAATAAAATAAAAAATCTGTGCTAAAAAAATATATACTTTTTTCTCACCTTACATCACTAAAAGTGCAACACCAAACTATCAAAAAGGCGGTTCCCCCCCAAAATAGTACCAATCTAACAGTCACGTCATCTCGCAAAAAATGAGCCCCTGACAATCGACCAAAAAATAAAAACACTATGGCTCTCAAACTATGGATACACTAAAACATGATTTTTTTTTTGTTTCAAAAATGATATTATTATGCAAAACTTAAAAAAAAAGTATACATATTCGGTATCGTTGCGTCCGTTTTAGCTGGCTCTATAAAAATATTACATGACCTAACCCCTCAGGTAAACACTGTCAAAAAAATAAAATAAAAAGTGCATCAAAAAAGCCATTTTTTGTCACCTTACATCACAAAAAGTGTAATACCAAGCGATCAAAAAGTCATATGCACCCTAAAATAGTACCAATCAAACCGACATCTCATACCGAAAAAAATTTGCCCCTACACAGTCGCCCAAAAAAAAAAAAAAAACTATGGCTTTCAGAATATGGAGACACTAAAATCATTTTTTCAAAAATGCTTTAATATGTAAAACTGAAATAAACAACCCGAAAAAATGTCATATTTGGTATTGTCGCGTCCGTAACAACCTGCTCTATAAAAATACCACATGATCTAACCTGTCTGATGAACACTGTAAATAAAAAATAAAAACTGTGCCAAAACAGCAATTTTTTCGTTACCTTGCCTCACAAAAACTGTAATATAGAGCAACCAAAAATCATATGTACACTAAAATAGCACCAACAAAACTGCCACCTTATCCTGTAGTTTCCAAAATGGAGTCTTTTTTTTTGAGTTTCTACTGTAGGGCTGCATAAGGGGGTCTTCAAATGTGACATGGCAACTTAAAATTATCCCAGTGAAATCTGCCTTCCAAAAACCATATGACATTCCTTTCCTTCTGCGCCCTGCCGTGTGCCAGTACAGCAGTTTAACCCCTTAGGGACGTAGGACATACCGGTATGCCATGTTTGCCGAGTCCTTAAGGATTCAGGACGTACCGGTACGTCCTAACTTTAAAAGTGCATTGCGGTGGGGGTTAATAGGAACAGGATGCCCGCTGAAATCATTCAGCAGGCATCCTGTCAACGCCAGAGGGGTCATGTGACACCACCCCCCCCCCCTCCTATCGGCGATTGCCGCAAACCGCAGGTCAATTCAGACCTGCGGCTTGCGGCATTTACCTGCGGTTGCGGCGGGTGGTGCCATCGGGTCCCCATGCGGCTGTAGGGGGGGCCCGATGGCATAGAAGGCAGCACGATGTCTAAGGAAGGCATCGCGCTGCATTTCGGTGACGAGCCTGTGAGAGCCATCCCCCTGGATCTCACAGGCCGGAAGCTGTATGAGAAATACACACAGTATTACTCATACAGCCCATGCATTCCAATAAGTATTGGAATGCATTGTAAAGGATCAGACCCCCAAAAGTTCAAGTCTCAAAGTGGGAGAAAAAATAAAGTGAAAAAAATTTTTTTGGGGAGTTTCTACACTAGGGGTGCATCAGGGGGGCTTCAAATGGGACATGGTGTCAAAAAAAAAAAAACAGTCCAGCAAAATCTGCCTTCCAAAAAACGTATGGCATTCCTTTCCTTCTGCGCCCTGCCGTGTGCCCGTACAGTGGTTTACGACCACATATGGGGTGTTTCTGTAAACTACAGAATCAGGGCCATAAATATTGAGTTTTGTTTGGCTGTTAACCCTTGCTTTGTAAAAGTAAAAAAAAAAATTTTTTAATGGAAAATCTACCAAAAAAGTGAAATTTTTAAATTGCATCTATTTTCCATTAATTCTTGTGGAACACCTAAAGGGTTAACAAAGATTGTAAAATCAGTTTTGAATACCTTGAGGGGTGTAATTTATAGAATGGGGTGATTTATGGGTGGTTTCTAATATGTAAGCCCCACAAAGTGACAATTTTTTTTTAAATGTTATTAAAAATTTTAAGATTTGCTTCTAAACTTTTACACCTTCTAACATCCCCAAAAAAATTAATTACATTTTCAAAATGATCCAAACATGAAGTAGACATACAGGGAATGTAAAGTAATAACTATTTTTGGAGGTATTACTATCTATTATAAAAGTAGAGAAATTGAAATGTGGAAATTTGCTAATTTTTCCACATTTTGGTAAATGTATTTATATTTTTTAAAATTAGAATGAAATATTATGACTTAATTTTGCCACTGACATCAAGTGCAATATGTGACGAGAAAACAATCTTAGAATGGCATGGATAAGTAAAAGCGTTTTAAAGTTATTACCACAAAGTGAAACATGTCAGATTTGCAAAATTAGGCTGCATCCTGAAGGTGAAAAATGGCAGTGTCCTGAAGGGGTTAAGGGGCCATGGTGCTGTTGAGGTCAGTGTTCTGGGACCAGGTGCTAAGGATGTCACATTTTAAGGGGGCAGGGTGCTGTGGAGGCCTTATATTAAAGGGTCTTTGTCACCACACTTTTCACTATTAAACAGGCCGACATCATACATGTGCAAATGTCACATGAATTTAACTCAGCTATTCTTTTTTTTCTAGTGGGCCCCTGTTTTTGGGTAATTATAACTTTGATTATATGCTAATTTGCCTCTAGGAGCAGGGGGGAACGTTGCCCCTGCTCCTAAAGGCTCGGTTTGCCCACCTCTTTCCACTCCCTTCTACTCTTGATTAACAGGGCCAGGCCAGCGTTGATCTCATAACAACCCTGTCTGCCAGGGAAATCTCGTGCCTGCGTCGCCCCGTTCAGCATTCGACACATGAGCAGTGAGGGAAGGACGCTCGCCCGCTTCCTCACTGCGCCTGCGTAGAATACGTCGCAGTGAGGAAGCTGACAGCTGGCGAGCGTCCTTCCCTCACTGCGCCTGCGCCGAATACTGAACTGGACTGCGCAGGCGTGAGATTTCTCCGGCAGACAGGGCCGGCAGGAGGAGACCAACGCTGGCATGGCCCTGTCAATCAAGAGTAGAAGGGAGTGGAAAGAGGTGGGCGAACAGAGCTTCTAAAAACAGGTGCAACGCCCTCCCCCTCTCCCCCGCTTCTAAAGGCTAATTAGTATATATTAAAAGTTAGGCACCTTGCAGACGAGCGTTCCGAATCGCAGCACGCCTGACCTCCCAGCACTGACGGGATTCATATAGCATTATATTGTTTTATGATGCTATGTAACCCTTACAGTTCTGGAATGTATTGGATAACACTGGCAGCATTATGCCAGTGATATCCAATACATTCCAGAACTGTAAAGGTTACACAGCATCATAAATCAATATAATACTATGTGACCCCCGGCAGCGCTGGGAGTAGGTGTGGGCGATATGGCCTAAAATCTATATTGCGATATAATTTTAAGCATGTGCGATATGCGATATATATCGCAATATATTGTTTTCTATATTTGGGGGGGCGTGTTTAAACTTTTTTTTACATTTTATTTAATAACTATTAGTCTCCTTAAGGGCTAGAACGTCGAACCCTTGTCATATTCACCCTAATAGAGCTCTATTAGGGTGAATAGGACTTTACACTCTCCCTGCTGCCCTGTGCTTTGTGCACACAACAGCAGGGAGCTGATCCCCCTCCCCTAAATGGTGCCATCCACAGATCCCCCCCTCCCCTAAATGGTGCCATCCCCAGATCCCCTCCTCCCCTAAACGGTGCCATCCCCAGATCCCCCCCCTCCCCTAAACGGTGCCATCCCCAGATCCCCCCCTCCCCTAAACGGTGCCATCCACAGACACCCCCCCTCCCCTAAACAATGCCATCCACAGACACCCCCCCTCCCCTAAACGGTGCCATCCACAGATCCCCCCCTCCCCTAAACAATGCCATCCACAGACACCCCCCCTCCCCTAAACGGTGCCATCCACAGATCCCCCCCTCCTAAACGGTGCCATCCACAGATCCCCCCCTCCTAAACGGTGCCATCCACAGATCCCCCCCTCCTAAACGGTGCCATCCACAGACACCCCCCCTCCCCTAAACGGTGCCATCCACAGACACCCCCCCTCCCCTAAACGGTGCCATCCACAGACACCCCCCCTCCCCTAAACAATGCCATCCACAGACACCCCCCCTCCCCTAAACGGTGCCATCCACAGATCCCCCCCTCCCCTAAACAATGCCATCCACAGACACCCCCCCTCCCCTAAACGGTGCCATCCACAGATCCCCCCCTCCTAAACGTTGCCATCCACAGATCCCCCCCTCCTAAACGGTGCCATCCACAGATCCCCCCCTCCTAAACGGTGCCATCCACAGACACCCCCCCTCCCCTAAACGGTGCCATCCACAGACACCCCCCCTCCCCTAAACGGTGCCATCCACAGACACCCCCCCTCCCCTAAACTGTGCCATCCACAGATCCCCCCCTCCCCCTCCCCAACGCTCACAGGAATACATTTAAAAACTAATCAGTAACTTTATTCATTGGTGATCTCTTTACTGTATACCTTACTAGGTCTTAGCTCCGATAACAGCAGGCAGTGCGGGCGGGCGGCGCTCACTCACTGACGTCACGCGCCTGCGCCGCCTAGTGGGAGGAGCAGGCGCGTGACGTCAGTGAGTGAGCGCCGCCCGCCCGCACTGCCTGCTGTTATCGGAGCTAAGACCTAGTAAGGTATACAGTAAAGAGATCACCAATGAATAAAGTTAAAGTTACTGATTAGTTTTTAAATGTTCTACTGTCGGCGGCGTGGCCCTGTATAGTCTAACCCCCAGGCAAGCGTCCCTGTCACCATGGGAACGCCTGGGGGTTAGAATATACCATCAGATTTGAGTTTTCACGGCGCTCACAGATCGTGAAAACTCAATGATTTACAGTCAGTCCCTCCCCTCCTCCTCTTTTGTCATTGGTGGTCAGCGGCAGCCGCGCACAGTGGCTCTCCTTCTCCACTGTGCCGTCTCAGGAGAAGATGGTGCGCGCAGAGAGCGCGATCATATCGCGGTCCGGCGATATAGGCGATATGCTCAAAATCCATATCGTGGCACAAATTTATATCGCATATCGCCTATATCGTCTATATCGCCCACCCCTAGCTGGGAGGTCAGGCAGGGATCTGCGTTGAGGACTCGCTGTGGGAGCAACGGTCGTCTGCAAGGGGGCTTATAATTGCACAAAAACGGGGGCACACTGGGGGAAAAAAATAAATAAAATAGAATAGCAGAGTTAAATTCGGGTAACAATTGTACATGTATAATTTCAGCCTGTTTAATAGTGAAAAGAGTGGTGACAGAAACCCTTTAAGGGGTCGTGACAAAGTGGGGGCACTCAAAGGGGGCAGGTCACTGTTAAGGAGGTGGGCGGCTGTGGAGGTCAATGTTAAGGGAGGAGCCCTGTAAAGGTCACTGTTAAGGGGTAGATCACTGTGGCGGTCACTGTTAAGGAGCCGGGTTATTTTTAAGGGGGTGGGGCATTGTTGGGTGACTTAAGGGGCGGGCTATTATGTAGGTCAGTGTAAAGGGGACGGGAGTCTGTGGAGGTCACTGTTAAGGGGATGGGCCATTGTGGAGGTCACTGTTATAGAATCGGCGTACTTTGGAGGTCACTGTTAAGGGGACAAGGTGCTGCGGATCTCATTGTTAAGAGGGGGGACCTATGTGGAGGTCACTTAAGGGGGCAGACTGCTGTGAAAGTCAAAGTTAAAGAGGACCTTTCACCAGAATAAAACATCTAAACTAACTATACAGACATGTAGAGCGGCGCCCAGGGATCTCCCTGCAGTTACTGTTATACCTGGGCGCCGCTCCGTTCTCCCGTTATAGCCTCCGGTATCTTCATAGTTAGGCTCCACCCAGGGGAACCTGACGGCGTCTCATCCCATGCTGTAGCGCTGCATGGGATGAGAAAAAAAAAACTCTCAGACTATGAGCTGAGCGCTGCAATTGGCCAGCGCTACAGCATAGGAGAATGAGACGCCGGCAGGTTCCCCTGGGTGGAGCCTAACTATGAAGATACCGGAGGCTATAACGGGAGAACGGAGCGGCGCCTGCTAGTATGTGTGAATATATATACTAAAAAAAACAACACAAGAATAAGTCAGCATAATTCATGTAAATAATCCTAACCCATTTTAACCAAGTCCCATTGCAGTGCGGCCTTATCTATTTAGCGAATAAACATTTCAGTCGGGGACTGGGGAGGGGGAATAGAGGTATAGGGCATGGGGTGCAAGTGAAGTAGAAAAAGAAAATCTCACTTTGGGCAGTATTACTAATTATATCCCAAAAAGCCCTGATATTTTCCCACTTTTTCAAGTAGTTTCTCTCATTATATAGAATACATTCATATTACTTCACTTGGTTTACCATATTGAGCCACAAATTAAAATCTGGAGTATCTTTTGAGAACCAAACATGTGTAATTAGTAATCTGGCCAAAAACATTAACTTAGTAAGAAGTACTCCCTTCATCTTGCTACAATTAACTTCTGAGAGATCATCTTTTATAACCTTAGATATCAAACCCTGGAATTGTCTTAGCTGTGGACAAAGTAAATATAAAAAAAATCAGCCAATTGATTATTACATTGTAGACATTATTCTCATCTTATTCATAACAAGGGGAGTAATATATAACCTATGAACTATATTCATATATAAACTCCATGCCATCAACCTATATATTCGTGAGAGTGTGACCTTACGACCGATTCTTAACCTCTTCCGGACACATGAAGTACCGGTACGGCATGTTGTCCCGATACTTAAGGAAATCATTCAGCGGGCATCCTGTCACAACGACGGGCGATTTGCGGCTTTACCTGCGGCAGATGTGCGCGGTGCCACCGGGTCCCCATGCGGCTGTGGGGGGGACCCGATGGCATGGAAGGCAGCGCGATGTCTGAGGAAGGCATCGCGCTGCCTTCCGGTGAAGAGCCTGTGAGATCCAGCCCGATCTCACAGGCCGGAAGCTGTATGAGTAATACACACAATATTACTCATACAGCCAATGCATTCCAATACAGAAGTATTGGAATGCATTGTAAAGGAATATACCCCCCAAAGATCAAGTCCCAAAGTGGGACAAAAAATAAAGTGGAAAAAAAAGTTTAAAAAATAAAGTCCCCCCCCCCCCCCCAAAAAAAATTTTTTTTAAGTTTCAAGTAAAAATAAACAAAAATGTCATTTTCCCCAAAGTTTGGTAAAAAAAAATAGGGGACCAAAAAAATAAGTATACATATTAGGTATCGCCGTGTCCGTATCGACCAGCTCTATAAACATATCACATGATCTAACCCCTCAGATGAACATCGTAAAAAATAAAAAATAAAAACTGTGCTAAATAAACCATTTTTATGTCACGTTACATCACAAAAAGTACAACAGCAAGCGATCAAAAAGGCGTTTGCCCACCAAAATAGTACCAATCTAACCGTCACCTCATCCCGCAAAAAAAGAGCCCCTACCTGAGACAATCGCCCAAAAAATAAAAAAAACTATGGCTCAGAATATGGAGATACTAAAACATTATTTATTTATTTTTTATCTGTTATTGTGTAAAACTTACCAAAAAAAGTATACATATTTGGTATCGCTGCATTCGCATCGACTGGCTCTATAAAAATATCACATGACCTAAACTCTCAGATGAACACCGTAAAAAATAAAAACTGCTAAATAAACCATTTTTTGTCACCTTACATCACAAAAAGTGTAATAGCAAGTGATCAAAAATCATATGCACCCCAAAATAGTGCCAATAAAACCGTCATCTCATCCCGCAAAAAATAAGACCCTACCTAAGATAATCGCCCAAAAACTGAAAAAACTATGGATCTCAGAATATGGAAACACTAAAACATGATTTTTTTGCTTCAAAAATGAAATCATTGTGTAAAACTTACATAAATAAAAAAATAATAATATACATATTAGGTATCGCCGCGTCCGTATCGACCGGCTCTATAAAAATATCACATGATCTAACCTGTCAGATGAATGTTGTAAATAACAAAAAATAAAAACGGTGCCAAAAAAGCTATTTCTTGTCTCATAAAGAGAGTAATATAGAGCAACCAAAAATCATATGTACCCTAAACTAGTACCAACAATACTGCCACCCTATCCCGTAGTTTCTAAAATGGGGCCACTTTTTTGGAGTTTCTAGTCTAGGGGTGCATCAGGGGGGCTTCAAAAGGGACATGGTGTAAAAAAAAACAGTCCAGCAAAACCTGCCTTCCAAAAAACGTATGGCATTCCTTTCCTTCTGCGCCCTGCCGTGTGCCCGTACAGCGGTTTACGACCACATATGGCAGGGATGGCCTCAGGTTGGTATCTCCAGCTGTTGCAAAACTACAACTCCCACCATGCTCAGACTGACTACAGCTATCAGCCTACAGCAGGGCATGCTGGGAGTTGTAGTTTTACAACAGCTGGAGAGCCGCAGGTTGGCCATGCCTGACATATGGGGTGTTTCTGTAAACTACAGAAACAGGGACATAAATATTGAGTTTGGTTTGGCTGTTAACCCATGCTTTGATACTGGGGAAAATGGATTAAAATGGAAAATTTGTCAAAAAATTGAAATTCTGAAATTTCATCTCCATTTGCCAATAACACTTGTGGAACACCTAAAGGGTTAATGACGTTTGTAAAATCAATTTTGAATACCTTGAGGGGTGGAGTCTCTACTCTAGGGGTGCATCAGGGGGCTTCAAATGGGACATGGTGTCAAAAAAAACAGTCCAGCAAAACTTGCCTTCCAAAAACCGTATGACATTCCTTTCCTTCTGCGCCCTGCCGTGTGCCCGTACAGCGGTTTACGACCACATATGGGGTGTTTCTGTAAACTACAGAATCAGGGCCATAAATATTAAGTTTGATTTGGCTGTTAACCCTTGCTTTGTAAAAGAAAAAATATATAAAAATGGAAAATCTGCCAAAAGTGTGAAATTTTGAAATTGTATCTCTATTTTCCATTAATTCTTGTGGAACACCTAAAGGGTTAACAAAGTTTTAAAATCAGTTTTGAATACCTTGAGGGGTGTAGTTTATAGAATGGGGTCATTTTTGGGTGATTTCTATTATGTAAGCCTCGCAAAGTGACTTCAGACCTGAACTGGTCCCTAAAAATTGGGTTTTTTAAAATTTCTGAAAAATTTCAAGATTTGCTTCTAAACTTCTAAGCCTTATAACATCCCCAAAAAAAAAAATATCATTCCCAAAATGATCCAAACATGAAGTAGACATATGAGGAATGTAAAGTAACTATTTTTGGAGGTATTACTATGTATTATAGAAGTAGAGAAATTGAAACTTGGAAATTTGCAATTTTAAAAAGATTTATGGGTAAATTTGGTATTTTTTCTAAATAAAAATGATTTTTTTTTTTTACTTCATTTTACCAGTGTCATGAAGTACAATATGTGATGAAAAAACTATCTCAGAATGGCCTGGATAAGTCAAAGCGTTTTAAAGTTATCACCACTTAAAGTGACACTGGTCAGATTTGCAAAAAATGGCCAAGTCCTTAAGGTGAAATAGGGCTGAGTCCTTAAGGGGTTAAGTGGAGTTTAAAAAAAAAAAAAAAAAAAGGAGTTGGAAACTAAGGTTGGATATCATTTCCTTGTGTGTTGTTGGCTTAATTCTAGGTAGTCCTGCAACTACAGCAGACAGGATCTAATTCTATTTCATATTTACCGTTTTACTTTTTTACTGTTGTAATCCCCATTTAGTATGTGTTGCACAATTGACAACGCAGTCCAGTGCACATCTGGCATGATGTATGCAGTCCTGGAACTGCCGTTCGAGGGTGTATATCTATATATATATATATATATATATATATATATATATATATATATATATGTATATGTATATATAATTACCCGTTTGGAATCGCAAATCGAGTCTCTAAACGGGCAAGCTGCAACACTGAGAGGCATTGACAATTTGCAAAAGAGTTTGCTTCTCACCGAGCAAGCACTCTTTGGGTAGATGAGGGGGAGGGTGACGGGGAGGAGGCTGAGGAAAGTGAGGTAGCTAGCTGGGTAACAGTTAGAAAGCAGGGTAGAGGGAAGAGTGCCAGGGAGGCTAGCCCTGATCTGACACACCCCAACAAGTTTGCAAGTTTGGCAGATGAGGGGAATGTCAGTCCAGGGAAGGCACTGCTGCAGCCGGCAAATTTTCTCTGCCAGTGAGGGGAATGTCAGCTCCAGTAAGCAGGGAACCAGGAGAGCAGGGCAGGCCAGACAGGTGCTGGTAGTGGGAGATTCCATTATTAGGGGAACAGATAGGGAAATCTGTCACAAAGACCGTAAATCGCCAGTGTGCTGTCTTCCTGGCGCTAGAGTTCGACACATCGCGGATCGGGTTGACAGATTACTGGGAGGGGCTGGAGAAGATCCAGCGGTCATGGTCCATATCGGAACCAATGACAAAGTTAGAGGTAGGTGGAGAGTCCTTAAAAATGATTTGAGGGATTTAGGTCAAAAGCTTAGGGCAAGGACCTCAAAGTTAGTATTTTCCGAAATACTGCCTGTACCACGAGCCACACAAGAAAGGCAGTGGGAGATTAGGGAGATTAACAAGTGGCTCAAGAACTGGTGTAGTAAGGAGGGGTTTGCGTTCCTGGAGAACTGGGCCGACTTTTCTTTCGGCTACAGGCTCTATCGTAGGGACGGGCTGCACCTCAATGGGGAAGGGGCAGCTGTGCTGGGGAGAAAGATGGCTAGAAGGTTGGAGGAGTGTTTAAAATAGGGACTGGGAAGGAGGGAAATTACATTATAGGAGGGGAAGATAGGGCAGATAGAGACCGGGGGCAATGTAGTGGGACTGGGGGAGGAATGGAAGGAGGGACTAGAACAGTTCAGAAGGAAAGGTGTAGGGTAAAAAATATACATAAACCTCTCAAATGTATGTATACTAATGCCAGAAGCCTGACTAATAAAACTGGCGAGCTGGAATTAGTGATGTGTGAGGAGGACTATGACATAGTGGGAATAACTGAGACATGGCTGGATGATAGCTATGACTGGGCGGTTAATGTACAAGGTTACAGTCTGTTTATAAAGGATCGTCAAAACAGGAGAGGGGGAGGGGTTTGCCGTGAAGATATAAGTGAGGGACATGAACATGTGGAGTCACTGTGGGTAGAGATACATGGAGCTAAAAACAACAATAAATTACTAATAGGAGTTTACTATAAACCACCTAATATACCAGTCCACAGAAAATCTACTACTAAACGAGATAGACGAGGCGGCAAATCATAATGAGGTGGTTATTATGGGGGACTTCAACTACCCAGATATAGACTGGGAAACTGAAACTTGTATATCTCATAAGGGAAACAGGTTCTTGGCAATAACCAAAGACAATTACCTCTCCCAACTGGTTCAGGACCCGACTAGAGGGACGGCCATACTGGACTTAGTATTAACCAATAGGCCTGACAGAACAACAGACGTGCAGGTTGGGGGACACCTGGGAAATAGTGACCATAAAGTAATAACCTTCCAATTATAATTCAAAAGAGCGTTTCTACAGAGAGAAACAAAAATACCAAACTTCAAAAAAGCTAAATTTAGCCAACTAAGAGAGCCCATAGGCCTAACTAACTGGGACAAAGTCCTCAAAAATAAAAAAATACAGCCACAAAATGGGATATCTTTAAAAACATCCTAAAATCTCTTTGTGAAAGGTACATACCGTATGGGAATAAAAGGTTAAGGAACAAAAAGAAACCAATGTGGATAAATAGAACTGTAAAGAAAGCAATAAATGACAAAAAGAAAGCATATAAATCACTAAAACAGGAGTGTAGCACGGAAGCACTGAAAAACTATAAGGAAAAAAAATAGAACATGTAAAAAAAACAAATAAAAGCGGCCAAACTAGAGACCGAGAGATTAAATGCCAACAAGAGTAAAACTAACCCTAAAATGCTCTTCAATTATATAAATGTTAAAAAGTATAAATCTGAAGGTGTCGGCCCTTTAAAAGAGTAGTGAGGGGGGAGTCGCAGAGAGCGACGAGGAGAAAGCAAAGCTGTTAAATATTTTTTCTCCAATGTATTCACTGAGGAAAATAAACTGTCAGATGACATGCAGAATGTAAAAATAAATTCCCCATTAAAAGTGTCCTGTCTGACCCAGGAAGGAGTACATCAGCGACTTAAAAAGATTAAAATAGACAAATCACCAGGACCGGGTGGCATACACCCCCGTATCCTAAGGGAATTAAGTAATGTCATAGCCAAACCCTTATTTCTGATATTTGCGGACTCTAAACTGACAGGGAATGTCACACAGGATTGGCGCATGGCAAATGTGGTACCAATATTCAAAAAGGGTCCAAAAACAGAGCCTGGAAACTATAGGCCGATAAGTTTAACATCTGTTGTGGGTAAACTGTTTGAAGGTTTTCTGAGAGATGCTATGTTAGAGCATCTCAACGGAAATAAGCAAATAACGCCATATCAGCATGGCTTTGTGAGGGATCGGTCATGCCAAACTAATTTAATCAGTTTCTATTAGGAGGTAAGTTCTAGACATGACAGCGGCGAATCAATGGATGTCGTATATCTGGACGTCACCAAAGCATTTGACACTGTATTACATAAAAGGTTAGTATATAAAATGAGAATGCTCGGACAGGGAGAAAACGTCTGTATGTGGGTAAGTAACTGGCTCAATGATAGAAAACAGAGGGTGGTTATTAACGGTACACACTCAGATTGGCTCGCTGTCACTAGTGGGGTACCTCAGGGGTCAGTATTGGGCCCTATTCTCTTCAATATATTTATTAATGATCTTGTAGAAGGCTTGCATAGTAAAGTATCAATTTTCACAGATGACACTAAACTATGTAAAGTAATTTACACTGAAAAAGACAGTATACTACTACAGAGGGATCTGGATAGATTGGAGGCTTGGGCAGATAAGTGGCAGATGAGGTTTAACACTGACAAATGTAAAGTTATGCACATGGAAAGGAATAATGCAAGTCACCCGTACATACTAAATGGTAAAACACTTGGTAACACTGTCATGGAAAAGGATCTAGGAATTTTAATAAACAGCAAACTAAGCTGCAAAAACCAGTGTCAGGCAGCTGCTGCCAAGGCAAATAAGATAATGGGTTGCATCAGAAGGGTCATAGATGCCCGTGATAAGAACATAGTCCTACCACTTTACAAATCGCTAGTCAGACCACACATGGAGTACTGTGTACAGTTCTGGGCTCCTGTAAACAAGGCAGACATAGCAGAGCTGGAGAAGGTCCAGAGGAGGGCAACTAAAGTAATAACTGGAATGGGGAAACTACAGTACCCTGAAAGATTATCAAAATTAGGGTTATTCACTTTAGAAAAAAGACGACTGAGGGGAGATCTAATTAATATGTATAAATATATCAGGGGTCAGTACAGAGATCTATCCCATCATCTATTTATCCCTGCGTCTGGAGGAAAGAAGGTTTGTACACAAACATAGAAAAGAATTCTTTACGGTAAGAGCAGTGAGACTATGGAACTCTCTGCCTGAGGAGGTCGTGATGGTGAGTACAATAAAGGAATTCAAGAGGGGCCTGGATGTATTTCTGGAGCGTAATAATATTACAGGCTATAGCTACTAGAGAGGGGTCATTGATCCAGGGAGTTATTCTGATTGCCTGATTGGAGTCGGGAAGGAATTTTTTATTCCCCTAAAGTGGGGAAAATTGGCTTCTACCTCACAGTTTTTTTTTTTTGCCTTCCTCTGGATCAACTTGCAGGATAACAGGCCGAACTGGATGGACCAATGTCTTTTTTCGGCCTTATGTACTATGTTACTATGTAATATTAAGGCTAAATCAATTCTAGGTAAAGAACCCACCAATTTACTAAAACAGGAATATGCTTCCCACCCCAGTCCCAGCCCTCCAAACATCTACAAATCCAATTTACTGACAGAAACAATGAAATGGGGAGCCATGGACCAAAGACAGAGCCAACTTCTCTAAGTGAAAACTGATACAATCTGGGTTCCATAACACAATTAACCCCTTCCCGACCAGCGCCGTTATAGTACTACGGCGCACTGATCAGGCAGGTGCAGGAGCTACGCGCACCCGATCAGCTGCAGGGGACCGGCTGTTACCGTTAGCCGGACCCCTGCTGTATGCATCGGCAGAAACACAGATGCCGGCGCATTAACCCTCACTTTGACGTGGTCAGCACTGACCGCGGCATGTGCGGTGTGTGTGGAGGGGAGGACTCCCTCCCCGTACTCATCGGGTCCCCGTGCTGCTGTGAAAAAAAGTGCTCTTTTCCCATAATTAAGTCATTTAAAAAAAAAAAAGAGAAAAGTAGACATATTAGGTATCGCCGCGTCCGTATCGACCAGCTCTATAAAAATATCACATGATCAGCCTCATCAAGTGAACACAGTAAAAAAAGAAAAAAAAGTGCCAAAACATCCATTTTTTGGTCACCTTTTACTGTGCAAAACTTAAAAATAAGAACAATAGACACATTGGGTATTGCTGCATCCATAACAACCTGATCTAAAAAATTCACATGAGATGCCCCCTCAGGTGATGGCACCTGTAAACCAATCCATCAAAATCTGCGCTGCAAAAGCCATATGGCGCTCCTTCTCTTCTGAATCCTGCCGTGTGCCCCAACAGCAGTTAACCACCACATATGGAGTGTTGCTGTATTCAGGAAAAAATGGGTAATTAATTATGGGGTGCTTTTTCTCCTGTTACCCCTTGTGAAAATGAAAAATTTGGGGCTAAAGCAACATTTTATTGGAAGAAGTCACAGCCAAGTGTTTCCAAATTCGTAAAACGCTTAGGGGGTCAAAGTGCACAGTACCAACCCTTAATATATTCTTTGAAGGGTGTAGTTTCCAAAATGGGGTCACTTTTTGAGGGTTTCCACTGTAGGGGTACGTCAGGGTTTCTTTAAATACAAAATGACAAAATGGTGCCTAATGGTGCATTCTAGCAAAATCTGCCTCCAAAATCCATATGGCGCTCTTTTACTTCTGACCACTGCCAAATGCCCATAGAGCAGTTTACCACCACATATGGGGTATTTCTGTAAACTGCAGAATCAGAGTAATTTATATTGAAGTTTATTTTGCTGTAAACCCTTGCTGTGTTGCAATAAAAAATTGATCAACGTGAAAAATATGAATTATTTACATTTCGCCACCATTTTCCTTTAATTCTAGTGGAACACCTAAAGGGTTAACAAAGTTTTTAACTTCAGCTTTTGAATAATTTGAAGGGTGTAGTTTCTAAAATGGGATAATTTATAGATGGTTTCCATTATGTAAGCCACTCAAAATCCCTTTATATCTGAATTGGTGAATAAAAAAATGGTTTTGGAAATTTTGTTGAAAATTAGAAAAACGGCTTCTAAAATTCTAAGCCTTCTAACGTCCTAAAAAAATTTAATTAGTTTATGTTGGCATCATTTTGTAAATGTTAACATATGAGGAATGATGACAACTATTTTATGAGTTATTACTATCCGTCTTAGAAGTAGAGAAATTCAAATTTAGAAAATTTTATTTATTTTTTTATAAATAAAGGAAAAAATATATTGACTTAAATTTACTAGTGCCATGAAGTACAATGTGTCACGAGTAAACAATCTCAGAATTGCCAGGATAAGTAAAAGTGTTCCAAAGTTATTACCACAAAGTGACATGTCCGATTTGCAAAAAATGGCCTGGGCAGGAAGGTAAAAACTGGCCCGGGGTAGAAAGGGTTAAAGTCTCCGATAATAAGTGTAATAAAATCTTCCTTTTGCCCCATAAATGACAAAAAGAGGCCCAGTATATGCGCAGAAAAGGGGGAGGGATATGAACAAAAGCAAGAATGCACGTCACACTAGCCAATTTGTCACATATCTTCCTTCTTTATCAATAAAGGATTGCTCACAAACAAAATAAATACTTCCATAAATACTATAACCCCTCCAGAATAACTAGAGCATGTAGAGTGGAAGACGTGTAATGCCCATCTCTTAGTTACCCTATTAATCAAATAAAACAGCACATCTCTTGATCCTGTCTCCAAGACCCCACAATTCTTATCGACATATTAACTTGAGAGGGAAAAAAAAAGAACGAAAGAATGAAAAAAAGGCCAGGGGGATTCTCTCTCTTTTCCTCTCCCATCTTGCACCTCCCAACACACCATCCCCACCAACCCCTGAAGGACACATCGCAACACTCCCAGCACCCACAGAAAACCATCTAACCCCACCATTTGACCTGCATCTTCCAAGCAACAGATTTTTCCTAGAACCACTCCTCCCAAACCATTTCTTCCCCGCCAACAATACATAAGCCTTTTCCTCCTGCAAGAGGAGAATATTTAGCTCAATAAAAGGAGAAAAAAATAAAACTAGTTTTCCAGGTGAAAGCATCACAGGAGGTGGTAATAGGCCCATGCCCATCCCCCTCTCTAGTGTTTTTCCAAATTACTACAACAGGTAGATGCTAATCATTTAAAACTCACAATATTGCATCACACTGTTATTCTTTAGCGTTTTAGGGAGGGTAATAAGGGTGCTGTCATGTTGGACTCCTGTAAAACCAATTACCGGTAGGACTAACTCAGTTTCTAGGATTTCCCCCAGGACAGCACCACAGAAAAAATACCAAATTAACCCCTTCGCTACCATGTATGGCGCTGTAGTAATGGACAAACATGGTGCCCACTCACACGCGCAGTGGGAGTCATGGCTGGTGGGTCTCTGCTGTTTCAAACAGCTATAATGCCAATCAAGGTAATTAAAGCCTTTAGATGCCATGATCACATGAGATCACGGTATCTAAAGGGTTAATGAGGATGCCGGTAATTAATTTAAATGCGCTACAGAAGACCAGTGACCGTCTCTCTGCCGTCTCTAACATTATGTCAACTCTATCTGAAACTAAATCTTTCAAAAACTGAACTTCTTGTGTTCTCTCCATCTACTGACCTCCCAAAACCTGATATCTCCATCTCAGTGTGCGACACCATCATCACTCCTAGGCGGCAGCACGCCCACTGTCTCGGGGTGATGTCTGAAACTGATCTTTCTTACACCCCCTATATTCAATCTCTCTCTCGCTCATGTCGCCTGCACTTCAAAAACATCACTAGAATCCGCCCATTCTCACTATGGAAACAAAAACTCTCATTGTTGACCTGATCCATTGCCACCTCGATTACTGCAACTCACTATTAATTGGCCTCCCCCTCACCAGACTTTTCCACACTCCAATCTATTCTTAATGCAGAATCCTGGGTCACCTATCTGTCCAACCGCTACTCTGATGCCTCCACCAGTCATTGCACTGCTTACCTGTACACTATAGAATCCAATTTAAACTGATTGTCCTCACCCACAAAGCTCTCCACAGTGCTGGACCACACTACCTGTGCTCTCCGTTCAGACTTACGACTGACTTCCACCATAATCAGAACCTCTCACTCCCGGCTCCAAGATTTCTCCTGAGCTGCACCGGTTCTCTGGAATTCCCTACCCCAATAAATCAGGCTAAATCACAACATACACAGTTTTAGGTGCTCCCTAAAAACACCTTTTTAGAGTGGCTTATCACATGCCCTGATCTAACACCTCTCCATATAGCACATTTATCATTTCCTGAACCTGATCCTCCACTGCACCCAGAAGCACTTCATATATTGACTGCTGACCGGCTCATGCAGCTTTATATCTGCTCCCCTATTCTCCCAAGATGGCTGGACCACTGTACAAAACAAGCAATTCTACCTTTTGTGTCACCCCTATCACCTCGTAGATTGTAAGCTCTTGCGTGCAGGGTCCTCATTCCTATTGACTTGTCTGTTGCTATGTTATTTATGACTGTTTGTACATGAACCCATGAACTGTAAAGCGCTGCGGAATATGTTGGCGCTATAAAATAAAAGACTATTATTATAGGTCTTGCTGAAGAGATCTAGGGCATTTAAGCGGCAATTCTTATTTTGGCCAGCATGTGGCAGGCCAACATAAGAAATTCTGACACTTAAATGGATGTAAAAAAAAAATTATGTTAAGAATTAAAGACAGAAAATTGGATTTTGTAGCCTCAAATAGTTTCAAAATCAAAAAAAAGTTTAAAAAAATGTAAAAATTGTATATATACATATACACACACATATATATATATAAAGGTGTGTGTGTGTCTGTGTGTGTGCGCGCGTGTGTATGTCCGCTAAAGGAATCCGCACAGTCGCGAAATTTGACAAACAGGTACATCAGGTGTCCGGGAAGGTTTTAGACCAGGATCTCGGCTCTCTAGAATGTACCGTTCCTGAGAGATTCTCACGCCCCTGATATGGTTAGACCACGCCCCCTCCACACGCCAACGGGGATTGAAAAAATGAAGGTAAAAATCAACTTCTACCAGCTGCAGGGGTGGGAGGGAGGGTGACTGTCTCCCTGCAGCTCACACTCAGACAATACAGTGCTGCTGTCTTAGAGTGAGATGTTCAAAAGGACACGCCCCTGATCCAGTATAGGCCACTGTTAAGGGGGCGGGCCCCTGTGGAGGTTAATGTCAAGGGGGTGGTATGCTGTAAAAGTCACTGCTAAAGGGGAAGGCTTCTGTAAATGTCAAAGTTAAGGGGGTGGGCTGCTGTGGAGGTCCAATTTTAACCACCGTCCGTCCGCCCGTTTACACGTCCAAGAGGTGGATTTCTCTCTCTGAATGGATGTTTCTGAACGTCCATTCAGAGATGGCAGCTGCACGCTAATCATGCAGCTGCAGAGCGGGTTGCCCACTGTCAGTGACAGCAGGGAAACCCAGAGAGAAGGCAGGGACAGTTCACCCAGCGCTTTCTGTCTCATCCCGGCGGTCAGACCTTGATCAGCCCTGCACTGTACAGCCTCTCTGGGGGGTGTATTTTCCCTGTAACTGGGGCTACTATGTCAGGCCCAGTTACAGGAGAAATCAATAGTGGGGGGAAAAAAAAAGTGAAGATAAATGTCCCCCAGAGTTCTTGTATGACTTTATGGGGGACGGAAAGTGTAAAATAAAAAATAAATAAAATATAAAAATTAAAGTTAAAAAAAAAAGTTTCACGTAAAAAAATAAAAAAATAAATTCCCCAATTAAAAAAAGTTAAAAATAGAAAAAATAAAATAGACATATTTGGTATTGCCACATCTGTAATGACTAGCTCTATAAATATATCACATGATCCACCCCTTCCAATAAACACCATAAAAAATAAAAATAAAAAAAAACGTAGAAAAAAAAAGCCATTTTTATCACCTTACATAACAAAAAGTGCAACTCAAAGTGATCAAAAAAGGCGTATGTCCCACAAAATGGTACCAATAAAACCTTCACCTCATCCGGCAAAAAAGAGTCCCTACATAAGAAAATCATTCAAAAAATAAAACTATAGCTCCCAGAACATTTTTTGTTTCAAAAATGCTATTACTGTGTTAAAGTGAAATAAATAAATAAAAAAGTATACATATTAGGAATTGCCACATCCGTAACAACCAGCTCTATAAAAATATCACATGACCTAAACCCTCAGATGAACACCGTAAAAAAAAAATTAAAAAAAATTTTTTTGGTACCTATCACATAATGCAACACCAAGCTATTAAAAAGGCGTATGCCCCCCCAAAATAATACCAAACGGTTACCTCATCCCACAAAAAAATTATACCCTAACTAAGACAATCGGTCAAAAAAAAAAAAAAAAAAGTATGGCTCTCAGACTATGGAGACACAAACATTTTTTGGGTTTAAAAAAATGCTATTGTGTAAAACTAAAATAAATAAGAAAAAAGTATACATATTAGGTATCACCACATCCGTAATGATCTGCTCTATAAAAATATCACATGACCTAACCCCTCAAGTGAACGCTGTAAAAATAAATAAATAAAAACTGAGCTAAAAATAGTCACCTTGCTCCATAAAGTGTTAAAATGAATGATCAAAAAATCATATGTACCCAAAAATGGTACTAATAAAAACGTAAACTCTTCCTGCAAAAATCGAGCCCCTGCACAAGACGATCGGCAGAAAAATAAAAAAATTATGGCGTTCAGAATATGGGGAGACAAAAACTATTTTTGTTCAAAAAAGCTTTATTATGTAAAAATGAAACAAAGAAAGTTGACATATTTGATGAGATTGCGTCCGTAACAACCTGCTCTATAAAAATAGCACATGATTTACCCTGTCAGATGAATGTTGAAAAAAATAAAAACAGTGCCAAAACCAATAAAACTGACACCTTATCCCCTAGTTTCCATAATGGGGTCACTTTTTGGGAGTTTCTACTGTAAGGGTGCATCAGGGGGGCTTCAAATGGGATATGGCATCTAAAAACCAGTTCAGCAAAATCTGCCTTCCTAAAACCATATGGCGCTACTTTTCTTCTGCGCCCTGCCGTGTGCCCTTACATAAGTTTACGACCACATTTGGGGTGTTTCTGTGAACAGCAGAATCGGTAATAAATATTGAGTTTTGTTTGGCTGATAACCCTCGATGTGTTAAAGAAAAAAATTGATTAAAATAGAAAATCTGCCAAAAAGTGAAATTTTAAAATTTGATCTCCATTTTCCTTTCATTCTTGTTGAACACCTAAAGGGTTAACAAAGTTTGTAAAATCAGTTTTAAGTAACTTGAGGAATGTAGTTTTTACAATGGGGTCATTTATGGGGGGTATCCACTATGTAAGGCCCACAAAGTGACTTCAGACCTGAACTGGTCCTTAAAAAGTGGGTTTTGGCAATTTTCTTAAAAATTTTAAGAATTGCTTTTAAAATTCTAAGCCTTCTAACGTCCCCAAAAAATGAAGTGACATTTACAAAATGATGCAAACATAAAGGAGACATATGGGGAATGTTAAGTAAGGCTACTTTCACACTCGCGTTTTGTGCGGATCCACCTTGTATCTGCACAGACGGATCCGCACCAATAATGCAAACGCTTGTATCCGTTAATAACGGATCCGTATGCATTATTCATTAAAAAAAAAAAAAAAGAGTCTAAGTCAAAACGGATCCATCTTGACTTACTTTGAAAAAGTCAATGGGGGACGGATCCGTTTTCAATTGCACCATAGTGGGTCAGTGAAAAACGGATCCGTCTAAACTTACAATGTAAGTCCGTTAGGCTCCGCATAGCCAGACGGTCACTAAAACGCTGCAAGCTGTGTTTTAGTGACCGTCTAAAAAGCGCAACGGAGACCAAATGCAGCCAAATTGATGCATTCTGAATAGATCCTTATCCATTCAGAATGCATTGGGGCTTAACTGATCCGTTTTGGGCCGCTGGTAAGCCCTGAAACGGATCTCACAAGCGGACCCAGAAACGCCAGTGTGAAAGTAACCTAATAAATATTTTATGAGAAATGACTTTGTTTTAAAAGCAGAGAAATAGAAATTTAGAAATTTGCACATTTTTCTACATTTTTGGTAAATTAGGGATTTTTTCATAAATAAAGGTGAAATGTATTGACTCAAATTTATGACCATCATTAAGTACAATGTGTTACGAGAAAATCTCTGAATGGCATGGATAAATAAAAGCGTTCTAAAGCTATTACCACATAAAGTGACATGTCAGATTTGCAAAATTAGGCCTGGTCAGGAAGGGGGCAAATGGGCCGGATGTGAAGTGGTTAAGGGATGGGGCACTGTAGAGGTCATTGCTATAGTGGATAGTGTTGATATCTTTTAACGACACATACAAACATTAAATGAAATAGATTAAATGTACCTGGGTCCTTCAGCTAGTGTGTGTATATATATATATAAATAATTAAAACTGTTTATTCACCCAGTGGTGACGCGACACTTGAGACCTTCATGTTGGAGCCAAAACGTCAGGTCACCACTGGGCGAATAAACAGTTTTCTTTTTTCACTATACCGGAGTGCTGCTCTATTTTTTATTTTTATTATCCTGGGACGCTTTTCTTATTGCACCCAATCTTCAAATCTAAAGGTTTGTGCTGCCATTCATTGATATATATATATATATATATATATATATATATATATATATATATATTGGACACCTTCTCATTCAAAGAGTTTTCTTTATTTTCATGACTATGAAAATTGTAGATTCACACTGAAGGCATCAAAACTATGAATTAACACATGTGGAATTATATACATAACAAACAAGTGTGAAACAACTGAAAATATGTCATATTCTAGGTTCTACAAAGTAGCCACCTTTTGCTTTGATTACTGCTTTGCACACTCTTGGCATTCTCTTGATGAGCTTCAAGAGGTAGTCCCCTGAAATGGTTTTCACTTCACAGGTGTGCGCTGTCAGGTTTAATAAGTGGGATTTCTTGCCTTATAAATGGGGTTGGGACCATCAGTTGCGTTGAGGAGAAGTCAGGTGGATACACAGCTGATAGTCCTACTGAATAGACTGTTAGAATTTGTATTATGGCAAGAAAAAAGCAGTTAAGTAAAGAAAAACAAGTGGCCATCATTACTTTAAGAAATGAAGGTCAGTCAGTCAGCCGAAAAATTGGGAAAACTTTGAAAGTAAGGGCTATTTGACCATGAAGGAGAGTGATTGGGTGCTGCGCCAGATGACCTGGCCTCCAGAGTCACCGGACCTGAACCCAATCGAGATGGTTTGGGGTGAGCTGGACCGCAGAGTGAAGGCAAAAGGGCCAACAAGTGCTAAGCATCTCTGGGAACTCCTTCAAGACTGTTGGAAGACCATTTCAGATGACTACCTCTTGAAGCTCATCAAGAGAATGCCAAGAGTGTGCAAAGCAGTAACCAAAGCAAAAGGTGGCTACTTTGAAGAACCTAGAATATGACATATTTTCAGTTGTTTCACACTTGTTTGTTATGTATATAATTCCACATGTGTTAATTCATAGTTTTGATGCCTTCATAGTCATGAAAATAAAGAAAACTCTTTGAATGAGAAGGTGTGTCCAAACTTTTGGTCTGTACTGTATATATATATATATATATATATATATATATATATATATATATATATACACACACTGCTCAAAAAAATAAAGGGAACACAAAAATAACACATCCTAGATCTGAATTAATTAAATATTCTTCTGAAATACTTTGTTCTTTACATAGTTGAATGTGCTGACAAATAAATCACACAAAAAAATAAAATGGAAATCCAATTTTTTAACCCATGGAGGTCTGGATTTGGAGTCACCCTCAAAATTAAAGTGGAAAAACACATTACAGGCTGATCCAACTTTGATGTAATGTCCTTAAAACAAGTCAAAATGAGGCTCAGTAGTGTGTGTGGCCTCCACGTGCCTGTATGACCTCCCTACAACGCCTGTGCATGCTCCTGATGAGGTGGCGGACGGTCTCCTGAGGGATCTCCTCCCAGACCTGGACTAAAGCATCAGCCAACTCCTGGACAGTCTGTGGTGCAACGTGACGTTGGTGGATAGAGCGAGACGTGATGTCCCAGATGTGCTCAATTGGATTCAGGTCTGGGGAACGGGCGGGCCAGTCCATAGCATCAATGCCTTCGTCTTGCAGGAACTGCTGACACACTCCAGCCACATGAGGTCTAGCATTGTCTTGCATTAGGAGGAGCCCAGGGCCAACCGCACCAGCATATGGTCTTACAAGGGGTCTGAGGATCTCATCTCGGTACCTAATGGTAGTCAGGCTACCTCTGGCGAGCACATGGAGGGCTGTGCGGCCCTCCAAAGAAATGCCACCCCACACCATTACTGACCTAATGCCAAACCGGTCATGCTGGAGGATGTTGCAGGCAGCAGAACGTTCTCCACGGCGTCTCCAGACTCTGTCACGTCTGTCACATGTGCTCAGTGTGAACCTGCTTTCATCTGTGAAGAGCACAGGGCGCCAGTGGCGAATTTGCCAATCTTGGTGTTTTCTGGCAAATGCCAAACGTCCTGCACGGTGTTGGGCTGTAAGCTCAACCCCCACCTGTGGACGTCGGGCCTTCATATCACCCTCATGGAGTCTGTTTCTGACCGTTTGAGCAGACACATGCACATTTGTGGCCTGCTGGAGATCATTTTGCAGGGCTCTGGCAGAGCTCCTCCTGTTCCTCCTTGCACAAAGGCGGAGGTAACGGTCCTGCTGCTGGGTTGTTGCCCTCCTACGGCCTCCTCCACGTCTCCTGATGTACTGGCCTGTCTCCTGGTAGCGCCTCCATGCTCTGGACACTACGCTGACAGACACAGCAAACCTTCTTGCCACAGCTCGCATTGATGTGCCATCCTGGATAAGCTGCACTACCTGAGCCACTTGTGTGGGTTGTAGACTCTGTCTCATGCTACCACTAGAGTGAAAGCACCGCCAGCATTCAAAAGTGACCAAAACATCAGACAGGAAGCATAGGAACTGAGAAGTGGTCAGGTCACCACCTGCAGAACCACTCCTTTATTGGGGGTGTCTTGCTAATTGCCTATAATTTCCACCTGTTGTCTATCCCATTTGCACAACAGCATGTGAAATTGATTGTCACTCAGTGTTGCTTCCTAAGTGGACAGTTTGATTTCACAGAAGTGTGATTGACTTTGAGTTACATTGTGTTGTTTAAGTGTTCCCTTTATTTTTTTGAGCAGTGTATATATATATATATATATATATATATATATATATATATATATATATATATATATCGCAGAAAAGACCGGCACTCGCTGTAGATCAATCTTGTATTTATTCAGTCACATATACAGGGAATAAGTGATGCGTTTCGGTGCTACCGCACCTTCATCAGACTTATCATACAAAAAGAATTTCATGTTTACATAGACCGCCCAAACACAGAGAAATTACATCACACAGAAAACCACTCCCACCAATCAGTGTTAAATCAAAACATATGAACAAAATGAAAACACGCTTTGTAGTAGCATTTCTTTGGATTCAATCTATATTAGTGTAACCTTCCTTATTGTGTTCTCCTTTTCCTTAGGTCCGCTATAAAAAAATATAAGAAAAAATAATTGAATTTTTTCGTTTTCCCAAAAATGTTTTTATTTATTTTCCCCAAAAATTTTTGTGGAATTTTTATCAAGAATAAAAGAGGAGAGTTGTATTTTTTTGTGTTTTCAGTAAGGTAATCTATCAAAGGAAGCTTTGTACGTTGTATTCACGATTGAGTCCACGGGGCTCAATCGTTTGTAATCTGTGTATCCAATAAGCCTCCCTTTGAAGCAATAATTTATTTCTATCTCCACCTCGGCGTGGGAGGGGTACACTTTCAATAATCTGATAACGCAACTGTGCCACTGTGTGTCTATGTTCGTGAAAATGAAATGGTAAGGGAAATAATAAATTTTGCTTTCTAATGGTAGATTTGTGATTGCTTAACCGCCTCCGGACCGCCTAACACAGGATCGCGTTCCGGAGGCGGCAGCCCTGCGCAGAGTCACGCATATATGCGTCATCTCGTGAGACGCGAGATTTCCTGTGAACGCGCGCACACATTCACAGGATCGGAAGGTAAGCGAGTGGATCTCCAGCCTGCCAGCGGCGATCGTTCGCTGGCAGGCAGGAGATGCGATTTTTTTTAACCCCTAACAGGAATATTAGACGCTGTTTTGATAACAGCGTCTAATATACCTGCTACCTGGTCCTCTGGTCTCCCTTTTGTTTGGATCGACCACCAGAGGAAACAGGTAGCTCAGTAATAAGTAGCACCAAGCACCACACTACACTACATCCTTCCCCCTGTCACTTATTAACCCCTGATCACCCCATATAGACTCCCTGATCACCCCCCTGTCATTGATCACCCCCCTGTCATTGATCACCCCCCTGTCAAGCTCCATTCAGACGTCCGTATGATTTTTATGGATCCACTGATACATGGATCGGATCCGCAAAACACTTACGGACGTCTGAATGGAGCCTTACAGGGGGGTGATCACCCCATATAGACTCCCTGATCACCCCCCTGTCATTGATCACCCCCTTGTAAGGCTCCATTCAGACGTCCGTATGATTTTTACGGATCCACTGATACATGGATCGGATCCGCAAAACACATACGGACGTCTGAATGGAGCCTTACAGGGGGGTGATCAATGACAGGGGGTGTTAACCCCATATAGACTCCCTGATCACCCCCCCTGTCATTGATCACCCCCCTGTAAGGCTGCATTCAGATGTCCGTATGTTTTTTACGGATACATGGATCGGATCCGCAAAACACATACAGACGTCTGAATGGAGCCTTACAGGGGGTTGATCACCCCATATAGACTCCCTGATCACCCCCCTGTCATTTATCACCCCCTTGTAAGGCTCCATTCAGACATCCGTATGATTTTTACGGATCCACTGATACATGGATCGGATCCGCAAAACACATACGGACGTCTGAATGGAGCCTTACAGGGGGGTGATCAATGACAGGGGGGTGATCACCCCATATAGACTCCCTGATCACCCCCCTGTCAGGCTCCATTTAGACATTTTTTTTGGCCCAAGTTAGCGGAATTATTTTTTTTTTTTTCTTACAAAGTCTCATATTCCACTAAATTGTGTCAAAAATAAAATCTCACATGAACTCCCCATACTCCTCACGGAATCCAAATGCGTAAAAATTTTTAGACATTTATATTCCAGACTTCTTCTCACGCTTTAGGGCCCCTAGAATGCCAGGGCAGTATAAATACCCCACATGTGACCCCATTTCGGAAAGAAGACACCCTAAGGAATTCGCTGATGGGGCATGGCGAGTTCCTAGAATTTTTTATTTTTTGTCAGAAGTTAACGGAAAATGATATTTTTTTTTTTATTTTTTCTTACAAAAGTCTCATATTCCACTAACTTGTGACAAAAAATAAAAACGTCCATGAACTCACTATGCCCATCACGAAATACCTTGGGGTGTCTTCTTTCCAAAATGGGGTCACTTGTGGGGTAGTTATACTGCCCTGGCATTTTAGGGGCCGAATGCGTGAGAAGTGGTTTGAAATCAAAATCTGTAACAAATGGCCGGTAAAATCCGAAAGGTGCTCTTTGGAATGTGGGCCCCTTTGCCCACCTAGGCTGCAAAAAAGTGTCACACATCTGGTATCCCCGTACTCAGGAGAAGTTGGGCAATGTGTTTTGGGGTGTCTTTTTACATATACCCATGCTGGGTGAGAGAAATATCTTGGCAAAAGACAACTTTTCCCTTTTTTTTTTATACATAGTTGGCATTTGACCAAGATATTTATCTCACCCAGCATGGGTATATGTAAAATGACACCCCAAAACACATTGCCCAACTTCTCCTGAGTACGGAGATACCACATGTGTGACACTTTTTTGCCCATCAGCGAATACCTTAGGGTGTCTACTTTCCGAAATGGGGTCATTTGTGGGGTGTTTGTACTGTCTGGCCATTGTAGAACCTCAGGAAACATGACAGGTGCTCAGAAAGTCAGAGCAGCTTCAAAAAGCGGAAATTCACATTTTTGTACCATAGTTTGTAAACGCTATAACTTTTACCCAAACCATTTTTTTTTTTTACCCAAACATTTTTTTTTTATCAAAGACATGTAGAACAATAAATTTAGAGAAAAATGTATATATGGATGTCGTTTTTTTTGCAAAATTTTACAACTGAAAGTGAAAAATGTCATTTTTTTTGCAAAATAAATCGTTAAATTTCGATTAATAACAAAAAAAGTAAAAATGTCAGCAGCAATGAAATACCACCAAATGAAAGCTCTATTAGTGAGAAGAAAAGGAGGTAAAATTCATTTGGGTGGTAAGTTGCATGACCGAGCAATAAATGGTCAAAGTAGGGTAGGTCAGAAGTGTAAAAAGTGGCCTGGTCATTAAGGGTGTTTAAGGTAGGGGGGCTGAAGTGGTTAATCTATCCTTCATCCTTGTGGAAGTTTCTCCCACGTACAATAGACCACAAGGGCACTTCAAAACGTACACTACGACGCGGCTATCGCATGTGAAAAAGCCTTTGATAGGTATACGTTCCCCCGATTGTGGGTGTATGAAATGTGTACCCTTAATTACACTGGAACAATGTCCACAATTTAAACAGGGAAAAGTTCCCATTTTGAGAGTAGCCAGTACTCTCTGTATAGGTCCAGTTCTATTGCTGCCAATATCTGCCTGTACTATCCTGTCACATATGTTGCTAGATCTTTTAAAACACATCATGGGTGGTTGTCTAAATTCCACCACTTGTGGGTAAGATTTTGATACAGTAATATTAGTTATACCGCCACACTATGATAAGTGTGTAGTGGCATATAATCACACCCAAATTAAAGCAGAATTAATTTGTGAACTGGGATTCATAAAACATAACGTTTACTAAGTCATTTAAAATATAATATAATAAATACCACTGAGTGAGAGACAACAAATACATATACCTCCACTATTACAAAATCACAAAAAGTGAAAAATGGGTGGATCTTACCACGTTTCGTGAGTTCCACAACCAATGGAGGGAGGTCCTGGCAGTTGGTGATACCTGGGACCAGCGTGACCAAGGTGCTTGTGTCAGGTGGCAGTATTAAATCTCCTAGTAAACCCTATTAGGGCTTTCCTACCTATATAAAGGCTAGGGGCTGTTATTGTTGCCTGCCTAACACACATGGAGCTCCCGCCCCGACAGGGGTGACCCCATACCGAACCTTTCCCTCAGTATGGGTCTAGTACTAAACGTAACCCTAATTACAGAGCCCTACATGCCATGTTTCAGTCTTGCTTTTCAGACATCATCAGGGGACTTCACAAACGTATTCAGGGATAGCTAAAAACAGAATTACAAACATACACTAAGTATACACAGATTGAGTGCCAGATGTTAGACAGCTTAATAAAACTCTCATTACTTACTGAAAGGTTAAGGTAGTTTTATCCTCGTACTTTCACTCTGGATAGTGAGTAAATCCTATCCATGCCACATCATGGGAAGTGTCCCATGTCAGCTTGTGTCTCACCTCAAACAGTGGTGATTTGGGTGAGCAATTGGTGATTATTGTCCACCTCCTTATATTACCCCACCTCCAAGTGATTACCTGCCTCACCTGTCCGCAACCGCAAAGGTGCCTGTCAGTGCTTGTGGAACGCACGCCGCTCGCGTGCGTTCCACCGGAGCGGAAGCTGGGATCACACGGTGCGGGCTAACCGGAAGTGAGGTAGGGACCTGCGTCTCAGCGTCACCAGTTGCATGGCAACCTCCAAGCTCACATCCGCCTGGCCCGATCATGAGACAAATGATAACTTGCCTACTTTTTATACATGCAGAATCGCAATTTGGATTTAATTTGGCAGGACAGCCAGGCACATGCCAAGGTACCCGGTCTAGTGACAACCAGCACCACCAAGGAGAACCTACAAATACATTGTCTCCGTTGTATAATATCAGTGTCATATCCGTATTAACTATTAGTTTTCTGACCAAATCATCCATCAAGCTTCGCATGCTAATATAATCAAGTAAGCATGTATGAATTTGAGGGAAGTTTAGTCAGATTACTGGGCTCTTATTCAGTGCACTTATGGGTGATGAAATCCTATTACAACGCATTGGGTATAGACAGGGGTCATATAAAGCAGCTGTAATTCTGTTGTTCGTTCAAACCGTAGGGGTGGACCGTCTTAAATGGAATCTGTCACTAGCAATTTACCCAAATTTTTTTTTCATGAATCCATGTTTAACAGAGTACCTTTTTTTCCATCTGTCTTGTTCTTTTGATTGTCAGTCTTGTCATTTCTTCAAAAAATCGATTCTTATGATATGTAAATGACGCTGTAAGGAGCCCAGAGGGGCGTTCTTCTTTCTCCACGGTGCCCAGGAACGCCCCTCTGAAATGCCGTGCCCTGCTAAATTTGAAAACTAATAACGCCTCCAAGTTCATCTAAATCGCCTCCCAGAGGCGCGGCTAAGTGCTCAACTCCCCCCCTACTCAGCGCCGCGCTCTGCAGCAAACACCCGATCCTCCTCTCGCCGGCATCCCAAATCCCGCGCAGGCGCAGTGCCGTCAGTCATCTTATCATAGCGCAGGCAATCGCCGGCACTGCGCCTGCGCGGGATTTGGGATGCCGGCGAGAGGAGGATCGGGTGTTTGCCGCAGAGCGCGGTGCTGAGGAGGGGGGGGGTGTTGAGCACTTAGCCTCTGGGAGGCGATTTAGATGAATTTGGAGGCGTTATTAGTTTTCAAATTTAGCCGGGCACGGCACTTCAGAGGGGCGTTCCTGGGCACCGTGAAGAAAGAAGAACGCCCCTCTGGGCTCCTTACAGCGTCATTTACATATCATAAGAATCGATTTTTTTGAAGAAATGATAAGACTGACAATCAAAAGAACAAGACAGATGGAAAAAAGGTACTCTGTTAAACATGGATTCATGAAAAAAAAAATTGGTAAATTGCTAGTGACAGATTCCCTTTAAGGTAGAAGATCCACTTCGCTTCACATTGGAGGATCCTCCTATCAAAGTCCCCCCGTCTCATTCCTGGCTTAATTCTTTCAATCCCCATAAAGGAGAGACAATCCGGCCTCCCATCATGTTCGGTGTTCACATGCCGTGACACCGATGTATCTCTGCCGTTTTTTATGTCGCTCACATGCTCTCCTATCCTTCTCCTTAGTTCTCTAATTGTCTTCCCGACATATTCTTTTCCGCAGTCGCATGTGATTTTGTACACTACTCCCATACTTCTACAGTTAAAGGGTTTCTATCACTTGGTATGACATAATTAGCTGTCAGACACTAGCGATCTGCTAGTGTCTGCTCTGGCCAACCATCCTACTATAATCACTTGTGGGGCAGCGGTTTTGCTAAAAAACGAACTTTTATAAATATGCTAATGAGCCTCTAGGTGCTATGTGGGCGTCATTAGCACCTAGAGGCTCCGTCTACCTTCATACACAGCCGCCGCCCAGCGCGTCCCTCCAGCCCGCCCATGTCCTCCTCCGTGTGACGCAGCGGCCGAATTCTCGCGCATGCGCCGTGCGCGGCTGTATTCGGCGCATTTGAGATGTCTGAGCTCGGAGCGGTCAGACATTCAATGCGCATGCGCCGAATACATCCGCGCATGCGCATTGAATGTCTGACCGCTCCGAGCTCAGACATCTCAAATGCGCCGAATACAGCCGCGCACGGCGCATGCGCGAGAATTCGGCCGCTGCGTCACACGGAGGAGGACATGGGCGGGCTGGAGGGACGCGCTGGGCGGTGGCTGTGTATGAAGGTAGACGGAGCCTCTAGGTGCTAATGACGCCCACATAGCACCTAGAGGCTCATTAGCATATTTATAAAAGTTAGTTTTTTAGCAAAACCGCTGCCCCACAAGTGATTATAGTAGGATGGTTGGCCAGAGCAGACACTAGCAGATCGCTAGTGTCTGACAGCTAATTATGTCATACCAAGTGATAGAAACCCTTTAATGAAGTCATTTACTGTATATGTTTTACCAGAGTTATTACTCCTGAATGTTTTTGCCTTGGTCATAAAGGGGCACCCCACGCATCCTCCACATTTGAAATTGCCACTAATACCTCTCTCAAGCCACGTTTTGTTTAGGGGCCACTGGTGTATAGTGGCTATGCACCATCAGGTCATGAACACTCCTGCCACGCCTATAGGTGATGCTAGGGTGCCCCTTTATGACCTTACAAATGTCTGGGTCCATCCGCAGCACATGCCAATGTTTAGATAGGATATCTCTGATTGCAGAGGAGCAACCATTGTATGTGCTAATAAGACGGATCTTATGGTAGGCGGAGACTAAGTTATGGTAGGCGGAGTCTGCCCTTTTTCTGCTGTAGCGCTGGCCAATCGCAGCGCAGAGCTCACAGCCTGGAAAGGCCATTGTCTCCCAGGCTGTGAGCTCTGCAATGTGATTGGCCAGTGCTACAGCAGAACAAGGGCAGACTCCGCCTACCATAACTTAGTGACTGAAATCTCCGCCTACCATAACTTTGTGACCGAAGAGACCGGAGAGCATAGCAGGAGAACGGAGTGGCGCCCAGGGATAATAGTAAGTGCAGTGAGATCCCCGGGCGCTGCTCTCCAGGTCTGTATACTTAGTTCACAATGTCATAATGGGTGAAAGATCCTCTTTAATGCTTAAAATAAAACAGAGGTAGTGCAAGATCTTGCCATCCCAGAAAACCAATAACAATTAATTCTTCATTCATTTCGAGGGTACACAAGGCCAAATATAAATCAAGATCCAGATGTAAGCAGATAACAGTCATTGGTTCAATTATTAGTGATGACTTCTTTATTTTGGCTGAATCGAAGTGAATTTTTGATTTGGACTTAGTTTTACCTAACAGAACTGATGAATATTACTATGTTTTCTAGAAAAAGAAGATCTTACACTTCCACTATTTAATTTTAAGCGCTACTCTTTTTTTTTTTTATTGCCTATAGATATATTTTGAATAATTTTTGCTTTTTTAGGGAGTTATTCTGACTGCATCATTGGAGTCGGGAAATATTTTTTTTCCAATTAACCCCTTCAACACCTAGCCAGTTTTCACCATAAGGACCAAGCCACATTTTGCAAATCTGACATGTTTCACTTTATGTGGTAATAACTCTGGAACGCTTCTACTTATATAAGCAATTCTGAGACTGTTTTCTCGTGACATATTGTACTTCATGTTAGTGGTAAATTTGAGTCAATATGTTTCATCTTTATTTCAAAAAAAAATAAAAAATCTAAAATTTACATAAAATTTGAATGTCTCTGCTTTTAAAGCAGATTGGGATACCTCATAAAATTGTTGTTACTGTACATTTTTCCAGATATCTACTTTATGTTTGCATCATTTTGTAAATGTCATTTTATTGTTTTAGGACATTAGAAGGCTTAAAATTTCCAAAACCCACTTTAAGGACCAGATCAGTTTTGAAGCCACTTTGTGGTGTTTACATAGTAGAAACCACCCATAAATTACCCCATTTTAGAAACGACACCTTTCAAGTTATTCAAAACTGATTTTACAAACGTTGTTAACCCTTTAGGTGGAACACAAAATGAAAGAAAATTGGAGGTGAAATTTCGAAAATTTCTATTTTTTTTGCAGATATTCCATTTTAATCTATTTTTCCCTGTAACACGTCAAGGGTTAACAGCCAAAGAAAACTCAATATTTATTACCCTGATTCTGCAGTTTACAGAAACACCCAACATGTTGTGGTAAACTGCTGTACGGGCACACAGCAGGGTGATCACAGCAGGCTTTCACTGTGTTGAAGACCCATAACTGGGGCTCCACGGTTATTTTGCATATCACATATCACCAGGGAGCTTTGCACTTTTGATTGCTGTGTCGAGACTCTAAAATGAGGATCCACAGTGTTTTCTGTAGCTGGTCTCCCTAAGATCAGCTATTGTTTTGTTTGATATAGATTTTGGAGGGCAGATGTTGCTGGGATAATTTTAAGTTGACATGTCAAATTTGAAGACCCCCTTGTGCACCCCTAGAGTAGAAAATCCCCAAAAGTGACGCCATTTTTTAAAGTACGTGAGCAGGTGACCGTTTTGTTGGTGCTATTTTGGGGTACATATGATTTCTGATTGCTCGATGTTATGTTTTTTTTTAGGCAAGGTTACCCAAAAAATGGCTGTTGTGGCACTTTTTATTTTTTGTTTTTTACGGAGTTCTCCTGACAGAATAGATCATGTGTTGCTTTCATAGAGCAGGTTGATACGGACGCAACAATATCAAAATGTGTATTTTTTCTTTGTTCCAGTTTTACATAATAAAGCATTTTTTTTTTAAACAAAAATAATGTTTTTGTGTCTTCATTTTCTGAAAGCTATATTTATTTTATTTTTCTGCTAATCGGAAGAGCTGACATTTTTATTGGTACCATATTTGGGTACATATGATTTTTTGATCATTCAATATGACACCTTTTTGGGCCAAACTAACCAAAAATGGCTATTTTGGCACTATTTTTATTTATTGTTTTTTAAAAGCATTCAACTGAGGTGGTAGATCAGGTGATAGTTTTATAGAGCAGGTCATTACGGAGAAAGAAATACCTAATATGGCTATTTTTTACATTTTTATTTCAGTTTAAATAAAAGCATTTGTGAAAATGCCTCACCATTTTAAGGCTACTTTCACACCTGCGTTTAGGTCGGATCCGTCTGGTATGTGCCCAGACGGATCCGCACCTATAATGCAAACGCTTAGATCCGTTCAGAACGGATCCGTTTGCATTACCGTTTGCATTTTTTGTTCATGATAATGCAAACGGATCCGTTTTGACTTTACATTGAAAGTCAATGGGAGACGGATCCGTTTGAAAATTGAGCCATACTGTGTCAACTTCAAACGGATCCGTCCCCATTGACTTACATTGTAAGTCTGGACGGATCCGTTTGCCTCCGCACGGCCAGGCGGACACCTGAACGCTGCAAGCTGCGTTCAGGTGTCCGCCTGCTGAGCGGAGCGGAGGACAAACGGAGCCAGACTGATGCATTTTGAGCGGATCCGCATCCATTCAGAATGCATTAGGGCTGGACGGATCCGTTCGGGGCCGCTTGTGAGACCCTTCAAACGTTACTCACAAGCGGAGCCCCGAACGCTAGTGTGAAAGTAGCCTCAGGAAGCTATTTTATTTTTCTGCAGATCGTCTTGTGTGGGGGCTCATTATTTTATGCGGAAAGAGTTGACGTTTTTATAGGTAGCATTTTTGGGTACATATGATTTTTTTGATCACTCAATATTACACTATGTGGCAAAGTGACCAAAACATTGGTTGTTTTGGCAGTTTTTTTTCTTTTATGGAATTCACCTTAGGGGTTTAGAGCATGTGATATTATAGATCAGGTTTTAATGGACACGGCAATATCCAATATGTCTACTTTTTTATATATTTCAGTTTTACACAATAAAAGCATCTTTGAAAACAAATGTTTTAGCATCTCCATTTTCTGAAAGCCAAATTATTTTTATTTTTTTGGGCGATTGTCTTATGTAGGGACAAATTTTTTGCAGGAATGGATGATAGTTTGATTAGTACTATTTTGGGTTGCATGTGACTTTTTGATCGCTTGGTATTAAATTTTTTGTGAAGAATGGCATTTCTTGAACAGTTTTTTTTTATTTTTTATGGTGTTCACCTTAGGGGGCAAGCCATATAATATTTTTATAGAGCAAGTCATTACAGACGTGGAGATACCTAATATGTCTGTCTAATATTTTTTTATTTATTTCAGTTTTACACTATAAAATTTTTGAAGAAATAAAATCATGTTTTAGTGTCTTTATTTTCTTAAAAGCCTTATTTCTTTTATCGTTTGGGCGATTGTCCTACATAGAGGCTCATATTTTGCAGGAAGAGATGATGGATTGAATGGTACTATATTGGGGGTACATATGTCTTTTTGATTGCTTGGAATTACACTTTTTGTGATGCATGGTGACAAAAAATGGCATTTTTGGTACAGATATTTCTATTTTTTTAGGCTACATGCACACAAATGTATTTTGTTTCTGTCTGTTCCTTTTTTTGCAGATAGGATGAGGACCCATTCATTTCAATGGGTCCGCAAAAAATGCGGACAGCACACCGTGTGCTGTCCGCATCAGTATGTCCGTTCCTTAGCCCCACAAAAAAAAATAGAACATGTCCTATTCTTGTCCGTTTTAGGCATTATTACAATGGAATAAACTTCACTGAACAGAGGGTAGTTTACATTCCACTCTCTAAAATTAAGTCACTGGATGAAGAAACGTTCTACCATTCATCTCTACCATTAGTAAATGTGTCTCCTTGTGTTGAATAGTTACCTAGACAAGACCACTATATTAGGATTCTGTTGAAGTGTGGATTCAATTTAACGCTATAAGGCCGACAACGCTGATTGTTCACCCTTGTTGGAATTCCCAAATGACTATGTTCTGAAACCCTGTGAGGACTTAGGCTACTTTCACACTAGCGTTCAGAGCGGGTCCGTCTGATGTCTGTTCAGACGGATCCGCTCCTATAATGCAGACGTTTGTATCCGTTCAGAACGGATCCGTCTGCATTATAGTTTGAAAAAAATTCTAAGTCTGAAAGTAGCCTGAGCGGATCCGTTCAGACTTTACATTGAAAGTCAATGGGGGACGGATCCGTTTGAAGATTGAGCCATATGGTGTCATCTTCAAACGGATCCGTCCCCATCGACTTACATTGTAAGTCTGGACAGATCCGCTTGCCTCCGCACGGCCAGGCGGACACCCGAACGCTGCAAGCAGCGTTCAGGTGTCCGCTTGCTGAGCGGAGGCTGAACGCCGCCAGACTGATGCATTCTGAGCGGGTCCGCGTCCACTCAGAATGCATTAGGGCTGGACGGATGCGTTCGGGGCCGCTTGTGAGCCCCTTCAAACGGAGCTCACGAGCGGACACCCGAACGCAGGTGTGAAAGTAGCCTTAGGTCCCTTTCCCACGAGCGAGTTTTCCGCGCGGGTGCAATGCGTGACGTGAACGCATAGCACCCGCACTGAATCCTGACCCATTGATATCAATGGGTCTGTGTACATGAGCGTTGTTTTCCATGCATCAGTTCTGCGTTGCGTGAAAATCGCAGCATGCTCTATATTCTGCGTTTTTCACGCAGCCCTGGCCCCATAGAAGTGAATGGGGCTGCGTGAAAAACGCATTGCATCCGGAAGCAAGTGCGGGTGCGATGCGTTTTTTCACTGATAGTTGCTAAAAGATGTTGTTTGTAAACATTCAGTTTTTTATCACGCGCGTGAAAAACGCATCAAAACGCATTGCACCCGCGCGGAAAAAACTGAACAACTAAACGCAACCGCAGACAAAACTGACTGAACTTGCTTGCAAAATAGTGCGAGTTTCACTGAACGCACCCTGAACGCATCCGGACCTAATCCGTCACGCTCGTGTGAAACCAGCCTTAGTTACATTTGATCAGGGCACTTTTGCTTTAGAGTCCTGCCCATGGAAATATAGACACTGTATCCACACAAAGTCATTCATGCTCATTCGTTTATGTAGCTGATAATTATAAAAAAAAAATTTTTTACCATGGTGATATTTGCAGTTTCTAAGCTTGATTATGGGGGTTTCAGTGTAGTCTACTGGATATGGAATATGCATTCTCCCTCTGGACTCTTTGAAAATGATGAGTTATAGTAGTAGCAGTAATAATAATTATCTTTAATATGCTGGATTAAATATCAATTGGTCTAAATCGGCCTGTATCCCGATTGATCCTCTGAACAACTCAATACAGGGGTCATTGGAAATTGAGAGCAGATGAACTCTTAAAATATTTAGGAATCCAGATAACCCCTACTCCTAAGGACTATGTCCAGTTAAATGTGCTTCCTAAATACAGGAAATTAGGAAGAAAATTAGAGGTATGGAAATAATTATATGTCTCAATGGCAGGACGTATTTCTTTGGTGAAAATGTTCATTTTACCTCCCCTGAATTATATTATATGGAATGCGCCTGTGATAATCTCCAAAATAATAAAAAAAAAAAAAAATTGCTTCTCTTCTGGCGTTTGTGCCGCAAAAAATGAACATTTGCGCCGCTTTGGTTTCCAAGATATTGCGTGCTTGATTTGCTGAAACCCCGTCCACTTCACACCTCAAGTTTTTAAATTTCAAAAAGAAATACACCATTAGTTTATGCAGCGTTTGTGCCACAAAAATGAACATTTGCGCCGCTATGGTTTCCGAGATATTGCGCACATGATTTGATGAAACCCCGCCCACTTTCCACCCCATGTTCTTAAATTTTAAAAAGTAATACACCATTCGTTTGTGCTGCGTTTGTGCTGGTTTGTGACGCAAAAATGAAAGTTTGCGCCGCTTTGGTTTCCGAGATATTGCGCGCTTGATTTGCTGAAACCCCGCCCACTTTCCACCCCATGTTCTTAAATTTTAAAAAGAAATACACCATTCGTTTGTGCTGCAAAAATAAACATTTGCGCCCCTTTGGTTTCCGAGATATTGCGCGCTTGATTTGCTGAAACCCCGCCCACTTTCCACCCCATGTTCTTAAATTTTAAAAAGAAATACACCATTCGTTTGTGCTGCAAAAATGAACGTTTGCACCGCTTTGGTTTCCGAGAAACCTGTACGCCCAACAGTTTGTAGCTCAATACCCGGGCTCCTTTTTGGCTAGGCCCGGTGGCTGGACTCTGTTCAGTGCAGCCAAGAAGAGGACGTTTTGGGCCCTTGTGCTGCACACTAGTGTCAGGCATTAGTGGAGTGGGGACATCCTCTACCAGACCCCACTCTACTGAATGGCCATGACACGCTCCCGGTTTGAGGCCATCCGGAAATGCCTGCATTATAAATCTGGAAAGAGGTAAGAACTGTGGCCACAGACACCTTATTGTGGGACAATACTCAACTTATAGATTTAAAGCCGATTGAACAGGAAATCTGGTGGAGATTGGAGGTGTTGGTTACAGCTGCCCTGCCCTATAAAAAACACACAAGTTCTGGGTTTGCTTTTCACAAGAAGCATTGCCTGATGTGAATGATGCCTCGCACAAAAGAGCTCTCAAAAGACCTACGATTAAGAATTGTTAACTTGCATAAAGTTGGAAAGGGTTATAAAAGTATCTCCAAAAGCCTTGCTGTTCATCAGTCCACGGTAAGACAAATTGTCTATAAATTGAGAAAGTTCAGCACTGCTGCTACTCTCCCTAGGAGTGGCGTACCTGTAAAGATGACTGCAAGAGCACAGCGCAGACTGCTCAATGAGGTGAAGAAGAATCCTAGAGTATCATCTAAAGCAGACATCCTCAAACTGCGGCCCTCCAGCTGTTGCAAAACTACAACTCCCAGCATGCCCGAACAGCCTACAGGTATCAGCCTACAGCAGGGCATTGTGGGAGTTGTAGTTTTACAACAGCTGGAGGGCCGCAGTTTGAGGATGCCTGATCTAAAGACTTAAAAAAGTCTCTGGCATATGCTAATATCCCTGTTAGCGAATCTACGATACATAAAACACTAAACAAGAATCGATTTCATGGGAGGATACCAGAGAGGAAGACACTGCTGTCCAAAAAAAACACTGCTGCACGTTTACAGTTTGCACAAGAGCACCTGGATGTTCCACAGCAGTACTGGCAAAATATTCTGTGGACAGATGAAACCAAAGTTGAGTTGTTTGGAAGAAACACACAACACTATGTGTGGAGAAAAAGAGGTACAGCACACCAACATCAAAACCTCATCCCAACCCATGGTTTGGGGCTGCTTTGCTGCGTCAGGGCCTGGACGGATTGCTATCATCGAAGGAAAAATGAATTCCAAAGTTTATCAAGACATTTTGCAGGAGAACTTAAGGCCATCTGTCCACCAGCTGAAGCTCAACAGAAGATGGGTGTTGCAACAGGACAACGACCCAAAGCATAGAAGTAAATCAACAACAAAATGGCTTAAACAGAAGAAAATACACCTTCTGTAGTGGCCCAGTCAGCGTCCTGACCACAACCCAATTGAGATGCTGTGGCATGACATCAAGAAAGCGATTCACACCAGACATCCCAAGAATATTGCTGAACTGAAACAGTTCTGTAAAGAGGAATGGTCAAGAATTACTCCTGACCGGTGTGCACGTCTGATCTGCAACTACAGAAAACGTTTGATTGACGTTATTGTTGCCAAAGGAGGTTCAACCAGTTATTAAATCCAAGGGTTCACATACTTTTTCCACCTGCACTGTAAATGTTTACATAGTGTGTTACAATTAAAGGTTACCATGTTTTTATGGGTGTTATTAGTTTAAGCAGACTGTGATTGTCTATTGTTGCGACTTAGATGAAGATCAGATCACATTTTATGACCAATTTGTGCAGAAATCCTTATCATTCCAAAGGGTTCACATACTTTTTCTTGCAGCTGTATAAAGATTCAAGATTTCTGGCATAAGGTAAATGAAAGAATAGAGGCATATCATGGGTTTAGTGTTCCTAGGGAGTTTGAGTTAAGTATTTTGGGGGTGATGGATAAGACAGATAACTCTAAATATCGAGACATAGCCTCTAAACTCCTATTTCAGGCTAGGAGGTGTATGAGATAGTGTGGTACCTGCGGTCAGGTAATGGGAGAACCTGACTAGAGTCTCGCTTGTCAGAGAGGAATTTCATCTGGTATCTATAAAATAAAATAAACTTAGATTTGCTGGATTATGGCAGAAATGGCTAAAATACTAAAGATGAGAGAAAGGCCGATGCAGAGGATAGTATTTGGTGGGAGGGGGCAGAGGGGAAGAAGGGGGGGAAACTAAAAAGAAAGGAAGAATATTTTTATTTTTATTTTTTTCTCTCACAAAAGGCGGGGGGAATGCAGGTGGGCAATATGTTAATTGTGTATACGCTGTTTTATAATGCAATACTATTTAAGTAATTGTTGAAGATGTATGAAATTTGGAAAAATAATAAAGATAAATTTATAAAAAATAAAATAAAAAAATAATAATAATCTTTATATCATGTCAACACATTCAGCAGTCAGGGCCACACCGCCAATTAGGCGAGGCGATCGCCTCAGGTGGAGCGCCCTCGTGACAAGTGGGGGGCGGCGGAAGGGCACAGGGAGATGAGCGCTTCCATTGTGGAAGCGCTCATCTCAATAGTCATCTGTAACTCCGTCCTCAAGACAGCAATGCAGATGGATGCTGCAGGGCAAGGGAGAGGAGTCTCCCTTCCCCGTTCCTCTGATAGGCTGCGCCACCTGAGCCGTACAGTGCGGGACATAGGCCGGAAGAGGCCTGCATCGCATAGCTGCCAGCCTGATGGAGGTAAGTATGCGAGTAATTTTTTTTTTTATATGGTACAATACAGGAGAGGAGCACTATGGGGGCACTTGTTACTGGCACAATTGGGGGGTAATCTATGGGGGGGGGCACTTCATACTGAAACATTATTGGGGGGCACTTCTTACTGGCACATTATTCGGGGCACTGTGGGGGCATCTATTGGGCACTTGTTACTGGCACATTAGGGTGACTATGGGGGCACTTTACTGGCACATTATTGGGTGGAACTATGGGGGCACTTCTTACTGGCATGTTATTAGAGGGCACTGTGGGGGCACTTAAATGGCACATTATTGGCTGGCACTTCTTACTGACATATTACTGGGGGGGCACTATGGGGGAAGGGGGGAGAGAAACACTATGGGGGCATCTACTAAGGCCACAAAGAAGGGGTATTTTATATGGGGGGCTCTGTATAAGGGCATTTTATACTGGGACACATTATGGTGGGTACTATGGGGAAGGGGGAAAGTAGTACTATGGGGTCATCTACAGAGGGGCACTAAGGAGGGGTATTTTATACTTGCAAACCATGGGGGACACTGAGGGCATCTACTGGGGCACTATATAGGGGTATTTTATACAAACCGGATTCCAAAAAAGTTGGGAGACTATACAAATCGTGAATAAAAACTGAATGCAATGATGTGGAGGTGCCAACTTCTAATATTTTATTCAGAATAGAACATAAATCACGGAACAAAAGTTTAAACTGAGAAAATGTACCATTTTAAGGGAAAAATATGTTGAATCAGAATTTCATGGTGTCAACAAATCCCCAAAAAGTTGGGACAAGGCCATTTTCACCACTGTGTGGCTTCTCCCCTTCTTCTTACAACACTCAACAGACGTCTGGGGACCGAGGAGACCAGTTTCTCAAGTTTAGAAATAGGAATGCTCTCCCATTCTTGTCTAATACAGGCCTCTAACTGTTCAATCGTCTTGGGCCTTCTTTGTTGCACCTTCCTCTTTATGATGCGCCAAATGTTCTCTATAGGTGAAAGATCTGGACTGCAAACTGGCCATTTCAGTACCCGGATCCTTCTCCTACGCAGCCATGATGTTGTGATTGATGCAGAATGTGGTCTGGCATTATCTTGTTGAAAAATGCAGGGTCTTCCCTGAAAGAGATGACGTCTGGATGGGAGCATATGTTGTTCTAGAACCTGAATATATTTTTCTGCATTGATGGTGCCTTTCCAGACATGCAAGCTGCCCAGGCCACACGCACTCATGCAACCCCATATCATCAGAGATGCAGGCTTCTGAACTAAGCGTTGATAACAACTTGGGTTGTCCTTGTCCTCTTTGGTCCGGATGACATGGCGTCCCAGATTTCCAAAAAGAACTTCGAATCGTGACTCGTCTGACCACAGAACAGTCTTCCATTTTGCCACACTCCATTTTAAATTATCCCTGGCCCAGTGAAAACGCCTGAGCTTGTGGATCTTGCTTAGAAATGGCTTCTTCTTTGCACTGTAGAGTTTCAGCTGGCAACGGCGGATGGCACGGTGGATTGTGTTCACTGACAATGGTTTCTGGAAGTATTCCTGAGCCCATTCTGTGATTTCCTTTACAGTAGCATTCCTGTTTGTGGTGCAGTGTCGTTTAAGGGCCCGGAGATCACGTCATCCAGTATGGTTTTACGGCCTTGACCCTTACACGCAGAGATTGTTCCAGATTCTCTGAATCTTCGATGATGTTATGCACAGTTGATGATGATAGATGCAAAGTCTTTGCAATTTTTCGCTGGGTAACACCTTTCTGATATTGCTCCACTATCTTTCTGCGCAACATTGTGGTAATTGGTGATCCTCTACCCATCTTGGCTTCTGAGAGACACTGCCACTCTGAGAAGCTCTTTTTATACCCAATCATGTTGCCAATTGACCTAATTAGTGTTAATTGGTCTTCCAGCTCTTCGTTATGCTCAAATTTACTTTTTCCAGCCTCTTATTGCTACTTGTCCCAACTTTTTTGGGATTTGTTGACACCGTGAAAAATTGGAATCAACGTATTTTTCGTTTAAAATTATACATTTACTCGGATTAAACGTTTGATCTGTCACTACGTTCTATTACAAATAAAATATTGATATTTGCCATCTCCACATCATTGCATTCAGTTTTTATTCACAATTTGTTTAGTGTCCCAACTTTTTTGGAATCCGGTTTGTACTAGTACATTATGGGGGCACTAGAATAAGGGGGAGAGGAGCACTATGGTTGCACTATATAGGGGTATTTTATACTGGAACATTATGGGGGCACTATATGGACATTAGCTAAACTGGGGGCATTAAAAAAGGGTTTTTTATTGCACTGGCATACATTATAAGAGGGCATTTTTTGGTACTGCCACATTTTGAGAATTATTACTACTGGGGGTCTATGGGGAACATTATTACTAGTATGGGCACTCTGGGAACATTATTACTTCTGGGGCACAGTGGGGACATGTTGGGGGCACTGTAGGAGCAATATTACTACCATATGTGCTCTAGCAGAGAATTATTACTATTGGTGGAACTTTTGAGAGCACTATTACTGTGGGGGCACATTGGCACAGTATCAGCCTACCACAATTATTTTTGGGGGACATTATGTTTACACTTTTAGTGTCAGGGACACTATTTGCTGGGCACAGTTATTTTAGGACACTGCTTGCCAATAATTATTGAAGGGCACTATCTGTGTGGTACGATTATCATCAGGGGGTTTATCGGTTTCTGCAGTATAATATTGGGGAGCGCAGCGGCACAATAATGGGGCTGGTAGGGGGGATTTGTCCAGAAGATAGGAGGAGGATGGAAAAGTAGTAAACTAAGATTATTTTTTCTCAAACTGTAGAGATGAAAAATGGTGGTCTGATCTGAAAGGAGAAAATGAGGAAAGAACATCTACATCAGAGGAGACATCACTGGATGTAAGAGGTATGGGGCGGTGTATTAGCCTGTATGTTCTGTAATGATATACGTAAGGTTAGGAGGGAAGGGGTTAGGTTGAGAATTTGGTATGGGTGCTTGCCTCAGGCAGCAGAAAGGCTAGGTGCACCCCTGTCAGCAGTGCTTTATTATCAGGGGATCCATGTATAGAGTCATAAACTACATAGCAACAAACAGGTCAACAATTAAAACAAGAGAAATGGGGGTCCTGCTCACAAGAGCTTACAATGTATGAGGAGATAGGGATGAACAAAAGGTAAAAAAAAAAGTTATCATATTTGGACATAGTTGCCAAGGAGAATTGTTCTACATAGAATTATCTTGTAGTCCCCCGTTTTTCTTCTACACTCAAGTCGGCATACTTAAAGGGAGTCTTTCACGCAGATTCACCTAAACAGTGTTATGTCCACGGCATCCCCCCTATTAAAACTGTGCTTACCGTTAGTTCCTTGCTAGCATCGTTGTGCAGAAAAACACTCCCCCTCCACCGCGTCTGCCCGCCCTTAGTCTCTGCTCTAACCTCCCTCCTACCGTCCGTAATCCCGTGCATTCACCGATAAACGCACAGTAAACTGTGATGCTCCGGCCCAAATGTGCTCGTTCATCGGCGCTTGCGCGGGATTACGGACGGGAGGAGGGAGGTTAGAGCAGAGACTAGGGGCGGGCAGATGCGGCGGAGGGGGAGTGGCTTCGTATGAAAATGACCCAGGGGCCTGGGCACTGGCCGTTGTAACGCCTCCCCTGGGCACCTTCACAGCCTCATTTGCATACGGATTAAAAGTGTTTTTCTGCACAACGATGCTAGCAAGGAACTAACGGTAAGCACAGTTTTAATAGGGGGGGATGCCGTGGACATAACACTGTTTAGGTGAATCTGCGTGAAAGACTCCCTTTAAGTTTGCACCTTTCATCTTAGATATGACAGTTGATTGGTGTGGGCCTTTAGGGGACAACAAATAACCTATTTTCGACTTTATAAGATGCACTTTTTTCTCCCCAAAAGTTGAGGGAAAACAGTAGTGAGTTTGATTAAGCGAATACCAGTGAGCGTTTCCATTATGCATGCGCGCATTAGTATAAAGAAGCCATGGGGAGTAAAGTGCTGCCGATACTCACCTCTCCCTGATCTTCTCCAGGCGCCATGCTACAAGTGACAGTGCAGTGTGAGCAAAGAGAAGAGCCGGAGGTGCGACTGCAGCAGAGACTGCCAGACCTGGAGAGTAGCAGTGGAGCAAGAAAGCTAAGTGAATTTATTTATCCTGATCTGAGGTCTGACACAGGGGAAGGTGGGTACAAATAATATCGGTACAAATAAGATCTGAGACTATATATGGGTATTAAGAATAATATATTAATGAGGTGGCTCACCTGCTAACTGATTAAAGCTGGGTGCTCTAACTGATTGATTCACCCAATCAAATATAAATATGCAAATATTCAGATATAGTTAGGCACACCTCCACCTGGACAACAACTGGATTAAAGCAATAGTAAGTTTATAAAAAAAAAAAAAAAAAAGAATAAAAATATCCCCAAAATTATTACAATATGAAACCATACTCCTGAACAAATATCCTCCTGTAATTCTTAGTGAATGGAAGCAGCCAACCTGAAATAGTGCTGAAATATTGTATTTTAGATAAACAGATTATTAAAATTAACATTATAGCAGGTAAGCATTAAGACATTGCTTACACAAAAATAGGTTTTCAATGATAAATTTGCAAGTGGCAGCATATAGGTAACAACCCCGCAAGTGACCATATTTCAGCACTATCAGCGATATAAATACTATGTATCACAGTTATGTATTTGACATTACAGACTGGCATTCCACTGACTTTGAGCAAAACGCAGATCTACACGGTTCAGATGATCCTCTCCATGTCTCAAGATAAGGTTAGTGCATAAAGTCTTTTCAAAGTATTACCGCTATATCACATATCTCAGATGATGGTTAATCCTGATAAAAACAATCCATATGTTATTGATGATAAAAAATAGTCCGTATTGCAATGGATATTATAATGTTGTAATGTTCCTGCTGGTTGATGAAAGCAGCGGCATTAATGGTATTAATAGTATGGGCTAATATATACTGCGTAGTGGATCGTTGGTAATTCTTTATATTTCTATGAAAAAAAATACCGGATCTGGCATTCAGGCAAGTGTTCAGTTTTTTTTGCGGCAGAGTGATCTGGCAATCTGCATGCAAATGGACAGCATTTGTAGACTGATCCGAATGCAGATCCGTCTCACAAATGCATTGCAAGAACGGATCAGTCTGTCCATTTGTCATTTTTTTCCCCCACATTTTTAAAGGTCTGCGCATGCACCGGAAGACTGGATCAGTCAATGCAGCAATGTTAATTCCATTGGAATGTATTAGTGTCGGATCTGGCATCCCGGCAAGTGTTGAGGATTTTTGGCCGGAGAGAAAAAAGCAGCATGCTGCGGTTTTTTTATCCGTCCAAATAACGTAAAAGGACTGAACTGAAGACATCCTGATGCATCCTGAACGGATTGCTGTCCATTCAGAATGCATTAGGATAAAACTGATCAGTTTATTTCCGGTATTGAGCCGCTAGGACGGAACTCAATACCGGAAAACTTTGACGCAAGTGTGAAAGTAACCTTTGGCTGGTTTCACACAAGCGGCAGGGGACTCCGGCAGGCACACGTTAACTAGTGGCAGGACGGATTCGACAGGCTGTTCACCCGCCGGAACAGCCTGCTGGAGTCCCCTGCCGCTAATGTGAAAGTACCCTAAAAATGGATCTCAGATGGAAATGGCTCAAATTTATTACAACTGATGCAACAGGATCAGATTTCTTACAGGATCCTGTTTTTTTCCCCTCTCTCTCTCCTTCTGACGGATCAGAAGAATACAAAGCTAAACGGTGATGTGAATGCACCCTTAGCTAGTATAATAGCTAAGGTTTGAGCAATTTACGCATGAGATCTGTTTAGATTGGGGGGGGGGGGGGGGGGGGGGGGAGTCAAGCATGCTAAAATAACGGATCTCAGATATAAATGGCTAAATAATGTGTATAACGGATGTGCAGGATCCTTTTTTTAAAGGATCCATTTCTTTTTTCTGTTCTTCTGACGGATCAGAAGAACGGAAAACGAAACGGTAATGTTTACCCGGCCTTAAAGTTCTGTGTAAAACACAGATATTATAACCGCACGCGCTGTATATTTCCAATTCATATGCTCATTTATTTCAGCAGGTATAAATCAGTTAAAGAGGACACATTTCGACCAGTCCAGCCTTCATCATGGCGTAAATAGCTTAATAAATGTCTCTCAGTGTGTTTGAGCTTTTGCAATTTTTTTCAGGCATTTTGACATCACTTTCTCTTTATGGGAAGAACACCATGGCAGTGATAATGCTACTACTGCGTTTTTTGTGGATGCTTCATGAATCTGCAAAAACGCTTCCGTTACAATAATACAACCGCTTGCATGAACGGATCCGGTAGTATTAGGTCTTGTTAAGTTTGTTAGGGATCTAATATTGTCATAGCTACAAAATATATAGCTGACAATGTATATCAGGATAAAAACCAAGTCATGACAAAAAGGAACTGCCTGTAGAAAGACAATTGTGTAGAAGCACAGATCTGGGTAAAAGGTACAAAAAATACTGCTACACTGAAAGTTCCCAAGAGCACAGGGGCCTCCATATTTCCTGAATGGAAGACGTTTGGATAAAGCAAGACTTCCTAGAGCTGGCCACCCCACCAAGCTAAGTAATCAGAGGAGAGGGGCCTTGGTAAGAGAGGTGACCAAAAACCCAATGGTCACTGTGGCTGAGCTCCAAACATCCTGAATGCAGATGGGGGAAACTTAAAATGGTTTTTATGGTAATAAATACTGATCACGTATCTTCAAGATAGGTCATCAATATTAGATCAGAAAGGGTCAGCCACCCAGGACCCCCACCGATCAGCTGTTAGAAGAGGCTGGTGCTCAGCGAATACTGCGAGCCCTTCCTTGGCTATGCGACGTCACCGTACATCAGTCACATGACCTAGTTGCAGCTCAGCCCCATTAAAATGAATGGTGCTGGGCTGCAATACCAAGACCAGTCACTGTTCTACGGTGGGTGTTCAGTAAGTTATCTACCCGATTATGAAAACAAAAATTTTCTGGGAAAATTGAACTTACTACTTTTCAATATAATTCCCCTTGACTTCAAAACTCCAGTGATCGGGTGCCCTCAAGAGAGTGGTCTTGTTGCTGCCTCTTTGATTACATTATCATGAAGAAATAGTTGTCTACACAGAAATTTCTTCAGGTTCCAAAAGAGAAAGTAATCACTAGGATCCAGTTCTGGACTGTAGGGTGGATTGTTAAAGGGAACCTGTCACCGGGATTTTGTGTATAGAGCTGAGGACATGGGCTGCTAGATGGCCGCTAGCACATCCGCAATACCCAGTCTCCATAGCTCTGTGTGCTTTTATTGTGTAAAAAAAAACGATTGATACATATGCAAATTAACCTGAGATGAGTCAGGGACAGGACTCATCTCAGGTTGATTTGCATATGTATCAAATCGTTTTTTTTACACATTAAAAGCACACAGAGCTATGGGGACTGGGTATTGCGGATGTGCTAGCGGACATCTAGCAGCCTATGACCTCAGCTCTATACACAAAATCCCGGCGACAGGTTCCCTTTAAGCTCCATAAAACCGCATTCGATAATAGCAGCTTGTGACTTGTGAGACTTATGAGCTGGCGCATTGTCGGGAAGTAGCAACACACCTGCCGATCACTTCCCACTGAGTTTTCTTTTTGATTGCCTCACGTAATGCCTTCATTGTTGAAGCATAGGTGTCTCTTGTAATTGATGTCTTGTGTAGTATGAATTCTAGAAATAAAACGCCTTCTGTATCCCAAAGAAATTGTGTGCAGCAGTCAGCTGGAAAGATCATGGCACCAGTTTTTTTGGTGTTGGTTGCTAGCGACAAGTTTTTTGCTCAGGAGTAAACATTCGTGCCACCCACCAAAAACTGACCTTTGATATCAAAGCATCATGAAGGATACTGAAAACTGTGCCAACTGAAATGCCTAATTCATGAGCTATAACACTGACTATGACCCGACAATCTTCCAAAATTATGAACGCCACTTTAAGCCACATTTCCTCTTAAGATGCTAAGACAGGTCGCCCTCAATGAGGGTCCTCCAATTGCCTACCCCATTTAAACTACTTGGCCTAAAACTTTACTTAGTAGTAGGAAGGTGCATCATCACCATATACAGCAATCTACCTTTCATGGAATTCTTTAGGCTTATTTTCTTTTCTAAGGAATTTAATCACACAAGGAATCTCCAAATCCCTCACTTTCTTCGTAGAACAGCTCTATACTGCACTTGCCATCTTTGTCACTTCCAGTGCTTCATCAGACTGAACAAGTACTTTGTGTGTTGCATGTCCAGACATATCTCAACCTGTACAGACAAGCTTAGCTCTCTTATACAGAGAGAAAATGCTGGGCTAAATAACATATTGAACACCCGTCATATGTACAGTGCTGTGCTTGTGAGAGATGCCGGGAGCTGACTGCGCTCACCAGAGCTCCAGTGAGTGAAGCCGCTCCCCGTACTAGCTGGTAAGTGGGGGTGTCGGGACTCGGACCCTGCCCATCTTATAATGATGACCTGTGAGAAACAATATTCTCTGGTCTTAAGAAACCAAGACTGAACTTTTTGCCCTTAAAATGCTAAGCATTACGTCTAAAGGAATCCAGGTACTGCTCATCACATGCCTGAAACCATCCCTAAAGTGAAGCATGGAGGTGGCAGAAATCCTGAGTAAAAAAAAACAGCAGTCTGACTTGAAGTTGTTTGCGAGTACCACCTATACAACCAGACAAAACGCGAGTTTGTGAGTGTTTGTGTGATTGATTTCCAGTGTATGTTTAAGTGTGTGACTTTAGATTAAGTGACTTGAGATTCATGGACTTTAGGAGAGAACTACAGTAAGGCCTCATGCACACAAACGTATTTTCTTTCAGTGTCTGTTTCGTTTTTATTGTGGACCGTATACGGAACCATTCATTTCAACGGGTCACCAAAACAAGCGGAAATTACTCCGTGTGCATTCCGTTTCCGTATGTCCGTTCCACAAAAAAAAATTGAACATGTCCTATTATTGTCTGCATTACGGACAAGGATAGAACTGTTCTATTAGGGGCAAGCTGTTCTGTTCCACAAAATACAGAATGCACACAGACGCCATTTATATTTTTTGCGGATACATTTTTTGCAGACCACAAAATACATACTGCGGTGTGCATGATTGCATTGTACTATTGTATTTTTTCTCTCTCTTTTTTCGTGCAACCCCTATTAGTATGTGTTCCATTAATAAAAACGCAGTCCAGTGCACATCTTGTTAAATGTATGCAATCCTGGAACAGCCATTGAGGGTGCATCTTTGTTAAAAATGTGAGCAAATTTCCCGTTTGGAATCACACATTGTGTATCTAATAGAGCAAGTTTCAACACTGAAAAGGGTTGACAATTTAGAGGAGAGTTTGCTGCTCTACGGGTCAGATCTGTCACAAAGACCAGGATCATTGAATGGTGTATTGTCTTCCTGGCAATCAAGTTCAACATATTGTGTGTATCAGGGTGACTGAATACTGGAAGGGGCTTGCGAAGATTCAGCGGTCATGGTCCACATTGGAACCAATGACAAAGTTAGAGGTATGTGGAACATCCATAAAAATGATTTTAGGGATTTAACTGTAGGTCACAAGCTCAAGGCAAAGACCTCAAAAGGTAGTGTTTGCCAAAATACTATCTGTACCACGAGCCACATCAAAAAGGCAGCGGGAGGTTAGGGAGAGTAACAAGTAGCTCAAGAACAGAGGGAGAGTAACAAGTAGCTCAAGAACTGGTGTAGGAAAGAGGGTGTAGGAAAGAGGGGTTTAGGTTCAACTTCTGTCGGTTACAGGCTCTATTGTAGGGATGGGATGCATCTCAATGGGGAAGTTGCAGCTGTTTAGGGGGAGAAAGTGGCTATAAAGTTGAAGGAGTGTTTAACCCTTTCGCTACCAGCGCGGTAGATGTACGACACTGGAGCAATTTGCAAACATGGCACCCACTTGCACGTGCAGCGGGCGTCATGGCCGGCAGGTCTCTGCTGCTTCAAACAGCAGAGACATGCGGCTAGTTACAGTGACCGCCAATAATGCTGATTGCAGTAATTAAAAGGCTTTATATGCTGTGATCAAGTGAAATCACGACATCTAAATGCGCAAATACACGGAAGCTCGCGCTTTCGGGCTTCCTAACGACACACCCTTTGTCCAATGGGGCTGTCGCTAGTTGCTCTGAATACTATAAGCCTCGCTGACGAGGCTGATAGTATTTATGCTGCAATTCTTATTCTCATAACAATAGCAGCAATAATAAAGTCATTTAAAAAATCCCTGATTGTACAAAATGAAAAATAAAAAAAATTGATAAGCTTTTATATGAAAATTTTTAAATAAGTTAAAAAAATATATAAAAAAATAAGATTAAAATGTTTAAATCACCACCCTTTCCGTATAATAAAAAAAATACCAAAGTAGCAATAAATATAAACATTTATTGGTATCACTGTGACAGAAAACACCAGTACTATTAAAATAAAAATAAAAATAAAAAAATACGACGAATGACGTAATGGAAAAAAGGGTCAAAATAGACGATTTGAAATTTTTCATTGCTTCTCTTAGGGTACTTTCACACTTGCGGCAGAGGATTCCGACAGACAGTTACGTCGCCGGAACTGCCTGCTGGATCCGTCAAAACGTATGCAAACAAATGGTATTTGTCAGACGGATCCTGATCAGTATGACATATGAGTACTAGAAAGGGGGCAGTTACTAAAATAAAACTTCACTTTTAATAAATATATGGGTAAAAAGGCCCCTAAAGACAAACATGTAAGTGATGGTAATATAGAAGCTCACCCTACAGGTAAATAATTTGAACAGGGTCCAAAAAACCCCGCAAGCTGGAACCTGGTCCTACGCTGGACCTAAACAGCAAAAGCCCTAAACAGCGAAAAATAGGACCATATACCAGATATGAATACAGAATGCATAGTAAAATAGCGCTGGAGGGATTAAAAAAAATAAAAAATAATTTTACTCACCTTAGTCCACTTGTTCACGATGCCGGCATCTCCTTCTGTCTCCTTTGCTGAACAGGACCTGTGGTGAGCATTAATTACAGGTAAAGGACCTGTGGTGACGTCACTCCGGTCATCACATGATCCATCACGATGGTAAAAGATCATGTGATGGATCATGTGATGACCGGAGTGACGTCACCACAGGTCCTTTACCTGTAATTAATGCTCACCACAGGTCCTGTTCAGCAAAGGAGACAGAAGGAGATGCCGGCATCGCGAACAAGTGGACTAAGGTGAGTTAAATAATTTTTTAATTTTTTTTTAACCCCTCCAGCGCTATTTTACTATGCATTCTGTATTCAGAATGCTATTATTTTCCCTTATAACCATGTTATAAGAGAAAATAATAATGATCGGGTCTCCATCCCGATCGTCTCCTAGTAACAGTGCGTGAAAATCGCACCGCATCCGCACTTGCTTGCGGATGCTTGCGATTTTCACGCAACCCCATTCACTTCTATGGGGCCTGCGTTGCGTGAAAAACGCAGAATATAGAGCATGCTGCGATTTTTACGCAACGCACAAGTGATGCGTGAAAATCACCGCTCATGTGAACAGCCCCATAGAAATGAATGGGTCGGTATTCAGTGTGGGTGCAATGCGTTCACCTCACGCATCGCATCCGCGCGGAATACTTGCCTGTGTGAAAGGGGCCTAAAAGACTGCCTTCCCTTTCTGGATGTTCTTATCTCCAGAGATGGCAAGGGCGGCCTGCCCACATCCATTTATCGTAAGCCAACAGCGACCAATTCCCTTCTTAGGTGGGACAGTTGCCACCCTGTCCCCCTTAAGAGGGGGATGCCCACTGGTCAATACTTCAGACTGAAACATAACTGTTCAGAAAATGTTGACTTCAAATGCCAGGCAAGGGATCTAAGAAATCGGTTTCAAGAAAGGGGGTATCCTGACAAGACTTTGAGACTAGCTTATCAACGTACACAGGAACTCACACGTACTGAAATGCTTCATCCTATGACACACATAGTACAAAAATCACAAGACACTATTCGAGTCATAGGAACATATGATGCGGCTGCATCTCAAGTTAAAAGGGTCCTAGAACGCCACTGGGATACATTACTGATGGACCCGGATTTGGCGGAGATCCTCAGTCCCTTTGTTTCGGTGACTTTCAGGAGAGGCCATAATCTGAGGGACAAACTGGTACATAGCCATTTTAATCCCCCAGAGAGACCTCATACATGGCTGGATATACCATTGACAGGCTGCTACAGATGCGGCAATTGCAGTTTTTGGGACTACCTTTCACAAGGCAAATCTTTCAGAGCTGAACCTAATGACACGGTTTATCATATACGAGACTTTATCAATTGCCGCACAACTGGCGTAATTTATTTACTCACATGTGTTTGCGGTCTGCATTATGTTGGCAAAACTTTTAGGGAATTGTGCAAGCATATGTGCGAACATATCAGTGACACTCGCAACAGTAGGGACACTCCTATAGCGCGACATGTACAGGCTTTTCACAACGGCCGTATTTCATCAGTCAGCTTCATGGCCATTGAACATATCAGAAAGCTAGAACGAGGTGGATATTGGGACAAGCACATACTCCAAAAAGAATGTTGGTGGACTTTCACATTAAATACCATTACCCCTTATGGCCTTAATGAGCAATTCAACTTTGGCTGTTTTTTATGATTGCCCCCATATGGCTTGTTACATGCGATTATACACCTTGGTCACATCCCGGTTTCCCAGGTACTTCTGTTCGTTCCTTGGTCTTTTATCCTGTCAATTAATACGTCTTCTTTATGGTCTGCTTGGAGGGGCAGTATATATACTTTTGTCCCTCAGCATATATGGAGTTGGAGGGCTGGAGCTGAAGTCTGTCTCTTAAGTTCATTGTGAGGCACTCCTTCCCCCCCTTCTATTGTTAATACAGGGTTTATGTCCTTCTTCTGGTCAAATATATCATTGGTGACCATTAGGGGGCACCCTTCGTACTGTGCCACATTGTATATATTGTCATCTGTTTTAACAATGGCACATACATACGGCGGTGATTATATATTCTTCCTATCTGTCATTATCTATGACGCCCCGGATGATTCACCTGAGTTTGGTGTAAATACCAGCCTCTAGGTATCGCCGCCGCATCGCATGCGCGGTCACGTGACCACTAGACTTCCAATCACGTGACCGCGAGAGCGCCGTCACACCCTCTGACGTCATCAGTCGGCGTCCAGTCACTTAACGCCGACCTCGCCACAGGTATGCGGTCCACCAGGTCCCTCTGCCTATTTAATGGGGCTGCACGGCCTCAGACGCCGCCATACTATCCATCTAGGCGGACACCATTACCTTGGCGTCCCCCCTATCGGGTCCACAGCCATACGCTGACTGCAGCCTCCAAACAGTAAGTTGCCATCTCCCCCATCATCTTTTATGTAGATGATTGTGGGCTTTTTGGTCATTATTCTTATGTGGTCTCTTTTGTCATGTTTTGCACTTTAGGCTACCCCCTACTGTTGAGCCATACGCCAGCTGCGGGTACTATGGACATGCTCTGTGTCCCCTGAATAATCTAGGTGCTTATATTGAGGAAACGCGTCGGGACACCTTTTTCCATATTTACAAGCCTATCGAATTCTCTCTCTCTATCATCAATATAGCTGGACCAGAGACCAAAGTCGATAAACCACCAAGAGGGTTCACCAAAAACAACAGATTCTTCCCACCAGACCAGGAGCAAATTTGCATATGAAGGCGCACTGGAACTACCCATAGTGGTGCCCCTAAGCTGGTGGTATATCCGGTTGTCAAACAGGAAAAAATTGCTAGAGAGAACAAAATCCAACAGTTCAAGAATCAAGGTATCATGAACTGTTGACCCCTAGTCTTAAGAAAATGTCTAGTGGCCTCCAAACCTTTCTCATGTGGAATAGTAGAGTAGAGTGCCTCTACATCGATGGAGGCCAAGAATCAGTGTGGTTCTACACAGATATCCTCAAGTTTACCTAGAAGGTCTCCTGTGTCCCTCACATATGAGGGTAATGACTGTACAAAGGGGCACAACACTTGGTCTACATAGATGCCACAATTTTGTGATAGACTGCCCACCCCAGAGACGATCGGTCATCCTTTGATAGGGTAGGTCCCCTTATGTACCTTCGGTAAACAGTAGAAGGTAGCAGGTTACTGGATAACGGGGGTAGTGGAAATCGAATTTCTCATTGCTGATCAGACTAGCGGTTTTAGCCTGCTGTAAAATGTGTCGTAATAGCCCCTGAAGTCTAACAGTAGGATTAACGGGAAGAATTGCATAACCCCTTTGGTCCTTTAGGATAGTAAGACACATTTCTTTATATGATGGTGTATCCATAACGACTACGTTGCCTCCCTTGTCCGAGGGTTTGATCGTAATATTTTTGTCTGTCTCAAAGGTTTCAATGGCCAGCCTTTCTTCCTTACTGCAATTAAATCTAGAGGGAGCAGAGCAAACGGTGGAGAGGTCAGAAATGGCGTGTTGCAAAAAAACATCAACGCATGACACATCTCCTGCAGGGGGCATTTTAGTACTCTTATTTTTTAAAGAGGTAAATGAGTATGACATATGCATTGAAAGGTCGGATCAGTCTCTCCGGTGTCATCCGGAAAAATGGATCCGTCATTTTATTTTATTTTTTTCATTTTTTTGCAGTCTGAGCATGCGCAGACCGCAATGCTGGATACGTTTTGCCGAGACACTTGGGGCCGGATCCGGCATTAATGCATGTCAATGGGAAAAAATGCCGGATCTCGCATTCCGGCAAGTGTTCCGGAATTTTGGACAGAGATAAAACCGCAGCATGCTGCGGTATTATCTCTGTCCTGAAAAGGCAATAAGACTGAACTGAAGACATCATGATGCATCCTGAATGGATTGCTCTCCATTCAGAATGCATTAGGATAAAACTGATCAGTTATTTTCCGGTATTGAGCCCCTAGGACGGAATAACGCTAGTGTGAAAGTACCCTTACCCAAAAAATAAATAAATAAATAAATAATAAAATGTGATCAAAAAGTCACACGAACTCCAAAATCGTATGAATAAAAACAACAGATTGCCCAGCAAAAAAATGAGCCCCTATACAGCTCAGTAGACATAAGTATAAAAAGTTATGAGGGTCAGAATATGGTGATGCAAAAAAATTTTTATTTTTTTTTTCAAAAGTTTACATTTATTTTGACAATAGTCTACTTTCACACTCGCATTTTGGCTTTCCGTTTGTGAGACCCATTCAGGGCTCTCACAAGCGGGCCAAAACGGATCAGTTTGCATTCTAATGCATTCGGAATGGAAAAGGTTCCGCTCAGAATGCATCGGTTTGCATCAGTTCAGTCTCCATTCCGCTTGCAGCGTTTTGGTGTCCGTCTGATGAAACTGGGCCAAACGGATCCGTCCTGGCACACAATGCAAGTCAATGGGGATAGTGCATAAAGAGACCTGGGGCAAGGTAATGAAACGGGGGTGGAGTGGAAGGAAGGACTAGAACAGATCAGATGTAGGGTAAAAAATATGCAAAGTGTATGTATACTAATGCCAGAAGCCTGACTTCTAAAACTGGTGAACTGGAGGTAGTGATATGTGAGGAGGACTATGACATAGTGGGATTAACAGAGACATGGCTGGATGATAGCTATGACTGGGCAGTTAACAAACAGGGTCACAGTCTGTTTAGAAAGGATCAAAACCAGTCTAAAGCCCACACTTCGGGAAGATATAAATACTAATAAAATACTAATAAGAGTTTGTTAAAAGCCACCTGTGAGGAATGTGGAATTATGATCTAATGCCAGCCATTCCTGTCAGATAGCAGAGGGAGTAAACTCCAAAGGGGGCCTGGCTTCAAACTAGACCACGTGTACAAATTCACACCTCTGCCCGCACGGAGGTTAACTCATCCTACAGGGGGGGAAAAAACCTGTAGGGGGTCGCAGCTTATTACCCAGATTACTCACATCAATCAGACATCATGGAACCAGGGGTTCATAAGGAATTATGAATTGCCCGTCCATCACGAGCAAAAACCGGTTTCATATCTGCGACCCTGGGACCAAGGGGGATTTGCCCCTGGTCGTCGTTTGGGGGTAAGCGAAAGGGGAGATACAGAGATCTCCTAGCAGGAACCCAATAACAGCACCATGTTTGGTCTCCACCTGTAGCCAGATCCCAGGCGGATCCTATGTACAGGGAGTGCAGAATTATTAGGCAAGTTGTATTTTTGAGGATTAATTTTATTATTGAACAACAACCATGTTCTCAATGAACCCAAAAAACTCATTAATATCAAAGCTGAATATTTTTGGAAGTAGTTTTTAGTTTGTTTTTAGTTTTAGCTATTTTAGGGGGATATCTGTGTGTGCAGGTGACTATTACTGTGCATAATTATTAGGCAACTTAACAAAAAACAAATATATACCCATTTCAATTATTTATTTTTTACTAGTGAAACCAATATAACATCTCAACATTCAGAAATATACATTTCTGACATTCAAAAACAAAACAAAAACAAATCAGTGACCAATATAGCCACCTTTCTTTGCAAGGACACTCAAAGGCCTGCCATCCATGGATTCTGTCAGTGTTTTGATCTGTTCACCATCAACATTGCGTGCAGCAGCAACCACAGCCTCCCAGACACTGTTCAGAGAGGTGTACTGTTTTCCCTCCTTGTAAATCTCACATTTGATGATGGACCACAGGTTCTCAATGGGGTTCAGATCAGGTGAACAAGGAGGCCATGTCATTAGATTTTCTTTTTTTATACCCTTTCTTGCCATCCACGCTGTGGAGTACTTGGACGCGTGTGATGGAGCATTGTCCTGCATGAAAATCATGTTTTTCTTGAAGGATGCAGACTTCTTCCTGTACCACTGCTTGAAGAAGGTGTCTTCCAGAAACTGGCAGTAGGACTGGGAGTTGAGCTTGACTCCATCCTCAACCCGAAAAGGCCCCACAAGCTCATCTTTGATGATACCAGCCCAAACCAGTACTCCACCTCCACCTTGCTGGCGTCTGAGTCGGACTGGAGCTCTCTGCCCTTTACCAATCCAGCCACGGGCCCATCCATCTGGCCCATCAAGACTCACTCTCATTTCATCAGTCCATAAAACCTTAGAAAAATCAGTCTTGAGATATTTCTTGGCCCAGTCTTGACGTTTCAGCTTGTGTGTCTTGTTCAGTGGTGGTCGTCTTTCAGCCTTTCTTACCTTGGCCATGTCTCTGAGTATTGCACACCTTGTGCTTTTGGGCACTTCAGTGATGTTGCAGCTCTGAAATATGGCCAAACTGGTGGCAAGTGGCATCTTGGCAGCTGCACGCTTGACTTTTCTCAGTTCATGGGCAGTTATTTTGCGCCTTGGTTTTTCCACACGCTTCTTGCGACCCTGTTGACTATTTTGAATGAAACGCTTGATTGTTCGATGATCACGCTTCAGAAGCTTTGCAATTTTAAGAGTGCTGCATCCCTCTGCAAGATATCTCACTAATTTTGACTTTTCTGAGCCTGTCAAGTCCTTCTTTTGACCCATTTTGCCAAAGGAAAGGAAGTTGCCTAATAATTATGCACACCTAATATAGGGTGTTGATGTCATTAGACCACACCCCTTCTCATTACAGAGAGCTTTCGAGCCTATACAGCTTGGAGTAAGACAACATGCATAAAGAGGATGATGTGGTCAAAATACTCATTTGCCTAATAATTCTGCACTCCCTGTAGAGATGTCCCGAATAGTTCGCCGGCGAATAGTTCCCGGCGAACATAGCTTGTTCGTGTTCGCCGCGGCGGGCAAACATATGTGATGTTCAGTCCGCCCTCTATACATCATCATTGAGCAAACTTTGACCCTGTACCTCACAGTCAGCAGACACATTCCAGCCAATCAGCAGCAGACCCTCCCTCCCAGACCCTCCCACCTCCTGGACAGCATCCAATTTAGATTCATTCGGAAGCTGCATTCTTAGTGAGAGGAGGGACAGTGCTGCTGCTGCTGATTTAATAGGGAAAGCGTTAGCTAGGGCAGTGTTCTGTGTCCACAGACTCATCTGCTGTAAGGACAGCGTCCTGACAGCACCCCAAAAAGCCCTTTTTAGGGCTGGTACATCAGTCAGCTTTTTTATAATATATAAATATAAATATATATATATATAAATATATATATATAATATATATATATATATATATATATATATATATATATATCTGTTGCCTGCCCGTGTGTGAGAGGCTGCAGGCTCACAGACAGTACTGTGTGCACACCATTCATACAGGGTGTCACAGACAGTACCTTGCAGATAAAAAAAAAGTCCATTTATTATTTCTCTGTGATATAATCGCAGTTGCATGCCAGGGAGTGTCTGACCCACAGACTGTACTGTGGCCAATGGCTAGGCCACCACTCATACCGTTACAGGGTGTCACTCACAAAACCTTGCAGATAAAAAAAAAAGTCCATTTATTATTTCTCTGATATAATCGCAGTTGCAAGCCAGTGTGTGTCAGGCCCACACAGACTGTACTGTGCCCACTGCCCACCACTTATATAGAGTGGCACAGTACCTTGCACGCATAGTACCACTTACCTAAAAAAAAAAAAATGACAGGCAGAGGCAGGCCACCCCGGAGGGGCCGTCGTGCTGTGATTTCCACTGGCCCTGTGATTTCCACTGGCCCAGTGTTCAGAGGCCACGTACCCTGAACCCGAAAAATTCGGAGAAAATAGTTGACTGGCTTACACAGGACACTCAATCTTCAACAGCTTCCACTAAGAACCTTGACGCACCATCCTCCTCCAGCTCAGCTTCGGTCACCTGCTCTTAAGTTACCACTCTCCCGCCCGCCGCCGCCACCACCACCACTACCACCACAGCCACTTCACTTGATCCGTCAGAGGAGTTATTTACACATCAGTTGGATGAAATTAGTGATGCGCAACCATTATTGCCAGAGGACGTAGATAACCGGGATATGTCTCGGTCAGGCAGCATTACACACATGGACGTACAGTGTGATGATTATGTTGTACCCGCTGCTGCTTCCGTTGCTAAGGTGTCAGATACAAGTGAAGTGGTTGATGATGACGATATGTCCGTGGATGCCACGTGGGTGCCTGCTTGAAGAGAAGAAGAAGAGGGGGAAAGTTCAGAAGGGGAGACAGAGAGAAGGAGGAGACAAGTTGGAAGCAGGGGGAGGTCGTCACAAGGAGCTAGTAGCACAGTCAGACAGCATGTATCGGCACCCGGGGTCAGCCAAACAGCACGTTAATAATGCCGTCATTGCAAAGGTCAGCAGTGTGGCATTTTTTTTTTGTGTCTGCCTCTGATAACAGCAATGCCATTTGCAACCTGTGCCAAAAGAAACTGAGTTGTGGGAAGTCCAACACCCACCTTGGTACAACGAAGGCACATGATCGCACATCACAAATGCCTATGGGATCAACACATGAGTACAAGCAGCACACAAACTCAAAGCCGCCATCCTCCTCCTGGTCCAGCATCTTCAGCCACGTCAACCACTGCTGTCCTCCTTGCCCCCTATCAACCATCTGCCACTCCGTCTCTCGCCTTGAGCAGTTCCTGCTCATCTGCCCACTGTCAGGTGTCTGTCAAGGACATGTTTGAGCGTAAGAAGCCAATGTCACAAAGTCACCCCCTTGCCCGCTAGCTTTTACCATACCAGCTGGTGGAGTCTGAGGCCTTCAAAAAATTTGTCGCTATTAGGACACCACAGTGGAAGGTACCCGGATGAATATTTTTTTCAAAAAAGGCAATCCCAAACCTCTATTCATAAAAAGGATGAAGGAGAACGACCTGTACTGGGTGGCCACACTACTAGACCCCCGTTATAAGCAGAAAGTGGCGGAAATGTTACAAAATTACCGAAAGTCGAAAAGGATGCAGCAGTTCAAAACCCAACTAAAGAATATGCTTTACACAGCTTAAAAGGGGGATGTCACAGCACAACGGGAATCTAACTGGGGAAGAGGTGAAAGTAATCCTCCTCCTACCACGACCACGGCGGCAAGGACAGGACGCTTTACAGTTGTGTTGTTGATGGAGGACATGCGGAGCTTTTTCAGTCCTACACATCGCCACAGCCCTTTGGGATCCAGCCTTAGAGAACGACTCGACCGACAGGTAGCAGACTACCTCGCCTTAACTGCAGATATCGACACTCTGAGGAGCGATGAACCCCTTGACTACTGGGTGTGCAGGCTTGACCTGTGGCCTGAGCTATCCCAGTTTGCGATAGAACTTCTGGCCTGCCCTGCTTCAAGTGTCCTGTCAGAAAGGACCTTCAGTGCAGCAGGAGGCATTGTCACTGACAAGAGAAGTCGCCTCGGTCAAAAAAGAGGACCTTTCACCGATTATTACACTATGAACTAACGATACAGACATGTAGAGCGGCGCCCGGGGATCTCACTGCACTTACTATTATCCCCGGGCGCCGCTCCGTTCTCCTGCTATGCCCTCCGGTATCTCCGTTCACTAAGTTATGGTAGGCGGAGTCTGCCCTTGTTCTTCTGTAGCGCTGGCCAATCGCATTGCAGATCTCACAGCCTGGGAGAAAATAACCTCCCAGGCTGTGAGCTCTGCGCTGCGATTGGCCAGCGCTAGAGCAGAACAAGGGCAGACTCCGCCTACCATAACTTAGTGAGTGGAATCTCTGCCTACTATAACTTAGTGAGCGGAGATACCGGAGGGCATAACGGGAGAACGGAGCGGCGCCCAGGGATAATAGTAAGTGCAGTGAGATCCCTGGGCGCCGCTTTACATGTCTGTATACTTAGTTCATAGTGTAATAATCGGTGAAAGGTCCTCTTTAAGATGAATGAGGCATGGATTCTGAAGGGACTGACAGTGGGGGATACGTTTGACTAACAAAAGGCCTGATGACATGTCTTGGCCTCAAAATGGTCCTGCTGCTGTATTTAATGTCTGCATACCGGATGACTTTCGTGAATTCTCCGTCACCAACTAGGGTTCAAGCCGCAATGTTTTAGTCACCTTTCTGCCTGGAAAACATCAATTTTTCCGGCCGCTGCTATAACAGCGGCTGCAACAATACCATTGTTTTTCAGGCATGTGTACATGCCTAATTTTTCTGGCCTCTGGTGCTGCACTGTGGCTGCGAAAACAAAACCAAAAAAAAGGCACATACATGTGTCAATTCCCCTTCGTGATCGTTACCTTGTCGTGGTGAAGGGGCTTGCGTATCACAAGCCACACCCCAGATGATAAGGCCGTTGCTTCATTATGATAAGACCAAAAGCGATCGGCTGGATAATTTTTCATTGAAAAAAAAATTTTTTTTTTTTTTTTTTTTTTTTAAGTTGTATGGGTTTTTAATACATAAAATAAAAAAATCATAATAAAAAGTCTCTTAATAGTTTATTAGAAATCATGCAGACAATTTAAAAAATCCCCATCAATTCCAATACAAAGCAAGTACAGAGCTCAGAACTAAATTATTTCAGGATGTCGTAATGGTCCGTTAATTCGACAATGGTTAATAATCAATTCGACACACGTCCCCGGATAGGGGACGTAACAGGGATTAAACTGATAGGAATAGTACTAGTTAAGACACCACTCATATAGGGTGGCACAGCACATTGCTCCGTGCACGCGCAGTGCCCCAACTTGGGAGTAAGAGGACTGACCAAGCTGCTTTTTCCATCTCCCGATTCCTAAATCAATTCAGTTTGGTGTATCAGAGTTTGGTCTGTCACTGTGAAGGCAGTCGAAGGTACCCGGCCTAAATTTTTTTCCACAAAAGGCAATCCCACCCTGATATGGGACGTAACAGGGATTAAACTGATGAGAATAGTACTACAGAAAAAAACACTCATATCGGGTGCGAGTAAATTGCACGGCACAGACGCAGTGACCGTGGATTCAAACAAAGGGGGGGGAGCCAGCGTTTTTTTAACCATCTCCCCGTTCGAAAAATCTATTCAATTCACCTTTCGGGGACCCTTGGTGTTGTACGTGGCTGGGTGGAGGAAAAAACCTTCAATGACATCAACAGGACATGGCTAGCTTGTGCAAATGGGGAGTTTGCGGTTGGGCAAATGGACTGTTTGCGGTTGTTTGCGGTGCATTAAAAGGGGAGTTTGGTCTGTCAATGTCTGTGAAGCAGCGTAAACCTTACACTACCTGATCGATACAACATCATACCTGATGTTTTAAAGCACGTTATTCCAAACAATTTAGGAATATTAGGTGATTTATGCCCTTTATGGATTAAAACCCGACTCTGCGTCAACTACGTAATTTTCCATGGGAGTTTTGCCATGGATCCCACTCCGGCATGCCACACTACTGTGGCTAGAAAGAGTCCCTGTGGGTTTTAAAATTCGCCTGCCTATTGAAGTTTGCGAACATTTGAGGAAATTTGCGTTCGACAACGGAAAATTTTATGTTCGCGACATCTCTAATCCTTTGGTCCCAGAACCTTCTCCCCGTGACCTTCCGGTCTGGAGCTATGGGCCATAAGGGGTTTTGTGGGTCTTTGGCTACCAGGACCAGGAAGGAGAAGTGGACTCCACCCAGAGGGAGGGAGGGAGGGGAGTTGTTGACTACAGGTGAAAAGCCCCATGCAGGCCAGAGGCCAGGGTCTTTTTCTGAAGGGGGTCACATTGAGTAATGTGTTTGGAGGAACTGTGGACAAACTGCTGACATCACTGCCACCATGTGACTACAGCCAAACATTACAGCAACCCAGAACTAATCCTAACCCAAAGGACTACTCATGGCAAATAACTCTTGCTCTGTTTAAACTCCGTTGTATCATACCCCCTGTATTTGCACATCCTACCACTTTATATATTCTCTGTGTATATTGTGTATTGTCTAGCGCGCCCTTAAGGCAATTAAATATATAATTTTATCTTGTGCTGTCCTTGTATCTCGATCACGAATCCCCACGTCCATGTTACCTCATATATTCCCGTTAGCAGACTGGGCTTATATCAAATGAGGTACTGGTGGCAGACTACCGGGCAAAGAAAGCTATGTTTTACTGGGGCAGCGAAATGGCGCTCTTCGCTTTTCAGGGTTGTGAGCGAGTGTGGCGTTATGCCATAGGCCGTGTAGACCATCCCTCACCCTTCCCAAACCCCCCCCCCCCCCCCCCCCCCCCCGTAACATCATGTCTTTGAAACCAGTGACTAAAACGTATCTCGCGAGCTCGACATAGTTGACGTCAGGCAGGGCTACGAGGTGCGGTATTCGTCACACCACCTAATGTACCACAGTCCCCAGAAAAACTACTACTAAAGGAGACAGATGCAGCTGCAGATCATAATTAGGTTGTTATTACGGGGGACTACAACTACCTAAATATAGACTAGGATACAAAGCTGTAACTCTCAAAAGGAAACAGGTACTTGGCAATACCCAAAGACAACTCCTTTTCTCAACTGGTTCAGGACTCAACTAGAGAGACGGCCATACTGGACTTCGTACTAGCCAATAGACCTGACCAGGGTGGATTTGATTTAAATCAAACCGATTTAAATCACTAGTCAGTAAGGCTTGATTTAAATCATAGTTTTTTACATAAAGATTCTTATTTGGACAATTTTTCTTTTGTACTTAGGAAGAAGAAAAATAATCATTACCTTAATAATAACAATTTAAATAGGATTTATTCAACTGAAACAATAAAATTAAAGCATGTTAGGCTACTTTCACACTAGTGTTCGGGGCTCCGCTTGTGAGCTCCGTTTGAAGGCTCTCACAAGCGGCCCCGAACGCATCCGTACTGCCCTAATGCATTCTGAGTGGACGCAGATCCGCTCAGAATGCCTCAGTCTGGCAGCGTTCAGCCTCCGCTCAGCAAGCGGACACCTGAACGCTGCTTGCAGCGTTCGGGTGTCCGCCTGGCCGTGCGGAGGCAAACGGATCCGTCCAGACTTACAATGTAAGTCAATGGGGACGGATCCGTTTGAAGTTGACACAATTTGGCTCAATCTTCAAACGGATCCGTCCCCCATTGACTTTCAATGTAAAGTCTGGACGGATCCGTTCAGGCTACTTTCACACTTAGAATTTTTTTTTTTAACTATAATGCAGACGGATCCGTTCTGAACGGATACAAACGTCTGCATTATAGGAGCGGATCCGTCTGAGCAGACAGCAGACGGATCCGCTCTGAACGGTAATGTGAAAGTAGCCTTATTTGCTTAAACATCCATGTTTGTTAACTAATTTGGCTAAAGAAAATATATATAAATTCTGTATTTATAGGTTTGTAGAAGTTAGGATTAAGTTTTTTTTCTCAACTCTTTTCATATTATAAATTCAGTTTTGAGAACTCCAAAATTAAACCAAGCATCTGTGATAATATCTTGTAGGCAGAGAAACTACCCAGTATTCTTACAAAAACCTCTGGAAGAGCATGACATTGTGAATGGATTAATGGAATTTAACAAAGAATTCAACATATACAGCCTTATTCCACATAATTAAAAAAAATAATCTTTATTTCATAATGAAATAACCTTTATATGGTAATATATTTTCCTCAAAAAGCATTTTATATTAAAAAATCCGATTTAAATCAAAAAAATCAGATTTAAATCAAAAAAATCAGATTTAAATTAAAAAAAACCTGATTTTTTTCAATTTTTTTTTAAAAATCATTGATTTTTTTATCCACCCTGGACCTGACAGAACAACAGATGTGCAGGTTGGGGGACACCTGGGAGGTAGTGACCATACATTTTCATTCAAAAGAGTGTTTCTTCAGCAAGGCACAAAATACCAAACTACAAAAAAGCTAAATTTGACAGCAATAAATGACAACAAAAAAAAGTATTTAAATGACTAAAACAGGAGAGTAGCAAGGAAGCACTGAATAACGTGGAAGGAAGGAAAAAAAAAACTGGAGGGGGAGATTTAGTTTGATAAATCTCCCCCAGAATATGCAAAAGACAAATAAAATAAGCTAAACTAGAGACAGAGAAATTCATTGCCAAAGAGTAAAACAAACCTTAAAGGGATTCCATCACCTCGTATAACACAAATTCTGATTTTAAACCAGTCATGCTCCACAGCTTACCTTGAATCGGCTGTGCTGTTTTTTATTGTAAACTGTCCAGCAGTTTTGCAGAAAAACGACTTTTATAAAACCCTGAAGGTGCCCAGAGGGGCGTTATGTTCCCCTTTGTGTGCCCAGTAACGCCCCTCTTACAGTGCCCAAAACGCCTTCCTCCAGAATCCCTAACCGCCCACAGCGTCTCATCCCTCTCCTCCCCCTCCCTGACGGCTGAGCGAAGTCTCGCGCAGACGCAGTACCCACTGAGGGCTGCGCCAGTGCGATTTGCTGGAGACTGAGGGCAGGAGCTTCATCGTCGTCACTGGGCATGCGCAGAGCCCAGTGACGTCCGATGCTCGCGCGAGACTTCGCTCGGCCGTCAGGGAGGGGGAGGAGAGGGATGAGACGCTGTGAGCGGTTAGGGATTCTGGAGGAAGGCGTTTTGGGCACTGTAAGAGGGGCGTTACTGGGCACACAAAGGGAACATAACGCCCCTCTGGGCACCTTCAGGGTTTTATAAAAGTCGTTTTTCTGCAAAACTGCTGGACGGATTACAATAAAAAACAGCACAGCCGATTCAAGGTAAGCTGTGGAGCATGACTGGTTTAAAATCTGAATTTGTGTTATACGAGGTGATAGAACCCCTTTAAATGTTCTTCAAATTACATAACTGATAAAGCACAAATCTGAAGGTGTCTGTCCGTTACAGAATAATGAGGGGGGATTTGCAGACAGCGATGAGGAGAAAGCAAATCTACTAAATATTTTCTTCTCCACTATACTTACTGAGGAAAATAAACTGTCAGATGAAATACAAAATGTAAAAGTAAATTTCCCACTAAAAGTGGCCAGTCTGACCCAGGTAAAAGTGAAGCAGCGTCTTAAAAAGATTAAAATAGACAAAATCGCCAGGAACAGATGGCATACATCCCCATAACCCAAGAGAATTAAGTAATGTAGTAGGCAGACCCTTATTTCTCATATTTTTAGGACTCTATATTGACAGGGAGTGTTCTACAGGATTGGCACTAGAGTTGTCACAATACCAATTTTGATTAGATTTCGATACCATGAAAAGTGATTGCAATACTCTATCTATACCATTCGATAACACGCAGAAAAAATAAAACACCAAAAAAGACGCATGCATTCTGCATTTTATGGAACATTCGGCGCATAATAGAATTGCGTTAATTAAAGGTTTTAGATGCCGTGATCAAGCGAGATCATGGCATCTAAATGCACAGAAACTTGCACTTGCTACGGATGCTCCATGTGGCCAATATGGGCATCGGTAGTTGTGCTAAATACTTTCAGCCTCGCTGACAAAACTTATAGTATTCATGCTACAATTCATATTTTGGCCACCAGATGGCAGGCCATGATAAGGCATGAGCAAATTCGAGTTTACAGGGAACCGGTCACCTCCAAAAACAATCCCAAGCCGCGAGCAGCGTGTTTCCGACGATCGCTTTCTTCCTAAAAGCAGATGAAGCAAAAGCTCAGAAAACTTTCTTTTATCCCCTGCCCACGTGATTTTCTAGTCATGCTTGAAGTTAAGGGGGCAACGGCCTCCTAGCTTAAAGTCAAGGTAACGGTGACCCTTTCGCCTGTGACTGACAGCCGGCTGTTCGGCAAAGGCAGCCGAACTCACATGCATAAGTGCTGTCAGTCACAGCGAAGGGGCAGGGAAGGGGGCGTGGTTAACTTTACTTGAAGCAAGGAGGCCGCTGCCCCCTTAACTTCAAGCATGACTAGAAAATCACGCGGGAAGGGAATAAAAGAACGTTTTCTGTGCTTTTGCTTCATCTGCCTTCAGGAAGAAAACGATCGTCAGAAACACACTGCTGGCTACTCTCAGGTACTGTTGGCGGCTTGGGATGTTTTTTGGAGGCGACAGGTTCCCTTTAAATGTCAATTTAAAAATCCCTGAAAGAACAAAATCAAAAATTAAAATACATTATATATACCGTTTATTTTTCGCCCTATAAGATGCACCTGCCCATAAGAGGCACATGGGTTTTTGAGGAGGAAAATAAGAAAAAAAAACATTTTTAAACCAAAAGTGTGCTTTTGGTAAGTTTTGAACTACCCTAATGGTGGTCTGTGGATGACACCATTATGGGGGCATCTGAGGATGGCACTGTTATGGGGGCATCTGAGGATGGCACTGTTATGGGGGATCATTGTGGGGGCATCTGTGGATTGCAGTTTTATGGGGGCATCTGTGGATGACACATACAGTACAGACCAAAAGATTGGACACACCTTCTCATTCAAAGTTTTCTTTATTTTCATGACTATGAAAATTGTAGATTCACACTAAAGGCATCAAAACTATGAATTAACACATGTGGAATTATATACATAACAAACAAGTGTGAAACAAGCTCATCAAGAGAATGCCAAGAGTGTGCAAAGTAGTAATCAAAGCAAAAGGTGGCTACTTTGAAGAACCTAGAATATTACATATTTTCAGTTGTTTCACACTTGTTTGTTATGTATATAATTCCACGTGTTCATTCATAGTTTTGATGCCTTCATAGTCATGAAAATAAAGAAAACTCTTTGAATGAGAAGGTGTGTCCAAACTTTTGGTCTGTACTGTATATAGCGAGTATGACAAAGAGAAGATAAAGTATCATGCGGCACTCACCGAAACTATGAATATCTTTATTCTTCCTTCTTCCAGGACAATAATAAGTGGGGTGCAGGGGCGGACAGCCTGTTGCAGATGATTAGCGGCTACGGCCGTTTCGCGCGTACTATCGCGCTTCTTTTGGCCGCTATGGACGTCATCGCGCAATGTTGCGCTTTATAGAAGCAACGCCCCACAGCCGTAGCCATCAGCAAACAGCTGGGCGCCGCAGATTAGTGACGTTAAAATCATACGTGTGAGAAGAACAATTACATGCTAATCAATGCCAGTGATTAATTCAACCTTCATAATCTTATTGACAAACTCATAGATTGCATATCGCTGTACAGTAATATTACTAATTCATATGACATACAAAAGCGGTCGCTATATAGGAGAAGGTCCGACTCTCAAGGGGTCCAAAATCTCAGCATACCAAAGCTCAACACAAATGGATTTCTTGGTTACCCACTTTTTTATCTTAAAGGAATACGGACATGTCATTTCTGTCATTCAGCTCCGCTGCTCCGGTGGATAAAATCCACCTTGCTTCCCTCGGCAGGAGCAGCCGGTGTCGATCCCCTCCCCTGGGGATGGGTCGAACCTGTTCCACTCCTGCAAAGGAAAGACAGCGCGGACGACTGTCATGCTCAGCTCTAATATGTTCAATCAAGCGGGGGCATCCCTTGCCTGAACGGATAGAATTAACATGTTCTCGAATTCGCTCAAAAAGTGGACGAATTGTTTTGCCAATATAGAATCTCTTACATGGACAAAAAACAACGTAAACGACATAGGGTGTACGACAAGTTATGAAATCCCACGCTACGTGTTTGACTCCTCCTATTTGCAACCACTTACTACAGACATTTAATGCACAAAAAGAGCAATGCCAACACTTATAGTTTCCTCTTAATTTTTGGCTTGTAAGCCAAGTCTCCACCTGTGATTTATGGAGTACACTATTGACCAACTTGTCTTTGAGAGTTGGGCACTTTCTAAACGTGACCAATGGTCGCTGGCTAGTGAGGTTGCTCAAAGCTGAATCCCCTTTAAGCAGATCCCAATTTTCATTTATGACCCACTTAATGATGTCAGCAGTGGGGCTATATTTAAACGCAAAACGAGGTTGCTCAATACTCCTGTCCCTCTCAACCAGCAATGAGTCCCTATCGAGTGCAGCCGCTTTCCATAGGACTGCTGAGACTACTCTCGGTGGGTAACCCCAATCCAACAATCGGCTGCTAAGTCGGTGAAATCCGGCATCAGTGTCGTTGATCCTCCGCAAACAGGTAAATTGTCCGGATGGGACGGTTCCCTTCACCAATGGCGGATGGAAACTGGTCTGGTGGAGCAGCAAGTTAGTCGCTGTGGGCTTACGAAAGCGTGTGGTGTGTAATTCACCATCCTTTGCTACGACGCGCACATCCAGAAAGTCAAGCGACTTACCTGCAAAATTGAGAGTGAATGGCATGTTCATTCGGTTGTGCGCGTTAAGGTAGTCCACAAACACGACTCCTCGCCACCAGACCAGAAAGATATCGACATAGCGCAAAAATAAATGTAGGAACCGTAGGAAGGGGTTACCCACCGAGAATATATATGTCTCCTCAAATACCGCCAGGTACAGGTTCGCAAATGTGCATGACGCGGGCGTGCCCATTGCAGTACCCAGTACCTGGCGGTACCATTGGCCATCGAACTGAAACACATTGCTGGTGAGAACTAGGTCAAGTGCTTCATGAATGCTATTGAACATTGTTCCCTTATCGCTCCTACCGAGTACGAGATTAATGGCCCGGAGTCCTAAATCATGAGAAATCCTAGTGTAAAGACTCTCAACGTCCAAGGACACCAGGCTGAACTCCCTCCGCATCTCGAAGAACTGGAGTGCCCGGAGGAAGTCGCCCGTGTCCTTGAGATACGTCGGAGTACTAGCAAGGAGTGGCCTGAGGAGCCAGTCCACATAGCCAGAAAGTTGTTTTGTCACTGACCCGATCCCGGCCACGATTGGGCGGCCTGGGGGTCGGGTCAGTGACTTGTGAATTTTTGGTACGAAGTACCATACGGGAGTTTCTGGATGGGTGGGAATGAACCGTATGACCATACCTCTGGGTAGAAACCCGGCCACTATATATTTCTCTATTAGTGCACTAAGTCTTGAGGTTATCCCCGGGATGGGGTCCGCTTTCAACTTATGATACACTGTGCCGTCCCCCAGTTGCCTACCTGCCTCCTCCATATAGTACTCCCTGGTTATCAGGACCACGTTCCCTCCCTTGTCGGCCGGCTTAATTATGATATTTTCCGGTTTTAATCACAAAAGGGCCTGATGCTCCTCCCCAGTAACATTAGGGGGTGCTGCTGGATACATCAGCGCACGCATCTCCCTCAATACTCGTTTGTGGAACAGGTCTATCGCTGAGCCGGCCGGCATGGGAGGAAGGAAGGTTGACCCGATGCCACCTACATACTTGTCCATCTGGTTATCACCGCTGTTTCCTCTGCCTCCATATTGGCCAAGAACTGAATAAATTCTATCTCCTCATTGAAGCGAACCTTCAAATGAAAGTCGGTTTCCATTATTGTCGGCGAGATTTCCCCGGGCAACGGAAGTACATCATTAGGAGGGGATTCGGCAAACATCTTCAAAAATAGTTTACGAACAGATAGGAATAAATAGATTTCGAAATCAACTAGGCAGAACTGCTCAGCTAGGCTGAATCCCAACCCTCGTTTGAGGTGGGGGATGCAGCCCGGGGGCAGTTCTAACCCTGTAAGGTTCACCACTATGTCCATGGGACTGGTGCTCAAAGGTTCATCATCTTTCTATTGTCGCCACGAAACCTGACGTCTCCGTCTCGTCGACTTGCGAGTCTCTTTGGACTTTTCTTGCACGTCTACCACACCCCCTTCTCGTTCTTTTTCTAAAAGGGTGGGATTATTTGACGGGTTAACGCCATTTCCCTCTGACAAGCTCGAATCAGAGTCGGTTGTCCAAAAATCGTTGCGTCCTCGTCGTGGTATGCATTTAGGGCGTATCCTCTTCTTGCCCCAATCGAACACTCGGTCAAGTACGTAATAATTTTTGTCCCTTATGAATTTATCTCTCTCTCTCCTTGATCTCCCTTTGTGTGGCCAAAAGCTTCTTATTCAGTCTCTTATCGAAATTGGTGAGTTGGGACTCTAATTTGTCCATTTGCGGAGGATCAACGACACTGATGCCGGATTCCACCGGCAAGCGAATGAGCTTAGCAGCCGATTGTTGGATCTGGGTTACCCACCGAGAGTAGTCTCAGCAGTCCTATGGAAAGCGGCTGCACTCGATCAGAATTCATTGCTGGTTGAGAGGGACAGGAGTATTGAGCAACCTCGTTTTGCTTTTGCATTTAAATATAGCCCCGCTGCTGACATCATTAAGCGGGTCATAAATGAAAATTGGGATCTGCTTAAAGGGGATTCAGCTTTGAGCAACCTCACTAGCCAGCGACCATTGGTCACGTTTAGAAAGTGCCCAACTCTCAAAGACAAGTTGGTCAATAGTGTACTCCATAAACCACAGGTGGAGACTTGGCTTACAAGCCAAAAATTAAGAGGAAACTATAAGTGTTGGCATTGCTCTTTTTGTGCATTAAATGTGTGTAGTAAGTGGTTGCAAATAGGAGTCGTCAAACACGTAGCGCGGGATTTCATAACTTGTCTTACACCCTATGTCGTTTACGTTGTTTTTTGTCCATGTAAGATTCTATATTGGCAAAACAATTCATCCACTTTTTGAGCGAATTCGAGAACATGTCAATTCTATCCGTTCAGGCAAGGGATGCCCCCGCTTGATTGAACATATTAGAGCTTGGCATGGCAGTTGTCCGCGCTGTCTTTCCTTTGCAGGAGTGGAACAGGTTCGACCCATCCCCAGGGGAGGGGATCGACACCGGCTGCTCCTGCCGAGGGAAGCAAGGTGGATTTTATCCACCGGAGCCAAATGACAGAAATGACATGTCCGTATTCCTCTAAGATATGAAGTGGGTAACCAAGAAATCCATTTGTGTTGAGCTTTGGTATGCCGAGATTTTGGACCCCTTGAGAGCTTTTGTATGTCATATGAATTAGTAATATTACTGTACAGCGATATGCAATCTATGAGTTTGTCAATAAGATTATGAAGGTTGAATTAATCACTGGCATTAATTAGCATGTAATTGTACTTCTCACACGTATGATTTTAACGTCACTAATCTGCGGCGCCCAGCTGTTTGCTGATGGCTACGGCTGTGGGGCGTTGCTTTTATAAAGCGCAACATTGCGCGATGACGTCCATAGCGGCCATTAGAAGCGCGATAGTACGCGCGAAACGGCCGTAGCCGCTAATCATCTGCAACAGGCTGTCCGCCCCTGCACCCCACTTATTATTGTCCTGGAAGAAGGAAGAATAAAGATATTCATAGTTTCTACTTCGGTGAGTGCCGCATGATACTTTATCTTCTCTTTATGTCATACTCGATTTTGCTCCTACTCTATATGCTGAGCAGCGCACACGAAGATTGAATACTGTATGGTTGCCATTAGCTTGAGGAGGCTGCTGGATCTGTTACCCGACATAGCAGCAGTGCCGCCTTATTCTGCTCCTATTCAATATTGCCTTGACACATATATAGCATCTTATGTGTCATCCACAGATTCCCCATAATAGTGTCCCTGTGTAGTGAATGGGCCCCACTCTCTGTAGTATACGGTAATCATATCTAACTTGTGGGTATTGTTAAAGTATTCCAATCATCTTAAATCCAGCGCTGTACTACTTACAACTAACTTCTTGGCAGTCAGGAGGCTGGGCGGGTGTGCGCTCGTACCGTAGCTCACTACGCTCACTGCGCCTGCATCGCCTGCTTCATTCAGAAAGTGGGAAAAAATGTTCTAAAATGTGATGAAAAAGTCACGCATACTCCAAAGTGGCATCAATAAAAACTACAGATTTGTTTACCGATTCCCACTACATTTTGTTTTACGCCATAATTAATTCTGAAGCATCTATTCTTATGACTTATAACCAGTTGGGGGAGTTTACCTACACAGACTCACTCTATCCAATCAGTGCTGCCATTTTCAGACTGTGCAGGTACACACCCCCAACTGGTTACCTCCCCTCTGTACCCTTACTGAAGGCTAATAGCAATTCATTCATAACTTCTAGTGCAAATAATAAAGGAATGGTGCAACATAGTCATAAGAATAGATGCTCCAAAATCGTTATTACATGGGGGGAGGGGTGCAGGAAGCTATTAAAACAGGAATGTCAGGAGTGGTGAAAAGTCCTTTTTAATGATCTTGTAGAAGGCTTGCAAAGTAAAATATGAATTTCTGCAGAGGACACTAAACTGTGTAAAGTAATTAACACAGAAGAGGACACTATACAGCTACAGATGGATCTAGATAGATTGGAGGCTTGGGCAGAGAAGTGGCAGGTGAGGTTTACTACTGACAAATGTAAGGTTATGCACATTTGAAGGAATAATGCAAGTTATCTGTACATACTAAATGGTAAAACACTAGGTAACACTGACCTGGAAAAGGACCTAGGAATGTCATTGGACAGCAAACTAAACTTTAGAAGCCAGTGTCAGGCAGCTCTCCCATGATCTATTTATACCCAAGACTGTGGCAAGGAGACATTCTCTACATCTAGAGGAAAGAGGGTTTCATAGAAGAGGATTCTTTACTGTAAGAGCAGTGACACTATGGAACTCTCTACCAGAAGAGGTGGTGATGGTAAATTCACTAAAAAAGTTCAAGAGGCGCCTGGATGCATTTCCAGAGTGTAATAATATTACAGGTTATAGTTATTCGATTTCTGGAGAGGTTGTTGATATCCAGGGTGTTGTATTCTTGTTGCCTGACTGGAGTCGGGAAGGAATTTTTTCACCTAAAATATGGAAAATTGGCTTCTACCTTCACAGTTTTTTTGTTTTTGTTTTTGCCTCAACTTGCAGGATAATAGGCTGAACTGGATGAACAGATGTTTTTCAGCCTTACAAACTACAGTTGTGTTCAAAATAATAGCAGTGTGTTTAAAAAAGTGAATAAAGCTCGAAATCCTTCTGATAACTTTTATTTCCATACACACAAATGCATTCGGAACACTATACATTCTATTGCAAATCAAAACATGAAGAAAAATATATCAAATGTGTGTTCCTCTAAAAAAAAAATTAAGAAAAGTCATTAGACTGTTCAAAAAAATTGCAGTTTGAATTCTTCTTTATAAACTCAAACATTCACTATATAAACTGAAAAAGGTTTGTAGATTTTCCTTTGAATCACTTAGGGCTCTTTCACACCTGCGTTATTGTCTTCCGGCATAGAGTTCCGTCGTCGGGGCTCTATGCCGGAAGAATCCTGATCAGGATTATCCTAATGCATTCTGAATGGAGAGTAATCCGTTCAGGATGCATCAGGATGTCTTCAGTTCCGGTACGGAACGTTTGTTGGCCGGAGAAAATACCGCAGCATGCTGCGCTTTTTGCTCCGGCCAAAAATCCGGAACACTTGCCGCAAGGCCGGATCCGGAATTAATGCCCATTGGAAGGCATTGATCCGGATCCGGCCTTAAGCTAAACGTCGTTTCGGCGCATTGCCGGAGCCGACATTTAGCTTTTTCAGAGTGGTTACCATGGCTGCCGGGACGCTAAAGTCCTGACAGCCATGGTAAGTGTAGCGGGGAGCGGGGGAGCAGTGTACTTACCGTCCGTGCGGCTCCCCGGGCGCTCCAGAGTGACGTCAGGGCGCCCCAAGCGCATGGATCACGTGATCGCATGGATCACGTCATCCATGCGCATGGGGCGCTCTGACGTCATTCTGGAGCGCCCCGGGAGCCGCACGGACTGTAAGTATACTGCTCCCCCGCTCCCCGCTCCTACTATGGCAACCAGGACTTTAATAGCGTCCTGGGTGCCATAGTAACACTGAAAGCATTTGGAAGACGGTTCCGTCTTCAAATGCTTTCAGTACACTTGCGTTTTTCCGGATCCGGAGTGTAATTCCGGCAAGTGGAGTACACGCCGGATCCGGACAACGCAAGTGTGAAAGAGGCCTAAACCAATATTTAGTTGTATAACCACTCTTTCTGAGAACTGCTGTACATCTGTGTTGCATGGAGTCAACCAACTTCTGGCACCTGTAAACAGGCATTCTAGCCCAGGATGATTGGACTACATTCCACAGTTCTTCCCCACTTCTTGGTTTTGCCTCAGAAACTGCATTTTTATGTCACCCCATAAATATTCTATTGGATTAAGATCCGGGGATTGGGCTGACCACTCCATAACGTCAATCTTGTTGGTCTGGAACCAAGATGTTGCACGTTTACTGGTGTGTTTGGGGTCGTTGTCTTGTTGGAACACCCATTTTAAGGTTATTTCCTCTTCAGCATAAGGCAGCATAACCTCTTCAAGTATTCTGATGTATTCAAACTGATCCATGATCCCTGGTATGCGATAAATAGGCTCAACACCGTAGTATGAGAAACATCCCCATATCATGATGCTTGCGCCACGATGCTTCACTGTCTTCACAGTGAACTGTGGCTTGAATTCAGTATTTGGGGGTCGTCTGACAAACTGTCTTGAGCAACTAGACCCAAAAATAACAATCTTACTTTCATCAGTCCACAAAATGTCTCTTTAGGCCAGTCAATGTGATCTTTAGCAAATTGGAACCTCTTCAGCACGTCTTTTTTTTTCAACAGTGGGACTTTGCGGGGGCTGTTTGCAGATAGCTTGGCTTCACATAGGCGTCTAATTGTAACAGTACTCACAGGTAACTTTAGACCTCTTTGATCTTCCTGGACCGGATTATTGGCTGAGTCCTTGCCATTTTGGCTATTCTTCTATCCATTCGAATGGTAGTTTTCCGCTTTCTTCCACGTCCTTCAGTTTTTGGTTGCCATTTTAAAGCATTTGCGATCATTTTAGCCTATCATTTTCTGCACTTCTTTATATGTTTTCCCCTCTCCAATCAACTTTTTAATCAAGGTACACTGTTCTTCTGAACAATGTCTGGAACGACCCATTTTTGAAGAATTCTGAAGAATTTCAGAGAGAAATGCACTGTAACCAGCATGTATAACATTTGCTGCCTTCCTTAAATAATGGCAAAAATTGCCACCTGTTTTTCAAAGAATGAATGACATCACTCATTGAACTTCACACTGCTATTATTTTGAACATGCCCCTTTCAATTAGTGATTCAATTACACAGAATCAGCAGCATGCATGTCATGACTGTTGGGCCTGTTGGATTTCTATTACTCTACTACATTTACTAGTAAATTGTTTGGCATGTAGAAATATAATTTCTACCAAAAACAGTGATTGATCAGGATAGGGATGTCTGACAGATTATTTTGAACACAACTAAATGTTACTATGGCAGCATCATGTTGACAAAAGTACAGAGATATTCTTAATGAAAACTTGATAGAGTGTGCTCTGGACCTCAGAATGGACTTAACTCCTTAAGGACAGAGCCATATTTCACAAATCTGACAAGTGTCACTTTAAGTGTTGATAACTTTAAAATGCTTTGACTTATCCAGGCAATTCTGAGATTGTTTTTTCGTCACATATTGTACTTCATGACACTGGTAAAAATTGCAAATTTCCAAGTTTCAATTTCTCTACTTCTATAATACATAGTAATACCTACAAAAATAGTTATTACTTTACATTCCCCATATGTCTACTTCATGTTTGGATCATTTTGGGAATGATATTTAATTTTTTGGGTATGTTACAAGGCTTAGAAGTTTAGAAGCAAATCTTGAAATTTCTCTGAAATTTTCAAAAACCAACTTTTTAAGGACCAGTTCAGGTCTGAAGTCACTTTGTGAGGCTTACATAATAGAAACCACCCAAAAATTACCCCATTCTCAAAACTACACCCCTCAAAGTATTCAAAACTGATTTTACAAACTTTGTTAACCCTTTAGGTGTTCCACAAGAATTAACGGAAAATAGAGATAAAATTTCACTTTTTTGGCAGATTTTCCATTTTAATATTTTTTTTCCAGTTACAAAGCAAGGGTTAACAGCCAAACAAAGCTCAATATTTATGGCTCTGATTCTGTAGTTCACAGAAACACCCCATATGTGCTCGTAAACCGCTGTAAGGGCACACGGAAGGGCGCAGAAGGAAAGGAATGCCATACGGTTTTTGGAAGGCAGATTTTGCTGGACTGGTTTTTTGACAGCATGTCCCATTTGAAGCCCCCCTAGAGTAGAAACTCCAAAAAAGTGACCCCATTTTAGAAACTACAGGATAGGGTGGCAGTTTTGTTGGTACTAGTTTAGGGTACATATGATTTTTGGTTGCTCTATATTACACTTTTTGTGAGGCAAGTTAACAAGAAATAGCTGTTTTGGCACAGTTTTTTTTTTTTTTTTTTTTTTGTTATTTACAACATTCATCTGACAGGTTAGATCATCTGGTATTTTCATAGAGCAGGTTGCCACGGACACGGCGATACCCAATATGTATATAATTTTTGGATTTATGTAAGTTTTACACAATGACTTAAGTAATAATCATGTTTTAGTGTCTCCATAGTCTGGGAGCCATAGTTTTTTCAGTTTTTGGGCGATTATCTTAGGTAGGGTCTAATTTTTTGTGGGATGAGATGACTGTTTGATTGGCACTATTTTGGGGTGCATATGACTTTTTGATAGCTTGCTATTACACTTTTTGTGATGTTAAGTGACAAAAAATTGCTTGTTTGGTTTTTTTTTTGTTTGTTTTTTACGGTATTCACCTGAGTGGTTAGGTCATGTGATATTTTTATAGAGCAAATTATTACGGACGCTGCGATAAATAAATAAAAAAAAGTATATATTAGTTAAGTTTGACACAATAATATTTTTGAAACAAAAAAAATAAATCATGTTTTAGTGTCTCCATAGTCTGAGAGCCATAGTTTTTTTTATTTTTTGGGCCATTGTCTCATGTAGGGGCTCATTTTTTGCAGGATGAGGTGACTGTTTGTTTAGTACTATTTTGGCATACATACGACTTTTTTGATCACTTATTACCTTTTTTGGGAAGGTGGGCAAAATTTCAATTTCATCAGTTTTTTTTTAGTTTTTTTTTTATAGCGTTCACAGTGCGGGGAAAGTAACATGACCATTTTATAGATCAGGTCGTTACGGACGCGGTGATATCAAACATGTGTAGGGAATATTTATTTATTTTTATTATTTTTTTTTCATTTTTAATCAGTGATTTTTTTTTATTTTTACATTTTATTCACTTTTTTTTACCCAGATCCACTTGGTTCTTGAAGATCCAGTGGGTCTGATGTCTTTATAATACAGTACACTATATAGTGTACTGTACTGTATTTTCACTTTACAAAGTCTGATTAGACTTCTGCCTTTAGCAGAAGTCTGATCAGCACCATGGACAGCCTCTGATCAGCATCATGGACAGCCAGACGCCTGTGAAGGCGTCAAGTTGCCATGGTAACCATCACTCATTGCCACAGCAGAGCAGTGGGTGATGGGGAGGGAGGGGGGTTCCCTCCCTCTCCCATCGGGGGCTGAAAAGGCACAGCAGCCCGCGATGGGAGAGGGAGGGAGCTCCCTCCCTGTTAACCTCTTCCATACAGCGGTCCCTACGGACCGCGGCATGGAAGGGGTTAAACGCCTGACATCTGTGCCAGCGCAGATGTCAGGCGTTTAAAGCAGAGTGTCAGCGATCGCCGATATGGGGAGGGGGGGTCACAGGACCCCCCCTGGGCATGGACCCTGGGTGCCTGCTGATTGATTTCAGCAGGCACCGGGTTCCGATCACCGCCGGCCGAGCGGCGGTGATCGTAAATACATAGGACATACCGGTACGCCCTCTGTCCTTAAGGACTTGGACATCAGGACGTACCGATACGCCTTATGTCCGGAACAGGTTAAAAGGTTCCCTTTCCAACTCTAAGCACACAACCAACACAACACAAGAGCTTAGGAATAATTCCATCCACATAATTCCATCCACATAACTCAATCTAACATCTCTGGAGAGACCTCAAAAAGGCTTCCTGACGGTTCCCATCCAACCTGCCAGAATTTGGGAGGATCTGCAGAGAAGATCGGCAGAAAATCCCCAAATCCAGGTGTGTAAAAATTGTGGCATCATACCCAAAAAGACAGTAAACTGAAATAATTGCCAAAGTGCTTCAAATAAGTACCGAGTAAAGAGTGTAAATACTTAAATGGGCTGTCCGCTTTTTTATATATATTGGCGGGGGCCCCCCGACTCCCCTACTGATCAGCTGTTTGAAGAGAAAGAGCTCTATCATTTCTTCATTATTTAACTGCTCGCTGTCACAACTGCTGCAGTGGGAAGATGTAATTACAATGACACCATTTCATTTACTTCAATGGGGTGGCTCCTCCATATTCACTGACAGTTAATAAGGTTAAAAAAAAGGCATAAGTCCAACAAGTTCCACCAAGGGATAGGCGGAGACGTGAAATCCAGAGGGAAGTGAGACTCCGATTTCTAGACATTTTCATAAGCATTAATGTCATTTACCTTTAAGCCCTTTTAAAACTGTTAACTGTTCCTGCTGTGACCACATCCAGAGGTAGTCTATTCCACAGATTCACAGTTCTTACAGTAAAGAAGCTTTGACGCCTCTGGAGACTGTACTTTTCCTTCTCCAGTCAGAGGCTTTTGTCTTTTGAGGGAATTTTACATTGAACAGTTTTTCACCGTATTTTTTTGTATGGCACATTTATATATTTGTATAAGTTAAACATGTCCCCCCTTAGCCGTCTCTTCTCAAGACTAAATACATTTAATTATTTAATCCTTTTAATCTTCTTCATAACCAAGACCCCCTAGGTTAGTTTCACACTAGCGGCAAGGACCTCCGGCAGGCGAAAAGTACATGTCGTACTTTTATTCAGGGGGCACACATTTACTAGCGGCAAGACAGATCCGACAGGCTGTTCACCAGCCGGAACAGCCTGCCGGAGGTCCATGCCGCTAGTGTGAAAGTACCCTTATCAGTTTAGTTGCTCTACTTTGTACTTTTTCCAATTCCAAAGCATCCTTTCTATGGACTGGTGCCCAGAACTAAACTGCATATTCCAGATGAGGCTGCCCCAAAGCTTTGTAAAGTGGTAGTATTACATCCCTGTCCAGCAAGTCCATGCCTCGTTTAATGCATGACAATATCCTGATAGCCTTAGAAGCAGCTGATTGTAGATTAAATAACAGCATACAATGTCAATCTACAAGGACACCCAAATACTTCTCTACATTCCCAAGGGCATATGTAGCACAAAGATTATTACTACCAAGAAGCATAACTTTACATTTATCCCAATTGAACCTCATTTGCCAGGTTGATGCCCAATCACTCAGTGTTCAAGTCCAGGAACGAGGGAGCACCCACAATGCCATGCAGACAATCAGCAGATAGCCAGCCCCTATGATATCCCAACCCTATAAAAAAAAGCATCCTAATGACCGGTCTTCGCCATTTTACAATGAACTTAGTGCAGGGAGAGATGTTGCAGGCACTAGGAACAGTGTATAGAAAAAAAAAATCTAGAATATTCGAGAATACAAATATATACCACTATATTCTACACCAGGCATCCTCAAACTGCGGCCCTCCAGCTGTTGCAAAACTACAACTCCCAGCATACCTGAACAGCCTACAGGTATCAGCCTACAGCAGGGCATTGTGGGAGTTGTAGTTTTACAACAGCTGGAGGGCCGCAGTTTGAGTATGTCTGTTCTACACCTTCATGAATTCTCGAAGTGCCGATATTCAAGAAAAAAAAATTGCGATTTGAATATTCGCAATCAACACTAAAAGCTAGGTTTAGCTGGTGTTTTATCAATAAGTAAGCCTGCGTATATTTAAGAGATAATACCTGTCAGAAGGTGCAGTAATAAGTTTGTATTGCTCAGGCCATGTTGGTTCCACGATGGACCAATTTGCTGTTAAGAACTGTTTGCAAATATTATTGAAATGTGTAGGAAAGACAGTTTGTTGTACTCCCTCTCATCTAATAAGGTGCGAATATCTGGGATCTGTTCCCTGCTAAATACTTCCGCCAAGGGACGAGTGGAGAATTTGTCCCGTAAGGGTCTGAAAGGCTTGTTACCGTTCACCAAGTATGGGAGCATGAACAATGGGGCCAGAGATGAGAAGTTATGTTGTTTAGGGAAGAAAGCTAAAAAAAGAAGGTAAAACTGTCACCGTTCCTCTAACAGTTGAGCACATTTTAGGGGTCGTCAGTTGCAGGGAGTGTGTGCACAAAGTGAGGCTAGTTGTTCACCTGTGAGAGGGTCGCGCTCAGCCTCAATATGTGGGGAAGTAGTATGTATGCCAACCAGAGCCACCCATCTACTTAAATGATTTGCCCTGTAATACAACAGAGGGTCAGGAAAAGCCATGCCTCCCCGCAAGTAAGATTTTAAAAACAGTCTATGTGGGAGGCGTGGAGGTTTGTTCTTCCACAGAAATTGGGTGAATAGGCGGCGAATGGTCTCGAAAAAGTTTTAGGAGGAAAAATCTAAACCATTTGAACATAAAAGGAGTTGTGGAAGAATATAGGTCTTCAGGTAATTTTTCCTACCTACCCAGGAAATAAAAGTCAATTTAATTTAAGAGATTCCAAGTGATTTTGCTAACCAGGGGTAAATAATTTGCAGAGAATAGTTTAGAAGGATCTTTGGTAATAAACACCCCAAGATATTTAATCTGGTAGTCAGGCCATTGGAAGGGGGCAAGTTGTTTAAGCGCGGCAACCATATGAGCAGGTGTGGAAACATTTAAAATTTCATACTTTGAAAAATGTATTTTAATGTTAGAGATCCATGCGAAAGGACTCAAAAATGTGTAGTATATGAGGAAATGCTTGTGTGGGGTCATCCGCGAACGCAGCTGTTTTAAGAGTATGCAAACCTAACTTCAAGCCGTGTATTGCGTCATTTTGTATAATTTTTTTTTGCTAAATCTCCATGGACAGAATAAATAAGGTTGATAAGGGGCAGCCCTGCCGCATCACATTGGTGATAGAAAAAGCGGGATATAAAGTGACATTGATTCTCAATCTAGCAGAGGGTTGGGAATAGAGAAAATGGCCAAGATAAATGCCTCCGGGAATCCAAAACGTGACCGAGCCGCCCTCATAAATGACCATCTAACTCTATCGAATGCTTTTTCAGCACCCATTCCCAGTAAGATTAAAAGGTATATTTTTTTTGGTGGCGTGATGTACAAGATTAATAAACCTAGTGGTATTATGCTTCCCTGCCCAAGAAGGAAGGAAGCCAACTTGTTCCAGAGTAATTAATTTATGTAAAAGAGGTTTAATCGTACGCGCTAGTAGTTTTGCCCACCATTTAACGCCTGCATTTAGGAGGGAAATTGGACGGTAGTTTCCACAGCAAGCAGTATCCTTCCCCTCTTTGGGAAACAGAGTAATATATGCTGTCAACAATTAAGGTGGAAATGGAATGCCCCTTAGTGGATCATTACATACATGTAAAAACTGGGGAAGGAGAAGTGATGGAATATGAAATAGGGAACCCATTAGTTCCTCAGCATTAGAGTGTACTGGTAGGTTATAAAGCGATGGGTAAAACTTAATAAATTAATCTGTGATCACTATAAGGTCAGTGACAGTGGAGGAGGGTCCTGTTTTGATCTCACGAATGAAAGATTGCTCTTTACACTTCTTAACCCCTTAGGGACTGAGCTCATTTTCACCTTCTGGACCAGGCCATTTTTTGTAAATCTGACCAGTGTCACTTTATGTGAGAATACCTTTAAAACACTTACTTATCCAGGCCATTCTGAGATTGTTTTTTCGTCACATATTGTACTTCATGACACTGGTAAAATGGAGTAAAAAAAAATCTTTTTAATTTATAAAAAAAAATAAAAAATTTACCAAAAATTTTTTGGGGGAAAGCAGATTTCCAAGTATCAATTTCTCTACTTCTATAATACAAAGGAATACCTAAAAAAAATAATTAACTTTCATTCCCCATATGTCTACTTGTTTGGATCATTTTGGGAATTACATTTTATTTTTTGGGGATGTTACAAGGCTTAGAAGTTTAGAAGCAAATCTTGAAATGAACCATTCTAGAAACGACACCCCTCAAGGTATTCAAAACTGATTTTACAAACTTTGTTAACCCTTTAGGTGTTCCACAAGAATTAATGGAAAATAGAGATACAATTTCAATATTTAACTTTTTTGGCAGATTTTCCATTTTAATAATTTTTTTCCAGTTACAAAGCAAGGGTTAACAGCCAAACAAAACTCAATATTTATAGCCCCGATTCTGTATTTTACAGAAACACCCCATATGTGGTCGTAAACTGCTGTACGGGCACACGGCAGGGCCATACTGTTTTTGGAAGGCAGATTTAGCTGGACTGGTTTTTTGACACCATGTCCCATTTGAAACCCCCCTGATGCATCCCTAGAGTAGAAACTCCAAAAAAGGGACCCCATTTTAGAAACTACGGGATAGGGTGGCAGTTTTGTTGGTACTATTTTAGGGTACATATGATTTTTGGTTGCTCTATATTACACATTTTGTAAGGCAAGGTAACAAGAAATAGCTGTTTTGGCAGTTTATTTTTTGTTATTTACAACATTCATCTGACAGGTTAGATCATGTAGTATTTTTATAGAGCAGGTTGTCACGGACACGACAATACCAAATAGGACAACTTTTTTGGGTTGTTTTCAGATTTACATAACAAAGCATTATTTTATTTTTTTTAATGATTCTTTAGTCTCTCCACATTCTGAAAACCATAGTTTTATAAAAAATTTTGGGCGACTGTCTTGTGTAGGGGCAAATTTTTTTCGGGTTAAGATGACGATTTGATTGGCACTATTTTGGGGTGCGTATGACTTCGCTTGCTATTACATTTTTTGTGCTGTAAGGTGACAAAAATTGGCTTTTTTTACAGTTTTTTTTTTACGGTATTCACCTGAGGTGTTAGGTCATGTGATATTTTTATAGAGCAGGTTATTACGGATGCAACGATACCTAATACGTAACTGTATACTTATTTTTTTTTTAAGTTTACACAAGGATTTCATTTTTGAAACAAAATATATAAATCATGTTTTAACATCTCCAGTGTAAGAGCCATAGTTTTTTTTTCAGTTTTTGGCCGATTATTTTGGGTATGGTACGATTTTTGCGGGATGAGATGACTGTTTGGCATTATATTGTGGTGCATATGACTTTTTGATCGCTTGCTATTACACTTTTTGTGATGTAAGGTGACAAAAAAAAAAATGCTTTTTTAACACTTTTTTACTGGGTTCACCTGAGGGGTTAGGTCATGTGATATTTTTATAGAGCATGTTATTACGAGGGCGGCAATACCCTATATGTATACTTTTTTTCATTTACTTAAGTTCTACATAATAACTGCATTTTTAAAACAAAAAAAAAATTATGTTTTAGAGTTTCCATATTCTGAGCCATAGTTTTTTTTTTTGGGCGATTGTCTTAGGTAGGGGCTCATTTTTTGCGGGATGAGGGGACGGTTAGATTTGTACTATTTTAGTGGGCATACGCCTTTTAGATCGCCACTGTTGTACTTTTAGTGATGTAAGGTGCCAAATTTTATTTTTATTTAGCACAGCTTTTATTTTTTACGGTGTTCATCTGAGGTGTTAGGTCATGTGATATGTTTATAGAGCCGGTCGATACGGACACGGTGATACCCAATATGTTTAATTTTTTTTTTTTTACTTTATTTGGGGAAATGACTTTTTTTTTACTTGAAACTTGAAAATTTTTTGGGGGAAAACTTTATTTTTTCACTTTATTTTTTGTCCCACTTTGGGACTTCAACTTTTGGCGGGTCTGATCTCCTTTACAATGCATTCCAATACTTCTGTATTGGAATGCATTGGCATGAGTAATACAGTGTGTATTACTCATACAGCTTCCTGCCTGTGAGATCCAGGGGGCTGGATCTCACAGGCTCTTCACCGGTAGGCAGCGCCGATGCCTAAGGAAGGCATCGCACTGCCTTCCATTCCATCGGGTCCCCATTACAGCAGCACAGGGACGCGATGGCACCGCCAACCGCCCGCCGCAATAACCCGTAAAAGCCGCAGGTCTGAAATGGGGACCCCTCCCCCCATGCATTGACCCAAGGTGCCTGCTCAATGAAATACATAGGACGTACAGGTATGCCCTGTGTCCTTAAGTACCAGGACATCAGGGCGTACCTGTAAGCCCGGTGTCCTTAAGGCTAGGTCTACACGACGACATTTGTCACGCGACAATAAGTCGCGCAACATTTGTCGCACCAATGTCGCGCAACAATTTTTATAATGGCAGTCTATGGTGTCGCACTGCAACATGCGACATGCTGCGACTGCGACGCAACAGTCGCAGAAAAATCCATCTCGATGGATTTTCTGCGACTGTTGCATCGCAGTATGTTGCAGTGCGACACCATAGACTGCCATTATAAAAATTGTCGCGCGACATTGGTGCAACAAAATGTTGCGCGACAAATGTCGTTGTGTAGACCTAGCCTAAGAGTTTAACTAAGGCCGACAAGTTTAGAACCTGTCGCCATGATCATAAATTTTGAAAGAAGCTCTTTGATATAGTTTAGCAGACTTAACATTCAAGAGATCTTTCAGCTGCCAACGCAAATTTTCCAGTTTAGTTTGTACCACAGTCGCTTGGGAACATTTGTCAATTTTTTCCAGAGCCGCCAATTCTGAAAATAGGGAATTTAATTGCTCATTTATTTGAATTTTAAGCCTAGCCCCGAATGCAATGTGTTCTCCCCTTATAAATGCCTTGTAGGTTTCCCACACCACAGGAGAAGATATGTCCAAGGTAGCATTGGTACAGTAATACTCCGTAAGGGTGGACTATAGGGCTACCAGTTGTCGATCGTCGTCAAGTAATGTCTCCTTAAGTGACCATCTGCATTCCCTAGGTGGGAGGCGTGAGAGAGAAAATGACAGACAGGGTCATGATCAGAGAGTGTGATAGAGTCTATGGCAGGACCGTAACTATAGGGGAAACGGGGGAAGCAGCTGCTTTGGGGCCCTGACCCAGAAGGGGCCTATCCAGGAGGAGGAGGACTAACGGATTTGGTCAGGGCCCCCTCAACAGTATTACACAATGAAATTATATACAGTGACAGTATATAACTGTGTATAAAATGGATGGAACAGCTGCCGGGCTTGGTCTGAAAGAGCGATCTTTACTAGCCACGGGAATGGGGGCGGCATGAAAGGAAGGGGGGAGGGGGCCCCCATTCAAAAATTTGCTGTGGGGCCCAGTCATTTCTAGCTACGCCACTTGTCTATGGCAATCAAATGCAGGATCGGAAGAGACCTTCCAGATAAAAAAATATATAGTCCAATCTATGGTAAGTATTATGCAGACGGGAGTAAAAGGTATAATCCCTTGTGAGAGGATGTTGGAGTCGCCATGCAATCAATCAAATCTAGACCATGAAGGCACCTCTGAAGCTTGCTAAGAGAAGCCTGAGAAATGCAGCAGGTCTGACTTGATGTGTCTAAAAGAGGATTCAAAGCAAGATTGAAATCTACAACCAGAATACCTTCTGCAAATTCTCAGAATGCCACCAAATTGTTCACCAACCAAACAGTTTAGCGACAACTGGGTGCATAAAGATTGGCTATAGAAATCTCAACCCCTGCAAAAGCCTGCCTTTAACCGCTTCCCATCTAGGCCATTTGCCCTCTTCCTGACCAGGCCTAATTTTGCAAATCTGACATCTCTCACTTTATGTGGTAATAACTTTGGAACGCCTTTAATTATTTAAGTCATTCAGAGATTGTTTTCTCGTGACACATTGTACTTCATGATAGTCATAAATTTGAGTCAATATATTTCACCTTTATGAAAAAATCCCAAATTTACCCAAAATTTAGAAGAATTCGCAATTTTCTAAATTTCAATTTCTCTGCTTTTAAAACAGAAAGTGATACCTCATAAAATATTTATTACTTAACATTCCCCATATGTCTACTTTATGTTGGCATCATTTTATTCTTAGAAGGCTTAGAACTTTAGAAGCAATTCTTCAAATTTTGAAGAAAATTGCCAAAACCCACTTTTTAAGGACCAGTTCAGGTCTGAAGTCACTTTGTGGGGCCTATCGTTAAGATGATACCCTCACATTTGAGGGACACGTCGGACCTCCTCCAGTCACTGACCGATATTCAGTGGCAGGAGGAGTTCCGACTCGTGTCCCTCGATGTGGAGAGTCTCTATACCCGGATCCCTCAGGATAAGGGCATTGAGGCAGTGATGGAAGTCCTACAGAACACAGATAGAAGTGAGGACTTCAAGATGTTCATCACGGAAGGCCTGAAACTAATTCTCACTAACAATGCCTTTATGTTCGGAGATTCCTGGTATAAACAAAGGGTCGGTACCGCGATGGGGACCCCAGTGGCGTGTACTTTTGCCAATCTGTACCTGGCCCGGTTCGAAGACCGTTTTGTGTACTCGAGTTTTAATCCATTTCTGAAATATATGCATGCCTATTACAGATTCGTGGATGATGTTTTCATCATATGGTCCAGTGACGAGGCACATTTCCGGGCTTTCGTGGATTACTTGAATACACAGAATGACATGAACATGCGATTTACTTACCAGTTTGGGGGCAATAAAATCGAGTTTCTGGATGTAGTGGTATCAGTGGTGGAGGGGGAGTTGGTGACGGAAGGTTTTCGCAAGCCGACCGCCGCCAACTCCCTCCTCCATTTCTCCAGCTATCACCCAAGCACAGTAAAACAATCAGTGCCATATGGCCAATTCAGAAGACTTGCACGTATAAATACCACCTCAATGAGTTATGATAAACAGGCGCAGGATCTGCGCGCTAGGCTGAGACGTAGAGGGTATCCCCCAGACTTGTTGAATCAAGCTATGACAAAAGCGTCACAAGTACATCAGACAGAAGTAAGGGAGGGTAAACCCTCAATAAAAGGGCCCCCACCCTTCGCCTTTTCCTTTAAATTCAGTCCTATGGCCGATAAGATAAAACAGGTCATAAAGAAAAATTGGAGTATCCTAGTGAGGGACGATTCCCTAAAACAATTGAAAGATATGAAACCAGTGATAGCGTTTAGAAGATGCCATACTATACGCGATCAAGTGGTAACTAGCCATTTCAGGAAAAAACGTCTCACATGGCTGTCTGAACAGAGACCAAAAGGGAATAGGAGTTGCAGAAACTGTTCCTTCTGCAGCTTCAATTCCCAACTACAAGTGATCTCTTTTGCAGGGATAGAACATAGGGTTTTTCCACTTATTACCTGCCGCAGCAAATTTGTGGTTTATATAATTTTATGTAGATGCGGACGCTTCTACATCGGAAAAACTATCCGCTGCTTATTTGAAAGATTCCGCGAACACCTAAACTCCTTAAAAACAGGAAAGGGTGTTCCGCGGTTAATAGATCATGTGAATAAGGCACATAGTGGAAATCCCAATGTGCTGACTTTTGCTGGCCTTGAAGTAGTTAACCGCACTGAAAGAGGTGGTGACAGAGAAAGGGAGCTTCTGAGAAGAGAAACTATATGGATCCTACGCACGGATGCATTGGGTCCGCTGGGACTAAATGAAAAAATAGATATGAGCGTATTTTTGTAATGAACCACTCTTGCTTATTGTATTTTCGTATTTTGATTTGTTCTTATTGGTTTATGTATGTTCACATATGCACCTTACATCATTGAAGAGGTCCCGCCTGACTGTAATCCCTGCCCTCCCTCTTGAGAGGCCAGGTGTTGATTACTTAGTAATTAAGCATATTACTGTGATGATGCGGCTTCCTGTGCACTATAAGAAGGTGCCGTGACCTCTTCAGTGTTGGAAAGCCAGAAGAAGCGCATACACGCGCGAAACGGCTGTTGCTTATTTGCTGCTGTATCTGCAACCCTTGCACCCCCCTCCTGCCATGGAATAAAGTAACCTGCCTATCAACGGTGAGTGCCGCTCGTTTTGTTTTCTTTTTCTTTTTATCACATTCCCCATATGTCTACTTTATGTTGGCATCATTTTATTTTTTTAGGACGTTAGAAGGCTTAGAACTTTAGAAGCAATTCTTCAAATTTTGAAGAAAATTGCCAAAACCCACTTTTTAAGGACCAGTTCAGGTCTGAAGTCACTTTGTGGGGCCTACATAGTGGATACCCCCATAAATGACCCCAATGTAGAAACTACACCCCTCAAGTTACTTAAAACTGATTTTACAAACTTTGTTAACCCTTTAGGCGTTCCACAAGAATTAAAGGAAAATGGAGATCACTTTTTTAAATTTTACTTTTTTGGCAGATTTTCCATTTTAATCCAATTTTTTCTTTAACACATCAATGGTTAACAGCCAAACAAAACTCAATATTTATTACCCAGATTCTGCGGTTTACAGAAACACCCCACATGTGGTCATAAACTGCTGTATGGGCACACGGCAGGGCGCAGAAGAAAAAGGAACTCCACATGGTTATTTATATGCTATGGCCCATTTGAAGCCCCCCTGATGCACCCTTACAGTAGAAACTCCAAAGAAGTGACCCCATTTTGGAAACTAAGGGACAAGGTGCCATTTTTGGTGGTACTATTTTTGGGTACATATGATTTTTTGATCATTCATTATAACACTTTATGGGGCAAGGTGACCAAAAAATTTGTTGTTTTAGCATTTTTTTTTTTTTCTTTTTACGGTGTTCACCCGAGGGGTTAGGTCATGTGATATTTTTATAGAGCCGGTTGTTATGGACGCGGCAATACCTAATATGTATACTTTTTTATTTATTTCACTTTAACACAATAATAGCATTTTTGAAACAAAAAAAAAAAGATGTTTTAGTGTCTCCGTGTTCTGAGAGCTATAGTTTTTTTTTATTTTTTGAGAGATTTTCTTATGTAGGGGCTCATTTTTTGCAGGATGAGGTGACGGTTTTATTGGTACCATTTTGTGGGACATATGCCTTTTTGATCACTTGGTGTTGCACTTTGTGATGTAAGGTGACAAAAAAGGCTTTTTTTGACAGTTATATATATTTTTTTTTTATGGTGTTTATCGGACTGGGTCGATCATGTGATATCTTTATAGAGCCGACCATCACGGACGCGGCAATACCAAATATGTGTATTTTATTTTATTTTTTCTATTTAAAAAAATAATAATTTATTCCTTACATGTGAAACCTTTTTATTTTATTTTATTAACACTATTTTTTTATTTTTTATTTTACACTTTTCGTCCCCCATAAGGTCATACAAGACCTTTGGGGGACATTTACGTCACTTTTTTTTTTTCACTGTTGATTTCTCCTGTAACTAGGGCTGACATAGTAGCCCCAGTTACAGGAGAAATACACCCCCCCAGAGAGGCTGTACAGCGCAATACAGAGCTGTACAGCCTCAGTGCAGGGCTGATCGAGGTCTCCGAAAGACCTCACACAGCTCCTGCACTCTCCGGTCCCGGCGATCACCTGACAGTCAGGCCGCTTTTGTCTCTGTGAGCGCTGTGTATTCAGCGATCTAGAAGGCAGTGACGCCTGGGCACTGTCCGTGCCTTCTCTAAGGGTTGCCCTGCTGTCAATGACAGCGGGCAACCCGATCAGCAGCTGCACGATTAGCGTGCAGCTGCAGTTTCTGAATGGACGTTCCAGAACGTCCATTCAGAAATAGAGAACCACCTTCCGGACGTTTTTAGTCTATGGGCGGACGGGAGGTGGTTAAATAAAGAGAGACCTGCCCTCTGCATCCGAATGCTCAGACTCGTAAATATTGGGAATGTTTTTACTAAGTGCGATGTTGTGCCTTTAGATGCAGATTATGGGTGTGCACTATGGAACCATTTAATGTAAAAAGGGTGTGACAGGGTAGGAAGACGTTTAGAATTGAAATGTGTCTCCTGGAGGAGTATATCTCCACAGGCTTTTAAAAAAAGGGATAATACCTGGCTACGTTTCCTTGGTTCATGAAACCCTTTAACATTAAACGAAGTAAACGTTCTATTGTAATGAGCCATTGCAGGAAGGAAAGAAAAGAGCACCCTGGCAGTGTCTTAAAATTATAGAGAAAGATCAACTGATCCCAGTGTTTTGTGTAGCGGAGCAAGATCCATGAGTAAAAGTAAGTACAGGAGCAAGTAGGGAACTAGAAAAATCCTGTAAGAGGGAATTAAGCTAATACAATATAAGTAAACATTTTAAACCTAGAACTAGGCAAGATGGAACCACATGTGAAAGAATCTTTCACAACAGGTCTGTGGGTTGAAGCTGAGGGTAACGAAACGAGAAAGCTGAACAGTTGAAATATGAATAAATCCCTATTGGGAACCTCTGATTTATCAACTCACCATCACTCCCGCCTCCCCCCCCCCCAGCCCCCACTTAAATATCAGAAAAAAAGCAGCAATTTGAGAGGTTGCACAACCTAAGGAAGGAAAAAAAAAAGAACAAAATACAGCCCTTATGAAAATAAAAAGGAAAAAAGTACTCTTGATAATCATATGAATCTCAAGATCAGTTCTGGACCAGGTTGTTTTTCTTTTGAGAAGTCTTTCCGGGTTGTAATTCTTGTGCTGTTTCCCGGCAGCCACCATCTCCCATGGTGCTGATGAAATAATGGAGGGGAGCCTGTAAAGATCTTGGATGGCTGACCAGTCCGGAATCCGATTATCTTAAAGATCCAAGGTCTCTATGATTTCTTTCAATTCGCCACGTTTCCGGATAACCACCCTTTTGCCAGCGATCATAAAGCTAATGCTAAAAGGAAACAACCACCGAAAGGCAATGTTTTGGCAACAGAGCATCTATGAGCGGTTTTAAGATTCTTCTTTTGGAGACGGTGATGTTGGCCAAGTCCTGAAAAATCAATACATTGGCACCTTCCCAGACCATATGGTCAAGACCTCTCGCAGCTTTTGGGGATGTCATCGCGCACAACCAAACTATATTATCAACATGATGTCCCTGGGTGGCTCCTGGGGTTTTGGCCTAGCTTTGAGAGCTCTATGAGCACATTCGATGTTAACCACCCCTAAGACTTGAATAAACAGACATTTGAGTGAAAATTGGAGATCTGTTGCAGAGGACTCATGGACTCCTTTAATTCTAAGGTTGTTACGCCTCCCTCTGTTATCTTGGTCCTCCAGCCAATCAACAATTTTGTTAAGGTGATCTTGACATGTAGAAAAGGAGGAGGCAGATGCTTCTGCATAGGTGATAAGTTGAGCTTGCGTATTCTCCAATTGCTCTACCCGCTGGGCAATTTGTTTAACATCTTGTTCGATCTCATGAAGCTCATTCATAACGGGGCTAAGGGCTCTATTGAGAGCTTTGCTAAGGAAAGATATGGAGATGGGTAGTTCACTGAAGCTCTCAGAGTTGTTGTCGTCGCTCTCTTCCCCACCATGTGTCGAAACTGTATGCTTGCAAGGGAGGGGTTTTTCAGGTTGGGAGCTCATGGGGTGATTTTTGCGAAAATTTCTTGTGGGTTTCTTAATAATCGAGGCTGCTGGGTTTTCAAACTAGAGGAAGGTCTTTAGATTTATGTTGACCAACTTTAACCAATGCCAGATTGGTAAAAGGTGCTAGTGAGAGAAAAACAAGTGAGCTTTACCTTAACAGTAGAGGATCTAGTAGTGGATCTCAGCTGGTCACTTGGTCTTCCAATAGACTAGCACTCATGGTTTCGGATGCGGCAGAAATTGAGGCCGCGGCTTGTGGCGGTAAGTAGGCCCGAGTAGGCCACAACCCAAAAATTGGTCCAGGAGGGCTTGGGAGGACACGAACCGGTGCCCTGACACTCCAGGTGGGCCACAGAGTGGAGGTAAAGAGCCTGGCAGGTAGGATGTCCACTGATGGCTATAGATTAGCCTTCCGATGTTAGGAGCTTAGCTGAGACGTGTCCTACCAGGTTTCCGGCAAGCTCCACCTCCCCGCAAGCTGCCTACTTAGATCCAAGATATGGGCTTCCAAATATGCAACATGCTTGCATCTAGTGCAAATGTATTGTCCCTCAAATGGCTCTTCAAGGCATACATACATTGCACAAGAAACACACTTAGTAGCATTGTCCACAGAGTACATGTGTCTAGAGTAACGGCCATGTTTTCATAAAAAAATTAAATTTGCATGTTACTGCTGCTGCAGCATTATGCATAGAACAATCTTTATTTTCTTCACATACCACTGTTTTCTTTGAGTTTTTCCCTTAGTTACTGCTGTTTTAACCGATATGAGGACCTTCTCAAGATGGCTCCTCTGCCAGTTCTCTGAGGCCAAAACTGATTTCCCTCACTTCACATACGCACTTGCTGTAGCCAGCAGCTCCCTGCCAATCAGATTGGATTACTGAGAGACATGCCTCTGCACTCTGAAGGCTATGCAGTGTGAAGAATCGCCCCTCTGTCTTCTGGTCTTCTTAGCCGGAGACAGACAAGCCATAGCAACTGTCTTAAGGGAGCAGTGGAAAGGGACAGGGGACATTAATGAAAGCTGCTATTATAAGGTAATTACAGATCTTCTGACAATCATTGACAGACTAACTCAGGTATACATGCCTAGCTCTAATGAACTAGCAAATAAAAAATATGACAGTTACACTTTAAATGGGGATGTACAGTAAAGGAAAACAGTAAATAGTAGTTAGAATTGGACCCTGTCTGCTGTAGTTGGAGAACTTGCTAGAATCAAGCAAACAACACACAAGGAAAATCTATCAAAGCTTAGATAAATAGGACCTAAATAGGAAGGAGCTGTCCCATAGTGAATGGGACGGCATAATAATTACGCCTATTAACTGCTGCAGTTGCTATGGCAAGTAGGTAAAAAACGAGGAGAAGGCAGCGCTCGTATAGGCAATGCGGTCTCTTCAAACAGCTGATCGGCAGGGTTGCTAGCAGATGGCCCAAGCCGTTCTGAAATTGATAACCTGTCCTGAGGATAGGTTATCAACGCAAAGAAAAAGCGGACAACCCCTTTAAAATCAATTAGCAAAGATTACGAGCATGCTGTTTTTAAATTTGTCATTATGGGGTATTGAGTTCAAACTGATGGGGAAAAACTATGGGGGTCATTTATTAAACAGAAATAAGGCTAAATTAGGCGTATTTCTGACAGAGATTGCCATTTTCCACGCCTGTTTTAGGTGTAAAAAAATGGTCTAAATGTAAGACCGCTAGGAAGCGGTCTTACATTTAGAAGCAGCACTGGATCTGCCAAAGTTATGTAGAGGCCTGCTCCTATGCAGGGCTTTATTAATAAACATGACCCTATATTTTTTTTTTATTTAGTACAAGAACGCAACACATCAAAATGTGAAAAAAGGGAAAGGGTCTGAAGACTTTCCAAATGCATTTTATTAGAAAGAAATTCCAAGATCCTACCTGCCATAAGGTGTTTTTCTTTGGAGATTCATCTTCATTCTGATCATCCATAACAGAAGTAGTCTATTATAAAGAAATTAATATTGTTCTATTACCCAATACATTTCCAAAAGAAAAAAAAAAAAAAACATCCTTCTACACATTTTTCATATACAAATGCAAAATGCTTCTGGCTGGAAGCCAGTGCTCAAACCAAATAATTGACAAAACAAAACAAAAATAAGTGTTTGCTTAACCCCTTCAAGACAATTTTCCACGGCGAGATCAAAGCAGCAGCTCCCGAACATGTGGGACGCTGCACTAACAAGCAAGCTGCACCGGCTACATCCGGATACTATAGGAACAAGCCACCATAAGGAGCGGTAAAGTATCTGTTATATCAATACAATTATATAATCAACGAACATTAGACTTTGTTTCATATACAGTGGCTATGAACCATCAATGGTTATAAACACACCGTTTAGCCGTAGAGAAAACAGCATGTGTCATCCAGGCCATTACTCAACTGTGTGTCACTATGAGGGGCATCAAGTCACCAGATGAGTATATATAACAATTAAAGCAACATTGGAGCCTCACAATAAAGAGAGTAAATGAACCAAACTGAAAATACATGATATACTCATGAGAGACTTATAGCGTTTTGGTGATTAATTACTATATATGAATTAATATATATGGAAAAAAAAAACTGAACATCAAGTTGCGACTGAAAATACACAAGAGTCTCTTGATGACTACTTAGCGATATAACATTTAAGGCTCCACCCTAAGTGAATGGTATCATTATAAATGCAAATGCTGTTGAGACTCTGTGCGTGTGGTCTCAGCCGGGCTAGGCTGAGGGACCACGAGGCTAAGTGACAGCCTGGAATTTGAGGGATGCAGTGACGCCTGTGGCACAAGGGGCACAAGGGCCACAAGGTCAGAGTCGGGAGGACTGCTGGACCACAATTCCCCAAAGAGACTTGCATTTGCTACAGCCTCAAGGCTGCTTAACTATTGGGCTGAGAAAGCCACATGTTATGACCGTGTGTGAACGGTCCTTTAGGTGAGTCAGGTTATTATATGTTTAGTTAGAGCCAGCCGGGAAGGTGTTTATTGTGTATCATTTATGTTTGGTTTGCGGAGGTGCCAAATAAAGCGATGTTTGGACCTGAAACTTGGTGTCTGGTGACGATACTTGTGTGAATGACCCCCGGAGAAGAGCTAACCCCCCACACTGTATACACTTATGTATTGATCCACCCAACTATCGATCTGTTTTACATTTTGGGTGGGTCTACATATTAATGTTGATTCCTTTAGTCGATCCTTTTATTAATATATTAATGCATTATATATATATATAGTTTAAATTGGCCAAAATAAGAGAATTTTCTTACATTTTAACATTTATACCGAAATAATGGATTCCAACCATTATACCACCCTATCCAATAATCATAAGTTAGTCTAAACAGGGAATAACACCAACCCCTGTCCGGCTATGTAGCACTTGACAGAGGGAGTGCATGGCCGGATTTGCGTTTTTTGCGTTCCACAACTAGAACGCATGCTTCAATTTCCTGTCGGTGGAGTGCTTAGCCAGACTTCCGGTTTTTGCGTTCCACAGTTGAAACGTACGCCCTAGCTTCCTGTTGGGAGGCCACAAGCAAGTTACAAACATAGGGTGTGTCTGGGCCTCCGGTCATTACATTCCTTAAATTTTTTTACACTATATTATATTAATAAAGGACCAGACGATGCCAAAAGTATAATCTTTAGTTTACCCCCAGAGACTGTTTTTAGAATGAGGTTCAAATGAGCAGGTGCACTTCCAGTTCCGGTGTCATGCCACCGGAAGTGCAATCCTGACCATGAGCTACAGATTTTTTTCCCAAATAATTACTCAAAGTATTTATGGACCTGCCAGTGTACTACTGTCTTCATACTCTGCTCCTGATGAAGGGGGTTTGACACCCCGAAACGCGTTGAGCTTATTGAATAAAGAACCACCTTGTTGTATCCGGGTCATCTGTTTGGAGGACACCAAGGAGTTAAAATCTACGTGCGAACTCGGCGAGGGAGGGAACGGCGACAAGTGTCTTATGCTCATCTTGCGCCCTCCTCCCTGGTGAAGGGAGTACTCATCGCAGTGTGTACACACTTCTGATTTTATTTGGCTAATCCATGTGAGATATTTTGTTCATAAGATATTTTAATATATTTTTATATGCAATCCTAATTTTGACAGCACTGGGGTATTTTGCATCTATCACTTTATAATAGGTGTCTATCAATTGGAGAAAAATTGGTGCTTAATAACCATCTAGTCTCATAACTTGGGAACTCTGAGGCCTCCAATTCTCTAATTCACCTTCGGGAGCTCTCTATCTGATATATTCAGTTCCTATATAGCAACTACACCTTTGATAATTCTTCTTGGCGCTCCACCACCTCTTTTTTCCTCCTTCCGAACGTATCTTGTACACTACAGTCTGCTTGTCAGACCGTTGTTTGGTGTGAAGCAGCCCCACTTACGTATTCCCTGACCTCTCAGTTCATTTAAAATACCCAGGCATCCTTTGGCGCCCCTTCCTGCTTTGCTCACCCCCCTCCTTTTTCTTTTCTCCTCTCCTTTTTCTCCTAATAAATTAGGCGAATCTCATGCCAGTGCAGTGAGATCAAGACAAGCTTATGGGTAAGGCCTCATGCACACAGCCGTTGTGCGGCCATTACGTGCATTTGCACGGGCAACATCCGTGCAGCGGGCCGGACCAATTCAACTTGAATGTGTCCGTGGTCTGTCCGCACCGCAAAAAATTTATGACATGCCATATTTATTTGCGGTGCGGAACAACGGAGAGAAACACCAAGGAAGCACTCAGTAGTGCTTCCGGTGTTCCGTTCAGTCACTCCATTCCGCATCTCCAGAATTGCGGACTCCGCAATATGGCCACGGCCGCCCAATGGCCATGTGCATGAGGCCCAAGTGTGATTTTTTTATATTTTTTTTACAGAGTTTCCAAAACCAACTTTAAGGACCAATTTAGTTCTGAAGTCACTTTGAGAGGCCTACCTAATAGAAATCACTCAAATGATCATATTTTAGAAAGTGCACTGCTGAAATTATTCAAAATTGATCATGTGACCACCGGGGCAGGAGACTGCAGAAGCTGACAGTTCTTCCTAGACAGCTCTGCAGAGAGGCTGTACTATGCTTTATAGCAGTGATGTCGAACCTATGGAACGGGTACCAGAGACTGCACTCAGAGCCTTCATTGTGGGCACCCGCACCCTGGAAAAAGTCTATGGTGTACCAATATGCCTCAAACTTTTCCTGCCATTCATTAGCACAGGGCACACTATCAACAGAAAATCTAGCGCATTCAATGTAGGTTATTAAGCTATTATAGCTAAATGATAAAGTACATGGAAGATATACTATATTGGACTGTAGTATTGCCATGTTGGCACTTTGTGATAAATAAGTGGGTTTTGTGTTGCATTTTGGGCACTCGGGTCTATACTTTATAGCATATGTGGGGGCTGTATTACCCCTGTAACTGAGGCTACTATGTCAGCCCCAGTTACAAGTGAAATCAGCAGTACAAAAAAATAAAAGTATTAAGTTTCCCCCATGTATGACCTTATGGGGGACACAAAGCATTAAAGGGAACCTGCCATGTGGATATTTGATTATAATCTAACTAATTATATACAATCATTAAAGGGTTTCTACCACTTCGTTTCACATAATTAGCTGTCAGACACTAGCGATACGCTAGTGTCTGCTCTGCCAAACCATCCTAATATAATTGCTTTTGGGGCAGCCGTTTCGCTAAAAAAAGAACTTTTATTAATATGCTAATGAGCCTCTAGGTGCTATGGGGGCGTCATTAGCACCTAGAGGTTCGGTCTACCTTCACAAACTGCCGCCGCCCAGCGCGTCCCTCCAGCACGCCCATCTCCTCCTGAATGCGATCCTCCCTGTGAGCGTATGTATTCGGCGCATGCGCAGTGAATGTCTGACCGCTTCCCTGCTCCTGTTCCTCGGAGCACTATGATGTCATCGCGCAGGCGCAGTGGAGATGTCTGAGCAGGGAAGCGGTCAGACATTCACTGCGCATGCGCCGAATACAGGCGCTCACAGGGAGGATCGCATTCAGGAGGAGATGGGCGGGCTGGAGGGAAGCGCTGGGCGGCGGCAGTTTCTGAAGGTAGACCAAGCCTCTAGGTGCTAATGACGCCCCCATAGCACCTAGAGGCTCATTAGCATATCAATAAAAGTTCTTTTTTTAGCGAAACGGCTGCCCCAAAAGCAATTATATTAGGATGGTTTGGCAGAGCAGACACTAGCGGATCGCTAGTGTCTGACAGCTAATTATGTGAAACGAAGTGGTAGAAACCCTTTAACTACTAAAAAGTGCCTTAGATGTATTCACTTACTGGTGTGACAGATGGTTATCTCATAATATACACACAAAGATGCCGCATGCTAATGAGCTGATTGTAGTCCGGCGTGATGTCATTGAGTCCAGCGTATATTTAATTCAGAGCTATAGCCACTCACCTGCCCACCTGCTGCTGGTTCATATGGAAACAAACTGTCATCCTGCAGCAGGTGGGCGGGGAGAGTCAGAAGCTCATGAATATTCATGACTCATCATTATCAGCGGGAGCTTTTCAATACAAGATGTTGGCAGATTGACTGGGTCAATTAAAGAAAGTGACCCAGCATTTTGCTAAGCGAATTAGTCACTTATTTATGTTGCCCTTAGTTAGGACACCATAAAACTGGCGACAGGTTCCCTTAAAATAAAAAAAATTAGCTGGCTCTGGAAAATATTTAATAGTTATCCACATCGTCCTCCCCCTTTTATCTTCCCGCTGCCATTTACCCATCCCACCTCTTTATTTTTGTTGTTGTTTCTTGTTCAAATTTTAGCACCATTGTTGCATATATACGGCAACTTTCAGATAATATAAGGTGGTTAGATATAATCCTTTAAATTGGACAAACAGTACAACATTTCATTCCTTTTTTGTTATTATGCTATTAAATATTTTTATTGAGGGCCAGTAATTTTTTTTACTAAAAATAAAATGTTTTATAAAAATAAAAAGTGTAGAAAGAAAATAGCCTTTCCCCTAATAAAGTCATTTAAAATAGTAAACAATAGAAAATCGCTGCATCCATAACAATGCACTCTGTAAAATGAACACATGATCTATCCCATCAAGTAAACGCCGTAAAAAAAAAAATAGTATAATATATATATATATATATATATATATATATATATATATATATATATATATATATACACACACATACGTAGAAAAAGGGCAGCACTCCAATAGATAAAATATCAAAAAACTTTATTTACCCATAAGGCTGTAGCGACGTTTCGGCTCTAACACAGGAGCCTTCCTTTTCTTTTTTTATATATATATATATATATATATATATATATATATATATATATATATATATATATATATATATATATATATATATATATATATATACGATGTCACCTCACCTCCCCCAAAAAACCATATCAAATGATCAAAAAGTCTTATGTATCCCAAAATGGCACCAATAAAAAATAGCTTGTCCTGCAAATGGAAAGCCATCAGAAATTAACTTGGCAGAAAAATTAAAAACAGAAATTAAAGTGATATTATGCAAACATAGTAAAACATGAAAAAAAATATATAAATTCGTTATCATAATTGTATCAACCTAAAAAATAAATATGAAAACACTGATAGAACTTGAGATAAGAAATTAGAAAGCCAAACATGCGCAAAACAGCGCAAAACAATGCCAATAAAAACTACAGCTTGTCCACACGCACATGATGATGTCATATCCCTGCACCATAGGCTGGGGAGGAGGGGGGGGGGGGGACTTTGACTGGGCATAAATAGCCTAACACGGGGAGCTCAACAGACTGCACACCAGACTCCTGCCCACACCATGCACCAGCATCAAGAATCTTCCCTGCATGGACAGACAGCAGCTACCAGCACTCTGGACAGCTGAGTATTCTCCACCCCCTGACTAGCAAACTCCTGCTTAACTCCTTTGCCTATTGTCTCTGTTAACCCCATTCCATGGGCACTGCACAAAGCCCTGCATTTCCTGAGCACTGCAGCCCTACCACTGTCTCCCTTCTAAACTGTCCCAATTCTATGCACAGCAATAAAACCCTTCACTTCTGTATAGTGCTGTGCATTGTCCCCAAGATACTGTAAACCAAATATAACATTAGGGATAGGATATATAGGTGTGTGTACTCATATACATTATTGGGTGAGTAGGATTCTATATTGAGGGTGTGGGTTTTCATAGTGCTTGGTAGTGTGTAGAAAAAAAAAATTATATATATATATATATATATATATATATATATTTATTACACACACACACATTGTGGCAGTGGAGCTGCCAGAGGGCCATATGAGGGCCAATAAAATGGTGCATCTCACCCAGAGGAAGCCTGGTGAGAACAAGAAAGGCTAGGAAAATAGTTTTTTCCCACTGTCTGCAGCAGCTAGGCTAGAAAGCACGGTGTTCTGTTTTGGTGAACTTAATGTCACCGTCGCTAAACTTTTGAATGAGCATTAATTTGTTCAATGTTTCAGCACTTTTTGCACAACTTTCTGTTCTCTAACAAGGAGCTTAACGGCAAAATTCACAACAGGTGTTTGATCCATGAATCGCCCAATAAATTTCCTGGTTCATTTAGAATTGGCATTTCAACAGTCCTCCTCATCATGCTGTTCACATTTTGATATCAAGAGACCAAGACGACACCTAACAATTGATCAAAAGTACCGCTCCCCTGGTGAGACTTCAAGCAGGATGTTCTCAGGTGGAAGTGACCACTGAGTTTAGAGGGTCATCAGCAGGTTGCAACAGAGGTAAAGAGACACTGTAAGGCCTCTTTCACACGGGCGTTGCGGGAAAATGTGCGGTTGCGTTACGGGAAAACCCGCGATTTTTCCGCGTGAGTGCAAAACATTGTAATGCGTTTTGCACTCGCATGAGAAAAATCGCGCATGTTTGGTACCCAAACCCGAACTTCTTCACAGAAGTTCGGGCTTAGGTTAGGTGTTCTGTAGATTATATTATTTCCCCTTATAACATGGTTATAAGGGAAAATAATAGCATTCTGAATACAGAATGCATAGTAAAATAGCGCTAGAGGGGTTAAAAAAATAATAATTTAACTCACCTTAGTCCACTTGATCGCGATGCCCGGCATCTCCTTCTGTCTCCTTTACTGAACAGGACCTGTGGTGAGCATTCATTACAGGTCAGGACCTGTGGTGACGTCACTCCGGTCATCACATGATCCATCACCATGAGGGTGATATGAGGGCCCGACGTCCACAGGTGGGGGTTGTGCTTAGAGCCCAACACCGTGCAGGACGTTTGGCATTTGCCAGAGAACACCAAGATTGGCAAATGAAAGCAGGTTCACACTGAGCACATGTGACAGACGTGACAGAGTCTTGAGACGTCGTGGAGAACGTTCTGCTGCCTGCAACATCCTCCAGCATGACCGGTTTGGCATTGGGTCAGTAATGGTGTGGGGTGGCATTTCTTTGGAGGGCCGCACAGCCCTCCATGTGCTCGCCAGAGGTAGCCTGACTGCCATTAGGTACCGAGATGAGATCCTCAGACCCCTTGTGAGACCATATGCTGGTGCGGTTGGCCCTGGGTTCCTCCTAATGCAAGACAATGCTAGACCTCATGTGGCTGGAGTGTGTCAGCAGTTCCTGCAAGACGAAGGCATTGATGCTATGGACTGGCCTGCCCATTCCCCAGACCTGAATCCAATTGAGCACATCTGGGACATCATGTCTCGCTCTATCCACCAACGTCACGTTGCACCACAGACTGTCCAGGAGTTGGCAGATGCTTTAGTCCAGGTCTGGGAGGAGATCCCTCAGGAGACCGTCCGCCACCTCATCAGGAGCATGCACAGTCGTTGTAGGGAGGTCATACAGGCATGTGGAGGCCACACACACTACTGAGCCTCATTTTGACTTGTTTTAAGGACATTACATCAAAGTTGGATCAGTCTGTAGTGTGTTTTTCCACTTTAATTTTGAGGGTGACTCCAAATCCAGACCGCTATGAGTTGAAAAATTTGATTTCCATTTTTTTATTTTTGTGTGATTTTGTTGTCATCAAATTCAACTATGTAAAGAACAAAGTATTTCAGAAGAATATTTAATTAATTCAGATCTAGGATGTGTTATTTTTGTGTTCCCTTTATTTTTTTGAGCAGTATATATATATATATATATATATATATATATATATATATATATATATATATATATATATATACACACACACACACACATACATATATACATACACTCACCTAAAGAATTATTAGGAACACCATACTAATACGGTGTTGGACCCCCTTTTGCCTTCAGAACTGCCTTAATTCTACGTGGCATTGATTCCACAAGGTGCTGATAGCATTCTTTAGAAATGTTGGCCCATATTGATAGGATAGCATCTTGCTGTTGGAGATTTGAGGGATGCACATCCAAGGCACGAAGCTCCAGTTCCACGAAAGATGCTCTATTGGGTTGAGATCTGGTGACTGTGGGGGCCATTTTAGTACAGTGAACTCATTGTCCTGTTCAAGAAACCAATTTGAAATGATTCGAGCTTTGTGACATGGTGCATTATCCTGCTGGAAGTAGCCATCAGAGGATGGGTACATGGTGGTCATGAAGGGATGGACATGGTCAGAAACAATGCTTAGGTAGATCGTGGCATTTAAACGATGCCCAATTGGCACTAAGGGGCCTAAAGTGTGCCCTGAAAACATCCCCCACACCATTACACCACCACCACCAGCCTGCACAGTGGTAACCAGGCATGATGGATACATGTTCTCATTCTGTTTACGCCAAATTTGGACTCTACCATTTGAATGTCTCAACAGAAATAGAGACTCATCAGACCAGGCAAGATTTTCCCAGTCTTCAACAGTCCAATTTTGGTGAGCTCGTGCAAATTGTAGCCTCTTTTTCCTATTTGTAGTGGATATGAGTGGTACCTGGTGGGGTCTTCTGCTGTTGTAGCCCATCCGCCTCAAGGTTGTGCGTGTTGTGGCTTCACAAATGCTTTGCTGCATACCTCGGTTGTAACGAGTGGTTATTTCAGTCAACGTTGCTCTTCTATCAGCTTGAATCAGTCGGCCCATTCTCCTCTGACCTCTAGCATCCACAAGGCATTTTCGCCCACAGGACTGCCGCGTACTGGAAGTTTTTCCCTTTTCACACCATTCTTTGTAAACCCTAGAAATGGTTGTGCGTGAAAATCCCAGTAACTGAGCAGATTGTGAAATACTCAGACCGGCCCGTCTGGCACCAACAACCATGCCACGCTCAAAATTGCTTAAATCACCTTTCTTTCCCATTCAGACATTCAGTTTGGAGTTCAGGAGATTGTCTTGACCAGGACCACACCCCTAAATGCATTGAAGCAACTGCCATGTGATTGGTTGTCTAGATAATTGCATTAATGAGAAATAGAACAGGTGTTCCTAATAATTCTTTAGGTGAGTGTATATACACATATATATACACAGTACAGACACACCTTCTCATTCAAAGAGTTTTCTTTATTTTCATGACTATGAAGGCATCAAAACTATGAATTAACACATGTGGAATTAAAAACATAACAAACAAGTGTGAAACAACTAAAAATATGTCTTATTCTAGGTTCTTCAAAGTAGCCACCTTTTGCTTTGATTACTGCTTTGCACACTTTTGGCATTCACTGGATATGTCGGCTTGTGTGGTAATCAGCCCCTGCGCATGACCAGCAGATCGGGATCTGACGTTGTTGTCATCCTGTGACCATAGTAACCATTATCATGTGGGGCAAAAGAAAACAAGAATTAAATGAGACCGGAGGGTGTCCATAACGGGACACACACTAAGCGTCAACTTAAGTGTATAAACCCCGTCGTGATAGGGGATCAGAGCCAAGCCATTGTCCCCGTTCCCAACCACTACATCCCCGATGTCACATGAAATAAATAAAAGGGTGGTGCAAGGTCTCATGATTCTTGTTTTCTTTTGCCACACACGATACGGTTACTATGGTCACAGGATGACAACAACGTCAGATCCCGATCTGCTGGTCATGCGCAGTGGCTGATTACCACACAAGCCGACATATCCAGTGCGGCATGCGGTGCGCATGCGCGGGACATGAGGGAATCTCGCGTACCTAGGACGTACGCCGGCGCCTGCGCAGTACCCGACATGGGACGCTGAAGTTTGGCTACACATGTGAGAATTCATGACGTGGGTTTGTCCTCTCTTTTTTAATTGATTTATGATTTAGCACAGATACACTTTATGTATGAATTTGTGGTAATTATGAATGTAACACTGAATCATGGATATGGAATAACTATTCATTGTAATCATGAACACTTATAATACTGCGTTTTGTGCACATGTACCATATTGAAACAATGTTTTTAATAATGTTTTCCATTTATTTATTGAGGAGCAATTATGTAACACTGATGAGATCTGTTTAAATACGTTGAGAGCACTGTATTCACTAGCTTGACATAGGCTCCATTGAGAGAGCTGAAATGCCGCATTGCTTTTGGGTGTAATAAATTCCACCTTATTTTCATCACAAGATCGGAGTGCTGCACTCCTTTCATCATATATATATACACATACATACACACACACATATACAGTGGGGGAAATAATTATTTGACCCCTCACTGATTTTGTAAGTTTGTCCAATGACAAAGAAATGAAAAGTCTCAGAACAGTATCATTTCAATGGTAGGTTTATTGTAACAGTGGCAGATAGCACATCAAAAGGAAAATCGAAAAAAAAACTTTAAATAAAAGATAGCAACTGATTTGCATTTCATTGAGTGAAATAAGTATTTGAACCCCTACCAACCATTAAGAGTTCTGGCTCCCACAGAGTGGTTAGACACTTCTACTCAATTAGTCACCCTCATTAAGGACACCTGTCTTAACTAGTCACCTGTATAAAAGACACCTGTCCACAGAATCAATCAATCAAGCAGACTCCAAACTCTCCAACATGGGAAAGACCAAAGAGCTGTCCAAGGATGTCAGAGACAAAATTGTAGACCTGCACAAGGCTGGAATGGGCTACAAAACCATTAGCAAGAAGCTGGGAGAGAAGGTGACAACTGTTGGTGCGATTGTTCGAAAATGGAAGGAGCACAAAATGACCATCAATCGACCTCGCTCTGGGGCTCCACGCAAGATCTCACCTCGTGGGGTGTCAATGGTTCTGAGAAAGGTGAAAAAGCATTCTAGAACTACACGGGAGGAGTTAGTTAATGACCTCAAATTAGCAGGGACCACAGTCACCAAGAAAACCATTGGAAACACATTACACCGCAATGGATTAAAATCCTGCAGGGCTCGCAAGGTCCCCCTGCTCAGGAAGGCACATGTGCAGGCCCGTCTGAAGTTTGCCAATGAACACCTGAATGATTCAGAGAGTGACTGGGAGAAGGTGCTGTGGTCTGATGAGACCAAAATAGAGCTCTTTGGCATTAACTCAACTCGCTGTGTTTGGAGGAAGAAAAATGCTGCCTATGACCCCCAAAACACCGTCCCCACCGTCAAGCATGGGGGTGGAAACATTTTGCTTTGGGGGTGTTTTTCTGCTAAGGGCACAGGACAACTTATTCGCATAAACGGGAAAATGGACGGAGCCATGTATCGTGAAATCCTGAGCGACAACCTCCTTCCCTCTGCCAGGAAACTGAAAATGGGTCGTGGATGGGTGTTCCAGCACGACAATGACCCAAAACATACAGCAAAGGCAACAAAGGAGTGGCTCAAGAAGAAGCACATTTAAGGTCATGGAGTGGCCTAGTCAGTCTCCGGACCTTAATCCAATCGAAAACCTATGGAGGGAGCTCAAGCTCAGAGTTGCACAGAGACAGCCTCGAAACCTTAGGGATTTAGAGATGATCTGCAAAGAGGAGTGGACCAACATTCCTCCTAAAATGTGCGCAAACTTGGTCATCAATTACAAGAAACGTTTGACCTCTGTGCTTGCAAACAAGGGTTTTTCCACCAAGTATTAAGTCTTTTTTTGTTAGAGGGTTCAAATACTTATTTCACTCAATGAAATGCAAATCAGTTGCTATCTTTTATTTAAAGTTATTTTTTCGATTTTCCTTTTGATGTGCTATCTGCCACTGTTACAATAAACCTACCATTGAAATGATACTGTTCTGAGACTTTTCATTTCTTTGTCATTGGACAAACTTACAAAATCAGTGAGGGGTCAAATAATTATTTCCCCCACTGTATATATAACTTTATTTTTTTTTTTTTTGTTTTTTTGGGGGGGGGGGGGGAATGTAGCTGGTGCTGTCATGGGCTCATGGAAAAGTGATTACCGGTGAGTGTAATCTTATATTTCCCTTATGCCCATGACAGCACCCTTGAGAGAAGACTAGAATAGAAGTAGTCTAGGGAGGGATTACAGCCTGCAAAACTTTCCTACCAAAGGAAATCTAAACTCTGGAGTCTAGGTCTAGCTTGTTATGGCGGAAGAAGGTACAAGGGGATTTCCAAGTAGCTGCCCTACAGATCTGCTCTAGGGAAGCTTCAGCTCTTTCTGCCCAGGAAGTGGAAATAGACCTGGTTGAATGTGCCCCGAATCCCAAGGGATAAGGTACCCCTGCCGAGGAATAGGCCAAGGAAATGGCTGCGACAATCCATCTAGATAGTGTTCTGGAAGTGACTCCATCACCCTCGTTTTTCCCAGCATACTGCACAAAAAGCCTAGAGGATCTTCTCCAGGGCTCAGTCCTCTAGATATTTCAGGAGGCATCTTCTGACATCCAGAGAGTGTAATTTCCTTTCTTTTTCATTCTTCGGAGCTTGGCATAATGAAGGAAGGACAATGTCCTGAGATCTATGAAAAAAGAAAACTACTTTGGGAAGAAAAGAAGGGTCCGGCTTGATTATTACTCTGTCCTCCAGTATAGGGAGCAGAGGTGAAGAAAGCAGAAATTTCACTTACACGTCTGGCCGAGGCCACTAAGAAAGCAGTCTTAAAGGAAAGTAAATTTAATTGGCACATCTTGTATAGGTTAAAATGGAGGTTGCATCATCCTGGACAATACTAAGTTGAGGTCTCATGGAGGGGCAGATATTCTGGTAACTGGTCTGGTACAACTGACAGCTTTAAAAAATCTTCTCACCCAAGGATGGTTGGCTAGGGAAAAGTCAAAATACGCACTAAGAGCTGAAATCTGTACCTTAAGTGTACTAATCCTCAGTCTTTTGTCTAGGCCTTTCTAAAGGAAATCTAGGATTATCGGCATAGGAGAGGGACCTAAAGGATCTATTGGGACCGCAGAAAAAGATAAGTTCTTCCAAATTCTTAAGAATATAGAAGTGACATTACAGGAGGGTATTAATCACATCACTGGAAAGCACTTTCTTCTCTAGTATAGCCCTTTCAGATAGCATGCTGCTAGGTGTAGATTGGTTACCTCTGGATGGTGAATCGGTCCTTGATACAGCAGGTCTTGTCTGTCTGGCAGGATCCATGGATCTGATATTGATAGTTTGCGTAGCCAGGTGAACCATGACCTTCTGGGCCAAAACAGGGCGATCAGAATTAGTCTCGTCTTGTGTCGTCCCAGCTTCTGCAGAACCCTTGGAATTAGTCTTATGGACGGAAAGAAGATCGTCCGGCCAAGGTAGAGAAAAGGCGTCTATGCCAGTTGGAGAATCTTCTCTTTTTCTCCCTAAATCCAGATGACATTTCCGGTTCTGTCTGTTTGCGAACAAATCTACTAAAGGACTGCCCCAGAGGTGGACTATCTGCTTGAACACTGTCTGATTTAGACACCATTCTCCCTGATCTAAACGATTTCTGCTTAAAAAATCTGCTTTTTTGTTTTCTGAACCTTTCAAATGTACCGCTTTTATGAAGGAGACTGAGGGAATGATTATGGAAAATATTCTTTCTGCCAGAGACATAAGATTCTTTGACCTTATTCCACCTTGTCTGTTCAAATAAGACACTACCGTGGTGTTGTCTGAAAAGATCTTTACTATCTTTCCCTTTAATTTTGGAAGGAAGGCTATTAGAAAGAGGAATACTGCTCTTAATTCTCTTACATTCTGTGAACTCCTTTCTTCTAAAGGGGACCACCATCCCTGAACCACGTCTTCTTGACAGTATGCCCCCCAACCTGTCGGACTTGCATCGGTGGTGATTGAAATCTGCTCTTCCATACTCCAGGGGAGACCCCGAGACAGGTTTACTGGGTCCAACCACCACTGCATGGACTGAATGACCGGGGATGGAAGATGAAGAGGGGCATCCAAAGTGGATAGAGACCCCTGCCATTCTCTCAGAATCTGACATTGAAGCTTCCGAGAATGCAGCAAGGCCCATTTGACTGCAGGTATTGTAGATGTCATCCTGCCCAATACCGCCATCCCCTGTCTGATGGTTCTGTGTTTTGATGAAATCAAAGATTGTTTTTCTTTCAGAATTTTGAGGATCTTGTTCTGAGAAAGAAAGCAGCATTGTTTCACGGAGGCTAGAATTAGGCCCAAAAATTAACAGCTCTTTGATGGGATTAGATTTGATTTCTCACAATTTATCCACCACCCCAACTCCCCCAATATCCTGATTATTTCTGAGAGGTGGGAGGAAAGAGTGCTTTCTGATTCTGCCACTACCAGTATATCGTCCAGATAGGGTATAGTCAGGATATCCTTTTCGCTCACGTGAGCCATCACCTCTGCCATTAGCTTGGTGAAAAGCCTGGGAGCTTGGGATACTCAGAATGGGAGCGATGTGTATTGCTGACTGTATCGATTCCATTTTGAACTTCTTGTACTTCAGGAATTGGTTTAGGTATTTCAGGTTTATTATCATCCTGAAAGTCCCATCCGGTTTGGGAACCAGAAAAAGGGAAGAATAAAATCCTCTCCCTCTCTCTGACTGCAGAACCTCCATTAATACTTTTTTCTCTAGGAGGATAAGCAACTCCTGGTTTAAGGCGTGGTTTTTTATAGATTTCTGATCCAGGTTTGTAACCATCATCCTGTCCGGTGGGAAAGAGGCGAACTCTAGACGGAAGCAGTCTCTTATGATGCCCAGGATCCAAGGACTTGCAGAGATCTTCTCCCAAGCCTGAAGGTAGAGAGACAACCTTCCTCCCACCGAAATGGAACCGTCATTGCTGACTGTTTTTAGAACGGCTACTGGACTGGGAGCTGAAAAGGAAACCTTTTTCTTTCCTAGCTTTGTTATTCCTCCAGAATTTCTGCCTTTTATCTTGGTTATAATCTCTCTTGTTTTTACGAAAAAACTGACGCTTTTTCGTCGGTTTGGAGGATGGAAAGCCTTTTTTTTGTCATCTGGGGCTTTTTCTAATAAATCATCCAAAACTGATCCGAATAAGAAATCTCCCTGACAGGGAATAGCGCATAGCTTATTTTTGGATCCCGTATCTCCTGACCACCCCTTCAACTATCTAGCTCTTCTAGCAGAGTTAGCCAAGGCCGCGGACCTAGCACTCAGCTTTAACCCTTTCATGACCAAGGGTCATTGATGCCCTAATGTCCAGGTCAAAATTTACAAATCTGACATGCGTCACTTTATGTGGTAATAGCTTTGGAACACTTTTACTTATCCAAACCATTCTGAGATTGTTTTCTCGTGACATATTGTACTTCATGATAGTCATATATTTGAGTCAATATATTTCACCTTTATTTATGAAAAAATCCAAAATGTACCCAAAATTTTGAAAAATTCACAATTTTCCAAATTTCTATTTCTCTGCTTCTAAAACAGAAAGTCATACCTAATAAAATATTTATTACTTAACATTTCCCATATGTCTACTTTATGTTGGCATCATTTTGGAAATGTCATTTTATTTTTTTAGTACGTTAGAAGGCTTAGAAGTTTAGAAGCAATTCTTAAAATTTTTAAGAAAATTTCCAAAACCCACTTTATAAGGACCAGTTCAGGTCTGAAGTCACTTTGTGGGGCCTATATAGTAGATACCCCCATAAATGACCCCATTGCAGAAACTACACCCCTCAAGTTACTCAAAACTGATTTTACAAACTTTTTTAACCCTTTAGGTGTTCCACAAGAATTAAAGGAAAATGGAGATGAAATTTCTAAATTTCACATTTTTTGCAGATTTTCCATTTTATTGCATTTTTTTATTTAACACATTGAGGGTTAACAGCCAAACAAAACTCAATATTTATTACCCTGATTCCGCGGTTTACAGAAACACCCCACATGTGGTCGTAAACTGCTGTACGGGCACACGGCAGGGCGCAGAAGGAAAGGAATGCCATACGGTTTTTGGAAGGCAGATTTTGCTGGATTGGTTTTCTGAACGCCATATGTTTTTTATTTTTCTGCCGATCGTCTTGTGCAAGGGCTCGTTTTTTGCAGAAAGTGTTGAGGTTTTAATTGGTACCATTTTTGGGTACATAGGATTTTTTGATCATTCATTATTACACTTTATAGGGCAAGGTGACCAAAAAATTGGCTGTTTTGGAACAGCTTTCATTTATTTATTTTTACAGCGTTCATCTGAGGAGTTAGGTCATGTGATAGTTTTATAGAGAAGATCGTTACGGACGTGGCAATACCTAATATGTATACTTTTTCTTATTTATTTAAGTTTTACACAATAATAGCATTTCTGAAACCAAAAAAAAATGTTTTAGTGTCTCCATAGTCTGAGAGCCATAGCTTTTATATTTTTGGGGCGATTGTCCTAAATAGGGTATCATGTTTTGCGGGATGAGGTGACAGTTTAATTGGTACTATTTTGGGGGTCATAAGCCTTTTTTATCGCTTGCTGTTGCACTATTTGTGATGTAAGGTGACAAAAATAGCTTTTTTGGGCACAGTTTTTTTTTTTGTTTTTTTAATAGTGTTTATCGGACTGGGTCTATCATGTGATATATTTATAGAGACGGTCGTTACGGACGCGGTGACACCTAATATGTGTATTTTATTTTTTCAGTTTTTTTTATAGGAAAAGGCAATTTCTTTTTTTAAATTTACATTTTTATTTATTTATTTATTTTTCATTTTTATTATTTTCACTTTCATTTTTTATCAAGTCCCTCTTGGATCATGAAGATCCAATGGGGCTGATGGCTGTACTATACTTTGCAATGCTCTTGCATTGCAAAGTATAATACTATTAGATGCCCTGTAGGTGGCAGCACCGGATACCTTTGCCATGGCAACCGGACGCCTTTGCAAAGCGTCCGGTTGCCATGGCAACCATCGGGCGCTGCTATCAGCGCTGCAGCCCCGATGGTTCAGAGAGGGAGCTCCCTCCCTCTATTGACCCCATGGATGCTGCAACCGCGGCATCTATGGGGTTACAGCAGAGTGTCAGCATAGAGCTGACACTCGCTGCTGATGGCGGCGGCTCAGGAATGGAGCCGCCGCCATCACACACAGCGGGGGCACAGGATCGGGGCAGCGCTGGATGGGGGGGGGGGTTATTGGGGTACTGCGGCTAACCTTGAGGGTGAGGGAGGCTGGGGCAGGAGGGGCGGGGAGACAGCATGGGGCGGACCGCATCAGGGAGGGACTACATGAATATGTATCGGGCGGGGGAAGTACTGCATCAGGGGCAGGCGCGCACAGGGGGGTGTTGGAGGAGCACAGATCGGGGGGCACAGGAAGGGGGCACAGATTGGGGGCCACAGAGACACTACCTGATTTCAGGCTGTGATCTGCAGAGCGCAGATCAGAGCCTGAAACCGGCATTTTTTCCACTGCCGCGATCCGATTGGTTAGTCTGCACAGACTAACCAATCGGATCGATTGTCGGCAAGGGGCCACTCTGATTGGCCCCTTGCCGACATTACTGAACTGTATGCTGTCCGTGACAGTAGCAGGGCAGGGGCAGAAGCTTTAATCCAAGCGCTTTGCAGCGCTTGGATTAAAGAACTGTCTTGACGTTTATAGACGTGATAGCTGCACGGGGCATGTGCAGCTATCACGTATATATACAGATTGCAGTCGGGAAAGGGTTAAGGCATCTGCAGAGGTGTCTGATATAAAATCGACCGCCTTCATGATGAGGGAAAACCTCTAGTAACTGTTCTCTTGGGTTTTTGTATTTCTATGTGGGATTCCAAATCCTGTAACCATAACTTAAGAAATCTTGCTGTGGAAGTAGCCGCAATGTTAGGTTTAAATGCCTGAGTAGAGGCTTCCCAGACGTTCTTAAGGTATATTTGAGCTCTTCTGTCCATTGGATCTTTTAGCGCTCCAAGATCTTCAAACGGTAAGGCTGATTTCTTGGAGATCTTAGCAATAGGGGCGGCTATTTTAGAAAGCCTATCCCAGGAAGAACATTCCCCCTCGTCAAAAGGATATTTCCTTTTAACGTTTTTCGGAACAAAGAATTTTATGTCTGATTTCTTCCATTCCTTTTGAATTAGGGATCTTATGTTTTCATTTATAGGAATCTGAACTACAGCAGATCTCGCCCTGTTCCGTTCAGCCCCAGAAGAATCAGAATCTGAGAAGCGGCTAGAATGAGCCTGCTTGCCCCGGGGGGGGAACGATGGAAGAAATTTCTTAAATTCCTTCGTAGAATCTGTGATTTCGGATTTCACCATGCTCTTAATATTCTGCATAAATGATGGGGACTCTTCTAGCATCTTATTAATGCAGTGCTGGCAAAGCAATTTTGGCCAGGAGGGGGTAAACTTTTTCCTACAGGTTGCACATTCTTTCCCACGTGTCTTAGCAGTCGCCTTCCTAGGGATTTTTTTAGGATTTTAAAAGATAAACATAATGGACCCCTTAAAATAAGGATTTTGTAAGAAAAATAGTGGGGATTAACTCCCTTACCCCACCAGGAATACCGATCGCGTATCGATGTTGTCCTGTTCACCAGTGCGCTGACCACTCTCCTCTTCCATAGTATAGTGCAGAGATGGAGGGTCTTCCATAAACAAGGTCTGTAACTGTCCGCTCAGGCTGGCTGGCACCCTTCCACCTGCACACTGACAGGGTATAAATACCCTAAGTAAGGTCCCCTGGAAACATCCACCTGCGGCCTCTCACTTCCGGAACGGCATGCGTTCCAAATACCGTGCGAAGAATCGTGAGAACAAGAACCCCGCTCCACCCCCTGCCTCTGTAATGGCACAAGGGAAGCGGCCTGCAGGGAAAGAGACCACAGACCTCCTAGACACTGCCAGGAGGTTCCGGCGCAACAGCGGTACCTCCCGGTACCACCGTACAGCCTGTGGATGTCCCCATGGCATGGCCAGGACCCAGACTTTAGGCGGCTCCCAGTGGAGACTTACGCCATACCAAGTAACCCCCTATGGATCAAACAAACACCGGCGGGGCCCTGCAGCCTCGTAGCTCTCCACAGAAAACGTCCTATCCATAGGACAGGAAACAGGAACTGGTGGATAGAGGCCGGGTCCCACCTTAAGAAGCTCTCCACGGAAGTTCCTGTTTCCTGTCCTGGATAGAGACCGTCTCTGAAAGGTGCTGTCATGGGCTTAAGGGAAAAATAAAATTTATAGCTAAAGGAATATAGGGAAGAAACATGAAAACACAAAAATCTTGGTATCCTAAGGGTTAAATATAGACTTATAAACTATGTTTATGCTCACTGACCAGCGCTGTCAGTGAGCTTTCTTCCTGCACTCCCGGTGTGCTGACTAATAAACCAGCTGCCAGGAGCAATGCCTGACCGAGAGGTAAGCGATCAGTACAGACTGTGCAGGGAAGCTGTTATACAGTATATAGGGACAGTTCTATTTTATAACAACTTCCCCCTGTCTCCTTGCACTGCCTTGTAGTGAGCGCTTACTGCTCGGTCAGACATCGCTCCCTGTGGCTGGTTCATTAGTCAGCACACTAGGAGTGTAGAGGGAAAGCTCACTGACAGCGCTGGCCACACTGGTCAGTGAGCATAAAGATTAGTGTATAAGTCTATATTTAATCAGGCTCCTGTCCCTACCAGGCTGTGATGGAGCAGGGCAGACAGAGGCCCGTAGCTCCCAGCACAGCCCGTCTCCCTAGTCAGCACAGTACAATGCTGATGGAAGACTGATGTCCCTTAGCAACACTCATTTGAAAGAGTGTTGCTAAGGGACATTTCAACCCAAGTTTTCTAGCATAAATAAAACGTTTTTTCCTAAATAAAGTAGATTACAAAAACGTGCCCCGTCACTGTCCCTACACATTAGCAAAAAAATAAAAAACACCAAAAAAAGACGCGTGCATTTCGCATTTTATGAAACGTTCGGCCCATAATAGAACAGTCCTATCCTATTATTTGGGGTGACAAGGTGACAAAAAAAATTGTGAATGCTCACCGCATAGGAGATATTTTTTAATAATTTAATAGTTTGGACTTTTCGGACGCAGCGCTATGTAATATAAAATATATAAACAATAAATAAATAAACATATATGTAAAATTGGGAAAGGTGGGATTTAAACTTAATATTTTAGGGTACTTTCACACTAGCGTTTTTCTTTTCCGGCATAGAGTTCCGTCACAGGGGCTCTATACCGGAAAAGAACTGATCAGGCATATCCCCATGCATTCTGAATGGAGAGCAATCCGTTCAGGATGCATCAGGATGTCTTCAGTTCAGTCATTTTGACTGATCAGGCAAAAGATAAAACCGCAGCATGCTACGGTTTCATCTCCGGCGAAAAAAACTGAAGACTTGCCTGAATCCCGGATCAGGCATTTTTCCCCATAGGAATGTATTAGTGCCAGATTCAGCATTCAAAATGCCGGACCCATCCTTCCGGTCTACGCATGCGCAGATCGGTAAAAATGTGTAAAAAGATACAAGACGGATCAGTCTGTCCGCATGACAAGCGGAGAGATGGATTCGTTCTTGCAATGCATTTGTGACGGATCTCACAAATGCTTTCAGTCACATCCAGATCGGCGGATCCGGCAGGCAGTTCAGACGACGGAACTGCTTGCCGGATCACACTGCCGCAAGTGTGAAAGTAGCCTAAGTTTTTGTGTTTTTTTTTTTTTACTTACTATTAGCCCCTTTAAGGGCTGGAACCCTTGTCCTAGTCACCCTTAGGCCCCTTTCACATGGGCGAGATTTCTGCACGGGTGCAATGCGTGAGGTGAACGCATTGCACCCGCACTGAATCCGGACCCATTCACTTCTATGGGGCTGTGCACACGAGCAGTGATTTTCACACATCACTTGTGCGTTGCGTGAAAATCGCAGAATGCTCTATGTTTTTCACACAACGCAGGCCCCATAGAAGTTAATGGGGCTGCGGGAAAATAGCAAGCATCCGCAAGCAAGTGCGGATGCGGTGCGATTTTCACACATGGTTGCTAGGATGAAAGTCTAGTCACTGTATTATTTTCCCTTATAACATGGTTATAAGGGAAAATAATAGCATTCTTTAATACAGAATGCTCAGTAAAAGGTCAATATAATAAACATTATATACACCCCAGTATAATAAACATTGGTGGCGCAGTGCACCCCCCCCCCCCCCCAACACCCCAGTGTAATAAACATTGGTGGCGCAGTGCGCCCCCCCTCCCAGCACCCCAGTATAATAACCATTGGTGGCGCAGTGGGCAGTGCCAATGAGGGTTAAAAAAAATTAAAATAAATTAACTCACCTCCTCCAATTGATCGCGTAGCAGCCGGTCTCCTGTTCTTTCTTCAGGACCTGTCAAAGGACCTGTGGTGACATCACTGTGCTCATCACATGGTAAATCACATGATCCATCACCATGGTAATGGACCATGTGATGAGCTCAGTGACATCACCACAGGTCCTGAAGAAAGAACAGGAGACCGGAAGCTACGCGATCAATTGGAGGAGGTGAGTTAATTTATTAAAAAAAAATTAACCCTCATTGGCACTGCCCACTGCGCCACCAATGTTTATTATACTGGGGTGTTGGGGGGGCGCACTGCCCACCAATGTTTATTATACTGGGGTGTTGATTGGGGGGGGGGGGGGGCACACTGCGCCACCAATGAAGATAACTGACCTGTTAATACAAATACAGGAGGCGGGTGCCGGAATCAAATGGCCGGCACCCGACCTCTATGACAGGGAGCTGCGATCCGCTGCAGTTAACCCCTCAGGTACCGCACCTGAGGGGTAACTGCAGCGGATCGCAGCTCCCTGACATAGAGGTCTGGTGCCGGCTATTTGATTTCGGCACCCGCCTCCTGTATTTGTATTAACAGGTCAGTTATCTTCATTGGTGGAGCAGTGACCACAGCCCCTCTTCCTCCTCCCGTCTCTCTTCACATTGGCGGCGGCAGCAGCACATGGGGGAGGGGGAGACTCGTTTCTCCACTGCGCTGCTGAGAAGAACATCGGCGGCGGGGCAGAGAACTATCATCTCCTGTGCCCTGCCGCTTTATTCAACTGCAGAGCTGCGGCGGGTCTAGTCGCAAATGGCGACAAGACTAAAAAGTCTTGTCGCCATTTGTAAATTCTAAGTCGCATTGGCAACTATTTTGGTCGCCATCTGGAGCCCTGAAGATTTCCATAACAACCCTGCCATTTTTCTTAACTGCTGTAGGTCAGCTTTAGGCTAGGGCTGCACAACACATAGGGCACAACTACACTGCGACATGCCTCCATCTTGGATGGATTTTTTGAGACTGTCGCGTCGCAGCATGTCGCAGTACAACACCATAGCCTATCATTATAAAAATTGTTGCGCAACATTGCCACATGTCATCATGTAGCCCTAGCCTTAAAGGGGCAGTGTGCTTTGGAGGTCACTGTTAAGTTGGCAGGGGCAACAATTAAAGGGACAGCTGTTGTGTAGGTCACTATTATTGGGGGCAGGCCGCTGTGGAGGTCACTGTTATGGGGGATACTGTCGATATCTTTTAACAAAACATTAAATAAAATAGATGAAATCCACCCATGCGAAGCCGGGACCTTCTATATATATGTATATGTGTATAGACTTGAGAAAAATTACTATGAAAGCGGGAATGCTCAAGAATGAAGTGTTGAATGCTAAGAGTTGGCTTGAGTTTGAAAAGGATTGACTGGTTAAGGGTACTTTCAAACTAGCATTTTTCTTTTCCGGCATAGAGTTCCGTCACAGGTGCTCTATACCGGAAAAGAACTGATCAGGCATATCCCCATGCATTCTGAATAGAGAGCAATCCGTTCAGGATGCATCAGGATGTCTTCAGTTCAGTCATTTTGACTGATCAGGCAAAAGATAAAACCATAGCATGACCGTCTGTCCGCATGACAAGAGGAAAGACGGATCCGTTCTTGCAAATGCATTTGCGAGACAGATCCGCATCCGGATGAGTATCTCAAATGCTTTCAGTCACATGCAGATCATCGGATCCGGCGGGCAGTTCCGACGACGGAACTGCCCGCCGCATCACACTGTTGCAAATGTGAAAGTAGCCTTAGGGCTCTTTCACACCTGCGTTATTGTCTTCCGGCATAGAGTTCCGTCGTCGGGGCTCTATGCCGGAAGAATCCTGATCAGGATTATCCTAATGCATTCTGAATGGAGAGTAATCCGTTCAGGATGCATCAGGATGTCTTCAGTTCCGGTACGGAACGTTTGTTGGCCGGAGAAAATACCGCAGCATGCTGCGCTTTTTGCTCCGGCCAAAAATCCGGAACACTTGCCGCAAGGCCGGATCCGGAATTAATGCCCATTGGAAGGCATTGATCCGGATCCGGCCTTAAGCTAAACGTCGTTTCGGCGCATTGCCGGAGCCGACATTTAGCTTTTTCAGAGTGGTTACCATGGCTGCCGGGACGCTAAAGTCCTGACAGCCATGGTAAGTGTAGCGGGGAGCGGGGGAGCGGTATACTTACAGTCTGTGCGGCTCCCCAGGCGCTCCAGAGTGACGTCAGGGCGCCCCAAGCGCATGGATCACGTGATCGCATGGATCACGTCATCCATGCGCATGGGGCGCTCTGACGTCATTCTGGAGCGCCCGGGGAGCCGCACGGACTGTAAGTATACCGCTCCCCCGCTCCCCGCTCCTACTATGGCAACCAGGACTTTAATAGCGTCCTGGGTGCCATAGTAACACTGAAAGCATTTGGAAGACGGTTCCGTCTTCAAATGCTTTCAGTACACTTGCGTTTTTCCGGATCCGGAGTGTAATTCCGGCAAGTGGAGTACACGCCGGATCCGGACAACGCAAGTGTGAAAGAGGCCTTAGAAAGAATGGTTATGTGGATCTTATGAAAACATGAATCAGTGTGTTCAAAATTGTTGCGAACACTAATCGTACTTAAACAGCAAGTGTTACATGTATACCAAGGTGCCACTGGTAGACAAGGATATGGATGAGGAGCATAAATGGGTAGCATTGATGCATGTTACAAATACTCCACAAGAGCAGCCTCCCCCATATCCTGCCCATTTGTAAAGTGGAAAAACAAGGGCCCTTGACCAACACTAACTACAGTTGGAATTGTACCAACCCAGTGTGTGAAGGAGTAAATAGAATATGCAAATCTGTGAGTACACAGTGTATACACCGGCCACCAATCTCTCATCCTTGGCCTTCAGCATTTACCTCAGGAAGCCTGCAATGACTTGCTTCGGCCTACCTTGTACTCCAGGTTTCACTAGGCTCTGCTGAAGCTAATGGGGGACACCCAGAAATGACAACATCTTGGTACAAGCCCTGGTCAAAATCTGAACAAATCAACATGGCCAGTCAATTAATTGATCCCTGGCAAAACCCTGGAGCTTCAACGCGAAAGTTAAAAACAATCAAAGTTACCTACTGTATATGGCAGCCTGGGCAGACATGGCAGGACTCATGCAGGCAGCAGCAGGGGAGTCTTTGGCAACCAAAATAACTGATGTAGATGTTGCTTCTGGGGACTTGTACATTGCAGCCCTGGATGCTTTATTTGCGGATGAAAACCAGAGGCCCCTTATGTTCTTGAATAACATCAGACAGGATATCAATGAGTCTGCTCATGAGTTTTATACGCATTTACATAGCAGGTTCCTTGATACGAGTTATGATGACAAGAGATAAGACTCATCTTAGAACTGCCTTCACCCTAGGTCTCTGGCCATTTCTGAGGGAAGGGTTTCTTTTCACCTGCCCTGAAGTATATCAGCAGGAACCTAAAGGGCATCTGTCAGCAGATTTTTATCTATGAATTTGGCTGACCTGTTACATGTGGCCTCGGCCAGGGATCAGCACTCCAGCTGCTGGGAAAATAAAACTCCTAGCATGCAAACATGCTCGGCTGTTCTAACTTCCATAGAGGTGAATGAAGCATTTCGGAAGTTGTCATCTCTGAACAGTTGGAGTGCCGGAGGTTGCCGATCCCTGGCTCTAGGCAGTTGAAGTTCGCCTTATTCTTGATCACCTTATCTCTTTCTCCCTGTTGTCTAGTCTGGAGTATCAGCAGGACAAGGTTAAAAAGAGCATCGGTCATTAGATTTGTACCTATGAAACTGACTAACCTGCTGCATGTGCGTCTGGCAGCTGAAGTAATCTGCATTGGCCCCATGTTCACATGTGCTCTGATTGCTGAGGAAAATAAAGTTTTAATATATGCAAATTGTCCTCTAAGAGCAACGGGGAGTTGCCATTTCACCTAGAGCAGTGATGGCGAACCTATGGCACGGGTGCCAGAGGCGGCACTCAGAGCCCTCTCTGTGGGCACCCGCGCATTGGAAAAAGTCTATGGCGTACCAATATGCTTTAGACTTTTCCTGCCATTCATCAGCACAGGACGCACTATGAACAGCACAAGCAGCACACTAAATGTAGGCTATTAAGCTATTATAGCTAAATGATAAAGTACATGGAAGATATACTATATTGGTATTCAGGTTAAATTGCCGTGTTGGCACTTTGCGATAAATAAGTGGGGTATTTGGTTGCAGTTTGGGCACTCGGTCTCTAAAAGGTTCACCATCACTGACCTAGAGGCTCTGCTCTCTCTGCAACACGATCTGCAATTTAATTGACAGGACCAGGCACTGAAATCATCATAAAGGTGTATGGAGGGTGCAGTGGTTGCAGAGAGTGGTGTAATGGCAATGCCCCCATTGCTTCTAGAGGCTGATTTGCATATATTAAAACATTACTTTCAGCAGTACAGCACATATAAACATGGGACCAATACAAATACAATACTAAGGACGTCGGAAAGATTACCCTACCCCCAGTGACAATTAGAGTGAAATCCAGTAATGTCTTACCCCAAGAAGAAGCAATATCCTACAAGTCTGGCCCAAACTGAAGGTCTGTAAAAATAGATCACTCAGTACATTCAGATGGGTATAATCAGGGAGTGCAAATCAGCCTGTAATACTCCCCTCGACCCAGTATTACAAAAAAAAAAGCCATAAGGGGGAGCCAGTGACATACAGGATTGTGGTGCATGATTTAACGCGAATAAATTTAGTCACTGCTAGACAACTCTTGTGAAAACCCCAAACACCCTGTAGAGGACACCACCACGCAGTGCAACACATTTCACAGTAATTGATTTAGCAAATGCCTTTTTTTTTCCCCATCTCCTTGTACCTGGACTGTCATCATTTGCTTGCCTTCACCTTTGATAGAAGACAGTATTGTCGGATGGTATTGCCTCAGGGAAAAGCTAACTACCCCCAGTCAATACATTGAAGCCCTGCATAATATTTTGCAGGGATGGGCCCTATTACACCCAGACCCTTTTGCAATATGTGGATGGCTTGCTCTTCCCTGTTACAGTGTATGGATAACTCTCTTTCCCACATACCTAGCAAACAATGTCTGCAAGGCATCTAAAAACAAACTACAGTTGTGCCAAACTACTTATCTTCCAAGAACATTGCATCTCATGGAATCAGTCACATGTTCCAGTAAAAAAAGAATGGTATTCTACAGGACCCCTTTCCCAGCAAAGTCATACAGCTCCCCACATTCCTGGGTCTCATGACGCACTGAAGGGAATGGATAATGGTAGCTTCCACATACCTATGGCCCCTGTGTGATGCCTTGTCCCGTACTCCCTTTATACTCCAGGGACCTGAGATTGAGGTTTTACACATCATATAATGACTCATGACTTCTGCATCCGCCTTTGGCTTTGATGACTACACACATGCCTTTGCCTTGTTCTACCATGGAGTTGGTGGCACGCAACGCGAGTGTTGACCCAAAATCATGAGGACAGACAGAGGCCTTTGGAATACTACTCTGCTCACCTTGATCCAGTCATTCAAGTAGCCCCCTCCTGCATTAGAGCCGTCATTGTCAAAGACCACCCTCTTGTGCCTATGCTCCCCCATTCTATCAACCAAGCCCAGTCCAAGCACCTGTCAGCAGCAGGCCTCACAAAATACATAGTCTCTCTGCTAACTCCCTCTAACATTACCATCAAAGATAATGTTTTGAACCCTGCAACACTCCTGACACAGGGTTCAAAGAGGAAGAAGGCATGTCAATTGATGACAACTCCACGTATAACAGTTCAGAAAGTGATGAAGAAATGACCATGCCAAAATCAAAACAGTAGCATGCCAAATCTGCCTCAAATATCTAGAACTGAAGTAAACTGAAGCAAGGTCTGAACAATGTCGCCGTTAAGACACCATTTTTAACGTAGACTTTTCATAAATCAATCCAGGCATCAAAGCAGGATCATACAGCTCCATAAAGGATCACACATCCTGCTATACAGACAGTATATACTGTGGTCATCCATAATGAGATAAAAATTCAACAACCACTTCCTCCTGGACGATAAGCAGAGGAAGCAGAACTTATGGGGCTTGCTGATGCGTGTACATTGCTTGAAGGCAAGACTGCTAATGTATACACTGACTCAAGGTATACTTTTGACATCATTCACGATTATAGTCCTATTTGGAGAAGTAGGATTTTTGTTTCCTTGGGCTAACCCTTCTATTTCACCTTTATTTATTAAAAAAATATATATATAAAAGTTAGCAAAAATTTTGAAAAATTTGCAATTTTCAAAATGTGAATTTCTCTGCTTTTAAAGAAAAAAGTGATACCTCATAAAACATATTTTACTTAACATTCCCCATGTCTACTTTATGTTGGCATCATTTTGAAAATCTCATTTTATTTTTAAGATGTTGGAAGGCTTGGAATTTTAGAAGCAATTCTTAAAATTAAGAAAATTTCCCAAACCCACTTTTTAAAGGACTAGTTCAGTTATGAAGGCACTTTGTAAACTAAAAACCACACACCTCAAGTTATTCAAAACTTATTTCACAAATTAAATAAAAGTGAAGATTAAATTTCAACATTTCACTTTCTTCTTTAAACACATCAAGGGTAAACAGCCAAAGAAAACTCAAAATCTATTACCCTGATTCTGCAGTTTACAGAAACACTCCACATGTGGTGGTAAACTGCTGTATGGGCACACGGACTGGTTTTTATACACCATGTCCCATTTGAAGCCCCCCTGATGCACACTGCAGTAGAAACTTGCAAAAAGTAACCCCATTTTGGAAACTACAGAATAAGCAGACAGTTGTATTGATACTATTTTGGGGTAAATGTGATTTTTTTTTTTTTATCGCTCTATAGTACGCTTTTTAAGAGGCAAGATAACACAAAAAAAAGGCTGTTTTGGTAGTTTTTATTTCTTTTTTTACATTGTTCATCTGACAGGTGCTATTTTTATAGACCAGGTTGTTACGGATGTGATGATATCAAATATGTCTAGGTTTTTTCTTTGTTTCACTTTTACATAATAAAGCATTTTTGAAAAAAAAAAAAAATTTCTGCGAATCCTCTTGTGTAGGGGCACAATATTTGTGAGAAGAGTTGAGGTTTTTATTAGTACCATTTTTGGGTACATATGATTTTTTTTGATCATTCAATATTACACTTTATAGGGAGAGCTGACCAAAAAAATTGGTTGTTTTGGCAGTATTTTTTTACGTCGTTCACCTGAGGGGGTAGGTCATGTGATATTTTTATAGAGCAAGTAGTTACGGACGTGGCAATACCTAATATGCATACTTTTGTTTATAAAAAATTTACACAATAAAAGCATTTCTGAGAAAAAAATAATGTTTTAGTGTTACCATTTTCTGGGAGCAATATTTTTTTTTATATTTTTGGGCAGATTGTCTTATGAAGGGGCTCATTTTTTGCAGGAAGAGGTGACGGTGTGATTGCTACTATTTTGGGGTACATATGACTTTTTGATCGCTTGATATTGCATATTTTTTTATGTAAGGTTTTTTATTTTATTTTTTACGGTGTTCATCTGTCTGGGTAGATTATGTGATAGATTTACAGAGCCGGTAGTTACTTACGCTGGGATACCTAATATTTGTGGTTTTTCTTCTATTTTTTATTATAACATTAGGGGTGCTTCTTTGAAACAAATTTTTTTATTAAAAACTTTTTTTTCCTTTTATTTTTCCTTTATTTTTGTTCTACTCTGGGACTTCAACTTTTTGGGGTTAGATACCCTCTGCAATTCATTACTATACATCTGCATTGTAATGCATTGCCTGTTAGTGTATTACACAGTGCAATACACTAACAGTTTGCCTAGGAGACCGAGCCAAGGGCCGGATTGCCTAGACTTCCGTAGAAGGCTGGTCCCAATGCCTCTGCAAGGCATTGGGCTGCCTTCTCGCCCATCGGTCCCCGTCACTGCAGAGCAGGGACCCAGTGGAAACCCAAACTGACCGCAAACACCTTCACCGTGTCAGCATGCCCGCCCATCAGCATGACGTAGTACGTCAAATTGCGAGAAGTCAGTTACCGCTATAATGTACTATTACATCATATGTCAGGAAGGGGTTAAGAATGCCAAGTTAGTAGCCTAACTGTTTGAGAGTCTGAGAAACCCAAAACAGTTGCTGTCAACAAGGTTCAAGCTGACACCAAAGAGACCACCACTGAGGGAAAAGGGAACAGATTAGCTGATGAGGTGGCTAATGACTTACCACTTCTCACAACTCATCCAGTGAATCTCACAAGTGGAAGGAGAGGAGGTATTTTTGTCCGTCTTAAATGTTTATAGAAAACAAGCAGAATGGATTGCAAGGAATAATGACATCTGAAAGCGTGGTAAGAAAACATGCTTGCTAAGACCTCTGTAACCAATGAATGCTCAGCTACCCCCCACAACTTCACTCAGGCAGCTAAGGAAGCCATGTGTATGTGTAATGACCGGCGTCACGCAAAGGGAGGGAAATGGGAAGGCCCTGTCCAAGGGAGAGGGAAAGGTGGTGACCCCTGACTCACCTTGCGGCTGGCACCTGACTGCCCTGACGTCCCTAGACGTGTTCCTCACCCGTACCCCGATCACGTGCCTAAACCCTGGCTTTCCCTAAGATGAGCCCTGTGTAGTGAACGGGGCGGTGGGATCACTAGTCCGCACCACTGACACTAAGAGGAAAACACCAAGGAGAGGACAGACAATACAAACATATAATCCCAGGTGGGCGACAACAGCAGACCACCAAGGCTCAACAGGGATCTGGAGGGTAACGTTCTGGAACAACAACCAGGGAACACAGCTACACAGCTCCAGTAGGTCAGTATAGAAGTCCAGGCAGGAAGCTCTATATCTGACAACTAGAGAAATGGGAGATGGGAATATAAGGAGGTTGGGATTGCTGGACAAGAAACAGCTGAGGAGGAGAAGCTACGGATTCCTGAGTGAGCCAAAAAGGATTGCAAGGCAAACCCAGAAAGCTACCATTACGAAACAGCACTGTCTTTGTACCTCGAACGCGCAGCCACCCGCTGCGACTTCCTGACCCCGGGTATAACGGAGTCAGACGTGTCTCTTGACACCCTCGTGACAGTATGTGTGTGCAGTATTATGTTAACTGTGCTTGCTCTAACTCAGTTAAAACAGTAAAAAGCTAACTTCTCAGTGTACAGAGTGTAAAGAGGGGTTGCACAAATTCCAGCCAGGAGATTGGGTTGTGCTGAAAAGACACGTCCGGAAGAGTTTGGAACCAAGGTTTGACAGACCCTACCATATGCAGTTGACTATATCCACATATTTCAAGAACGAAGGAAAGAATTCCTGGGTCCATGCCAGTCACTGTAAAAAGGCTCTAGTTCTGGATAAAGAATAGGCTACTAATAGGCCCCAACTAAACATTTTCTCCGAATTCTCAGCTAAATCCATCTTGATAGGCAAACACTGTTAGCTCACTCAAGGATCAAATTACAGATACACTTAGAAAACTATAAGAGTGGGGAAGAGGAGTGAGCCATAGAAAGCTTGCTTGTCAGATTTGTCCGCTAACCACATTTTATATGGGAACAAAAATCAAATGTGAGGCCTCATTCACCTTTCCGTTTTCCATTGATGTGTGATGTCCACATTTCCTACGAACAGTACACGTACATGTAAGATTTAAAGGGCTTCCGTCACCCCCCAAAAGTCATTTTTCGTTTTTGGGCTACTTAAAATCCTTATACTGCGATTTTTCACTATATAGTGCTCTTACCCTTTTTCGTTCAGTAGTTTCTTTAAAAACTGCACTTTTATAATATGTAAATTACCTCTCTACCAGCAAGTAGGGTAGTTACTTGCTGGTAGCAGCCGCATCCTGCTTTCAAAAAAACGCCCCTCCTCTTGTTGATTGACAGGGCCAGAGAACGCTCTCGTCCCCTGGCTGGCCCTGTCTGTGTTCTAATCCTCGCGCCTGCACCGTACCGGTCTTCAGTCAGCGCAGGCGCACTGAGAGGAGGACGCTCGCTCGGCCGCTCCTTCCTCAATGCGCCTGAGCCGATGACGTCACATCTACACCCGGCGCAGGCGCACTGAGGAAGGAGCGGCCGAGCGAGCCTCCTCCTCTCAGTGCGCCTGCGCCGACTGAAGACCGGTACGGCGCAGGCGCGAGATTTAGAACGCAGACAGGGCCAGCCAGGGGACGAGAGCGTTCGCTGGCCCTGTCAATCAACAGGAGGAGGGGGTGTTTTTTTTAAAGCAGGATGCGGCTGCTACCAGCAAGTAACTGCCCTACTTGCTGGTAGAGAGGTAATTTACATATTATAAAAGTGCCGTTTTTAAAGAAACTACTGAACGAAAAAGGGTAAGAGCACTATATAGTGAAAAATCGCAGTATATGGATTTTAAGTAGCCCAAAAACGAAAAATGACTTTTGGGGGGTGACAGAAGCCCTTTAAACAGGTTTGTTCAAACATCAGTATTTTATTTATTTTTTACTGACTGCAGGTCTGTGAAAAAAATCATGGAGACACGCATTACTTTGGTCCGTGTTGCAAACTAAACCCACCCATTGAAGTCTATGGGTTCGGGAAAATCATGGACACAACCCGGATGGTATCTGTCTTTGGTCCGTTTTTCACTGATCACGAATACATGTTTGTGAAGTTCATTTTCGCTTGAGCAGTGTCCGTGGAATACGGATGGCGCATTGTGGGCAAAAAACAGACACAGACCAAACAGAGATCCTTAACATACAACTTCAGATCAAACGCAGAGGGATTTTTCTCACGGACATGAAAATGTGAAAGAGGCCTAATAACGAAAAAGTGTAAGAGGATAACAATCATATTAAGGAATATTTAGCCACATTCACATACTGATGACTGGTCTATGTAAATGGAGCCAGTCAACTTGGCCCTTTGTACAGGCAGGAAGAAAATACCATTTACTTTGTTGTTGAATAAAGTAGACAATACTCTGTGTGTGTGTGTGTGTGTGTGTGTGTGTGTGTGTGTGTGTGTGTGTGTGTGTGTGTGTGTGTGTATATATATATATATATATATATATATATATGTGTATATATATATATATATATATATATATATATATATATATATATATATATATATATATATAACTAAACAAAAGAAAAGATTAACAAGAGAAGGAAACGAGAAAAAAAACACTGAAAAGATCCAAATCAAAAGAATTTTGGTCTCAAGCACAACAATCACAAAATTGGTGACCTCAAACTTACGGGGGGAACCAATTCAACCACCCCAGAAACCAGAATAGAGCAAGAAGAAAAGGTGAACAGTCTGATAGAACCATGGGGTTGACTAAGGATTGTCGGCAGTATCTGTCCACAGTATTTAGCGTGTACAATCAGTAAGTAACAAACAGTAGAAATTATTAGATCTAAACTACCATCATGAATTTACAACAAAAACAAAACACCATTCTAAAACAAATTACTTTCAAGCAATTATCATGCATATAACTTTCTATAAAGCAGTTCTTGAAAACATGCCACGAGGCAAAAAAAAAAGCCTTAACATGCTCTACAAGTGTCGCATTAAAACACACACCAAATTATATATAAAAAACAAACATGCAAAATAAATTTACAGTTCAGGCCACCAAGTCAAGACAAAAAGTGATGAGTAGTGCACAAGACAAAGCATACAGATAACAGTACAACAAGAAAGAAGAAAGGCACCTGGAGACATCTGACACTGGGCATGCTCTGCAGGCATCTCAGTGCGCACATGCTCTCTACCAGGTTGGAGCAGCCTAGCCACAAAGACCTTGGCACAGAACACTGCAGGGTGACAAAAAGGAAGGAGAAAAGCTGTTAGATGCCACAAATTATTTCTATATATCTATGTAAAAATGGACGAGCAATGCATGCCTTTAGACTCAAATAAAAAAGGGCTGTAATACTATAGATAAAAATTCTATCATTACTATACAAATATTTTAAAAAATCCCTGGCATTATGTTTTGATAAAGGACACGCGACACTATTTGGCCTGTATTCTACAAGATAAAACCTACGCAGAAATATTATAATGAAAGATTTGCAGCTCTTTCATGTTTTAGAACCCCTCCAGAGCTGACTTACAAAAACAGAAACAATAAAGTCAACAATAAACTCTGAAAAGGCCCATGGCTATAGCAAAATATGGCAATGTCTACACTCGTTGGCCCAGAATTATTAAGCCTGTAGATGGCATATGCTTTGATCAGCTCTCTAGACCTGCACCAGATTTATCAAAGTGGCACAGGCTGATGATGGAGGGGCTCTTTTTTCTGACTCTATAGCAACAATTGATTAGCTTATTTTTGGCAGATTTCTACTCCAGAACTGCATCAAACTTTGGGGCATCTTAGGCATTTGTCTCTTTATAGTGAAGCTCTGCCCACTTTCTGCCAAAAACCCTCCATTTTTGAACATACCAGGGAAAGTGTAGAAACTCTGGATGCACCAAATTGCATCACTTTTATTACAGATTTTTTGCTGCAGATACATTAGTAAATCTGGGCCACTGTTTTAGTAAGGCCCCTTGCAGACGAGCGTGTCCAGATGCGTTGCGTCTGAGTTCAGGGAAAATCGTGCGAGTAGGTACACAATTGCAGTCAGTTTTGACTGCGATTGCGTTCCGATGTTCAGTTTTTATCCTGTGGGTGCAATGCGTTTTGCACGCGAGTGATAATAAATTGACTATGGTACCCAGACTTCTTCACTGAAGTTTGGGTTTGGGTTAGGTGTTCTGTATATTTTATTATTTTCCCTTATAAACATTATAATGGAAAATAATAGCATTCTTAATACAGAATGCTTACTAAAATGTGGCTTTAGTGGTCAAAAAATAAAAATAAATTTACTTACCATCCTGTTGTTCGCGCAGCCGGCATCATCTTCATTCAGCAGGACCTGCGCTGACGTCACCGCACTCACCACGTGGTGAGCGCAGTGACGTCAGCGCAGGTCCTGCTGAATGAAGATGATGCCGGCTGCGCGAACAACAGGATGGGGAGTTAATTTATTTTATATTTTTTAACCACTAAAGCCACATTTTAGTAAGCATTCTTTATTAAGAATGCTATTATTTTCCCTTATAACCATGTTATAAGGGAAAATAACAGTAAATTGACTTTTATCAATTTACTTATATCATCTCCTAGCAACCATGCGTGAAAATCACACCGCATCCGCACTTGCTTGCGATTTTCACACAGACCCATTCATTTCTATAGGGCCTGCGTTGGGTGAAAAACGCAGAATATAGAACATGCTCATCTGAACAGCCCCATTGAAGTGAATGGGTCCGGATTCAGTGCGGGTGCAATGCATTCACCTCACGCATTGCACCCACACGGAATTCTCACCCGTGAGAAAGAGGCCTAAACCTGGGGCATCTGTTTTGGGATTTGGCATTTTTGCAACTTTTTGGTGCCAGTGGAATTTTTTGCAAAAATGTAGCATGCTGTAGGTCTAACTTTTTCTGGCATTTTCACCATAATCTTAAAAAAAAAAAAAAAAAAAAAAATGCTGTAAAAAAAACTGCACAGTATACCAAAATAAAAATGACACTAAGACCACATGTAATTAAAAAATTGCCTAAAAGACTTTTTTACATTGATTTTATAACATTACAAAAGAGTGGAGGGGGGCTAGATCAATTTCTTGATGCTACAACACAGCTAAGGTACAAAATTAAGCACATATAGTATTAATGATACCATTTTGGGCAGTATGGTGGCTCAGTGGTTAGCAATAAAACCTTGAAGCAAGTACAACATCTGCATGGAGTTTGTATGTTACATAATGGCAAAGTTTGTATGGCTGAAAAAAAAAAAAAAAAGATATCCATCCAGTTCAGCCTGTTATCCTGCAAGTTGATCCAGAGGAAGGCCAAAAAACCTTTTGAAGTAAAAAAAAAACTATTTTCCCCTTTTTAGTGTGGGGAAAAAAATAATAATCATTCTCGACTCCAATCAGGCAATCAGATTAATTCGATGGATCAACAACCATTCTCCAGAAATCTACTAAATATAACCTGGAATATTATTACCCTCCAGAAATCCAGGACCCTCTTGAACTCTTTTAGTAAATTCACCATTACCATCTCCTCAGGTAGAGAGTTCCATAGTCAACCTGGTATGTTTGTGTAAAAACCTCCTTACCTCTCGACGTAGACACTCCTGTAGATCATGGGAGAGATCTTTGTACTGACCCCGATTATATTATACATAGTTATTAGATCTCCCTTCAATCGTCTTTTTTCTAAACTGACTAAACCTAATTTTGATAATCTTTCTGGGTACTGTAGTCCACCCATTCCAGTTATTACTTTAGATGCCCTTTTCTGTACCCTCTCCAGCTCTGCTATATCTGCCATGTTCACAGGCACAGAACTTTAGACAATACTCCATGTGTGGTCTGACTAGTGATTTGTAAAGTTGAAGGACTATGTTCTCATCACACGCATTTATGCACCCCACAATTTTATTGACCTTGGCAGCAACTGCCTGACACTGGTTTCTACACTTAACTTTGCTGTTCACTAAAATTCCAAAGTCCTTTTCCATGTCAGTGTTACCCAGTGTTTTACCATTTAGTATGTACTGGTAACTTGCATTATTCCTTCCCATGTGCATAACCTTTGTTATTGTAAGCCTTCATTCTAGCCAGATCCATCTGTAGCAGTATAATATCCTCTTTCGTGTTACTTTACAGAGTTTAGTGTCATCTGGAAAAATTTATATTTTACTGTGCAAACCTTCTACAAGAAAATAAAAAATATTAGAGAACAGGGCCCAATACTGACCCCTGTGATAGCCTACCAGTAGCACAATCTGATTATGCTAATAACTACCCCGTTTTCTTTTACCAAGCCTATCCACATACAAGCATTTTCCACCGGTCCAAGCATTCTAACTTTACATACTACACCACTTATGTGGCACTGTATCAAATGCCTTAGAGAAGTCAAGATATATAACATCCATTGACTCACCCCCGTCAATTTTAGAACTTACCTCTTCATAGAAACTGATTAAATTAGTCTGACATGACCGATTCCTCATGAAGCCATGCTGATATGCTGTTATACATTTATTTTCATTGAGATACTCCAAGATAGCATCTCCTTAGAAAACCTTCAAACAGTTTACCCAAGACAGATGTTAGACTTACTGGCCTATAGTTTCTGGGCTCTGTTTTTGTTCCCTTTTTGAATACTGGCACCACATTAGCTAAGCACCAATCCTGAGAAACGTTCCCCGTCAATATAGTGTTACTTAAACAAATGGCAATCATAATGTAGAGAAAGTTAAAGGGCTTCTGTCACCCCACTAAAGTCTTTTTTTTTTTTGGCTACTTAAATTCCTTATACTGAGATATATCAATATATAATGCTCTTACTCATTTTGGTTCAGCAGTTTCTTCCAAAAACTGACTTTTATAATATGTAAATGAGCTCTTTACCAGCAAGTAGGGCAGCTACTTGCTGGTAGCAGCCGCATCCTCCTTTCATAAAGACGCCCCCTCCTCATGTTGATTGACAGGGCCAGCAAACGCGCTCGTCCTCTGGCTGACCCTGTCTGTGTTCAAAATCTGGCGCCTGCGCCGTTCCTGTCTTCAGTCGGCGCAGGCGCACTGAGAAGAGGACACTCGCTCGGCCGCTCCTTCCTCAGTGCGCCTGCGCCAGGTGTAGATGTGACGTCATCGGCGCAGGTGCATTGAGGATGGAGCGGCCGAGCGAGCGTCCTCCTCTCAGTGCGCCTGTGCCGACAGAAAACAGGTACGGTGCAGGCGCCAGATTTTGAACGCAGACAGGGCCAGCCAGAGGACGAGCGCGTTCGCTGGCCCTGTCAATCAACATGAGGAGGGGGCGTCTTTATGAAAGGAGGATGCGGCTGCTACCAGCAAGTAGCCGTCCTACTTGCTGGTAGAGAGCTCATTTACATATTATAATAGTCCGTGTTTTGAAGAAACTGCTGAACCAAACTGAGTAAGAGCATTACATATTGATATATCGCAGTATAAGGAATTTAAGTAGCAAAAAAAAAAAAAAAGACTTTAGTGGGGTGACAGAAGCCCTATAACCACCTCAGCTCCCCTAGCTTAAACACCCTTAATGACCAGGCCACTTTTTACACTTCTGCACTACACTATTTTCACGGTTTATTGTTCGGTCATGCAACTTACCACCCTAATGAATTTTACCTCCTTTTCTTCTCACTAATAGAGCTTTCATTTGGTGGTATTTCATTGCTGCTGACATTTTTACTTTTTTTGCTATTAATCGAAATTTAACGAAATTTTTGCAAAAAAATTACATTTTTCACTTTCAGTTATAAAATTTTTTTAAAAAAACGACATCCATATATACATTTTTCTCTAAATTTATTGTTCTACATGTCTTTGATTAAAAAAAAATGTTTGGGTAAAAAAAAAATGGTTTGGGTAAAAGTTATAGCGTTTACAAACTATGGTACAAAAATGTGAATTTCCGCTTTTTGAAGCAGCTCTGACTTTCTGAGCACCTGTCATGTTTCCTGAGGTTCTACAATGCCCAGACAGTAGAAAAACCCCACAAATAACCCCATTTCGGAAAGTAGACACCCTAAGGTATTTGCTGATGGGCATAGTGAGTTCATAGAACTTTTTACTTTTTGTCACAAGTTAGCGGAAAATGATTATTTTTTATTAATTCTTTCCTTACAAAGTCTCATATTCCACTAACTTGTGACAAAAAATAAAAACTTCCATGAACTCACCATGCCCATCACGAAATACCTTGGGGTGTCTTCTTTCCAAAATGGGGTCGTTATACTGCCCTGGCATTTTAGGGGCCCTAATGTGTGAGAAGTAGTTTGAAATCAAAATGTGTAAGAAATGCCCTGTGAAATCCGAAAGGTGCTCTTTGGAATGTGGGCCCAATTGCCCACTTAGGCTGCAAAAAAGTGTCACACATCTGGTATCGCCGTACTCAGAAGAAGTAGGGCAATGTGTTTTGGGGTGTCTTTTTACATATACCCATGCTAGGTGAGAGAAATATCTTGGCAAAAGACAACTTTTCCCTTTTTTTTTATACAAAGTGGGCATTTGACCAAGATATTTATCTCACCCAGCATGGGTATATGTAAAATGACACCCCAAAACACATTCCCCAACTTCTCCTGAGTACGGCGATACCACATGTGTGACACTTTTTTGCAGCCTAGATGCGCAAAGGGGCCCAAATTCCTTTTAGGAGGGCATTTTTTTTTTATATGAACTCGCCATGCCCCTCATTGAATACCTTGGGGTGTCTTCCTTCCAAAATGGGGTCACATGTGGGGTATTTATACTGCCCTGGCATTTTAGGGGCCCTAAAGCGTGAGAAGAAGTCTGTAATATAAATATCTAAAAAATTTTACGCATTTGGATTCCGTGAGGGGTATGGCGAGTTCATGTGAGATTTTATTTTTTGACACAAGTTAGTGGAATATGAGACTTTGTAAGAAAAAACAAAAAAATAAAGAAATAAATTTCCGCTAACTTGTGCCAAAAAAATGTCTGAATGGAGCCTTACAGGGGGGTGATCAGGGAGTCTATATGGGGTGATCACCACCCTGTCATTGATTACCCCCCTGTAAGGCTCCATTCAGACATCCGTATGTGTTTTGCGGATCCGCGGTGTCAGTGTTTTGCGGATCCACTGATCCGCAAAACACATACGGACGTCTGAATGGAGCCTTACAGGGGGGTGATCAATGACGGGGGTGATCCGGGAGTGTATATGGGGTGATCACCCCCCTGTCATTGATCACCCCCCTGTAAGGCTCCATTCAGACGTCCGTATGTGTTTTGCGGATCCGATCCGTGGATCCGTAAATCACATACGGACGTCGGAATGGAGCCTTACAGGGGGGTGATCAATGACAGGGGGGTGATCAGGGAGTCTATATGGGATGATCACCCCTCTGTAAGGCTCCATTCAGACGTCCGTATGTGTTTTTTTTTACGGATCTACGGATCATATCCGCAATACACATACGGACGTCTGAATGGAGCCTTACAGGGGAGTGATCAATGACAGGGGGGTGATCAGGGAGTCTATATGGGGTGATCACCCCCCTGTAAGGCTCCATTCAGACGTCCGTATGTGTTTTGCGGATCCGATCCATGGATACGTGGATCCACAAAACACATACGGATGTCTGAATGGAGCCTTACAGGGGGGTGATCAATGACAGGGGGGTGATCAGGGAGTCTATATGGGGTGATCACCCCCCTGTAATCTCCATTCAGACGTCCGTATGTGTTTTGCGGATCCGATCCATGGATCCGTGGATCCGCAAAACACATACGGACGTCTGAATGGAGCCTTACAAGGGGGTGATCAATGACAGGGGGGTGATCAGGGAGTCTATATGGGGTGATCAGGGGGTTAATAAGGGGTTAATAAGTGATAGGGGGGGTGTAGTGTAGTGGTGTTTGGTGCTACTCATTACTGAGCTGCCTGTGTCCTCTGGTGGTCGATCCAAGCAAAAGGGACCACCAGAGGACCAGGTAGCAAGTATATTAGACGATGTTATCAAAACAGCGTCTAATATACCTGTTAGGGGTTAAAAAAAAAATCGCATCTACAGCCTGCCAGCGAACGATCGCCGCTGGCAGGCTGTAGATCCACTCGCTTAACTGCAGTTCCTGTGAACACGCGCGCCTGTGTGCGTGACTCTGCCTGGAGCTGCCACCTCCGGAACGCGATCCTGCGTTAGGCGGTTAATACACGGCACTTACTACAGTATTGCAATTGTCCGTATTGCCTCCTTTGCTAGCTTGATTCATTTTTCCATCACGTTGGGGGGGTACTATCTCTCCTTAGGGAGAGAGTGCCTTAATCAGCATGAGGAGACATAGGCCATACATGCTCCTCTGGAATTCTGGAAGCAAAGGGATGCAAATGAGCTCTTAACAAGCTCTGCCTCTAATGCCACCAGATGTAAAGCAGCTATCCTATAAGTCAATGTTCAGCTCCTTAACTAAGCCTTGAGACATGACTTGGATATTAAATAAGCCAGCACCTCATCTGCAGTATCCCCCTAAGGGTCCATTCACACGTCAGTATTTTTACCTTTCCAGATAAACGTTTTTTGCGGATCCGTTTTTCAGTACAACATTCCGTTTTTTTACTAAAGTGCTTCCGAATCCGTTCTGTGTTTCCGTTATTCCGGGGTTCTTTTGTTTGTTTTTTCCATCCATTTTCCTGTCAACGGATCGGCAAAATCGGATGACATTCGGATGGTTTTGTGCATGTCATCCGCATTTATGCGGATCCATTGACTTCAATGGACAACGGACCCGAAAAACAGACAAAGTAGGACAAGCTTAATTTTTTTTTCAGGATCCGCATACTCCAAAATAGGAAAACGGAACGGATTCCGTGATTCGGGCAGCACTATGATTGGTGTCCGCATTTTTGCAGAGGCAATTGAAATTAATGGATCCGAAAAAAACTTTCCGATTTAAATCGGAACGGAAATGGAATGTTATAACGGACGTGTGAATGGACCCCAACCCTGACAGGCCTCGTACCCAGTCAAGCCAGTACTCTCTGCTCTGCACTGATGAGGGGCAATCACCCCAAAACAGCTGTCTGCAGATGAGGTGCTGGCTTATTATCCAAGTCATGTCTCAAAACTTAAAGAGCTGAACATTGACTTATAGGATAGCGGCCTTACATCTGATGGCATTAGAGGCAGAGCTTGTTAAGAGCTCATTTGCATCCCTTTCCTTTATCACGTTATACCATGCTCATTTCCATAGTTACGACCACCTTGTAAGGCTACTTTCACAGTGGCGTTGTGAGATCCGTTTCAGGGATCTCACAAATGGTTCAAAACGGATCAGTTCAGCCCCAATGCATTCTGAATGGATAAGGATCCGCTCAGAATGCATCAGTTTGCCTCCGTTCAGCCTCCATTCCGCTCTGGATGCGGACACCAAAACGCAGCGTTTTGGTGTCCGCCTGGCGATGCGGAGACAAACGGATCCATCCTGACTTACAATGCAAGTCAATGGGGATGGATCCGTTTTCAGTGACACAATATGGTGCAATTGAAAACGTTTTGACAGACTTTTTTTTTTAAAGAATAATGCATCCGTTCTGAACAGGTACAAGCGTTTGCATTATAGGTGCAAGCCAGCGAAGGAGGCAAGATAGAAAATCACTAGTATCAGATTAGCAAGTGCCTTGTATTAAAGGGGTTAGCCAATCCTATAACAAGCCCCCCTATATGCCAGGCCCCCACACTGAATATACTTGGCTGGGTCCCCGCACCGCCACTTCACCCCGTGCTGCGCAGATGAAAACATCCAGTGTCGGGGGAGCAGCCAATGGCAGGCGGGTACAAGCCTCCTTAATATCGTGGGGCGGCTAGGCAGGCTCGTCCCTGTCCCCGCCTGCCATTGGCTGCTCCCGACACCAGATGTTTTCATCCAAGCACGGGGAGAAGCAGCAGCAGTGGTGCAAGGACCCAGGTAAGTATATTCAGTATGGGGGGGCCCGGAATATTGGGGGGCTTTTTATAGGATTGGATAACCCCTTTAACTTTCTCTACATGATAAATGCCATCTGCTAAAGTGAGACAACCACTTTTAAATATCAGAAATAACGGTCTGTCTATGGCATTACTTAATTCTCTTAGGATATGCGGGTGTATGCCATCTGGTCTATTTTAATATTTTTAAAATGCTGCTGAATTGCTTCCTGGGTCAGACAGGTTACTTTTAATTGGGAATTTACTTTAACACACTTCATTTCATCATTATTTTCCTCCCAATTTTCCTACACTGGAGAAAAATAATATTTAATATACTTACTATCTCCATATAGCTCTCTACAACTCATCCCTCATGACATAAAGGGCCAACACTTTCAGGTTTAAACTTTTTACCAAAGGAAGAACATTTTAGGATTAGTTTTGTTTTATTCTCTTTGGCAATAGGTCTCTCTTATACAGCTTGGCTGCTTTTATTTGTCTTTTGCATATTCTCTTTTTTCCCCATATAGCTTTTCAATGTTTCCTCCCTATCTTCCTGTTACTGTACAGTCGTGGCCAAAAGATTTGAGAATGACAAAAATATTAGTTTTCACAAAGTTTGCAGCTAAACTGCTTTTAGGGTACTTTCCCACTTGCGGCAGGATGGATCCGACAGGCTGTTCACCATGTCGGATCCGTCCTGCGGCTATTTCGCCGTGCCGCCGGACCGCCGCTCCGTCCCCATTGACTATAATGGGGACGGGGGAGTAGCTCCAGCGCAGCACGGCGAAAGCCGCCGGACTAAAAAGCCTGACATGCAGTAATTTTAGTCCGGCGGCCTTTCGCCGTGCTGCGTCGGAGCTCCGCCCCCGTCCCCATTATAGTCAATAAGGACGGAGCGGCGGTCCGGCGGCACGGCGAAATAGCCGCAGGACGGATCCGACATGGTGAACAGCCTGTCGGATCCGTCCTGCCGCAAGTGTGAAAGTACCCTTAGATCTGTGTTTCAGTTGTTTCTGTGATGTAGTGAAATATAATTACACGCACTTCATACGTTTCAAAGGCTTTTATCGACAATTACATGACATTTATGCAAAGAGTCAGTATTTGCAGTGTTGGCCCTTCTTTTTCAGGACCTCTGCAATTCGACTGGGCATGCTCTCAATCAACTTCTGGGCCAATTCCTGACTGATAGCAACCCATTCTTTCATAATCACTTCTTGGAGTTTGTCAGAAGTAGTGGGTTTTTGTTTGTCCACCCGCCTCTTCATGATTGACCACAATGGGATTAAGATCTGGGGAGTTTCCAGGCCATGGACCCAAAATGTCAACGTTTTGGTCCCCGAGCCACTTAGTTATCACTTTTGCCTTATGGCAAGGTGCTCCATCGTGCTGGAAAATGCATTGTTCTTCACCAAACTGTTGTTGGATTGTTGGAAGAAGTTGCTGTTGGAGGGTGTTTTGGTACCATTCTTTATTCATGGCTGTGTTTTTGGGCAAAATTGTAAGTGAGCCCACTCCCTTGGATGAGAAGCAACCTCACACATGAATGGATGCTTTACTGTTGGCATGACACAGAACTGATGGTAGCGCTCACCTTTTCTTCTCCGGACAAGCCTTTTTCCAGATGCCCCAAACAATCGGAAAGAGGCTTCATCAGAGAATATGACTCTGCCCCAGTCCTCAGCTGTCCATTCACCAAACTTTCTGCAGAAGATCAATCTGTCCCTGATGTTTTCTTGACACCAGGCCATCTTCCAAAAGTCTTCGCCTCACTGTGCATGCAGATGCGGTTTTTTTGGGATTAAGTTAATTTCCATGGCAAAGAAGGACTATGCAATTCATCTGATCACTCTATATAACATTCTGGAGTATATGCAAATTGCTATTATAAAAACTTAAGCAGCAACTTTTCCAATTTCCAATATTTATGTAATTCTCAAAACTTTTGGCCACGACTGTATATTGATTTGAAGGCTCTTTTTGTCATTTATTGCTCCCTTTACATTTTTATACTAGTCTAGTATGGCTGTGCCCCTATAGTTGGATCCTGAACCAGATGGGAAATGCAATCAACTTTAGTTATTGAGGTACAGCCTTTCCCTACGATAGAGCCTGTGGCCATCCCAACCTCCCTACTCTCTGGCTGCCTTTATGGTGTGGCTTGTGGCACAGGTAGTATTTCAGAAAATACTACTTTTGAGGTCCTTGCCCCGAGCTTGTGACCTTGTCCCTAGAATCATTTTTAACCCCTTCCTGGAGCGATAACTTTTAAATTTTATTTTTAGGTTCACATAGCCGTAAAACAAATTCTACTATCTAATGGCATCATTTAATATAGCATAGAATGTAGTGGGAAGCTGGGGGGAAAAAAAGGGATGTAATTATTATTATAATTATTTTATTTTATTTTTGGGGGGGGGGGGGGGGGGGGTGTTTTTATAGTGCTCATTATGTGGTAAAACTGACTTGTGCTCCATTCTCCAGGTCAGTAGGATTATGGCGAGATAGAGATATATCTATCTATATCTATAAGTTTTTCTTGTGTTTTAACCCTTAAGATAGCGGAGATTGTTTTCGTTTTTTATTTCTTTTACCTATTTTCCTTGAGCCATGACTTTATACAGTCCTGATCAAAAGTTTAGAACCACATGCCTTTAAATGGCCAAATCTGTGCAAAGATGTGGATTCATTATTATTTTCTGTCAGGGAGTAACACGTTGTGATGGCAAAGGCAAAAAAACTCTCCCTTTTTGAACGTGGTCGGGTTGTTGAACTGCATAAGCAGGGTCTCTCACAGCACGCCATCGCTGCTGAGGTGGGACGCAGTAAGACAGTCATTTGGAATTTCTAAAATGATCCTGAGGGTTATGGAACAAAAAAGTCAAGTGGAAGACCCCAAAAATTTTCATCATCACTGAGCCGGAGGATCCAATTGACTGTCAGTCAAGACACTGGACGATCCTCGACCCAAATTAAGGCCCTTACTGGTGCTGACTGCAGCCCCATAACCATCAGATGGCATCTGAGACTGAAGGGTTTCAAAATCAAAAAACGTCTTCAAAGACCTCGTCTCCTTGAACGCCACAGAACTGCTCGTTTGGACTTTGCAAGAGAGCACCAAACATGGGACATTCAAAGGTGGAAGAAAGTTTTATTCTCTGATGAGAAAAAAATGCAACCTTGATGGTCCTGATGGTTTCCAACGTCACTGGCATGAAAAGCAGATGCCACCTGAAATGATTTCTACACGCCACAGTGGAGGGGGCGCCATAATCGTCTGGGGTGCTTTTTCCTTCAGTGGAACAATGGAGCTTCAGGAAGTGCAGGGGCGTCAAATGGCCGCTGGCTATGTCCAGATGTTGCAGAGAGCATTCCTCATGACTGAGGGCCCTCATCTGTGTGGTAACGACTGGGTTTTTTAACAGGACAACGCTACAGTACACAATGCCCGCAGGACAAGGGACTTCTTCCAAAAGAATAACATCACTCTTTTGGCCCATCCTGCGTGTTCCCCTGATCTAAATCCAATTGAGAACCTTTGGGGGATGGATGGCAAGGGAAGTTTACAAAAATGGACAACAGTTCCAGACAGTAGATGGCCTTCGTGCGGCCGTCTTCACCACTTGGAGAAATGTTCCCACTCACCTCATGGAAACGCTTGCATCAAGCATGCCAAAACGAATTTTGGAAGTGATAAACAATAACGGCGGAGCTACTCATTACTGAGTTCATGTTTGGAGGTTGGATTTCTGTTTTGGGGGGGGGGGGGGTTATTTTATTTTTTTGGAGGCATGTGGTCCTAAACTTTTGATCAGCTGAAAAAACAGCCTGTTTCAGTTTATTTGTTGTTTTCATTAAATTGAATGCTCAAAAAATGTTTTGGCTCACTCCCATTTCTTCTTGTTGCATGTTGAAGCTCTACTTGGAACCTTTTTAAGATCCAGCCATGCTAAATATGATTTTTTGCCATTTTTCAAGTGGTCTTACTGAGACAAGATCTGATTATTAAACAGGCTGATAAGGAGGGGGGGGGGGGTTGTGATGGTGCTAGGGTTGTTGCGGGTATCGAAATTTCGATACCCAATCGATACTTTTGTCCCGGTATCGATACGATACCGGGATTTCCGTTTTTTCGATACTGGGCTGCGCTTCTGCGCAGTCTAGTATCTCTGAACATGAGCGCGCTGCTATCGGCGCGCTCATGTTCTCTCTCAGCAGCACGGGGAGAAGGAAGCTGTCCTCCCTCCCCCTGTGCTGCTGCCGCTGCCACCAATGAGAAGAGAGGGGCGGAGGAGGGGCGGCAATGAGAAGAGAGGGGCGGAGGAGGGGCGGCAATGAGAAGAGAGGGGGTGGAGGAGGGGCGGCAATGAGAAGAGAGGGGCGGAGGAGGGGCGGGCGCACTGCGCCACCAATGATAGGATTACTATCGGAGCGATGGGAGGAGACATCAGCTTCACTAGTGGGCGTTCCTTTTCCCTGCGCTGCGATTGGACAGCGCTACAGCCAGGGAGAAGGAACGCCCACTAGTGAAGCTGATGTCTCCTCCCATCGCTCCGATAGTAATCAGCAGCATGTGGAGCAGGAGAGGAGACAGTAATGGGGCACTGCGGGCGAACGGAGCGGCGCCCAGGACTAATGGTGAGTGCTGAGACATCGCTGGGCGCCGCTCTGTGTGGCCTAATAGTGAAAGTCTGGACTCATATACAGTAGTCAGTCTTTAACACATACAGGAGGCGGGTGCCGGCAGCAGAATCGCATTGCCGGCACCCTGCCCCTGACAGGGAGCTGCGATCAGCGGCAGTTAACTGCCGCTGATCTGCTAGTACCCGCCTCCTGTATAAAGGGGTAAAATCATTGGTGGTGCAGTGTGCCCCCCCCCCCTCAATCCCCCCATCCCATTAAAATCATTGGTGGCACAGTGCGCCGGCCCCTCTCAACCCTCCAGTATTAAAATCATTGGTGGCAGTGGCCACAGGGACCTCTCCACTCCCCCTCATTGGTGGTGCAGTGGCAGCTTCTGATCGGAGCCCCAGCTGTGTAAGCCTGGGGCTCCGATCGGTTACCATGGCAGCCAGGAAGCCCTGGTTGCCATGGTAACATCCCTGATGCTGTGTGCACAAAGCACAGAGCAGCAGGGACAGTGTGGAGTCCTATTCACCCTGATAGAGATCTATCAGGGTGAATAGGAAAAGGGATGAAAGATCCCAGGTTCTAGCCCCTAAGGGGGGAAATAGTTATTAAATAAAAAGTGAAAAAAAAAAAAACACTAAAATATGAAGTATAAATCACCCCCCTTTTCCCAATTTCACATATAAAATATATAAATAAACATATTACATCGCCACGTCAGAAAAGTCCAAACTATTAAAATATAAAAAAAAAATCTAGGTGGTGAATGCCGGAACAGAAAAAATAAAATAAAAACTGCGCGATTCGCCATTTTTAAAAATGAGGAATGCACGTGGCTTTTTTTGTTTATTTTTTTCGCGTGGTATCGAATGGTATCGAGTATCGCAATACTTTTTCATGGTATCGAAACCGAATCAAAAATTTGGTATCGCAACAACTCTAGATGGTGCGTGACTTTCATTTATACAAATGTCAAGCTGAGCTTTTACTTACCAATACATCTGTGTACACTGTACTTAGTGGTAATCCTCTACAGCTACTTCAAGAGAAGTTGTCGCAATTGTTGGGTAGGGGTCTGGAGACGGGAGTCAGTCAGAAGGAAGCGGACTATATTTATGTTCAATTCCCCATTATTTCAATTTTCCATGCACTGCCAAAAATCCACAATTTTTTTTTCTCCACCTAAGAGACTAATTGTGGCGGGCATAGGATCTTTCTCAGAGAGATTATCTGAGTGGGTTGACTCCCTTCTCCAGCCCCTTATCCAACATATTCCTGGGAAAATCAAGGACACCAGGCATTTGATAGGTTTGTATGGAAGGACACCTATGCCTGGATTACGTCGGACGTGGTGTCCTTAGGCTACTTTCACACTTGCGGCAGAGAGATCCGGCAGGCAGTTCCGTCGCCGGAACTGCCTGCCGGATCAGGCAAAATGTATGCTAACTGATGGCATTAGTAAGACTGATCAGGATCCTGATCAGTCTTAAAAATGCCTGATCAGTCAAAAAAATACATTGAAATGCCGGATCCGTCTTTCCGGTGTCATCCGGCAAAAACGGATCCGGCATTTATTTTTTCACCTTTTTTTCAGTCTGCGCATGCGCATACCGGAAGGACGGATCCGGCATTCCGGTATTCTGAATGCCGGATCCGGCACTAATACATTCCTATGGGGAAAAATGCCGGATCCGGCATTCAGGCAAGTCTTCAGTTTTTTTAGCCGGAGATAAAACCGTAGCATGCTACGGTTTTCTCTTTTGCCTGATCAGTCAAAACGACTGAACTGAAGACATCCTGATGCAAACTGAACGGATTACTCTCCATTCAGAATGCATGGGGACATACCTGATCAGTTCTTTTCCGGTATAGAGCCCCTGTGACGGAACTCTATGCCGGAAAAGAATAACGCAAGTGTGAAAGTAGCCTTATACACTAACATTCCGCACAGTATGGCTCTTATGGCCCTTTCGATGGTTTCTGCACACATACAGTGACTATACTTTAGTATTACAGGAATATGTTAAAACGCTGACAGAATTTCTCCTTAAGCATAATATTTTTATGTTTAACAAAAAAAAAATTATCTGCAGAAATCTGGAGTCTCAATAAGAGCTAAATTCTCCCCATCCATCGCTATTATATTTATGGTGTGGTGGGAGAAACGGTTTCTCTTTTCTGACACCAACCCTTTCTCTGAATCAATAAGGTGGTATTGCCATTACATCGACGACCTGCTCTTTATCTGGTCTGGCGATGTGGCTGCAATACCAACCTTTTTTGCCTACCTTAACCAGTGTTTGGACGCCATCTCCTTTGATTGCGAATATGACACTGACTGCATTCACTTTTTGGATCTATCCCTTAGGCTGGGTTCACACCGGAGCGTTCTGAAAGGAGCGCTCTGTATGCGCGATTGTACGGGCGTTTACAATCGCGCATACAGAGACAAGCAAACACACATTGTCGCGCATTCCCGAAAGTCTATGTACGGGAACGCGCGACAAACGCCCGAAAAAACGCTCATGTACTTGTTTGAGCGTCGGGCGTTTTACAGCGCGATCGTACGCGCTGTAAAACGCCCAGGTGAGAACCATTCCCATAGGGAAGCATTGGTTTCTCCTTGTTGAGCGTTTTACAGCGCGTAGGAACGCCCTGTAAAACGCTCAGGTGTGAACTGACCCTTAGGGGTGACGCTGACATGTCCTGTATCAATGTCTCCTCCTATAGAAAGGATATAGCGGGTAACACAATTTTGCTGGCAACTTCGTGCCATCCTTCACATGTCGTGCGCCACATCCCTAGGGGGGGAATGATCTGTAGCAGGTGCAATTGCACTGATTTGTGCACATTAAACAGGGAGTGAAATAAAGTTAAGGGGAGATTGGAGCATAGACTTTATCCCCCAGAATTGTTAACTGGTCAGAGGAACTTGGCGCTATCGTTGGATAGAAGGGCTTTGGTTTTTCCATCTCCCTGTCTTAGGTTTCAATAAGGATTGGTCTAAGTTCACAAAGGGCTGTATTAAATGTGTTGCGCGATGGGTGCCAACACTGGGAAATTTACTTACCCCCAGTCTCTATATGGAGGGTCCCAAGTTACAGTCAACCTGGTTATCCAACAAAGGCAGTTTTAAATGCGGGTATACCAAATGTATTTGCTGTGGCCACTTGGAGAGAAGCAGCACTTTTACATCTACGGCAAATAGAAGACAATTTGCAATCATGACTTACTTGAATTGCAACACTAAATATGCCATTTATTTAATTACATGTCAAGTCTGCTTACTCCAATATGTGGGTTGCACAACAAATACAATAAAAACCAGGATTAGAAAACATATATCTGACATACCGCATTTTAAAAACAAGAAACGTCTCCGCTGTCAGTCTTCATTTTGCCCTAGAACATGGAGGCGATTCTTCAGCCTTGAATGTGCTAGGTATTGAAAGGGTTACAGCTCCCTTACAGGGTGGGGACCATCAGAGAAAGCTTCTCAACAGAGAGACTTTCTGGATGTTCCAGCTTAATACCCGCATTCCAGTAGGTCTAAATAAAAGACAAGATTTAATCTTACAGTACAACTAGTTATCGTTCATACCATATTGCAATGCATAAGCCTTTTTTTTTGCTGTGCTTTGATTTTATTATTATGTGTATAAGCTGTTTTAGTATAATGTTTGTTCTAATCCTACTAAGGAGTTAGTAACCATGTGACACCCTAACCCCCACGGATTGGCGTGGGAGGAGTATATCAGTAACTGCTCAGTATGTGTTATTCATGTCATGATTAAGGACTAAAATATGAAGGTCCGAAACGCGTAGCCTGTACTCTTGCTTAAGAGGATTGGAAAGTTTTTACTGCAATAAAAGTGTCTGCATCAAAAAAAAGTGTCTCCTGTTTAAGAGCCGGATTCTCCTTTTTTATTTATTTAATTTTTATTGTATCTCAGTTCAACAGTACTGTGACAATGAAATGTAAATATTAAATATTGTCCCCTTCCGTGGCAGTTAGCACAGATAAAACTCCGGGAGAAACGTCAACACTTGTAAAATCTTGGAAACCTCTTAGGCCCCTTTCACAAGGGCAAGAATTCTGTGCGGGTGCAGTGTGTGCGGTGAGCGCATTGCACCCGCACTGAATTCGGACCCATTGACTTCAATGGGGCAGTTCAGATGAGCGTTGATTTTCACACATCACTTGTGCGTTGCATGAAAATCGCAGCATGTTCTATATTCAGCGTTTTTCACGAAAAGCAGGCCCCATAGAAAAAAATGGGGATGCGCGAAAATTGCAAGCATCTGCAAGCAAGTGCGGATGCGGTGCAATTTTCACGCATGGCTGCTAGGAGATGATAGGGATGAGCAACCCCATTAAAGTCAATTTACTGTATTATTTTCCATTATAACATGGTTACAATGGAAAATAATAGCATTCCTAATACAGAATGCTTACTAAAATGTGGCTTGAGGGGGTTAAAAAAAGAAAGAAAAAAAAAGTTAACCTCATTCGCTTGTTCGCGCAGTCGGCATCATCATCTTTCTTCTTTCAGGACCTGCCAAAGGACCTTTGATGACGTGCTCACCACGTATCTTCATTCAGCAGGACCTGCGCTGACGTCACAGCGCTCACCACGTGGTGAGCGCGATTAAGTCAAAGGTCCTTTAGCAGGTCCTGAAAGAAGAAAGATGATGATGCTGGCTGCGCGAACAAGTGGATGAGGTGAGTTTTTATTTTTTATTTTTTTAAAACTCCTCATGCCACATTTTAGTAAGCATTCTGTATTAACCACTTAAGGACCACAGGTTTATACCCCCCTAGTGACTAGGCCCTTTTTTACAAATCGGCACTTCACAACTAACGGTTTATTGCTCGGTCATGCAACTTGGCACCCAAATGAATTTTACCTCCTTTTCTTCTCACAAATACAGCTTTCTTTTGGTGGTATTTGATTGCTGCTGAGATTTTTAGTTTTTCTGATATCAAAATAGACCGCAATTTTCTCAAAAAAAAAGTGTATTTTTAACTTTTTCTGGTAAAATTGTTCAAATATAATTACATTTCTATACAAGTTTGTGTCAGAATTTATTGTGCTACAGGTCTTTGATAAAAAAAATAAAAATCCAATAAGTGTACATTTATTGGTTTGCCCAAAAGTTATAGCGTTTACAAACTATGGTACAAAAATTTGAATTTCCGCATTTTGAAGCAGCTCTGACTTTCTGAGCACCTGTCATGTTTCTTGAGGTGCTAGAATGCCAGGATAGTATAAATACCGCCCAAATGACCCCATTTTAGAAAGACACCCCAAAGTATTCGTGGAGGGGCATGGTGAGTTCATGTATGATTTAATATTTTTTCACAAGTTAGCAGAAAATGACACTTTGAGGGAAAAAAAAGAAATAAAATGGTTTCCATTTCTGCCAACTTCTGGCAAAAAAATAAAAGATCTCCCACAGACTCACTATGCCCCTCAGTGAATACCTTGGGGTGTCTACTTTCCGAAATGGGGACATTTGTGGGGTGTGTTTACTGTTCTGGCATATTGGGCGGGGCTAAATTGTGAGCAACCCTGTAAAGCCTAAAGGTACTCGTTGGACTTTCGGCCCCTTTACGCACCTAGGCTGCAAAAAAGTGTCACACATGTGGCATCGCCGTACTCAGAAGAAGTAGGGCAATGTGTTTTTGGGTGTATGTTTACATATACCCATGCCGGGTGAGAGCAATATCTCTGTAAATTGACAACTTTGTATAAAAAATAATTAAAAAGTTGTCATTTACAGAGATATTAAGTTTTAGGGGTGCACCGAAATTTCGGCAGCCGAAAATATCGGCCGAAAATGCACCTAATCCACTTCGGCCGATATTGTTACATATCGGCCGAAAATATGGGGTGTGGGATTTGTCACCCACCATCTGCGGGCGGGCGGTTTACTTTGTCACTGCATCTTTATTTTACCTTACAATCGTGAGGCTCCAGTAACTAACAACTCTGCAGGCAGAGCGGAGGCCGGCGTAACGTCACTTACTCACGTGACGCGCCTGCTCCGCCTCCTTCATTCATAAAGTGGGCGGAGCAGGTGCGTCACGTGAGTAAGTGACGTTACGCCGCCCTCCGCTCTGCCTGCAGAGTTGTTAGTTACTGGAGCCTCACGATTGTAAGGTAAAATAAAGATGCTGTGAGCAGCAGGGCCGGGGCTGTTATGGGTAGGGGGGATCGGTCTATGGAACTGCTATGGGGAGGGGGGATCTGTGCACTGCTATGGGGAGGGGGGGATCTGTGCACTGCTATGGGGAGGGGGGATCTGTGCACTGCTATGGGGAGGGGGGATCTGTGCACTGTTATGGGGAAAGGGATCTGTGCACTGTTATGGGGAAAGGGATCTGTGCACTGTTATGCCCATAACAGTGCACAGATCCCCCTCTCCATAACAGCGCCACCCACAGATCCCCCTCTCCATAACAGCGCCACCCACAGATCCCCCTCTCCATAACAGCGCCACCCACAGATCCCCCTCTCCATAACAGCGCCACCCACAGATCCCCCTCTCCATAACAGCGCCACCCACAGATCCCCCTCTCCATAACAGCGCCACCCACAGATCCCCCTCTCCATAACAGCGCCACCCACAGATCCCCCTCTCCATAACAGCGCCACCCACAGATCCCCCTCTCCATAACGGCGCCACCCACAGATCCCCCTCTCCATAACGGCGCCACCCACAGATCCCCCTCTCCATAACGGCGCCACCCACAGATCCCCCTCTCCATAACGGCGCCACCCACAGATCCCCCTCTCCATAACGGCGCCACCCACAGATCCCCCTCTCCATAACGGCGCCACCCACAGATCCCCCTCTCCATAACAGCGCCACCCACAGATCCCCCTCTCCATAACAGAGCCACCCACAGATCCCCCTCTCCATAACAGCGCCACCCACAGATCCCCCTCTCCATAACAGCGCCACCCACAGATGAATTTCATTCATGAAAAAGAATTATTAATAAAATCATTAAAAAAAAAGTATTTTAAAAGTATTTGGGCAAAAAGGCAGTTTCGGTTTCGGTTTCGGTTTTCGGTCAAGGGCATCCTGAATTTTCGGTTTCGGTTTCGGACCAGAATTTTCATTTCGGTGCACCCCTATCTCACACAGTATGGGTATATGTAAAAATACACCCCAAAACACATTGCCCTACTTCTTCTGAGTAGGGCGATACCACGTGTGACACTTTTTTGCAGCCTAGGTGCGCAAATGGGCCCAAATTCCAATGAGTACCTTTAAGATTTCACAGGGCATTTTTACGCATTTGGATTCCAAACTACTTCTCACGCTTTAGGGCCCCTAAAATGCCAGGGCAGTATAAATACCCCACAAGTGGCCCCATTTTGGAAAGAAGACACCCCAAGGTATTCCGTGAGGGGCGTGGCGAGTTCATAGAGGTTGTTTTTTTTTGGCACAAGTTAGCGGAAAATTATTTATTTTTCTTTCTTTTTTTTCTTTCTTACAAAGTCTCATATTCCACTAACTTCTGACAAAAAATTTAATCTTACATGAACTCACCATACCCCTCACGGAATACCCTGGGGTGTCTTCTTTCCAAAATGGGGTCACTTGTGGGGTATTTATACTGCCCAGGCATTTTAGGGGCCCTAAAGCGTGAGAAGTCTGGAATCCAAATGTCTAAAAATGCGCTCCTAAAAGGTACTCATTGGAATCTGGGCCCCTTTGCGCACCTAGGCTGCAAAAAAGTGTCACACATGTGGTATCGCCGTACTCAGGAGAAGTAGGGCAATGTGTTTTGGGGTGTCTTTTCACACATACCCATCCTGTGTGTGAGAAATATCTCTGTAAATGACAACTTTTTCCATTTTTTTTATACAAAGTTGTCAATTTACAGAGATATTTCTCTCACCCAGCATGGGTATATGTAAAAATACACCCCAAAACACATTACCCTACTTCTTCTGAGTACGGTGATACCACATGTGTGCCACTTTTTTGCAGCCAAGATGCGCAAAGGGGCCCAAATTCCAATGAGTACCTTTAGGATTTCACAGGGCATTTTTACGCATTTGGATTCCATGAGGGGTATGGTGAGTTCATGTAAGATATTTTTTGTCACAAGTTAGTGGAATGAGACTTTGTAAGAAAAAACAAAAAATAAAAAAATCTATTTCCGCTAACTTGTGCCAAAAAAATAAAAAAATCTTCTATGGACTCGCCATGCCTCTCAAAAGTGATCTTTATAGCGCCACATCGATTTTACTGTGTTTTTGCAGTGATCAGAAAAAATTAATATTCTGTCACTGCGATGGAGCGTTTATTCACAGGTTGAACATAGTCCTGTTCAGGGGAATATATGGTAGAATGTGGTCATATATCAAGAATTCACAGGATTACCACCATTCGAAAAGATAACCTTTAATGCTTGTATATTAAAAAGTAAATGAACCCTTATAGTTATAAATGAATAATAATCAAAAAGAAAAAGATAATCTAAGGACAGGTTGCTGATTCCCTTGCAGGGTAATTGCAGGAGGGAATATTAGGATAGTTGGGGCCTGTTGGGGGCAGTATCCCTAATTCTGGCCCTAGTCAAGATACGGAATAGCCGCCCCGATAAGGGCGATCCCGTTTCTCGTGCCTCCTAGTATCCCTGGGTTGACCCTAGCACGGGAAGGATTCCAATCTGTGGAATAGATAACCCTATCAGAGACCTAGGCTAATATATACACAAAAATAATAAACAAATACCCAAATGGAGTGACAGAATACACCCTAATTAGTGAATTAAATAGTATAAATAGTATAAAGTATTAGAGAAAATATTACATAGCATTGTCCAAATTCGTCCCTACACGTTTCACCTGGTTGGTGTCAGGCTCATCAGGGGACATATCTGACCATAGAGTACCTATCACCATTAGTTATCACCTGAGCACTTCAAGATGAATTATATACAAATTAATTAATTTATTTTCTATTTATTTTTCTCTCTTATGATGGTAAGAAAGTAACTGGAACACGTGGTAGAAATTTATCAGCTACTGACTGACTAGTCATTATAGAAAATCATCAGTCCAGCTTATAAAGCACAGGAAAAAGGCCAAACCGATATAATGTAGGTACTAATGTTTGAAGTAACCTAGAAAGATCCTTATATCCAGTGTTCTAAGCTGGAGTCAGGTGGGGTATACCAAATACATATAAAAACGTATAGCCCGCATCTGAGATAAATAGAAAGATGCCCATTAATTTATTTATCGCCAGTCACTGAATATAATATCTGAATAAGATCAGGAGTTGCAAGATATAGATAAATCTACTACATATAGTATACTACAATGAATTATGGCCACTCATGGGATGGTTACCAGAACAGGTAAATGATATAAAACAGGTTATCAATGCATCATCAGGGCTGGTAACAAAGCAAGTAATACTGATCTCATTAACGGTACTTGCGTTCCCTTAGTAGTTGTTCAGATGAATCATCAACGATGTCCAGATAATAGAAGGCCAGTGGCGGTGGGGGCATCAAGAAAACTCAACAGCACAATGGCAATGACGTCCGGCAGATGTAGCAGCAAAGTGCTGCTGGCGTTTTTACCTTTTATAGGACACTTCCAGGTGTCGGGTGACGTTGGGCTCCCACGTGATGCTGGTGCCGTATAGCGTCTGACGTCAGACGCCGGCACGTGACCAGGTGATGTATTTGTCGGATGGCGTCTGACATCAGACGCCACCACAAGACCTGTATGTCGGTCACGTGACCGCTCGTCAAAGCCGTTGTAGGAGGGCGGACAAATGAATATTGTAGCTAATTAGGAAGTAATAATCAGATGGTATAGCTACCTTAGTATTTTATATTTAAATAGGAAACCAATTCATATGAATAGAATATATTTCCATATGGTCAGAAAACTGATGTATAAATCTGACTTATTATGGTATCCCGGATAGATAAGTTAATATATAAGTGTCCAGTTAATAAATTAGTTTGATTTTTTTTTTAAAGGGTGACTGGCTAGTATAATATACAAGCTTTGGATCAAATATGGAGGGGTTTGCCTCCCAGTCAACAAATGTTGTACTCTATACATGATATAATGATCCTTAAAGATATAGAGGACGCCTTAAATGAAACACGCAAAGTCGATGCCTTCATTTAGTCCACCTGGATTCTTTTTGCTTCAGTATTTTAATCAATGTCCCCACCTCTTTTAGACATTTTTAAAACATCAATCATAAAAAAAATGAATAATTTTAGTGGACCCTGCATGTTTGGTCCATACATGTCTCGATATAGGTTTGTCCCGTTTATTGCGGATATCCCCAATATGCTCAAGGATTCGCTTTTTGAATATCCTTTTGGTTTTACCAATATATTTAAGTCCACAGTCACATTGGGCAATATAGATGATCCCAGAGGTGTTGCAGTTAGCAAAGCTACGGGTATAGAATGTCCGATCTTCTAGGCTGTTCATAAAGGTTTTTCCTGGAGCTATGAATGTGCATGCTTTACATTTGCCGCACTTGAAAGTGCCCAATTGTCTGTTGGACAACCACTTGCCTTTTTCTGGGGACTCAAAGTGACTGTGGACTAATGTGTCGCCTATATTGCGTCCACGCCTATAGGTGATAGCGGGATTTTCAGATAGTACATTGGTCAGGTCAGGGTCTGTCTTTAAAAGAGACCAGTATCGATTTAAAATATCTCGAACTTGTTGGAATTCTGAGTCATAAGTACCAATAATTCTGATTGGATCTTGGAGGTTCTTGTTCTTGATTTGTGGTTGTAACAGGGCGGTGCGATCCCTAGAGTTAGCCCAATTCCATGCTTCGTGAAGGCATTGACTCTGGTAGCCCCTCTGTTTAAACCGATCAGAGTTTAGATGCTTCAAATGTAAAAAAAAAATTTGCAGAAGAATTCCTCCGAACTCTTAAAAACTGCCCCTTAGGGATGCCCCTTTTTAGAGGGGTGGGATGAAAACTGTCCCAACGTAGAAGACTATTGGTCGAAGTCTTCTTCCTAAAGAGGGTCGTTTTTATGTAGTTATGTTCATCTCTTTCTAGACAAACATCCAGAAAATTGATGGTGTTACGGTGTATTTCTGAAGTGAAGAATAATCCAATATGATTAGAATTAAGTATGTCAATAAATTCTTGGAACTCACTCACTGTCCCTGACCAAAGAAGTAAAATATCATCTATAATTCTGGACCAGATTGTGATAAATCTGGTCCAGGATAACAGATTCAGAGAATACAACCGTATCCTCCCACCAGCCCAGGAGCAGGTTAGCATAAGTTGGTGCACAAGGGCTATAACCATAGCGGTGCCCCTGAGCTGGTGGTAGAAGCGATCTTCAAATATAAAATACATCTACATCTATTGAGGCAAACCAACTGTCTGGTTCAATACTGACACCTTCAACTCTTTGCAGTAGGTCCGTCATATCCCGTAGATATGAAGGGAGTGTGGAAACAAAGGGACGTAGAACTTTATCGATGTATATGCCAGCATGATGGGTTAGGCTCTCAATCCCCGAAACTATGGGGCGTCCTTTTAGGGGACTAGTCCCCTTATGTATTTTTGGTAGCCCATAGAAGGTTGCTATTTTTGGGGTGGTAGAGAACAGATATTCATATTATTTCTGGTCTATACATCTATTTTCTAGACCCTCCTTTAGAATCTGGGAGAGCTCGGCCAGGAATTTATCAGTTGGGTCTCCCGTAGGACTACATAACTGTTTTTGTCTGAAACTAAGGAGAGGCACATGTCTCTATATTGTTGTAATGAAAGAACCACAATGTTCCCCGTCCTTATCAGATGATTTAATTATGATATCCCTGTTTGTACTGAGATTTTGCAGTGCCGTCATTTCTGACCGGGTGTAGTTTTTGTTAGGGGTAGTGTAACCTATTTTTTCTAGATCGCGTGTGACTGACTTTAAAAAAATGTCTATATTTGCATCATTCAGAGTTTTTGGTGGCATTTTGACGCTTTTATTTCTCAGGGTGGTAAAAGGGCCCTGTCCATTTGGTCGTTCGCTTTCCTCTAAAAGATGTACAAGGGTGTCAATGCCCTCTAAAGCCCCCATTTCTACACCTAATTCCTGCTATCTCTTTTTATCCGATGTCAAAAAGATTTTATGCCAGCGTAGTTTCCTAGTAAAGAGTTGTATATCCTTAATCCAATCAAAACATTCGGTTTCGGTAAATGTCAAATGCGGTGGAGTGGACTGAACGCAAGTGTGCGCACAAGATCAGGCCTGATCGGGCAAACACTTTTTTGTAGAGCCTAAGGTGACCCTAATGTACCGATAGATCTGATTGCGATCAGTCATGATCACTTACAGATACTATATAGTACTAGTGCTGATTAGCGACAGCAATGATGCTAATCAGCGACTAATCAGTGACTGCGGTGGGCTGGGCGCTAACTACCTAACAAGTAGCTAACTAACTGGCGGTGATAAGGGACCCTTAGGTCCCATTCACACGTCCACACGACTCATTCATTTCTATGGGGACAGACTTTGTCCCGCTCGCATCCGGAATTGTGGATCTGCACTTCTGGGTCCGCACTTCCGTTCCACAAAAATATAGAACATGTCCTATTCTTGTCCGCAAAACACATACGGACGTCTGAATGAAGCCTTACAGAGGGGTGATCAATGACAGAGGGGTGATCAATGACAGGGGGGTGATCAGGGAGTCTATATGGGGTGATCAGCGGTTAATAAGTGTGGTGATTGGTGCTACTTACAGAGCTGCCTGTGTCCTCTGGTGGTCGATACAAGCAAAAGGGACCACCAGAAGACCAGGTAGCAGGTATATCAGACGCTGTTGACAAAACAGCGTCTAATATACCTTTCTGTTGCGATTTTTTTAACATCTACAGGCTGCCAGCGAATGATCAGCGCTGGCAGGCTGTAGTTTAACTTCTCAGCTGCGCGTCGTTGTGAACGTGCGAGCATGCACGCGTTCACGCGAAATCTCGGGTCTCACGAGATGACACCAATAGGCGTCATTGAGACCTGAGAGTGCTGCCGCACTGACGCCTTTCGGCGTTAGTGTGACGGGAGGTGGTTAAGAATGCTATTATTTTCACTTATAACCATGTTATAAGGGAGAATAAAATCTACAGACCACGGTCCACCTAACCCAAACCCGAACTAAAGTGAAGAAGTCCGGGATCGGGGATCGGGTCTCGGTCCACAATCAGCTTTGTAAAACGCATTGCACTCGTGCGGAAAAACTGAGCAATGCAATTGCAGTCAAAACGGACTGAAATTGTGTACGCACTCGCACGATTTTCCCTTATTGCAGACACAACGTATCCGGACACGCTCGTCTGCAAGGAGCCTTCGGAATACGCCAACGGAGAGATTCTTTTATTTTATGGGGTCATTTATGGTATAAGATCATACAAGTCTCGAAGACTCGTGTATTTTTACTGGTCTATTTTAGGGTTGTTGGGATACCAAAATTTTGATTCGATTTCAATAACATAAAAAAGTAATGTGTTACTCGATGCCATTCTATACCACACGGACAAAAAAGAAACCACCAAAAAAGCTGTGTGCATTCCGCATTTTATGAAAAGTCCGGCCCATAATCAAACAGTCCGATCCTATTATTTGGGGGGACAAGGTGACCAAAAAAAAAAAAAGGCAAATCACGCAGTCTTTATTTATTTATTTTTTTTTATTTTTCTGTTACGGTGTTCACCGCATAGGAGATTTTTTTTATATTTTAATAGTTCGCACTTTTCTGGGTGTAGCGATATGTAATATGTTGATTTATTGTTTATATATTTTATATGAAAAATTGGGAAAGGAGGTGACAAACTTAATATTTTGGTGCTTGTTTTTAAATAATTTTTTTATTTTTACTTTTTATTTACTAACTATTAGCCCCCTTAGGGGCTAGAACCTGGGATCTTTTCATCCCTTGTCCTATTCACCCTAATAGAGCTGTATTAGGGTGAATAGGACTTCACACTCTCCCTGATGCCCTGTGCATGGTACACACAGCAGCAAGGAGATTACTATGGCAGCCAGGGCTTCAGTAGCATCCTGGCTGCCATGGTAACTGATCGGAGCCCCACGATTACACTGCTGGGACTCCGATCAGAACTGCGACTGCACCACCAATGAGGAGGAGGGGCACAGGACCCTGTGGCCACTGCCACCAATGACTAATACTGAGGGGGATGTGGGGGGGGCACTGCGCTACCAATGTTTTTAGTGGGGAAGGGGGAGGGCGCACTGTGCCACCAATGAAGATAGGTAACCTTTTAATACAAATACAGGAGGCGGGTGACAGCGGTAAAATCACATAACCAGCACCCGACCTCTATGACAGAGCGCTGAAATCCGTGGCAGTTAAGCCCTCAAGTGCGGCACCTGAGGGGTTAACTGCCGCGGATCGCAATGCCCTGTCATAGAGGTCGGGTGCCGGCTATGTGATTCTGCCTCCGGCACCCGCCGCCTATTTTTGTATTAATGGGCGAGTTATCATTGGTGGCGCAGTGGCCACAGCCCCTCCCCTCCTCCGCCCCTCTCTCTTCTTATTGGCGGCAGCAGCGGCACCGGGGGGGGGGGGGAGAGACTCCTTCTCAACTGTGCTGCTGAGGGAAAATGGCGCCTGGATCTGAGGAGAAAACACAGCAGAAACTAGGCAAATAATAACAGAATAGTCATGGGAGCACTGTTTATGGCTCTGTTATGGGGGCACTGCATACAAAATTATTATGTCTGACGCTATAATGGGGCAAACTGAATATGGGAGCAATGTGTATGGCAGCATTATGTGGGCACTGTGAATCTAGCTCTATTATGGCGGTAGTGGTCTTATGTTTAGTGTAAAATGTTGGATAAACTTAATATTGTCTAAATTTGCTATTTCTGCATGGAAGACATTACAGAGGAGACTAGTAATGGTTTCCCTGCATAAATAGCAGCCTCAAAGTTATGTAGGTCTATGTATTTCCGAATTTTTCAGGCTACAAGACGCACTCCCACTCCCCCCAAAAAAATAAACGGCAGTGTGTCTTATAATCTGAATGGTAATGACCGCTTCCATTATGGAATATGTCATTAGTATATAAGAGGCACAGCGAGGAGAGAGTAGCGCTGCGCTGGCTGTACTCACCTTCCCTGGCCTCCTTCTGGGTCCCGTTATGGTGTCCTGACCATGCACAGCAGCTGGACATAGCGCACTTAAGCACGTTCTATGACCAGACACTGTGCAAGTCAGGTCACAGTAGGGTTGTCACGATAACAAAATTTGTATTCAATTTCGATACCATAAAAAAGTATTGCGATACCGAATACCATTCGATACCACGCGAAAAAAATAAACCACCAAAAAAAGACGTGTGCATACCACATTTTTTTTTTGGGGGGGGGGGGGGGGCAAGGTGACTAAAAATATCAAACATGGGTTGTTTTTTTCTGTTACGGCGATTTTAAGGAGATTTTTTAATATATTTTAATAGTTTTGACTTTTTCGGACGCGACAATACGTAATGTTATTTTTTTGATTGTTTATATATTTTATATTTAAAATTCGAAAACGGGGCGATTTAAACTTTTAAGCGGAACCCCGAACGCAAGTGTGAAAGTAGCCTAAATTTAGCCAACTAAGAGTGGCCATGGACCTAACTAACTGGGACAAAGCCCTAAAAAAATAAAAATAGCCACAAAATGGGATATTTTTAAAACCATCCTAAAAAAGAAAAAAAAAAATATGGATAAATAGAATTGTAAAGAAAACAATAAATGACAAAAAAAAGCATTTAAATCACTAAAACATGAGGAGAGCGAGGAAGCATTGAAAAACTATAAAGAAAAAAAATTGAATATGTAAAAGACAAATACAAGTAACCAAACTAGAGACAGAGATTAGCTGCCAAAGAGGGTAAAACTAACCCTAAAATGTTCTTCAATTATATAAATGGTAAAAAGTATAAATCTGAAGGTGTCGGCAATTTACAGAGTAATAAGGGGGGAGTTGCAGACAGCAATGAGGAGAAAGCAAACTGTCATAAGAAATACAGAATGTAAAAGTAAATTTCCCATTAAAAGTGCCCTGTCTGACCCAGGAAGAAGTACAACAGCGACTTAAAAAGATTAAAATAGACAAATAAATGAGACCAGATGGCATACACCCCTGTATCCTAAAAGAATGAAATAATGTCATAGCCATACCCTTATTTCTGATATTTAAGGACTCTATAATGACAGGGAGTGTTCCACAGGACTGGCGCATAGCAAATGTGGTGCCAATATTCAAAAAGGGTCCAAAAACAGAGCCCGGAAACTATAGGCCGGTAAAGTTTAACATCTGTCGTGGGTAAACTGTTTGACGGTTTTCTAAGAGATGCTATCTTGGAGTACCTCAATGAAAATAAGCAGACAATGCCATATCAGCATGGCTTCATGAGAGATCGGTCATGTCAAACTAATTTAAATCAGTTTCTATGAAGAGGTAAATTCTAGACTTGACAGCGGCGAATCAATGGATGTCGTATATCTGGATTTCCTTAAAGCATTTGACACTGTACCATATAAAAAGGTTAGTATATAAAATGAGAATGCTTGGACTAGGGGAAAATGTCTTTATGTGGGTAAGTGGCTCAGTGATAGAAAACAGAGGGTGGTTATTAACGGTACACACTCAGATTGGGTCACTGTTACTAGTGGGATAACTCAGGGTTCAGTATTGGGCCCTATTCTCTTCAATATATTAATGATCTTGTAGAAGGTTTGAACAGTAAAATACATTTTTGCAGAGGACACTAAACTGAGTAAAGTAATTAACATGGAAGAGGACCGTATACAGTTGCAGATGGATCTGCATAGATTGGAGGGTTGGGCAGAGAAGTGGCAGATGAGCTTTAACACTGACAAATGTAAGGTTATGTACATGGGAAGGAATAATGCAAGTCACCAGTACATACTAAATGGTAAAACACTGGGTAACACTGACATGAAAAAAGGACCTAGGCATTTTGGTGAACTGCATACTAAGCAGTAAAAACCAGTGTCAGGCAGCTGCTGCCAAAGCCATTAAGATAATGGGTTGCATCAAAAGGGGCATAGATGCCCATGATGAGAACATAGTCCTACCACTTTACAAATCACTACCACTACTAGTCTGGGCTACTGTGAACAAGGCAGACATAGCAGAGCTGGAGCGGGTTCAGTGGAGGGGAACTAAAGCAATAACTGGAATGGGTGGAATACGGTACCCTGAAAGATTATTTAGGGTTATTCACTTTAGAAAAATATATCAGGTGTCAGTATTGACCTCTCCCATCATCTATTTAACCCTAAGACTCTGACGAGGGGACATCCTCTGCGTCTAGAGGAAAGAAGGTTTCTACACAAATATAGAAGAGGATTCTTTACGGTAAGAACAGTGAGACTATGGAACTCTCTGCCTGATGGTGATGGTGAGTTCACTAGAAGAGTTCAAGAGGGGCCTGGATGTATTTCTGGAGTGTAATATTAAAAGTCTATAGTTACCAGAGATGGGTTGTTTATCCAAGTAGTTATTCGGATTGCCTGAATGGAGTTAGGAATGAATTTTTTCCCCTGAAGTGAGGAAAATTGTCCTCTACCTCACAGTTTTTGTTTTGGCCTTCCTCTGGATCAACTTGCAGGATAACAGGCTGAACTGGATAGACAGATGTCTTTTTCTAGACTTATAAACTATTTTACTACATGCAGCCAAATGGCATAAAAATGAGTCACGTGACAAAAAAATTTAAATAAATGAGTAACACTCATGAGAGTCTGAGGTAATTATGAGGTGAGCGCTCCCTCATACTCCCTCTGCGCTTCAGGCTCGAGAAATATGCATATATGCGGGGGACCTAGGAAGAGTTAGTACAGGAATAGTGGAAGAGTTGCTAAGGTATTACCTCTTTTTCTATTTTATAACATTACCCCTTGAAAAACCTAAACGCGAAACGTGCGTTGGGGAGTGGACCGGTGGTGTGCGTGTATGGTATACTAGGTTGGTTGGTCAGTATTTTCTATGTGCCTATTACATTTTTAGTTGCTCTATTGCCTCAGTCAGCCCTTGTGGTGTGTATTATCACCCACATGCTCAGGCATCTGTTGTACAAATATGTATATGGGTTTTATTGTACTATGTATTTTTGAGCCATAGTGGTTTGGTGTAATATACCTCTCTACTAGTGACCAATCATAATTATTGCACTTGCACTTTATAAATTTATACCAACAGTCCACCATCGGTCCCCTTGGTTTTTAATACCTTTATGTATTGTGACCTGTGTTAACTGTGCTTTGTGACTTGTACCAATTATGTCCTGTTGTGAATTTCAATAAAATTAAGTTATTTTTTGATTACCTCAGTATTATAAGTGTTTTTGTACCTAATTGACCCATTCCTTTTGGTTGGTTTTCTTTATTTTATAACATTGCAAGCCATTTGTAAAAGGTCTTGTGTGTCTGGGCAACCAATTTAAAAAATCAGGCAACAGGTTTATGCTGCACCAGAGCCGGGTCACATACTTAAGATGCTGTACTTTTCATAAAATCATAGCTGAATTAGAAAAAACATACATGCCACCTCATAGGTACAGAAGCCTTCCACTAATAAGCTGTTAAATGCAACTACTTTATTATTCCTTCTTAAAATATTTGTATTGTACAAACCGGATTCCAAAAAAGTTGGAACACTAAACAAATTGTGAATAAAAACTGAATGCAATGATGTGGAGATGGCAAATGTCAATATTTTATTTGTAATAGAACGTAGATGACAGATCAAACGTTTAATCCGAGTAAATGTATCATTTTAAAGGAAAAATACGTTGATTCAAAATTTCACGGTGTCAACAAATCCCCAAAAAGTTGGGCCAAGTAGCAATAAGAGGCTGGAAAAAGTAAATCTGAGCATAACGAAGAGCTGGAAGACCAATTAACACTAATTAGGTCAATTGGCAACATGATTGGGTATAAAAAGAGCTTCTCAGAGTGGCAGTGTCTCTCAGAAGCCAAGATGGGTAGAGGATCACCAATTACCACAATGTTGCGCAGAAAGATAGTGGAGCAATATCAGAAAGGTGTTACCCAGCGAAATATTGCAAAGACTTTGCATCTATCATCATCAACTCTGCATAACATCATCCGAAGATTCAGAGAATCTGGAACAATCTCTGTGCGTAAGGGTCAAGGCCGTAAAACCATACTGGATGCCCGTGATCTCCGGGCCCTTAAACGACACTGCACCACAAACAGGAATGCTACTGTAAAGGAAATCACAGAATGGGCTCAGGAATACTTCCAGAAACCATTGTCAGTGAACACAATCCACCGTGCCATCCGCCGTTGCCAGCTGAAACTCTACAGTGCAAAGAAGAAGCCATTTCTAAGCAAGATCCACAAGCTCAGGCGTTTTCACTGGGCCAGGGATCATTTAAAATGGAGTGTGGCAAAATGGAAGACTGTTCTGTGGTCAGACGAGTCACGATTCAAAGTTATTTTTGGAAATCTGGGACGCCATGTCATCCGGACCAAAGAGGACAAGGACAACCCAAGTTGTTATCAACGCTCAGTTCAGAAGCCTGCATCTCTGATGGTATGGGGTTGCATGAGTGCGTGTGGCATGGGCAGCTTGCATGTCTGGAAAGGCACCATCAATGCAGAAAAATATATTCAGGTTCTAGAACATCATATGCTCCCATCCAGACGTCATCTCTTTCAGGGAAGACCCTGCATTTTTCAACAAGATAATGCCAGACCACATTCTGCATCAATCACAACATCATGGCTGCGTAGGAGAAGGATCCGGGTACTGAAATGGCCAGTCTGCAGTCCAGATCTTTCACCTATAGAGAACATTTGGCGCATCATAAACAGGAAGGTGCAACAAAGAAGGCCCAAGATGATTGAACAGTTAGAGGCCTGTATTAGACAAGAATGGGAGAGCATTCCTATTTCTAAACTTGAGAAACTGGTCTCCTCGGTCCCCAGACGTCTGTTGAGTGTTGTAAGAAGAAGGGGAGATGCCACACAGTGGTGAAAATGGCCTTGTCCCAACTTTTTGGGGATTTGTTGACACCATGAAATTCTGATTCAACATATTTTTTCCTTAAAATGGTACATTTTCTCAGTTTAAACTTTTGTTCCGTGATTTATGTTCTATTCTGAATAAAATATTAGAAGTTGGCACCTCCACATCATTGCATTCAGCTTTTATTCACGATTTGTATAGTGTCCCAACTTTTTTGGAATCCGGTTTGTACAAACTAGTGCTGGTTAAAAATATACCAGACCACTATCTCATCTGAATTACTTCTCATATGTATTGATTGTATACTGTGTACACACACACAACAGATTTATACTCTCCTAAAGAATTATTAGGAACACCATACTAATACGGTGTTGGACCCCATTTTGCCTTCAGAACTGCCTTAATTCTACGTGGCATTGATTCAACAAGGTGCTGATAGCATTCTTTAGAAATGTTGGCCCATATTGATAGGATAGCATCTTGCAGTTGATGGAGATTTGAGGGATGCACATCCAGGGCACAAAAGCTCCCGTTCCACCACATCCCAAAGATGCTCTATTGGGTTGAGATTTGGTGACTGTGGGGGCCATTTTAGTACAGTGAACTCATTGTCATGTTCAAGAAACCAATTTGAAATGATTCGAGCTTTGTGACATGGTGCATTATCCTGCTGGAAGTAGCCATCAGAGGATGGATACATGTTCTCATTCTGTTTACGCCAAATTCGGACCCTACCATTTGAATGTCTCAACAGAAATCGAGACTCAGACCAGGCAACATTTTTCCAGTCTTCAACAGTACAATTTTGGTGAGCTCGTGCAAATTGTAGCCTCTTTTTCCTATTTGTAGTGGAGATGAGTGGTACCCGGTGGGGTCTTCTGCTGTTGTAGCCCATCCGCCTCAAGGTTGTGCGTGTTGTGGCTTCACAAATGCTTTGCTGCATACCTTGGTTGTAACGAGTGGTTATTTCAGTCAACGTTGCTCTTCTATCAGCTTGAATCAGTCGGCCCATTCTCCTCTGACCTCTAGCATCCACAAGGCATTTTTGCCCACAGGACTGCCGCATACTGGATGTTTTTCCCTTTTCACACCATTCTTTGTAAACCCCAGAAATGGTTGTGCGTGCAAATCCCAGTAACTGAGCAGATTGTGAAATACTCAGACCGGCCCGTCTGGCACCAACAACCATGCCACGCTCAAAATTGCTTAAATCGCCTTTCTTTCCCATTCTGACATTCAGTTTGGAGTTCAGGAGATTGTCTTGACCAGGACCACCCCCCTAAATGCATTGAAGCAACTGCCATGTGATTGGTTGACTAGAAAATTGCATTAATGAGAAATAGAACAGTTGTTCCTAATAATTCTTTAGGTGAGTGTATATTTGTATTTGCAAGGTTATGGGCCTCTGCCTAGTAAATTCTAATTTATGAAATCACATGCTGGCTAAAACTCGACCACCACAGAATCATCAGGGGAACAGTCAAGGACAACAGCGTGTAAAGCATAAAATCACAGTTTTCCTGCAGAAGCAAAGATGTAGTCTGATATTCATGAGTGATGCCTCAGCACCAACTGGTAACATAGTTTGTAAGGCTGAGGGGAAAATACATCCAGTTCAATCCTACAAGATAATAGGGATTTTTTTGTCTTCCTCAGGATTAAGTAGAAGCCAATTTTCCTAATTTTAGGAGGAAAACATTCCTTCCCGCCTCTCAATCAGGCAATGAGAATAACTCTGGATGAACAACCCATCTCTACAAACTATAACCTGTAATATTATTACACTCCAGAAACATATCCAGGCCCCTCAACTCTTAGTGAATTCACCATCACCACCTCCTCAGACAGAGTTCCAAAGGCTCACTGCACTTACCATAAAGAATCCTTTTCTATGTTTGTGTACAAACCGTCTTTCCTCCAAACGCAGAGGATGTCCCCTCTTCACAGTCACGGGACTAAATGGATAATGGGAGACATCTCTGTACTGACCCCCGATATATTTATACATACTTATTCGATCTATGGTTGTCACGATACCAACATTTTTATTCAAATACCATAAAAAAGAAATAAAAAAAAAATACCAAAAAAGCCGCATGCATTCCGAATATTATGTAACATCCGTTCCATAATAGAACAGTCCTATCCTATTTTTTGGGGGGACAAGGTGACTAAAAAATGGCAAATCACATGTATTTATTTTTTCTGTTACAGCGTTCACTACATAGCAGATATTTTCAAAATATTTTAATAGTTCAGACTTTTTCGGACGTGCCAATATTGTTTATTTTATATGTAAAATTGGGGAAAGGGGATTTAAACTTGTAATATTTATTTTTTTACTTTTTATTCAACAACTATTAGCCCCCTTACGGGGCTAGAACCCTTGTCCTACTCACCCTAATAGAGATCTATTAGGGTGCATATGATTTTAGACTGTCCCTGCTGCCCTGGGCTCTGTGCACACAGCAGCGGGGAGCTTTCAGTAGCATCCTGGCTTCCATGGTAACTGAAAGGGATTTTTCATAAATCGTTTGATACATCACAGATAAGACATCTATTATACAAGCCTCATCTCTGATGCATGCAGCACATCGAATTAGCACGTAACACACCCTCTGCCAGTGCTGGACACAATAGCAGCATCTCTGAACAAAGGAGCTATTTAACATCTCACCTCACATACAATGAAACAAACTAAGATAGCCTATGCACCTTGTTAGCATGTAGAGAAAAACCTGTTCAATGTAAAATAAGCTTTTGTCATGTATTGTATACAGCAGATACTAGCATTGTTTAACAAAGTTTCAACTGTATCTTCACAAACATGTCTCCCAAGGCCTGCTGAGAACTACCAGGATTGTTCCAATTGGATCTTGAGAGACAATATGCGCCCACCTATACTGTAAGAGTGGATTATTTGAACCCGGTAAGCGCTTCTGATAAGAGTCTCCCAGGAATCTGATATTCCTAAAGAAATAGAGGGATCTGATGACCCCCAGGAATCTGAAATTCCTGAAGAAATGGGGTCATTGTAGTCCCCTAATCTGAAAAAAAACAGTATTTTTTGCAACGAATATCCTTTGCTAAACCTATATATTGCTGTATAGTTGCTTAAGCATTTTTTAGTCGTTATATATATAAGGTTGAATTTTACTGTATATAGATTGTATGTGAGTTCATGCTGAAATTGAAGGTATAAAATTGGCCATCAATAGTTTAAAATCTGCCATAAATTCAGGAGTAGTATGAGTCTGAATTAGAAGTAATACCATCCAGAATAGTTTAAAATCTGCCATAAATTCAGGAGTAGTTATGAACCTGAATTAGAAGAAATAGGATAAAAATAAAAAAAAAACCACATAAACTGATAAGCATAAGGTTTATCAATAAGTATTTTTGCACTGAACACAAACATCCTTTGATAAACCTACAAAATCAGCTGATCTCACTGTATATTTTAGCTAGTAAAAATGGGCAATTCTTATGGTAAGGAGGATCCCAAAAAGAAATAGAATTTTAAATTTAGAACTGAAAATCATGTCCCTAAGTCTGCTGCGAATCACTCTATGGTAAAACTGTCTCCTAAAAATGAATTGGGGGAAAGTCCAAAAATGTTTGACCAGAGGTGTTTAGGTCCATTTTATACTGATCCTTGGGTTGATAATATGTGTAATTGGACAGAAGGAATGAAATGTACTGACCCGTTCCCAAAAGAAGGGTCTTTTTCAGACTTTCATATGGCCATGATCAAGGGCCTATGTCTGAATGACATAGACACTTTTCCATGGTACAAAGGAGACCCTCATTGGAATAAAATGTATATGAAAACTTGTGGCCAAGCATGTCTATCTGTGCAAAAGTTTTGGACTGACTTGTGCAGTTCAAACACAAGACAACAAAGTAAAACCCCCATTGCGATTCCATCTCCTGGTCCACCCCCATATCTGCCATTGTACCCTGTAGAAACAAAATTAACAACAGAATCAGATGATGAGGTATGCGCACACTTGACTCTACCACAGGCTCCTGGCTTTTCAGAACCTGTGGAACAAGTTTTGTCTGAGCATGCTAATCAGCCTGGTGTACAGCCCAGTAGAACAATATATGCAAGGGCTGCAAAGATTAACCACCCCAGGACCGCCGTACGCAGGATTGCATCTTTGCGGCGGTCCTGTTGTTCTGGGTGGACGCGCCGGTGCGTCCTCTCGCGAGACGCGAGATTTCCTGTGAACGCGCGCACACAGGCGCGCGCGTTCACAGGATCGGAAGGTAAGGGAGTGGATCTCCAGCCTGCCAGCGGCGATCGTTCGCTGGCAGGCTGGAGATGTGATTTTTTTAACCCCTAACAGGTATATTAGACGCTGTTTTGATAACAGCGTCTAATATACCTGCTACCTGGTCCTCTGGTGGTCCCCTTTGTTTGGATCGACCACCAGAGGACACAGGTAGCTCAGTAATATGTTGCACCAAGCACCACTACACTACACCCCCCCCCCTGTCACTTATTAACCCCTTATTCACCCTTGATCACCCCTGATCACCCCATATAGACTCCCTGATCACCCCCCTGTCATTGATTACCCCCCGTCATTGATCACCCCCCTGTAAAGCTCCATTCAGATGTCCGCATGATTTTAACGGATCCACTGATAGACTGATCGGATCCGTAAAAATCATACGGACGTCTGAATGCAGCCTTACAGGGGAGTGATCAATGACTGTGGTGATCACCCCATATAGACTCCCTGATCACCCCCCTGTCATTGATCTCCCCCCTGTAAAGCTCCATTCAGATGTCCGCATGATTTTTACGGATCCACTGATAGACTGATCGGATCCGTAAAAATCATACGGACGTCTGAATGCAGCCTTACAGGGGAGTGATCAATGACTGTGGTGATCACCCCATATAGACTCCCTGATCACCCCCCTGTCATTGATTACACCCCTGTCATTGATCACCCCTCTGTAAAGCTCCATTCAGATGTCCGCATGATTTTTACGGATCCACTGATAGACTGATCGGATCCGTAAAAATCATACGGACGTCTGAATGGAGCCTTACAGGGGAGTGATCAATGACTGTGGTGATCACCCCATATAGACTCCCTGATCACCCCCCTGTCATTGATTACCCCCCTGTCATTGATTACCCCCCTGTAAAGCTCCATTCAGATTTCCGCATGATTTTTACGGATGCACTGATAGATGGATCCGATCCGCAAAACGCATACGGACGTCTGAATGAAGCCTTACAGGGGCATGATCAATGACTGTGGTGATCACCCCCCTGTCATTGATTACCCCCCTGTAAAGCTCCATTCAGATGTCCGCATGATTTTTACGGATGCACTGATAGATGGATCCGATCCGCAAAACGCATCCGGACGTCTGAATGAAGCCTTACAGGGGCATGATCAATGACTGTGGTTATCACCCCATATAGACTCCCTGATCACCCCCCTGTCATTGATTACACCCCTGTCATTGATCAACCCCCTGTAAAGCTCCATTCAGATGTCCGCATGATTTTTACGGATGCACTGATAGATGGATCCGATCCGCAAAACGCATCCGGACGTCTGAATGAAGCCTTACAGGGGCGTGATCAATGACTGTGGTTATCACCCCATATAGACTCCCTGATCACCCCCCTGTCATTGATTACACCCCTGTCATTGATCAACCCCCTGTAAAGCTCCATTCAGATGTCCGCATGATTTTTACGGATGCACTGATAGATGGATCCGATCCGCAAAACGCATCCGGACGTCTGAATGAAGCCTTACAGGGGCAAGATCAATGACTGTGGTGATCACCCCATATAGACTCCCTGATCACCCCCCTGGTCACTTGTGGGGTAGTTATACTGCCCTGGCATTCTAGGGGCCCAAATGTGTGGTAAGGAGTTTGAAATCAAATTCTGTAAAAAATGACCTGTGAAATCCGAAAGGTGCTCTTTGGAATATGGGCCCCTTTGCCCACCTAGGCTGCAAAAAAGTGTCACACATCTGGTATTGCCGTACTCAGGAGAAGGTGGGGAATGTGTTTTGGGGTGTCATTTTACATATACCCATGCTGGGTGAGAGAAATATCTTGGCAAAAGACAACTTTTCCCATTTTTTTATACAAAGTTGGCATTTGACCAAGATATTTATCTCACCCAGCATGGGTATATGTAAAAAGACACCCCAAAACACATTCCCCACCTTCTCCTGAGTACGGAGATACCAGATGTGTGACACTTTTTTGCAGCCTAGGTGGGCAAAGGGGCCCATATTCCAAAGAGCACCTTTCGGATTTCACAGGTCATTTTTTACAGAATTTGATTTCAAACTCCTTACCACACATTTGGGCCCCTAGAATGCCAGGGCAGTATAACTACCCCACAAGTGACCCCATTTTGGAAAGAAGAGACCCCAAGGTATTTCGTGATGGGCATAGTGAGTTCATAGAAGTTTTTATTTTTTGTCACAAGTTAGTGGAATATGAGACTTTGTAAGAAAAAAAAAAGAAGAAAAAAAAATCATCATTTTCCACTAACTTGTGACAAAAAATAAAAAGTTCTATGAACTCACTATGCCCATCAGCGAATACCTTAGGGTGTGTACTTTCCGAAATGGGGTCATTTGTGGGGTGTTTGTACTGTCTGGGCATTGTAGAACCTCAGGAAACATGACAGGTGCTCAGAAAGTCAGAGCTGCTTCAAAAAGCGGAAATTCACATTTTTGTACCATAGTTTGTAAACGCTATAACTTTTACCCAAACCATTTTTTTTTTACCCAAACATTTTTTTTTTATTAAAGACATGTAGAACAATAAATTTAGAGCAAAATTTATATATGGATGTCGTTTTTTTTTGCAAAATTTTACAACTGAAAGTAAAAAATGTCATTTTTTTACAAAAAAATCGTTAAATTTCGATTAATAACAAAAAAAAGTAAAAATGTCAGCAGCAATGAAATACCACCAAATGAAAGCTCTATTAGTGAGAAGAAAAGGAGGTAAAATTCATTTGGGTGGTAAGTTGCATGACCGAGCAATAAACGGTGAAAGTGGTGTAGGTCAGAAGTGTAAAAAGTGGCCTGGTCTTTCAGGGTGTTTAAGCACTGGGGGCTGAGGTGGTTAAGGGGTTTGAACCAGAAGATACCTCTCCCATAGCAGCTGAAGCATTCCCTTTTGTAATAATGGGAAATCAAATGATAATGAAGCCATTACCATCCACTGTCTTAAATGATATTATTAAGAATTCACCAGACCCCAGAAAAACCCCCGCAGCCACTGTATCATACTTGAAAAGGATGTGTAAAGGACAGCAGTACACTGTAGAGGATTACAGATTGATTCTAGAGGGGGTCACAGGATATCAGGATCCAGCAGAAGGTGGTTTTAATTTTGAAACATGTGACACACTTTTAATACCCGGTGCAGATATCACGCCTGCCAATTATCCTTTACGGACTTCTGTCCAGATAGAGTCAATGTGGACTCAAGTATTGGCGCAATTAAAAAAGATGCATGGTGATAGGAAAGATATTGGAATAGCCACCGCGTGTAAACACAAAACCTGGGGAAAGTGTGTCAGATTTTTCAAAGAGATTTAGACAAATTTGGATAGAGGAAGCAGGTTTGGCAACTGCAGATGATATGGGTTTAGTGTATACACAGACATTTGTTGCAAATTTGCTGCCAGAAGTCGCTAAAACTTATAAAATGATTGTTGATAGTTGGCCTACATTGACCCCAACACAAACCACGAGACAAGCCATAGCAAAAGACTCAGCGGGATGTTTTGAGGTCCAAAGGCAGACCATAAAATCATCAGCGCATGATATACATTTCTCCCATCCCCCCCCCCCCCCCCCCCTCACCATGACAATAGGGGTAGATATACAGACAAGCGCGGTTTCCAGCAGCACACAGGACCTAGACAAACCCCATATGTATGTTTTAGGTGTGAACAACCAGGGCATTTTGTTAGGGACTGCCCTTACCCTCCCCCAGACCAGACTCAGCAAATGCCCATTCAGAATCAACAAACACAGATTAAATATCCCATTCAGTGGGGAATGAATAGAGCAAACCCACAATGAAGTTGCCCAAACTCCATCGCCATGTGTGATCTAACCTGCACTGCAGAAGAAGCAGCGCATGCACAACTCATCTCAAATCTCCTTGCAGCAATTCAATCCCCAGAGGCCATTGCCGTCATTAAATGTCAGGCGCACAAAACCTCAATGACACTAGTTGCCCATGGGAACAGGTTAGCAGACAGGCACGCAAAAGCAGCCTCCCATGTCACACAAGTGTGCAACCAAAGTTTTTATAAATCCCCCGCTAGTACCGCTCACACTTGAAAAAATAAATAAATAAAAAATAAAATAACATAAAGTTGTCCCAGCTCCAAACATTTGCAACATCAGCAGACATCGCTCATTGGGAGATTCAAGGGCTGACCAAAGACTCTAGCGGTCTATGGTCAAAGGGAGGAGTGGTATCTAGATGGGAAGACCCTTCCCAACCCCATGGACAATGAGTCCATTAATTCTGGCCTAGAGACTTGCAGCAGATATAAGAGGAATATGTGGCAAAACTGATTAAGAAATTAAACATTGACTATAATGATATTTCGCTCTTGTTTCCCTTGCCAACAGGTGCACCAGCTGGATTTTCTTTTTGCTTCTTAGGGCGGTTTCTGTGAGTTTATAGGAGAGGACTGCAGATACCAGGGATAAAGTCCAGGCCCACATGGATAAGATCACTGTAATTGAGATAGGGCTATTACTGAGGGATAGAATCCTTTCGCAGCTTTGGGTGGTTTTGGAGATTTCCTGTTTTCCATAGGTAACTGGTTGAAGTAAATAGGAATATATATATACTTATGTTGTTGTTTTTCTCTTTATCATATATATCCTGGTGAGATGCTCCTGCTGGTTGATCGATCGGATCTCCCAGTGACGTGCAGATAATCACATCCTAATCGCAGCTCCCAGATACACCACGGATCAACCTATGTCTTTGATGGAAAGGATGTCCAACTAAACGTTCATCGCCACGCCACACCTTACCACATCAGGACCTGCCTCAGAGTCAACTCCCCAAAGAATCGAACCGAAGGATGGAGCATCATCATGGAGGCAATGACACCCAAGGAGTATAACAATCAACGAGGGCAAGCTGAGGAAACCGAAGATTCAGCAAGAGACTCAAAGAACACAGGGGACATATTACAGAGAGGAGGGAACTGTCGTGGAAAGTTTTATTAAGCATGGGATGACTATAGTAGACTTTCTTTTTGGCTTAGGAATGGTATGTAGGTTTATTTTCTATATGCCTCCCTGTGTAAGGTCTGACCTGATTACGGTTATGAGAGCGTGATCGGGTCAGGTCGTTGCAAGGGAAATTCTATAAATCAGCACTCTGGTCCCTACTCCCCATGTGAAAGCCGCCACCGTTGGTTTGAGAGGGATCTAATGGCTGCTGGCTCTGAGAGCAATGTTCTTAGTGAAAGCTACCAGCGGATCCGCATCAGCAACGGTGGGGTATGGCACACTGATGCCGGTCTCACTGAACCATGGGCGCCCCAACATTGGAACATTGGTTGGTGGGACTGGTGTCCATGTGAATGTTATATCACCTTTATTGGTCGACTCTGTTTTAAAAGACCTTCCTCAGGGACTGATCCCCCCTGTCGGAACCATGTCTAACAGAGATTCACTGTGGGTCAGTAGCATATTTGTACCAGATTAAATAGATGTTGTCCGATTAAGGCCACATTTGTTTAAAAGAAGGCTGATTCATTTGGGAGCATTTGCGCATGTTCTGGGTGTGGTAGTGGATGGTGAGTGTTTGAGCGCCACCCACCGCCACTCTCGGGGAATGTGTGCCTTCCAGGTCTAAAAAGAATTTCTATTGGTCAAGGCCTATCTATGTGTAGAGCTTGCATGCCTTCTTACTTTTCTTTTTTCTCTTTCTTCACTATGCAGGAGATTTTTTCCTACTGTGCGCCAAATTACACAGAAGGTTTTTTTTATCTCCTTCATAGTCTTCAGTGTCTTCATGTGTCACACACACACGCACGAGATATATATATATATATATATATATATATATATATACACACACACACACATACATACATACACACACACACACACGCACACACACACACACACACACACACACACACACACACGGCCTTAGATGGAGGAAAACGTAGAGTAATCCCGTTTTTTTATATATATATATATATATATATATATATATATATATATATATATATATATGTTGGGATCAATGGTTGGATTGAAAGGGATTTTTCATAAATCGTTTGATACATCACAGATAAGACATATATTATACAAGCCTCATCTCTGATGCATGCAGCACATCGAATTAGCACGTAACACACCCTCTGCCAGTGCTGGACACAATAGCAGCATCTCTGAACAAAGGAGCTATTTAACATCTCACCTCACATACAATGAAACAAACTAAGATAGCCTATGCACCTTGTTAGCATGTAGAGAAAAACCTGTTCAATGTAAAATAAGCTTTTGTCATGTATTGTATACAGCAGATACTAGCATTGTTTAACAAAGTTTCAACTGTATCTTCACAAACATGTCTCCCAAGGCCTGCTGAGAACTACCAGGATTGTTCCAATTGGATCTTGAGACACAATATGCGCCCACCCCCAATGAACCCTATAAATATGTGCTGGGAAATAAAGATGTCAGATATTTAACCACCTAAGTTCAGTCTGGGCTGGTTATTTACCTCCTGATCAGAAGCAAAGGGATATTCATTGCACAGGGAAATATTCAAGGGTTGGAGGTCTGATGCCTCATCTTATACCAGCATAAACCTGCCTGAAGAAAACCGCTAACAGTAACCAATCAGAGCCCCGCAATTTCACTGCTGGGGCTCCGATCGGAAGCAGTCACTGGCACCAATGCAAATACTGAGGAGGAGGGGACAGAGTGGCCACCGCGCCACCAATGAATATAATTATATAATTAACCCCTTAATACAAATGTGGGTGCCGGCCATATCACACAGCCGGCAATCGGCCTCAATGACAAGGTTCCCGACAAATTGTGTCAATTAACCACTCAAATGCCACACCTGAGGGGTTAAATGACGGGGTTCACAGGATCGCCGTGCCCAGTCATTGAGGCACACATCGCCCGCCGGGTGTCCTGCACAGCGCACTGCCCAAAGGCCTCCCACCTGGCTGCTAATCCCTGTCCCAAATTCTAGCACAGCTTAGAAGACCGTACCAACATGCACACATCCAGGGGAAGGGACAGCCCTGCACTGCACATAGCCTTACTATAGGGGTAGGTAGAGAAAGGCAGTCAGACACAAGGAAGCGCAATTCATCCTCCCGTTCACACACAACAATGTTCCCGCTGCCCACAGGAGAGCCGACTTCTGTTCCTGCTGTTTACACTGCTAGGGCTGCAGTGTCATTGAGGACGGGTGCCGGCTGTATGATACAGACGGCAGCCACCATCCATATTTGTATTAAGGGGTTAATTAAATTCACTGGTGGAGCAGTGTCAACAGCCCCTCCCCTCCTCCTCAGTATTATTGTCATTGGGGGCGAGTGGCAGCCAAGTGACAGTGGGAAGCGGGGGAGAGAGACTTTCTCCTTCTCCACTGTGCCGGCTGATGAAGACATGGTAAGTGCTGAGAGCAGAGTGTGCCATGTTCTCTAAAAGATACTAGGCTGCAAAAGTTCAATACCCGGAGCAACCCCAATTAGATCTCCCTTCAGTTGTCTTTTTTATAAACTGAATAGCCCTAATTTTGATAATCTTTCTAGGTACTGGAGTCAACCCATTCCAGTTATAACTTTAGTTGCCCTCCTCCGATATCTCTCCAGCTCTGCTATGTCTGCCTTGTTCACAATACTCCATGTGTGGTCTGACTAGTGATTTGCAAAGTGGAAGGACAATGTTCTCATCACATGCATCTATACCCATTTTGATACACTCCATATTATTGGCTTTGGCATTAGCCGTCTGGCACTGGTTTCTACTAGTAGCTTCGTTTCAATGCACAGTATAAGAAGGTAGCTGTCAGTGGTGGGATTGATTGCAGCTCATGAATATTAAAAAGGGTTTTCCATAATTTTATAACTGATGACCCCCCCCCCCCCCCCCCCCGATCAACAGTTTGAGAAGGTACTGGCTCTGGCTCTCCTGCGAGCGCTGCTGTCTTCTCCCTGCTTACCACGCAGCTCAGACACATTTACTCCTATAGGTCTGAGTAGCATGTTAGCCATGTGATCAATGAACATTACATCACTGAGGAAAAGCTGTGAGAAGGCAGCAGCACTCATAGAAGTGTCAGTGCCTTTTCAAACAGCTGCTTGGCGGGGGTCCAGGGTGTCAGACCTCCACCGATCAGATACTGATGACCTATCCAGAGCAAAGGTCCTAAGTTATAAACCTCAAAAAAATAAAACTTTAAGGACAGTATCTTGGGTGTGCGCTGGTGCAGAGAACAAGTGATTAAGTATTGACAAGTGACCCTGTATCTGGGGCCTTTCACTAGTTTATGTTGACCTCTGAAATATAAAGTTTATTAGCTGAGGAAGGAGTCCTTGATATTTAAGCGCTAAAGGGTAGGGCTAGCTGTACCAAGCAACAGCTTTCTTACTGTGCACATCAGCAGCAGGTAGCATTGTAGCTGTTAAATATCAAGGACATTTTCTATTCTTATTAAACTAGGTGATGACCCGGCGTTGCTCGGGTATTTAGTTATTGCAATTTTATATTAAACAAAGATTTTCACAATGGCCGCCTCCCTTTAACAGTGACTTTCACAGTGACCGTCCCTTTAACAGTGACAACCCCTTTAACAGAGACCTCCACGGTGCCCACCCCTTTAACAGTGAACTCCACAGCGGCCGTCCGTTTAATAGTGGCCCCTGCCCCCCATGCATGTAGCAGTGTAGTTGTGCCATCATACATCATATGACTGAATATTTAAGCACCTGCAAACTGCTAAAACCTGTGATCAGTTGTTATGGCAACCTGGAGTAGGACCTGCTAGCTTCTATTGGCTGATAAGGGACATGTGACCGTGTGTATGGCAGTTAGGATTTAAGTGAAAGGCTGCCAGGCTTGTATTGGATAATGCAGATACTTTTTTGGGAATATCTCGGCAACGGTACATCCTAGAGAGCTGTGGCCCCAAGATTTCTTTCCAGGTAGCAAGGGATGTGTATAACAAGTTTCGTCGATATGGATGGTTGCGTTTGAGTTTTCACTGAACATACACGCAGACGTTCTTTATTCCAGTTAGATTAAGTTATCCCTTACCCACAGGATAGGGTTCTTCTGCTGGAACCCCCACAGATCACAGGAATGGGAACACTGTACCCTCTGCAGCTCCCCTATCTCCAGAATTCCAATAGAAATTAATGCAGCATCCACATGCATGACCAACTGGCCACTCCGTTCACTGCTTTTTTACATTGCTCTATAGAGCAGGTGATTGTCAGAAAGTAAGCGTTCCTTCCCACCAAGCACCTGCTCGGCAGCAGAAGAAACTGCTCCATTTACACGTAGCAATCTCCTCCACAGCATTGGCAGGAGCAAATCACTAATGCCATAGCTCATCCCCATGCAGAATCATTGTTTGCCAGCAGCAGAGTGCCGTTTAGACATCAGGCAGTTCATCGCTAACAAATGTTCCTGCGAACGCTTGTTAGCGATTATCTACTGCATGTTCGGCCAGTGTAAAGGTGCATTAAGACTACACAAGATCTGCTGAAAGAATCATAGCCTAGAGCAGTTAAAAGATGGAACAATCATTTTTGCTTTTCCTTGCAAGAAAGTTCCTATATTAGGGCATGTTCACATCTGCATTGGAATGGAAACCGAAACAGACTATTATAGTCTGTTGGGCTCCGTTGGTTTCAGTTATTTGCTGAATCTGGCATTTCTGTCATACTTGTTGTTCTGCTCCTCCAACTGAGCAAAATGGTGGAACTAACTAGCGCATGTGTGAACATGGCCTTAATGAGTAGTTCAAGACCTAAACCAGATACAGATACAAATGAATCCATGAAAATGCTTGCGTCTATGAAGCCCTTACAAACATATTAACCCCCACTGATCATCCCGAAAAGTGTACATTTAGGCAGGAAAAAACAGCTTTGAACCAACACCGTTCGGAGATGTGGGGCATCCGATTTCACCCTTTGCAATGCATTGAAGAATAATGCATAGACATTAATGCCTATATGGACACCCCATCCCCCAAGCACCAAGTTAGCCTTCTGGCTATTCCATGAAGATCTCCACAATGTTTAAAGATGATTCCACGCAACTGACAAAGATATTTAATTCTACTATAATCGCCTACATTAGAATTCACATGTTCCTTACAAACAAATGGTACCTACAAGACAATCAATTATGGCACTAGCCCTGATATCCTTAGCCCTATGCACCCCAACATATATGGCAAAACAATATGATAGTCTACAGCAGCGGTCCCCAACCGCCGGGCCGCGGCCCGGGCCGTGGAGGATTGTTAGCCGGGCCGCGGCGATCAGGGCAGTCTTTAACTTTGTACTAATGAAGCGCTTCCATTATGGAGCGGTGAAGGATCTGTACTCACCACTTCCTGGTCCTCGGCTCGGCTATCCATGGCTGCGCACAGCGTGAGGTCTCTCTGTGACCTCACGCTGTGCGCCGCTATACACAGCCAGCCGACAGCAGAATGAAGAGGATTGCGATGGTGACCAGGAGCAGGAGAGGTAAGTGTTTTTTTAATTTTATTTGCACTGGGGGCTGATGGCTGACATGAGGGACATGGGTCTGACATGAGGGGCTAATGGTGGGGCTTATGGCTGACATGAGGGGCTAATGGGGGGCTTATGGCTGACATGAGGGGCTAATGGGGGGCTTATGGCTGACCTGAAGGGCTAATGAGGGGGTTATGGCTGACCTTGAGGGGCTAATGGGGGGCTTATGGCTGACCTTGAGGGGCTAATGGGGGGCTTATGGCTGACATTGGGGGGCTTATGGCTGACATTGGGGGGGGTTTATGGCTGACATTGGGGGGGTTTATGGCTGACATTGGGGGGGTTTATGGCTGACATTGGGGGGGTTTATGGCTGACATTGGGGGGGTTTATGGCTGACATTGGGGGGGTTTATGGCTGACATTGGGGGGGTTTATGGCTGACATTGGGGGGGTTTATGGCTGACATTGGGGGGGGGGTTATGGCTGACATTGGGGGGGTTTATGGCTGACATTGGGGAGGGGTTTATGGCTGACATTGGGGAGGGGTTTATGGCTGACATTGGGGAGGGGTTTATGGCCGACATTGGGGGGGTTTATGGCCGACATTGGGGGGGTTTATGGCCGACATTGGGGGGGTTTATGGCTGACATTGGGGGGGTTTATGGCTGACAATGGGGGTCTGATCCGAGGTCTGATTAACATTGTGGGTCTGATTGCTGGTCTGACCTGAGGTGTAATGAAAAATATTTTTTTCTTATTGTTCTCCTCTAAAACTAGGTGCATCTTATAGGGCGAAAAATACGGTACAGTGCAGCAGAGACCATAGTAAGTTTATATAGTCATTATATAGTGTTATATATTTTAATATGCACCTTGTGTTTTGTTATGCGCGTGAATCAGTCAGCCCCCCTAAGCCCCGCCCCCTAAGCCCCCCTCCCCCCAAAAGCCCCACCCCCACAAGCCCCGCCCCAGAACACCCACCCCCTTACCCCCAAGCCCCGCCCCAGAACCCCCACCCCCTTCCGCCCCCCTCCCCCCGGGAAAATGGTCTTGCATGAAACCGGTCCTTGGTGCAAAAAAGGTTGGGGACCACTGGTCTACAGTATCAATTTAAAACGCTCTCCTAACTCAGTGTGTTGAAGCTAAACTCACTGCCCATATCTACTTTTCACATAAAGCCTCTATAAGAGTCCTACTTAAAAGGGAATCTGTCGTCAGAAAAAGGCCTATTGTTCAAATTACGTATTTACGTTTGTAAGGAAATTGAAGTTATTTTAAAAATTTTCATGTCAATATATTTAAAGGAAATATGTCACCAAAATTTTTATCTGCCAGTTAAAACCAGAAAGCAACCCATATCCTTTATTTTACTAATCTGTTTCAATTTTTAGATTACAGACTTATTTTTTGATTTCCTAAATATGATTATGGGGTCGGCTTTGGCGGAGCAGTTCTTAACAGAATTTACAAAGCATTAAAGGGAACAGAAACAGGTCATCAATTTTATGCTGACCTCACTGAGGGCAGTATAAAGTAGTGACAGGAATGCTGATTTCAGCGGTGTCACTCATGAGCTAAAAGTAAGTGGTTGCCGAGAATCAGCATCATAATCATTGCAGTACAGGCCTTGAAAAAGTGTCAAATCTACCTAAGAGTCATGGTTATTCATAATCTGCTGCTCTCTCACCCATCTGCTGAAGATTGGCAGTTCTCTCCTAGAGAGAAAGGGAGAAAACTGCATCAGCAGGTGGGCAGGGAGAGCAGGAATTCATGAATAACCATGACTCTTCTCAAGTAGATTTGACTCTTTTCAAGACCTGTCCTGCAATGATTATGATGCTGGTTCTCAGCAACCACTTTTAGCTCATGAGTAACACATCGCTGAAATCAGCATTTTGTCACTATTTTATACTGCCCTCAGTACGGTCAGCATAAAGTTGATGACAGGTTCCCTTTAAGAAAATTGCTTTACCTCAAATGTTTAAGATGTACTGGTCCACCCCAAATTCTATCCCTTGGTTTATTACTCTTGGGCATTCTGAGCTCGGAAACTGGATACTTCTGTATATCAGCATAACATGACCAGTTTTAGTTGTGTTACATATAACGCCAACAGAGTGCACTCCCCTGCTAAAAGAGGTCAAATATTACATCTTCGCAGAAAAAGAAAAGATATTATCCTATTTGAGGAAACATAAAAATAAAATAAAAACATTTACCCCTCTTTTGAAGTCCTGCTATTGTCCTTTATGGTATAATTCCTCATCCCCATTACAGAAAAGGAAAGGTGTATCTATCATATTTAGTAAGAAGGTTAATTTTTCTTTTATTGATTCTTTATCTGACCCCAATGGTACATATATTTTTGCTAAAGTCCTTAAAAAGTGGGTTTTGAAAATTTTCATAAAAATTTCAAGATTTGCTTCTAAACTTCTAAGCCTTCTAATGTCCCCAAAAAATAAAAATGCATTCACAAAATCATCCAAACAAAGTAGATATAAGTACACTTTAATAGGAGTGACCCGTGCCATTGAAATTAATGGGACAGCTTGGGTGTAAATACACCTGTTCACCGCTGCAGTTGCAACGGCGAGCAGGTAAACAATAATGAGGAGGCAACGCTGGCATGGCGCGCGCCTTCTCTTCAAACAGCTAATCGGCAGGGGTGCTGGGTGTCGGACCCCAGCCGATCTGATATAAATTTACATTTTCCAGACAGATAAAACTTCTCTTAAACGTATCAATGATTACCTATCCAAGATATCTTTACCCTCCCTATTAGATATACAGATGAAACAGCTCACTGACCCGTTTACACTAGAGAAAGTAGATCAAACCATCGATCCATTTGCTAATGGTAAGAGCCTGGGGCCAGATAGCTTTTCCATTGAACATGGTTTCTGCAGACACTAAATTAAGACCTGAAACTCTTAGCACTCATAACAGTCATCCATAAGGAAGGAAAAGAGCCAACAAAATGTGCAAATTATAGGCCTATTTCTTTCTTAAACAATTATACGAAGATCTTTGCCAAACTGCTAGCCTTAGGCCCCTTTCACACGAGCGAGTATTCCACGCGGATGCGATGCGGGAGGTGAACACATTGCACCCGCACTGAATACTGACTCATTCATTTCTATGGGGCTGTGCACATGAGCTGTGTTTTTCACATCACTTGTGCGTTGCGTGAAAATCGCCGCATGCTCCTCTTTGTGCGTTTTTCACGCAACGCAGGCCCCATAGAAGTGAATGGGGTTGCGTGAAAATCGCAAGCATCCGCAAGCAAGTGCGGATGCGGTGCGATTTTCACGCACGGTTGCTAGGAGACGATCGGGATGGAGCCCCGATCATTATTATTTTCCCTTATAACATGGTTATAAGGGAAAATAATAGCATTCTGAATACAGAATGCATAGTAAAACAGCGCTGGAGGGGTTAAAAAAAATTAAATAAATTTAACTCACCTTAGTCCACTTGATCGCGTAGCCCGGCATCTGCTTCTGTCTCCTTTGTTGAATAGGACCTGTGGTGAGCATTAAGTACAGTTACAGGACCTTTGATGACGTCACTCCGGTCATCACATAGTACGTCACATGATCTTTTACCATGGTGATGGATCATGTGATGACCGGAGTGACGTCAAAGGTCCTGGAATGAATGCTCACCACAGGTCCTGTTCAGCACAGAAGGAGACAGACGAGATGCCGGCAGCGCCAGCAAGTGGATTAAGGCGAGTTAAATTATTTATTTTTTTAACCCATCCAGCGCTAGTTTACTATGCAGTCTGTATTCAGAATGCTATTATTTTCCCTTATAACCATGTTATAAGGGAAAATAATTCAATCTACAGAACACCGATCCCAAGCCCGAACTTCTGTGAAGAAGTTCGGGTTTGGGTACCAAACATGCGCAATTTTTCTCACGCGAGTGCAAAACGCATTACAATGTTTGGCACTCGCGCGAAAAAATCGCGGGTGTTCCCGTAACGCACCCGCACATTTTCCCGCAACGCCCGTGTGAAAGGGGCCTTAAGGCTACTTTTACACTGGAGTTTCTGGATCCGCTTGTGAGATCCATTTCAGGGCTCTCACAAGCAGCCCAAAACGGATCAGTAAGCCCCAATGCATTCTGAATGGATAAGGATACTTTCAGAATGCATCAGTTTAACTCCGTTTGGTCTCTGTTCCGCTTTTGAGGAGGACACCAAAACGCAGCTTGCAGCGTTTTGGTGTCCGCCTGACGATGGAGCCAAACGGATCCGTAATGACTTACATTGTAAGTCAACGCGGACGGATCCGTTTTCACTCACACAATATGGTGCAATTGTCACTCAATGTAAGTCAAGACGGATCCGTTTTGACAGACTTTTTTTGGGGAATGAATAATGCAAACGGATCCGTTCTGAACGGATACAAGCATTTGCATTATCGGTACGGACCTGTCTGTGCAGATACAAGACAGATCTGCACCGAACGCAGGTGTGAAAGTAGCCTTAAACATAAACCACTCTGAATTTCCTAAAAGTCCATACAGTTTGCAAAAATTAACATATATACAGCTTTAGTTGCATTGATGCAGAAAATTTTATTTGCATTTGATAGGTTGAATTGGTCATCATAAAGGAAGTTCATCAATTTAGCATAGCAGATCCTTATAGATAAAACAATAGCTCTTTATATACAGTCCTGATCAAAAGTTTAAGACCACTTGAAAAATGGCAAACAAATCATATTTAGCATGGCTGGATCTTAACAAGGTTCCAAGTAGAGCTTCAACATGCAACAAGAAATGTGAGGGAGACAAAAAAAAAATTTGAGCATTAAATTTAATGAAAACATTGAATAAACTGAAACAGCCTGTTTTTCAGCTGATCAAAAGTTTAGGACCACACCTTTAAAATAAAAACGAACCCCCCCCTACCCAAAACAGAAATCCAACTTCCAAACATGAACTCAGTAATGAGTAGCTCCACCGTTATTGTTTATCACTTCTAAAATTCGTTTCGGCATGCTTGATGCAAGCGTTTCCATGAGGGGAGTGGGAACATTTCTCCAAGTGGTGAAGACGGACGCACGAAGGCCATCTACTGTCTGGAACGGTTGTCCATTTTTGTAAACTTCCCTTGCCATCCATCCCCAAATGTTACATTTTTTCTCATCAGAGAATAAAACTTTCTTCCACCTTTGAATGTCCCATGTTTGGTGTGCTCTTGCAAAGTCCAAACGAGCAGTTCTGTGGCGTTCAAGGAGACGGGGTCTTTGAAGACTTTTTTATTTTATTTTGAAGCCCTTCAGTCTCAGATACCGTCTAATGGTTATGGGGCTGAAGTCAGCACCAGTATGGGCCTTAATTTCGGTCGAGGATCGTCGAGGATCGTCCAGTGTTTTGACTGACAGCCAATTGGATCCTCTGGCTCAGTGCTGATGAAATTTTTTTGGGTCTTCCACTTGACTTTTTTGTTCCATAACCCTCAGCGATGGCGCGCTGTGAGAAACCCTGCTTATGCAGTTCAACAACCCGACCACGTTCAAAGAGTTTTTTTGCCTTGGCCATCACAACGTGTGACTACCTGACAGAAAATTACAATAAATCCACATCTTTGCACAGATTTGGCCTTTTAAAAAGGCAGGTGGTCCTAAAATTTGGATCAGCTGAAAAATAGCCTGTTTCAGTTTAATCGTTATTTTCAATTAATTGAATGGTGAAAAAATGTTTTGTCTCACTCATTTTTTCTGGTTGCATGAAGCTCTATTTGGAACCTTGTTAAGATCCAACAATGTAAAATATGATTTTTTTTGCCATTTTTCAAGAGGTCTTAAACTTTTGATCAGGACTGTATGTCCCTCTGCAATGGCAGTGCCCCAGACCAAAAAAAATAAAAATATCAAGGAGCCATTGGCTCCTAACCTGAAAAATTTAGGAGCCAAATGAAATTTTGTCGCTAAATTTAAAATACATATAATATAGCTGGGATGCTTAGGAGCATGGTGTTTTCTAAGCTACAGCCCACACAGTTAAAGGGGTTGTGCACTCATTTCCATGACCTGTCAGACTAGCCAGATTTGCATTGGTAATCCCTAGGTGCTGGGTCTGGCTCATTGGCTTCCAGGCCTCCGCTGCTTATCTTAGGTTTCTCCATGAAAATATTTGGCTGCAGTGGCATCAAGACAATCACTGGTCACAGTGGAGATCTGTTTCCCTTGCATCACATGACCATTTAACATAATACAAGGGAAGCAGACAGGAGTCTATGGGTGCGGCCACTGGCATCTAATGTGTATGAGGACCTTAGTCCTGAAGAGGGGCGTAACCCGATACAGCGATTGTGACCAGACTATCAGACAGGGAAGAGGACGGCTCCGGCTGTGACCGGACTATCAAACATGGCAGAGGGCAGCTTCAGCTGTGACCGGACTATCAGACAGGGCAGAGGGTGGCTATGGCTGCGACCGGAATATCAGATACGGTAGAAGGTGGCTATGGCCGTCATTGGACTATCGGGGGGGTGACTGTAGGGACTGTCACCAGGTCCCCAAACACTGCTAACACTCCTCACGGAACATCACCTCCGCCCCACTGCCCGTATCCTGCACAGTAGGGGTTGTCAGAGGCACCGATCAGAGACAACTCCGGTGGGACACTTTACCTAGCACTGTGGCCCCTTGGGTCTATGGACTGGTGGGGGCCCCAGTGTGAGAAAGCTCCTTCTTTGCTGTAACACATGGCAGTTATAATGCAGGCACCCAGGATTGTAAAGGGATACTCCAACCTGGAACATAAAACTAGAAGACACCATAAACGTCTGACAGCGGCGGGTTCTGTAATCTCCAAAACCGGGGCTGCCTGAAGGAAAAGCAGCAGCCCCCCCTTTCATTCACTGCTATGGGAGCCCCGAAAATACAGTGCTGGCTACTATTCCCGGTGTTAACATAGCCCTGAAAGGAGACGCCACCGAGTGTGTCTGGAGTTATCAGACCCAATAGGAGTATCCTAGTGGCACTCCTATAGTGTCAGTGTCTTAATGACGTCATGGGAGACACTATGTGAGATTATATATATTACACTTTATAAGATATTGTAAAATACAAAAAAAAAAAAAGTTAAATCTCCAGGAGCGCAGAATTACATACACTGCTCAAAAAAATAAAGGGAACACAAAAATAACACATCCAAGATCTGAATTAATTAAATAATCTTCTGAAATACTTTGTTCTTTACATAGTTGAATGTGCTGACAAAAAAAATAAAAAAATCACACAAAAATTAAAAAATGGAAATCAAATTTTTCAACCCATGGAGGTCTGGATTTGGAGTCACACTCAAAATTAAAGTGGAAAAACACACTACAGGCTGATCCAACTTTGATGTAATGTCCTTAAAACAAGTCAAAATGAGGCTCAGTAGTGTGTGTGGCCTCCACGTGCCTGTATAACCTCCCTACAACGCCTGTGCATGCTCCTGATGAGGTGGCGGACGGTCTCCTGAGGGATCTCCTCCCAGACCTGGACTAAAGCATCTGACAACTCCTGGACAGTCTGTGGTGCAACGTGACGTTGGTGGATAGAGCGAGACATGATGTCCCAGATGTGCTCAATTGGATTCAGGTCTGGGGAATGGGCGGGCCAGTCCATAGCATCAATGCCTTCGTCTTGCAGGAACTGCTGACACACTCCAGCCACATGAGGTCTAGCATTGTCTTGCATTAGGGGGAGCCCAGGGCCAACCGCACCAGCATATGGTCTCACAAGGGGTCTGAGGATCTCATCTCGGTACCTAATGGCAGTCAGGCTACCTCTGGCGAGCACATGGAGGGCTGTGTGGCCCTCCAAAGAAATGCCACCCCACACTATTACTGAACCAATGCCAAACCGGTCATGCTGGAGGATGTTGCAGGCACCAGAACGTTCTCCATGGCGTCTCAAGACTCTGTCACGTCTGTCACATGTGCTCAGTATGAACCTGCTTTCATCTGTGAAGAGCATAGGGCGCCAGTAGCGAATTTGCCAATCTTGGTGTTCACTGGCAAATGCCAAACGTCCTGCACGGTGTTGGGCTGTAAGCACAACCCCCACCTGTGGACGTCGGGCCCTTATAATCACCCTCATGGAGTCTGTTTCTGACCGTTTGAGCAGACACATGCACATTTGTGGCCTGCTGGAGGTAATTTTGCAGGGCTCTGGCAGTGCTCCTCCTGTTTCTCCTTGCACAAAGGCGAGGTAGCGGTCCTGCTGCTGGGTTGTTGCCCTCCTACGGCCTCCTCCACGTCTCCTGATGTACTGGCCTGTCTCCTGGTAGCGCCTCCATGCTCTGGACACTACGCTGACAGACACAGCAAACCTTCTTGCCACAGCTTGCATTGATGTGCCATCCTGGATAAGCTGCACTACCTGAGCCACTTGTGTGGGTTGTAGACTCTGTCTCATGCTACCACTAGAGTGAAAGCACCGCCAGCATTCAAAAGTGACCAAAACATCAGCCAGGAAGCATAGGAACTGAGAAGTTGTCTGTGGTCACCAGGGCTGTGGAGTCGGTAGATAAATGGTCCGACTCCTCAGTTTTTGGTAACTCCGACTCCTCTGTATTTAATATGCAAATGTATTTTATAGTATAAAATTCATTTGCATATTAAATACAGAGGAGTCGGACCATTTATCTACCGACTCCACAGCCCTGGTGGTCACCACCTGTAGAACCACTCCTTTATTGGGGGTGTCTTGCTAATTGCCTATAATTTCCACCTGTTGTCTATCCCATTTGCACAACAGCATGTGAAATTGATTGTCACTCAGTGTTGCTTCCTAAGTGGACAGTTTGATTTCATAGAAGTGTGATTGACTTGGAGTTACATTGTGTTGTTTAAGTGTTCCCTTTATTTTTTTGAGCAGTGTACATAAAAAGTGTGATTATCCTTAACCTCATTGAAGTTTCCTCTTCCCTCTCCCAAGCAACCTCCGAAGTACCTGATCCCGCGGCCATCAGGAGAAACGATGCAGAGCGGACACCGGAGCTCCCCATGTCTGCAGTGTACACCGGCACAGGCAGCTCTGCCGAATCAGTGGGAGGAGCTCTTCTCATCTACCAGACCGGCAGATTGTGGTTCGCGGATTAGACCCGGCAGCCAATGGCGAAGCGTGTAGGCAGAGCTTCCTCCTGACGCCGCAGCATTAGTTTAAAGTAAAAGGAACCATAGAAGAAAAAGCCGGCATGCAGCAGACGTCTGCATCGTATGTCTGCTAGATAAAAGCATTTTTTTCTTAAAGAGGCAGAGCAGCGGAGGGTCTAGGCGCAAATGGCGACAAGACTACAAAGTCTTGTCACCATTTTGCAATTCTAAGTCGCATTGGCGACCATTTTGGTCGCCATCTGGAGCACTGCAGGGTTAAGGTCAATGGACTTTCAAACCCCTTCACAATATTAAATACAGGCCTTACAGCTGCTACACAGACAGGATCCGTTGTGAGTCTCATTTTTCCTTCCTTCTGACAGATCAGAAAGCCAAAATAGTGGACCAGTCATGAAGTGGGGAGGGTGGGAACAGCATGAAAAGTCCACATGGTGGACCTAGTGGTGAGGTGGAAGCGGCATGAGGAGACCACAAAGTGACCCAATGACAGAGTCTGGAGGTGGCAGCATCAGGAGGCCACAGAGTGGTAAGACGAATAGAGATTGTGGAGGTGGCAGCAGCATGAGGAGGCCACAGAGTAGCACAATGACGAGAAATTGTGGAGGTGGCAGCAGCATGGAGGAGGCCACAGAGTAGCACAATGAAGAAATTGTGGAGGTGGAAGCAGCTTGAGGAGACCACAGAGTGGCCAAATGACAGAGTCTGGAGGTGGCGGCAGAATGAGGAGGCCACTTCGGCTCTGCACGATTTAATAATACACGTTCTCCGGCACAAAAAGCTTGGAAAATTGATTGTCCGGGAATTTCCATCGAAGATTGGGATAATATATTGGCGAATTTAAGTTTAGTTTCTTATAATTTTAATCAAGTTTTGGTTCCATTAAATATTAATATATTTATTAAATACTTATTAAATTTAATTAAAAAAATTAAGTGTTGCCTAAGACAGGAGAGAATGGGCCAGTCTTCTGGTTACTCGATGATGTGGTTGCGATGGAGAAAGCATTCCAAAAAACAATCTCTCTCCTCACGTCTGTCCATGCACTCAGAACACTGGAAAATGTCCAACTCCAAGATGGCCGCCGTATTTATAGGGCTGTGACATCACAGGGATGGCTGGCTACTGATTGGCTGCATGCATGTCAGTCTGGGTGATCCCGCCTTCCCATATTTCCTTTCTCCATGTCCTCACACGAGCAGCAGCCATTTTGGGAAAAATGCGATTCGTTACACGAATCGCGAGGGAATTCACATTCGTTGCGAATCGAATTTTTTCTGAAATTCGGATAGAATTCCACTTCGTCAGCTTCGATTTGCTCATCTCTATTCAGGGCCCATTCACCTTGATCTATCTTCACCTTTTTCTGCCCAGGAGAATATTTTCCCTAAAAGATCTATAAATTTTTTGGACTTTGTTCCTCCTTGATGTTTGCTATATTACACTGTTATGTTGTCCGATAGAAACTTTATATGATGACCCTACAAGGACTCCGCTCTTAAGGTCTCCCATACCGTCCGAAGTTCTCTGTAATTTGATGGTTGATTAGTTATATTTGATGGCCAAATACTTCGGTAGAACCTGTCTTCTACCTTTGCTCCCCAGCCTGACTTGCTTGCACCCATTTAGATCTGTATAGCTGGGGGTTTTTGCCATACAACTCTCTTCCTGAGGTTCAATGGCTTTGTCCACCAGAAAATGGATATTTTCACATGTCGTGGAATGGAAGTTCTCAGATCCAGAGACGTTTGATGCCTGTCTCAGTTTTGAATAAGGCTACTTTCACACTGGCGTTTTGGTTTCCGTTTTTGAGATCCGTTCAGGGATCTCACAAGCGGTCCAAAACGGATCAGTTTTGCCCTAATGCAGTCTGAATGGATAAGGATCCGTTCAGAATGCATCAGTTTGCCTCCGTTGCACCTAGGGTTGGGCGATATCAAAAATATTTAGACGATAACAATATTAAGAATTTTATCGCGATAAATACCCGTTTAAAAGAAAAAAACACAAGGAGACGTTCTACTGTATGGGGGCCGCCACACAAGGAGACATTATACTGTATGGGGGCCGCCACAAGGAGACATACTGTATGGGGGCCGCCACAAGGAGAAGCCAGCAGGAGACATTATACTGTATGGGTGGCCACAAGGAGACGTTATACTGTATGGGTGCCACAAGGAGACATATGAGGGCAGCCACAAGGAGACATTATACTTTATGGGGATAATGGGGGCCACAAGGAGACATTGGCTTGGGGCAGCGGCCAGGCAGCCACAACTTGGAGACATGAATCTTCACACTGTATGGCAGTGTTCGCCGGGGCAGCATCCACAAGGAGACATTACAATATCAGGGGCAGCAGCCACAAGGAAACATTACAGTATGAGGCAGCAGCCACAGAAGGAGACATTACAGTATGAGGCAGCAGCCACAAGGTGCTGCCCACCCCCCATGTCTTATGGCCACCTGTGTGAACACCCTGCCACCACCATACAGTAATTCCTTCTTGTTGTTCATGGGGGGGGGGACGGGGGGGGGGGGGGACTCGTGATGGCTCATTCCCTGAATTGCAGGCAGGCAGGCATGAAGGACTGACGACTGAGTGAGTAGGCCAAGGTCAGACAGAAGACATATAAATTGGGGCAGAGATATTACACCTTTAATAGCTGCGTGTCCAGAAGCTGTGATAAAGTTATTATCTTCTGACTGATTTTCCAGCCACTTGCTCGCTGCTACTGCGCTGCTCAGCCTGGCCGTCATCTGATTCAGACGTTAGACGTCGGTGGGCTGAGAATGCACCATAGGAGCAAGCGAGGAGGAGCCTGGTCAGCCGCTGCGGGAAGCAATTGGCGTGCAATGATGCAGGGGCAGGGCGACCGCAGTTTTTGAAGCGGTCAGTAATACCGCAGTAATTTGGAAACAGCGATATCGCTGTTTTTTTAATACCGCAGTATATCGTGAACACCAGTATATCGTCCAACCCTAGTTCCAACTCCATTCCGCTCTGGAGGCCGACACCAAAACGCTGCTTGCAGCGGCAAACGGATCCGTCCTGATGCACAATGTAAGTCAATGGAGACAAATCCGTTTTGGCTATGTTACAGATAATACAAACGGATCCGTTCTGAACAGATGCATGCGGTTGTATTATCAGAACGGAAGCGTTTGTGCAGATTCATGACGGATCCGCACCAAAAGCGAGTGTGAAAGTAACCTAACTTGAGGGGTGTCGTTTCTAAAATGGGGTTATTTATGGCTGGTTTCTACTATGCAACAGTGACTCCAGAGCTGAACTGGTCCTTAAAGTCGGTTTTGGAAATTTTCTTAAAAATTTGCTTCTAAACTTCTAACCAAAAAAATTAAATGACATTTACAAAATGATGCCAACATAAAGTAGACATATAGGGAATGGAAAGTAACTATTTTATAAAGCATCACTGTCCATTTTAAAAGCAGAGAAATTCAAATTTTGAAAATAGCTTTTTTTTTTCAAAATTTTCTGCAAATTTTGTATTTTTTTATGCATAAAAAGATAAAATGTATCAACTCCATGTTCTTTTCTTCTGGAAAGCGTATACTTTTTGTTGCAATGAGTATCTTTTTGTTTGGAAGGAAGGATGTTTGCTTTCTTGAGTCAAGGAGTATACCTAAGTATTTCACCTGTCATAGGATGAAGGCATTACTTTTATTAGCTTTATTATCCATCCAAGATTTCTTAACAGGAGCAAGAATCTGTCGTATTTTATTTGACTCAACGTGTCTGCCACTATTAAGAAATTGTCTAAGTACGGGATTATTTATTAATCCCTCTTTCCTTAGATATGCCACTAGGGTTGTTGCGGGTATCGAAATTTCGATACCCAATCGATACTTTTGTCCCGGTATCGATACGATACCGGGATTTCCGTTTTTTCGATACTGGGCTGCGCTTCTGCGCAGTCTAGTATCTCTGAACATGAGCGCGCTGCTATCGGCGCGCTCATGTTCTCTCTCAGCAGCACGGGGAGAAGGAAGCTGTCCTCCCTCCCCCTGTGCTGCTGCCGCTGCCACCAATGAGAAGAGAGGGGCGGAGGAGGGGCGGCAATGAGAAGAGGGGCGGAGGAGGGGCGGCAATGAGAAGAGAGGGGGTGGAGGAGGGGCGGCAATGAGAAGAGAGGGGCGGAGGAGGGGCGGGCGCACTGCGCCACCAATGATAGGATTACTATCGGAGCGATGGGAGGAGACATCAGCTTCACTAGTGGGCGTTCCTTTTCCCTGCGCTGCGATTGGACAGCGCTACAGCCAGGGAGAAGGAACGCCCACTAGTGAAGCTGATGTCTCCTCCCATCGCTCCGATAGTAATCAGCAGCATGTGGAGCAGGAGAGGAGACAGTAATGGGGCACTGCGGGCGAACGGAGCGGCGCCCAGGACTAAATGGTGAGTGCTGAGACATCGCTGGGCGCCGCTCTGTGTAGCCTAATAGTGAAAGTCTGGACTCATATACAGTAGTCAGTCTTTAACACATACAGGAGGCGGGTGCCGGCAGCAGAATCGCATTGCCGGCACCCTGCCCCTGACAGGGAGCTGCGATCAGCGGCAGTTAACTGCCGCTGATCTGCTAGTACCCGCCTCCTGTATAAAGGGGTAAAATCATTGGTGGTGCAGTGTGCCCCCCCCCTCAATCCCCCCATCCCATTAAAATCATTGGTGGCACAGTGCGCCGGCCCCTCTCAACCCTCCAGTATTAAAATCATTGGTGGCAGTGGCCACAGGGACCTCTCCACTCCCCCTCATTGGTGGTGCAGTGGCAGCTTCTGATCGGAGCCCCAGCTGTGTAAGCCTGGGGCTCCGATCGGTTACCATGGCAGCCAGGACGCTACAGAAGCCCTGGTTGCCATGGTAACATCCCTGATGCTGTGTGCACAAAGCACAGAGCAGCAGGGACAGTGTGGAGTCCTATTCACCCTGATAGAGATCTATCAGGGTGAATAGGAAAAGGGATGAAAGATCCCAGGTTCTAGCCCCTAAGGGGGGAAATAGTTATTAACCACCTCAGCCCCCAGTGCTTAAACACCCTGAAAGACCAGGCCACTTTTTACACTTCTGACCTACACTACTTTCACCGTTTATTGCTCGGTCATGCAACTTACCACCCAAATGAATTTTACCTCCTTTTCTTCTCACTAATAGAGCTTTCATTTGGTGGTATTTCATTGCTGCTGACATTTTTAATTTTTTTGTTATTAATCGAAATTTAACGATTTTTTTGCAAAAAAATGACATTTTTCACTTTCAGTTGTAAAATTTTGCAAAAAAAACGACATCCATATAGAAATTTTGCTCTAAATTTATAGTTTTACATGTCTTTGATTAAAAAAAAAAATGTTTGGGTAAAAAAAAAATGGTTTGGGTAAAAGTTATAGCGTTTACAAACTATGGTACAAAAATGTGAATTTCCGCTTTTTGAAGCAGCTCTGACTTTCTGAGCACCTGTCATGTTTCCTGAGGTTCTACAATGCCCAGACAGTACAAACACCCCACAAATGACCCCATTTCTGAAAGTACACACCCTAAGGTATTCGCTGATGGGCATAGTGAGTTCATAGAACTTTTTATTTTTTGTCACAAGTTAGCGGAAAATGATTATTTTTTTTTTTTTTTTTTTTTTTCTTACAAAGTCTCATATTCCACTAACTTGTGACAAAAAATAAAAAGTTCTATGAACTCACTATGCCCATCAGCGAATACCTTGGGGTCTCTTCTTTCCAAAATGGGGTCACTTGTGGGGTAGTTATACTGCCCTGGCATTCTAGGGGCCCAAATGTGTGGTAAGGAGTTTGAAATCAAATTCTGTAAAAAATGACCTGTGAAATCCGAAAGGTGCTCTTTGGAATATGGGCCCCTTTGCCCACCTAGGCTGCAAAAAAGTGTCACACATCTGGTATCTCCGTACTCAGGAGAAGGTGGGGAATGTGTTTTGGGGTGTCATTTTATATATACCCATGCTGGGTGAGAGAAATATCTTGGCAAAAGACAACTTTTCCCATTTTTTTATACAAAGTTGTCATTTGACCAAGATATTTATCTCACCCAGCATGGGTATATGTAAAAAGACACCCCAAAACACATTCCTCAACTTCTCCTGAGTACGGGGATACCAGATGTGTGACACTTTTTTGCAGCCTAGGTGGGCAAAGGGGCCCATATTCCAAAGAGCACCTTTCGGATTTCACTCCTCATTTTTTCCTGAATTTGATTTCAAACTCCTTACCACACATTTGGGCCCCTAGAATACCAGGGCAGTATAACTACCCCACAAGTGACCCCATTTTGGAAAGAAGACACCCCAAGGTATTCCGTGAGGGGCATGGCGAGTTCCTAGAATTTTTTATTTTTTGTCACAAGTTAGTGGAAAATGATGATTTTTTTTTTTATTTTTTTTTTTTCATACAAAGTCTCATATTCCACAAACTTGTGACAAAAAATAAAAACTTCCATGAACTCACTATGCCCATCAGCGAATACCTTGGGGTCTCTTCTTTCCAAAATGGGGTCACTTGTGGGGTAGTTATACTGCCCTGGCATTCTAGGGGCCCAAATGTGTGGTAAGTAGGTAAATGACCTGTGAAATCCGAAAGGTGCTCTTTGGAATGTGGGCCCCTTTGCCCACCTAGGCTGCAAAAAAGTGTCACACATCTGGTATCTCTGTATTCAGGAGAAGTTGAGGAATGTGTTTTGGGGTGTCTTTTTACATATACCCATGCTGGGTGAGATAAATATCTTGGTCAAATGCCAACTTTGTATAAAAAAATGGGAAAAGTTGTCTTTTGCCAAGATATTTCTCTCACCCAGCATGGGTATATGTAAAATGACACCCCAAAACACATTCCCCAACTTCTCCCGATTACGGAGATACCAGATGTGTGACACTTTTTTGCAGCCTAGGTGGGCAAAGGGGCCCATATTCAAAAGAGCACCTTTCGGATTTCACAGGTCATTTTTTACAGAATTTGATTTCAAACTCCTTACCACACATTTGGGCCCCTAGAATGCCAGGGCAGTATAACTACCCCACAAGTGACCCCATTTTGGAAAGAAGAGACACCAAGGTATTCGCTGATGGGCATAGTAAGTTCATGGAACTTTTTATTTTTTGTCACAAGTTAGTGGAATATGAGACTTTGTATGAAAAAAAAAATAAAAAAAAAAATAAGCATTTTCCACTAACTTGCGACAAAAAATAAAAAATTCTAGGAACTCGCCATGCCCCTCACGGAATACCTTGGGGTGTCTTCTTTCCAAAATGGGGTCACTTGTGGGGTAGTTATACTGCCCTGGCATTTTCCAGGGGCCCTAATGTGTGGTAAGTAGGTAAATGACCTGTGAAATCCTAAAGGTGCTCTTTGGAATATGGGCCCCTTTGCCCACCTAGGCTGCAAAAAAGTGTCACACATGTGGTATCGCCGTATTCAGGAGAAGTTGGGGAATGTGTTTTGGGGTGTCATTTTACATATACCCATGCTGGGTGAGAGAAATATCTTGGCAAAAGACAACTTTTCCCATTTTTTTATACAAAGTTGGCATTTGACCAAGATATTTCTCTCACCCAGCATGGGTATATGTAAAATGACACCCCAAAACACATTCCCCAACTTCTCCTGAGTACGGCGATACCAGATGTGTGACACTTTTTTGCAGCCTAGATGCGCAAAGGTGCCCAAATTCCTTTTAGGAGGGCATTTTTAGACATTTGGATACCAGACTTCTTCTCACGCTTTGGGGTCCCTAGAATGCCAGGGCAGTATAAATACCCCACATGTGACCCCATTTTGGAAAGAAGACACCCCAAGGTATTCAATGAGGGGCATGGCGAGTTCATAGAAATTTTTTTTTTTTGGCACAAGTTAGCGGAAATTGATATTTTTAATTTTTTTCTCACAAAGTCTCCCGTTCCGCTAACTTGGGACAAAAATTTCAATCTTTCATGGACTCAATATGCCCCTCACGGAATACCTGGGGGTGTCTTCTTTCCGAAATGGGGTCACATGTGGGGTATTTATACTGCCCTGGCATTCTAGGGGCCCTAAAGCGTGAGAAGAAGTCTGGAATATAAATGTCTAAAAAATTTTACGCATTTGGATTCCGTGAGGGGTATGGTGAGTTCATGTGAGATTTTATTTTTTGACACAAGTTAGTGGAATATGAGACTTTGTAAGAAAAAAAAATAAAAATTCCGCTAACTTGGGCCAAAAAAATATCTGAATGGAGCCTTACAGGGGGGTGATCAATGACAGGGGGGTGATCAATGACAGGGGGGTTGATCAATGACAGGGGGGTTGATCAATGACAGGGGGGTTGATCAATGACAGGGGGGTTGATCAATGACAGGGGGGTTGATCAATGACAGGGGGGTTGATCAATGACAGGGGGGTTGATCAATGACAGGGGGGTTGATCAATGACAGGGGGGTTGATCAATGACAGGGGGGTGATCAATGACAGGGGGGTGATCAGGGAGTCTATATGGGGTGATAACCACAGTCATTGATCACGCCCGTGTAAGGCTTCATTCAGACGTCCGGATGCGTTTTGCGGATCCGATCCATCTATCAGTGCATCCGTAAAAATCATGCGGACATCTGAATGGAGCTTTACAGGGGGGTAATCAATGACAGGGGGGTAATCAATGACAGGGGGGTAATCAGGGAGTCTATATGGGGTGATCACCACAGTCATTGATCATGCCCCTGTAAGGCTTCATTCAGACGTCCGGATGCGTTTTGCGGATCCGATCCATCTATCAATGCATCCGTAAAAATCATGCGGACGTCTGAATGGAGCTTTACAGGGGGGTAATCAATGACAGGGGGGTGATCAGGGAGTCTATATGGGGTGATCACCACAGTCATTGATCATGCCCCTGTAAGGCTTCATTCAGACGTCCGGATGCGTTTTGCGGATCCGATCTATCTATCAGTGCATCCGTAAAAATCATGCGGACATCTGAATGGAGCTTTACAGGGGGGTAATCAATGACAGGGGGGTGATCACCACAGTCATTGATCATGCCCCTGTAAGGCTTCATTCAGACGACCGGATGCGTTTTGCGGATCCGATCCATGTATCAGTGCATCCGTAAAAATCATGCGGACATCTGAATGGAGCTTTACAGGGGGGTAATCAATGACAGGGGGGTGATCAGGGAGTCTATATGGGGTGATCACCACAGTCATTGATCACGCCCCTGTAAGGCTTCATTCAGACGTCCGGATGCGTTTTGCGGATCCGATCCATCTATCAGTGGATCCGTAAAAATCATGCGGACGTCTGAATGGAGCTTTACAGGGGGTTGATCAATGACAGGGGGGTAATCAATGACAGGGGGGTGATCAGGGAGTCTATATGGGGTGATCAGGGGTGATCAGGGGCTAATAAGGGGTTAATAAGTGACGGGGGGGGGTGTAGTGTAGTGTAGTGGTGCTTGGTGCTACTTTACTGAGCTACCTGTGTCCTCTGGTGGTCGATCCAAACAAAGGGGACCACCAGAGGACCAGGTAGCAGGTATATTAGACGCTGTTATCAAAACAGCGTCTAATATACCTGTTAGGGGTTAAAAAAAAACACATCTCCAGCCTGCCAGCGAACGATCGCCGCTGGCAGGCTGGAGATCAACTCTCTTACCTTCCGTTCCTGTGAGCGCGCGCGCCTGTGTGCGCGCGTTCACAGGAAGTCTCGCGTCTCGCGAGATGACGCGTATATGCGTGACTGTGCGCAGGGCTGCCACCTCCGGAACGCGATCCTGCGTTAGGCGGTCCGGAGGTGGTTAAATAAAAAGTGAAAAAAAAAAAAACACTAAAATATGAAGTATAAATCACCCCCCTTTTCCCAATTTCACATATAAAATATATAAATAAACATATTACATCGCCACGTCAGAAAAGTCCAAACTATTAAAATATAAAAAAAAAATCTAGGTGGTGAATGCCGGAACAGAAAAAATAAAATAAAAACTGCGCGATTCGCCATTTTTAAAAATGAGGAATGCACGTGGCTTTTTTTGTTTATTTTTTTCGCGTGGTATCGAATGGTATCGAGTATCGCAATACTTTTTCATGGTATCGAAACCGAATCAAAAATTTGGTATCGCAACAACTCTATATGCCACCATTTCTACCACCAGCTTGGTAGGGCGATGAACTGAAAAGGAGATATTTTTCCTGTGAAACTTTCTAGGGAAAACCTTAGGTATTCCTGAGATTGTTCCTGGATTGGTATGTAGTAGTATGCATCCTTCAAGTCGACTGTACTCATTAATGCATCTCTTTATTAACGGAATTGTAGATTTTTGGGTCTCTATTTTGAATTTCCTGTATTTTATGTACCTGTTTACATTTTTGAAGTTTATTATAGTTCGGTAAGAACCATCTGATTTTTTTTACAAGGAAAACATTTGAGTTAACCCAGCTTTTGTTGAGGTATTGGAACCTGGACTACTACCCCCAACTCTAGAATATCCTGGACTCCTTTCCATATTTTCTTTATAGCAAATTTTGATCTGTGAGATGTGATCAGGAAACTGGTTGGAGGGGAGAAGAAAATTCTATCTTGTATCCTTTTTCCACAATATTCAGGGCCCAAGGATTTGATGTTAGTATTTCCCATTGGTGTAGAACATTCTTTAATCTTTCCCTGATTCTGGCGTCATTGTTTTTCACTTGATCTATTTTGGGGATTAAGGAGAAATCCTCTCTCTCATCCACCCTTGTGGTAACTATCGTCCAGTCTTACTTTTTCCACTGTATGATCTGTCCTGATTACCAAAGGGGTGGAAAGGGCTGCTTTCTTCTGAAATGTTTTTCCTCCATGAAATCCCTTTTTATCTGTTGCTTTTTTAAGAATTTTGTCCAGGACTGGACCAAAGACCTACTCCCTTGAAAAAGCTATGGAACATCTTGGAAGCTTTTTCTCCTGTCCAGGACTTCATCCATAGTGCTTTTCTAGCCGCATTAGACAGTGCCACATCTTTTGCCAAAAATCTATTTCCGCTGAAGCATCGGCTAGGAAGGCTGTCACTGATTTTAGGAAAGGTATGGAGTCTATTTCTTTCCTAGCCAATTCATTTTTTAGATGATTTTCCATCTCACTTAGCCAAAAGATATATAGATCTGGCTACAGATGTTGCTGCGATATTTGTTTTCATACCAAACATTGCCGCTTCCCATGATGTGTAGAAGGCTATCCGCCTTCTTTTCCATGGGGTCTTTTAACTGTGTTGAATCGTCAAACATTTTTTTTTATTCACTTCGGCAACCTGCACATCAATTTTTGGAATTTTATCAAATATTTTTGACTCACTTGGGCCTCTTTTCTGGATCTAGCCATTCATGTCTTATATATTTTCGTTAATGGGAAAAACTCTAGAGCGTTTGGTTCTCAAACCCCCAAACATTTCTTCTTGTATTGAACGGGACTTTTGGACTTCGATACCCATTGTGGCTCTAACCACTTTTAATAGGTCATTAATCTCCTTTGTAGAAAGAGGAAACTTTGATTCTTCTACAATTTCTTCTTCAAATAAAGGATCTTCATCTCCAGCTGTTGCAAAGCAACAGCTCCGAGTATGCCTGGACATCCTATAACTATTAGGGCATGCTGGGAATTGTAGTTTTGCAACAGCTGGAGGGCCACAGGTTGAGCATCCCTGCTCTAGAGCATCCTCTAGGGGAGGAATCTACTGCCCTCTTGGCATTTAGGAGGTTGTGGACCTGGATTTACATCTCTAATAGAAGCCAATGAATATCTTACTTCTTTATGAATCATTGATCTGAATTATTCCATGAAAGATGGTTGTAATGAGTGTATTACTAATATAGTACAAGAAGAACAAAGTTTTTTAGTATACTGATCTGGCAATTTCTTATAGCAAGATATGCACTTCACACTCTTCTTAGGCCTCTTCTGAGCCTCCTTAGAGACCCATTAGTAAGAGATCAACCCGAACATTCTCAAGTCCATAAATATAGATAAATTTAAAAAATAAATACCACATACATATGTATATGTAGGAGCCCCACTCCTCCACACTAGAACACATAGCAAATTACCAAGAGGAGTATAGTGTGAAGTTTTATAATTCACATGCACACACACTGGATATAAAAAGTCTACACACCCCTGTTAAAATGTAAAAAAAATTACAACGATAAATCATTTCAGAACTTTTTTCCACCTTTAATGTGACCTATAAACTGCACCAATCAATAAAAAAAAAAAGAAATCTTAGGTGGAGAGAACAAAAAAAAAAAAAAAAAGTGGTTGCATAAGTGTGCACACCCTCTTATAACTGGGGATGTAGCTGTATTCAGAATTAAGCAATCACATTCAAAATCATGTTAAATAGGAGTCCGCAAACACCTGCCATCATTTAAAGTGCCTCTGATTAACCCCAAATAAAGTTCAGCTGCTCTAGTTCTTTCCTGAAATTTTCTTAGTCGCATCCCACAGCAAAAGCCATGGTCCACAGAGAGCTTCCAAAGCATCAGAGGGATCGCATTGTTAAAAGGTATCAGTCAGGAGAAAAGTACAAAAGAATTTCCAAGGCATTAGATATACCATGGAACACAGTGAAGACAGTCATCATCAAGTGGAGAAAATATGGCACAACAGTGACATTACCATTATCTGACCCACAAACATGGATCCTGGAATTACTGATGGAATTTGAGTACTTTGGGTGGATTTCAGACTTCAAAATTAATGAATCTAAATCAGAAGTATATAATGTAAAATTTTCCTGCCCAAGTATGAGAGAAAATAAAGTCCCCAAATGCCTTCAATCAAGCTAAACAATCGTTCACCTACATAGGATTCAAAATATGCACTGTTCTCCCCAATATCTCCTCATTTAACTCCTTAGTGACCAGCCTGTTTTGGGCTTTACTGACCAAGTGTTTTTCTTCTTTTTTTCAATCATCACCTTCCAAGAGCTATAACTTTTACATTTTTACGTCTATGAAGCTGTATGAGGGCTTGTTTTTTACGGGACAAATTGTAGTTTTTAATAGTGTAATTTTTTAGTACAAAACTTTCAGATTAACTTTTCTTAACTCTTTCTAGAAGGGAGATGGGGGGGGGAAAAGCAAAACCGCTACTGAGTTTTTATATTTTAAAATGTTATGGCTTTCATTTTTCGGCCCTAATTAGGCAGCGGCGGCAGGCCCTAATTGGGCAGCGGCATTTTTTTTTTTTACTATAGTCCGGCCCTCCAACAGTCTGAGGGACACTGAACTGGCCCCCTGTTTAAAAAGTTTGAGGACCCCTGGTCTATAAAATGATACTCGTCTAACGTTCAAAGCTGTAGTGGATGGTGAGATATGAATATTACACTCACTGGTAATCTGGTTTCCTAGAAGTCTCCATGATACTACATCTTTAGACTGGCAACCGCTGATAGAACAGGAAAAACACAGGTTTAAATCCCACCCGTCCCCTCCATCACCAGTGTATTTTCAAAGTAATAACCAGGAAAAAGGGATAATTAATAAATACTAAAATAAAAAAAGATAACCAAGATATACGGGTGGGAAATGTGGTGAGTATAATACTTATTTCCCCAATCGTCTCCATGACACCATATCCTGAGAAGAATTATATTTGGGGAAGGGGGGGGGGGGGGGGGGGGGGAAGAGACAATAGCACACAGGACTGTCTGTCCAAAGGCCATGTCTTCGCTAGAAAAAAAAAAAAAAAGTCTAGTTTGTAATACTTGCTGAAAGTATGAACTCTTTTCAAAGTTGTTGACCTACAGATTTGCTGTAGAGAGGCTGAAGATCTTACTGCCCATGAGGCAGCAATAACCCTTGTAGAATGGGCTCTAAGAGAATATGGGGCTTCTTTACCTTTAGCTCTATAAGCCTCAGAAATGGCCATTGTAATCCAACGGAAAATAGAGCTTTTTGCTGCCTTTTTACCTTTATTTGGGTCACAAAAGTGAAGAGATTTTTATCAATGCGCCAATCTCTAGTCACTTCATAACTACTTGTTTAATATTTAAAGTATGAAATATGAATTCTTGTTAATTTTTGGGGTTGGCACAAAAAGAGGGTACAACAATATCCTTGGATCTGTGAAAAGTAGAGACAACTTTGGGTAAACAACTGATCTAACAAATACTAATTTGTCTTCAAAAATTCTAAGAAATGGTTTGTGGACAAAGCTCGAAGTTCACAGACTCGTCTTGCCGAGGATATTGCCACCAAAACAAAAATAGTTTTTATAGTGAGCCACTTTATGAATATGGAATCTAATGGTTCAAAGGGCCCAGAAGTCAGCCCTGACAGAACCGTGTTAAGATTCCAGTGGGCCATCATGTTTTTAATTGTCGGTCTAAGCCTGTCTGCTGCCTTTAACCACCTCCGAACCGCCTAACGCAGATTCGCGTCCCGGAGGTGGCAGCGCTGCGCACAATAACGCATATACGCGTCATCTCGCGAGACGCGAGATTTCGCTCCAAGCCGGCCCGCGCATGCGCATCGCGGGCCGGCAAAAGTTAAAGAGCAATTTCGTCACCAGCCTGCCAGCAACGATCATTGGCTGGCAGGCTGGCGATTTTCAAAAAATCCAATCACAAGTCATATAACAGATCATATTAGTAAATATGATCTGTTATATGGCTTCTCTGCTTCTCTGCTGGTCCTTTTCGTCGGTTGGATCCAGCAGAGAAGCAGACTGAACTGTAAGTACACCAAACACTACACCTTAGCCCCAGATCACCCACCTGCACCCCAATTAACCCTTTGATCACCCCTGTCAATCACCAGTGAAAGGAAAAAAAGTGATCAGTGTAAACTGTCACTTTTTTTTTCACTAGTATTGGCTGTTAGGTTTTAGGGATAGTTTAGGCCCCTTGGTTAGGTAGTTTAGCGTGAGTTAGCGCCCAGCCCACCGCACCGCAGTCACTTATTCGCTGTTTAGCGTATCGCTAATCAGCATTTGTACTTTTATAGTATCTGTAAGTGATCAAAACTGATCACGGTCAGATCTATAATTGTATTAGTGTCACCTTAGCTTGCCCTCCACCCAAAACGCAGTGTTTGCCCGATCAGGCCTGATCGGTCGCCCACACGTGCGTTCACCCACGCCCGCCCCACCGCAGTGACAAAAAAATATATATTTTTTTGATCACTGCACATTCATTTTACACGCACTGCGGCGATAAAAAAAATCAGTTTTGATATTTTTTATCAACCGCAGCGGCCTCCGGTACTTCGCTAGCCTCTCCTTTGTAAGACAGGCTTGCTTTTTTTCTTGGGTAGTCTCAGGGAATACCCCTAAATTTAGTAGTCCAAAATGTCAAACAGGGGGTATTCTTCTGAAGAGGCCTACAGGATTCTGACCCAGTCGGATGAGGAGTGGGAACCCTCATCTGACGAATCTAGCGGGTCAGAATATGAACCTGTGGAAAGCAGTGGCTCTCTGACCCAAAGTTCGGACGAGGAGGTTGAGGTCCCTGGCAGCACCAGGCGTACCCGGCCCCGTGTCGCTAGACCACAGGTTATGCAGGATCCGCTTCAAGAGCAGCAGAGTGGGGCTGTCGCTGCCGGATCACGTGGTGAGGCATACACCAGCAGCGCAGCCCTCCCTGGACCTAGTAGCAGCACTGCCGTACAACATGGTGACGTGGCGAGCACCAGAAGGGCAGTTGAAGCTGGTACGGTGGCACGTGCACTAGTTACCCCGTCGCAGCCACCGCACAGACAGGCCCGTAGAGCCCCTAGAATCCCTGAGGTGCTGGCAAACCCTGATTGGCAGTCACCAACTTCAGCCGCACCTGTAGTTCCCCCTTTCACCGCCCAGTCTGGAGTTCGGGTTGAGACGGCTCAAATCGGTTCGGCCCTGGGATTTTTTGAGCTGTTCTTGACTGCGGAGCTCTTGGACTTAGTCGTGGCAGAGACCAACCAGTATGCCACACAATTTATATCCGCCAACCCGGGAAGCTTTTATGCCCAGCCTTTCCGGTGGAAACCAGTCCAAGTTTCCGAACTTAAAATTTTTTTGGGCCTTCTCCTCAACATGGGCCTGACAAAAAAGCATGAATTGCGGTCATATTGGTCCACGAACATGCCCATGTTCTCTGCTGCTATGTCCAGGGCACGATTTGAGGCCATCCTCCGTTTCCTGCATTTTAGCGACAACACCACCTCCCGTCCCAGAGGCCACCCAGCTTTTGACCGGCTCCACAAAATTCGGCCCCTCATAGACCATTTCAACCAGAAATTTGCAGATTTGTATACCCCCGAGCAAAACATCTGCGTAGACGAGTCCCTAATACATTTTACCGGGCGCCTTGGCTTCAAACAATACATCCCAAGCAAGCGTGCCCGGTATGGGGTCAAATTGTATAAGCTCTGTGAAAGGGCCACAGGCTATACCCACAAATTTCGGATCTATGAGGGAAAAGATCAGACCCTGGAGCCGGTCGGTTGCCCTGACTACCTGGGGAGCAGTGGGAAGACAGTCTGGGACTTGGTGTCACCCTTATTCGGCAAGGGGTACCATCTTTATGTGGACAATTTTTACACAAGTGTGGCCCTCTTTAGGCATTTGTTTCTAGAACGGATTTGCGCCTGTGGCACCGCGCGAACTAGTCGCGTGGGCTTCCCCCAACGGCTTGTAACCACCCGTCTTGCAAGGGGGGAGAGGGCTGCCTTGTGTAACGAAGAACTGCTCGCGGTGAAATGGAGAGACAAGCGTGACGTTTACATGCTCTCCTCCATTCACGCAGACACAACAATCCAAATTGAGCGAGCAACCCGTGTCATTGAAAAGCCCCTCTGTGTCCACGACTATAATGCGTTCATGGGAGGGGTGGACTTCAATGACCAGATGTTGTCTCCGTATTTAGTTTCCCACAAAACCAGACGCTGGTATAAGAAGGTGTCTGTATATTTAATTCAATTGGCGCTCTACAATAGTTTTGTTCTCTACAGTAAGGCTGGGAGAACAGGATCCTTCCTCAAATTTCAGGAAGAGATCATCGAGAACCTCCTATATCCAGGAGGTTCCGTGGCCCCATCCACCAGTGTAGTTAGCCGTCTACACGAGCGACATTTCCCCAGTGTCGTTCCTGGTACCTCAACCCAACCGTCACCCCGAAAAAGATGTCGTGTCTGTAGCAAGAGTGGAATAAGGCGTGACACCCGCTATTTCTGTCCTGACTGTCCTGACCACCCTGCCCTATGCTTTGGTGAGTGTTTCCGGAAGTACCACACACAGGTACACCTAGCATAGGGATTGCATCTCACAGGACAGGCACACAAGGCTATTAGGGCCCTTTTACTCTCAGCTGCTGCAAACCTCTCCTTTCACCTGGGATAAAGTGCATAACGTACTTCGCCACATCTTTGGGCGATTTGCGCTTTGCACATTGTCCCATGGGGAAGGAGAGATTTGTTGTATAAAGGTAAAAAAAACTAAACAAAAAAAAAATTACCGGTAAGTAAAAAAGTTAAAAAAGTTAAAAAAAAGTTAATATGTTCTGTTCTAAAGTTAATAAAGTTATTGCTTTGCGGCCTGGTTTTTTCTTTTTTGTTTTGTTTTTTTTACCTTCCAGGTGGACCAACCGATCAACTAGCTGCAGCACTGATGTGCATTCTGACAGAAGCATTGCGCTGCTGTCAGATTACACGCAAGTCGGTGTATGCGGCGCTGCAAGACGAGATTTCTCCTCTGAAGTAAAAGATACGTTTGCCGAGGCATATGAGCTGAGGAGGTGGCGGTGTTCATATACTTTGGCAAACACTTTGTATATATAAAAAAAAAAATCCCGGCAATGATTTATTCATCCACATCGATTGATGTGAATGGAGAAATCTGGTTTGCCAGGGCATACGAGCTGAAGTGGGTATGGATGTTGGGCGGAGCTCCTATGTCCTGGCAGACGCCTTTCCCCTCCTTTTTCTTTTTTTGGCAGAGATTTTTTCATCCACATTGATCGATGCGAATGAAGAAATCTGTGCCGTTCATTTTTTTCTTTCAGCCCAGAGGCTGAACGGAAAAAAAAAATCTCATTACCCGTATGCTCAATATAAGGAGAATAACAGAAACTCCTAATGCTGGGCATACATGTAATGATTGCGGAGACCCTCAAATGCCAGGGCAGTACAAACACCCCACAAATAACACCATTTTGGAAAGAAGACACCCCAAGGTATTCGCTGAGGGGCATACTGAGTCCATGAAAGATTTAAATTTTTGTCCCAAGTTAGCGGAAAGGGAGACTTTGTGAGAAAAAAAATCAAAAAAATCAATTTTCGCTAACTTGTGCCAAAAAATTTTTTTTTCAATGAACTCGCCATGCCCCTCATTGAATACCTTGGGGTGTCTTCTTTCCAAAATGGGGTCACATGTGGGGTATTTATACTGCCCTGGCATTTTAGGGGCCCCAAAGCGTGAGAAGAAGTCTGGTATCCAAATGTCTAAAAATGCCCTCCTAAAAGGAATTTGGGCACCTTTGCCCACCTAGGCTGCAAAAAAGTGTCACACATGTGGTATCTCCGTATTTAGCAGAAGTTGGGGAATATGTTTTGGGGTGTCATTTTACATATACCCATGCTGGGTGAGATAAATATCTTGGTCAAATGCCAACTTTGTATAAAAAAATGGGAAAAGTTGTCTTTTGCCAAGATATTTCTCTCACCCAGCATGGGTATATGTAAAATGACACCACAAAACACATTCCCCAACTTCTCCTGAATACGGCGATACCACATGTGTGACACTTTTTTGCAGCCTAGGTGGGCAAAGGGGCCCACATTCCAAAGAGCACCTTTCGGATTTCACAGGTCATTTACCTACTTACCAGACATTAGGGCCCCTGGAAAATGCCAGGGCAGTATAACTACCCCACAAGTGACCCCATTTTGGAAAGAAGACACCCCAAGGTATTCCGTGAGGGGCATGGCAAGTTCCTAGAATTTTTTATTTTTTGTCACAAGTTAGTGGAAATTGATGATTTTTTTTTTTTTTTTTCATACAAAGTCTCATATTCCACTAACTTGTCACAAAAAAAAAAAATTTCCATGAACTCACTATGCCCATCAGCAAATACCTTGGGGTCGCTTCTTTCCAAAATGGGGTCACTTGTGGGGTAGTTACCCATGCTGGGTGAGAGAAATATCTTGGCAAAAGACAACTTTTCCCATTTTTTTATACAAAGTTGGCATTTGACCAAGATATTTATCTCACCCAGCATGGGTATATGTAAAAAGACACCCCAAAACACATTCCTCAACTTCTCCTGAATACAGAGATACCAGATGTGTGACACTTTTTTGCAGCCTAGGTGGGCAAAGGGGCCCATATTCCAAAGAGCACCTTTCGGATTTCACTGGTCAGTTTTTACAGAATTTGATTTCAAACTCCTTACCACACATTTGGGCCCCTAGAATGCCAGGGCAGTATAACTACCCCACAAGTGACCCCATTTTGGAAAGAAGACACCCCAAGGTATTCCGTGAGGGGCATGGCAAGTTCCTAGAATTTTTTTATTTTTTGTCACAAGTTAGTGGAAAATTATGATTTTTTTTTTTTTTTTTTTTTTTCATACAAAGTCTCATATTCCACTAACTTGTGACAAAAAATAAAAACTTCCATGAACTCACTATGCCCATCAGCGAATACCTTGGGGTCTCTTCTTTCCAAAATGGGGTCACTTGTGGGGTAGTTATACTGCCCTGGCATTCTAGGGGCCCAAATGTGTAGTAAGGAGTTTGAAATCAAATTCTGTAAAAAATGACCAGTGAAATCCGAAAGGTGCTCTTTGGAATATGGGCCCCTTTGCCCACCTAGGCTGCAAAAAAGTGTCACACATCTGGTATCTCTGTATTCAGGAGAGGTTGAGGAATGTGTTTTGGGGTGTCTTTTTACATATACCCATGCTGGGTGAGATAAATATCTTGGTCAAATGCCAACTTAGTATAAAAAAAATGGGAAAAGTTGTCTTTTGCCAAGATATTTCTCTCACCCAGCATGGGTATATGTAAAATGACACCCCAAAACACATTCCCCAACTTCTCCTGAGTACGGAGATACCAGATGTGTGACACTTTTTTGCAGCCTAGGTGGGCAAAGGGGCCCATATTCCAAAGAGCACCTTTCGGATTTCACTGGTCAGTTTTTACAGAATTTGATTTCAAACTCCTTACCACACATTTGGGCCCCTAGAATGCCAGGGCAGTATAACTACCCCACAAGTGACCCCATTTTGGAAAGAAGAACCCCCCAAGGTATTCCGTGAGGGGCATGGCAAGTTCCTAGAATTTTTTATTTTTTGTCACAAGTTAGTGGAATATGAGACTTTGTAAAAAAAAAAAAAAATCATCATTTTCCGCTAACTTGTGACAAAAAATAAAAAGTTCTATGAACTCACTATGCCCATCAGCGAATACCTTAGGGTGTGTACTTTCCGAAATGGGGTCATTTGTGGGGTGTTTGTACTGTCTGGGCATTGTAGAACCTCAGGAAACATGACAGGTGCTCAGAAAGTCAGAGCTGCTTCAAAAAGCGGAAATTCACATTTTTGTACCATAGTTTGTAAACGCTATAACTTTTACCCAAACATTTTTTTTTTATCAAAGACATGTAGAACAATAAATTTAGAGCAAAATTTATATATGGATGTGGGTTTTTTTGCAAAATTTTACAACTGAAAGTGAAAAATGAAATTTTTTTGCAAAAAAATCGTTAAATTTCGATTAATAACAAAAAAAGTAAATGTCAGCAGCAAAGAAATACCACCAAATGAAAGCTCTATTAATGAGAAGAAAAGGAGGTAAAATTCATTTGGGTGGTAAGTTGCATGACCGAGCAATAAACGGTGAAAGTAGTGTAGGTCAGAAGTGTAAAAAGTGGCCTGGTCTTTCAGGGTGTTTAAGCACTGGGGGCTGAGGTGGTTAAAAACCTAGGTATCTATGGAATTTCTACAAGGCTGGTGTAATACAGGGCACCTAAGGCTGAAACTTGAACTCTGAGGGTATTCAAAGAGAGTCCCAGATCCTGTAGGAAATCTAAGATAATGGAAACATTGGGCTTAAAGGGCTTCTGTCACCCCACTAAAGTGATTTTTTTTTTTTGGGCTAGTTAAATTAGTTAGATTGCGATCTATGAAAATATAATGGTGTTACTTACTTTGATCCAGCAGTTTCTTCCAAAAACTAAGTTTTATATTATGTAAATTCGGTCTCTACCAGCAAGTAGGGCGGTTACTTGCTGGTAGCTGCTGCAGAAAACCGCCCCCTCGTCATGTTAATTGACAGGGCCAGCCGGGATCTCCTCTTCCGGCCAGCCCCGTCGGCATTTCAAAAATCGCGCGCCTGTGTTCATTCGGCGCAGGCGCTCTGAGATGAGGAGGCTCGTCTCCTCAGCACTCCCTCAGTGCGCCTGCGCCGATGACGTCTTCTATTTCGGTGATGTCATCAACGCAGGCGCACTGAGGGAGTTCTGAGGAGACGAGCCTCCTCATCTCAGAGCGCCTGCGTCGAATGAACACAAGCGCGCGATTTTTGAAATGCCGACAGGGCTGACCGGAGGAGGAGATCCCGGCTGGCCCTGTCAATCAACACGACGAGGGGGCGGTTTTCTGCAGCAGCTACGAGCAAGTAGACGCCCTACTTGCTGGTAGAGACCGAATTTACATATTATAAAACTTCGTTTTTGGAAGAAACTGCTGGATCAAAGTAAGTAACACCATTATATTTTCATAGATCGCAATATAACTAATTTAACTAGCCCAAAAAAAAAAAAAAAACACTTTAGTGGGGTGACAGAAGCCCTTTAAACTGATCAAAACTGTCCCCACACCAAGAAGCAACATTTTTTTTCCAGATCTTAAAATATGCTTTATTTGTATTTGATTATCTTGTAAGGATTAGGGTGTTTATGACTCTTTCAGATAAGCCCAACATTAAAAAGATGGATTCCTCAGAATCCAAGCAGACATCTTAAGATTTTGACGTCTGAATGGAGGATGGGTCCCTGATATAGAAGATCCGTTCTTAGAGGGAGGAGAATGGGATCCTCTAAGCTGAGGGACTTCAAAAGTGTGAAAACTCATTTTGGGCCATAAGGGAGCCACCAGGATCGATGTACATCTTTCCCTTTGCAACTTCTGAAGGACCCTGGGAGTCAATGGAATGGGAGGTAATGCATATATTAAGTGAGATGTCCAATCCTGATTAAAGGCATCCACTGCTGCTGGAGAGTTCCTCAGGTTGAGAGAAAAGAACCAATCTACTTGGCAATTTTTTCGAGAGGCAAAGAGATCTATTAATGGCCTACCCCTTTTCTCCGTTATCAACTGAAATATGTGTGCCCCCCGTGCACATGCCAAGAAGTGTGACCGTGCATATGCCCAGAAGTGTGCCAACGTGACAGCGCATATGCCCAGAAGTATGCCCCCGTGACCGCGCGTATGCCCAGATGTGAACTCCTGACAATCAAAGACTGGTACAAAGAAATTAACAGAGCTAAAAAATTTGAGAAAATCTGTTGGTTTAGAGAAAATAAGAGATTTGCCCATATCTAGAATAGATGGACATCCATCACTCAAAAAAAAAACTTAAAATATTTGTAAGATATCTTTTCTTATTAATATTCTACAGGTATATTTCCTCTCTCCTCCTGTACCAGTTTGCAACTCACCTTGTTCATGATTATTGCAATTGTTTTGTATTATGTATAGCCCTTTTTATATGTACGGCGCCATGGAATGAATGGTGCTTTAATAATAAATATATGGGCAATTCCATGGAAATGTCAACCCCATCACACAAAAAATGAAATTGTATTTAAAAACACAATGTGTGTAATATTAATGTACACAATCTAAAGTTCAAGGAAATATTGTTTTGTAACTTTTAAAAAAAAAGGCGCCTTGATGTAGCAATATTGTAAACCAAGATGGCCGATTTGCTTGTACAGATGGTGCGTTCTTTGTCAAGTTTGTGATACCATCAAGTAAACCAGGACGTTTTGACATTTGTTTGGTAAGTGCAGTCATTTGTAGCATGCATTAGAGATTTGATATTAATTGATAGAGACTTTCCACCATATTTACAAGTCAACCACTAGCTGTTTAAAGATGGTATGCATGAGCAGGCGATTCCGTCACGATAACCGAGATTTTTCTTGCTATACGGGTGAGTATTTTATACAGGTCAGTAAAAAGTTTTGTGCACAGCACAACCTTTACCAAGATTATTACTGTAAAAAGTCACAAATTTTAACATGTTATTAGGACAGTTATGGCACTGACAGAATCCCGTGTGTGTGACGGAATTATGTCCATAAGCCTATTTCATACTAACTACAGTGGTAGTATAGGTCTATGTAGCATCTAATTTATTTTAGGTCTTTGAGGTTGTAGCAACTTGTGAGAAAGATGGGTAAAACTGATGCTGAGAGACAATGTGAAAGATGACAAAGACAAAAAGATGCATGGCTGCATGAAGCAATGAAAGAAAAGGATCGAAAGCGGAAGCAAGACAAGCTGACAGCAATGACACCAAGACAACTTAAGAAATTTAAAAGGAACAGCTTAAATTGCTCAAAGAAGATACAGAGACAAGCTGAAAGCAGGAGACAGTTCACAAAATAAAGCTATTAAATCTTAAGCAGTTGCAGGTACCCCATGCAGTCATTAATCTGCTTTACCTTCATCATTTCCGCACTTAAGCGGGTCAAGAGAGGTCTTCTGAACAGTCCACGGAAAATCATAAAAGTTGTACAATGCCTCAGTGATCAGTTTCCCTCTCCATCCCAATCTTTAAGTCCCAGTGCAAGTAATTATCAGGTCAATGCTGTTGTGGAAGAGTTCTACAACAGCGATGATATGAGTTGGATGTCACCTGGTTTAAAGGACCACACCACTGTTAAATGTTGGTAGTTTCGTGCTCTGTACGTACTATGTGAAGAAATCAAAATGATCATACGATGGACAAATTACTTCAGTGTCACCAGCAGACTCCCAATTTGAAGTTCTCAACTTGAGAAAGAATGATGAAGCAGGCCAGATTTTTGTGTTCCCAGAAAAAGATCAATGCTGGATTGATGAACATGATGTTATACATATACCGCAGCCAACTTTAAAGTTGTCCTATGACCGCATGGAATTTGTATTTGCAAACTCCGTTAATGCAGAATGAGTGCTGCTTGTATAAAAGAAAATTATAAGCTTATAAATGTTCATTAAAAAAAAATTAAGTTGAAAAAAATCTTTCATTAGACTGTGAAGGACAACTAGTGATTCCATCACAGGGCTGAAATCGATGGTAAACTGTGTTGTATAACAAAGTGAGAAAAATTTTATCTGCTTCTAGGCTATATGCTCAGTAATGTATAACATATATAACAGAAACATTTTTTTCTTTTACATTCACAGAGATTTATCCTTTTTTAAAACAAACTCATTGCTTTGTGTCCATGAAAAATGATTCCATCACAACATGTTATGGACAATCTAAATGTAACAGAAGCAAAAAATATAAGTATTTTTGCTTAAATGTACAGTCTTGTATATGCTTTAGTAGCAGACCTATTTACCGACAAATGTGGAAGCACATACTAAAATAGTGATTCCGTCACAAATTATAACATTTCTAAAAACGCTTCTAAAATTCTAAGCGTTCTAATATCCTTAAAAATAAAATGACATTTCGAAATTTATGGCAATATAAAGTATACATATGAGGAAAGTTAATAAATATTTTATGAGGTATCACTCTGTAAAAATTTCTGTACATTTTAGATTTTTTTTTTAATAAAAGTTAAATATATCAACTCACTTTACCACTAACATGAAGTAAGATGTATCAAAAGAAAACAATATCAGATTTGGTTGAATAAGTTATAGTATTCCAAAGTTATTACCAAATAAAGTTATTTGTCAAATTAGAAAAATTTGGCCCAGTCAGTAAGGTGAAAATGTTTCAGGAAGGGGTTAAACTGAAACACCCGTCTAGAAAATATACTTCAGTTTTCTACATCACGCATCCGGCTCTTTCACACAGGCGTGTCCCTTGCGGAAATCACACTCTGTGTGAGAGAGGGATAGGGAGGTCTGGACTTAAAGAGGACCTTTCACCTGAAAATGAAAGTTAAACTAAAGATATAACCTTACTTACATGCCCCCGGGATTGCTTATTCAGTCATTCATTTTTCAATCAGTGCCCCCATTTGTCCGCGCTGCCCCCAGGAATATTTGCCGCCTTGTATGCTAATGAGCCATTCGGCTCAACTGGGCGGGCCGTCAAAAGTTCTCCCGGGCATGTCATTCTTCTCCCTGGCACGGAGCGCATCCAATGAGCGCGCGCTGTTCTTAACCAGGGAGAAGCTCCAGTTCTCGTGAGATTCGCGAGAACTGGAGCGATTTCATCCATACTGAGCCACGAAAATCTCACGAGAACTGGAGCTTCTTCTCCCTGGCTAAGAGCGGAGCGCGCTGATTGGATGTGCTCCGTGCCAAGGAGAAGAATGACACGCCCGGGAGAACTTTTGAAGGCCCGCCCAGTTGAGCCAAATGGCTTATTAGCATACAAGGCGGCAAATATAAATATAATATAAAGGTCCTCTTTAAGTAGAGCATGGCATTATCATGATTGGTGATGAGCAGAAGAGCATGGCATTATCATGATTGTGTGACCTATCTGTAACAGAATCATACTGACATAAATCTGTCCGTATGATTCCGATACAAAAATGTCAGGCAGAGGCACACAGCATTATCAATCATGAAAATGCTGTGTGTTTCTTTAGTCCAGACTGCACGCTCCCTCTCACATGGAGAGTAATTCCCGCAAGGGACACACTTGTGTGAAAGAGCCTGACAAGTCTTGCAGGGTAATGCACATGTGAATTGGTCCATTAACTATAACAGCCACATCTAGGCGGTCAAAATGTAGAACAGACAGCAACCAGACCAGTGTGAATGATTCATTAAAGGTTCTTTTACATGGACAGATAATCAGGCTGATACTTTGCCTGTGTAAAAGGTACTGGCAAACGCCCGATGAACAAGCAAAAGCTTGTTTATCAAGTAATGGTGCCTTTTGGTTGCCAACAAAAATCATCTTTCCTGTGCAGCAGATCAAGCTGTGTAAACATTGATCTGTTGCCCAGGAACAATGATTCTCTATAAGAAGCTGCGATCATATGTCCTGATACAATGTATGGTGACTGCTGCATCTTAATGCAATCTTCATCACCGCAAACAATGCAACATTTACTGGGAACAATTAGGTCTTCCCGATAATACCTGATATATCAGGTGGCTACACAAAACTCGTGTAAACTTTGCTCTTTTTCTCAGCTACAGAAATTGACCTGTTGTGTGAATTTAAAAATCCACAGCAATTCAATTGTTCGTGCATTTCCGCAACTTCTGTAGTGTGGTTTTCCCATTGACGTCAAGGGGTTGTTTACATAAACTGAAAAAAAAAAAAAAGCATAAAAATAAACACTAAAACTGTGATAAATAGTGCAGTTATGTGCAACTTTTTGTGTTTTTTGGTGTAGATTTTCAACACACAAACCACACTCAATTTTGGTGCATGTGAGAGATTTTAACCTCTTTAGGACACAGGGCGTACGCCCTGTGTATTTCCGATCACCGCTGCGCAGCGGGCATCGGAACTCTGTGCCTGCTCAAATCATTGAGCAGGCACCTGGGGCCAATGCGCCGGGGGGTCCTGTGACCCCCCCGTGTAGGCGATCGCAGCAAACCACAGGTCAATTCAGACCTGCAGTTTGCTGCGTTTCTGGGTTATTCGGGTCTCTGAGGACCCGATAACCCGGAACAGGATGGTGATCGGTAGTGTGATAATACACCACCAATCACCATCCTCCGATCCTGATAGGTGATGTGACATCACCTCTCAGGATCGCCTCTGATTGGTATGTGGGAGGGCGGCGGGATGTTCAAATCTTAGCAACGCTCCTCTCCTCCTCCTTTTGTGTCCGGGGAGCAGAGGAGAGACGAGCACTGCCACTGCACGTCCATGCGCAAAACCCGGGCATGGTACAAAAAAGTTGTGGTCTACTTGGTACAGGTTGCCTTGTACAACTCTTTTGTGCTGTCCCGGAGCGTTGGCAACACAGGGACATTCCTTCAGTTCTATGAGGCAGTCCTCAAGACCCTGATCTTTTCGGAATGGGAAAGAGCAGGCCGGAGTACCTCGGGAACTGGAGGCGCCCGAATCGTCCCTGGCCAACACTTTCCAGGTGTGGTCCCCCATACTGAAAAGTAGGGACGGACCCAAAAAAAGTGCAGAGTGTGTCGCAGGAGGGGGATACAGAAGGACACCAATACTCAGTGCGACACGTGCCCAGATCATCCGGGCCTCTGCATTAATGGTTGCTTCAGGAAGTACCACACTTCCATGGAGTACAAAATTTTTTATCCCAATTTAGCCACTGACAATCGGATTAAAAAACTGGTTCTCAGACTTGACACAAACTAAAAATAAAAAATTCCAAAAATATTATTTAGTAAAACTAAAATTAATTTAAAAAAAGTTGACTTATTAGGTATCGCCGCGTCCGTAATAATCTGCTCTATAAAAATACCCCATGACCTAACCCCTCAGATGAACACGGTAAAAATAAAAAAATTAAAAGTTTTTATTTTGTCACCTTACATCACAAAAATTGTAATAGCAAGCGATCAAAAAGTCATATGCCCCCCAAAATGGTGCTAATAAAACCATCCTCTCCGCAAAAAATGAGCCCCTACATAAGCTAATCGGCTAAAAACTAAAAAGAAAATGACTCTGGAGATACTAAAATGTTTTTTTTTCTTCATAAAAAGATAATATAGTGTAAAACATAAATAAATAAAAAGTAGACATATTAGGTATCGCCGCGTCCGTAAGAATCTGCTCTATAAAAATACCCCCCCAACCCCTCAGATGATGACGGTAAAAAATAAGTAAAAACTGTGCCAAAAAAGCCATTTTTGGGCAAATTTTCCATGTTAATTCGTTTTTTTCCACTAACAAAGCAAGGGTTAACAGCCAAACAAAACTTAATATTTATTACCCTCATACCGCAGTTTACAGAAACACCTCATATGTGGTCGTAAACTGCAGTATGACCAAACGGCAGGGCGCATAAGGAAAGGAACGCCGGATGGTTCCCTTACGTCCTAACCAGTGGCACAAATGGGGGTATTCTGCCCCTGTGGACTGGTTAGGACAGGTGGAAGTTTAATGAACAAATAAAAAAAACACCGGCATGCACACGCCCTCCCTGCCCCCAATAAAGAGGGGTGTGACCCTCCAAAGAATGTTTTTTTCTGTCCTGCGGACAGGACGGGACGGGTGGTGCACTCCTCCATCCCTGCGGTGGAGAGAGTGTAGTTTTTTCCCCCCCTTTTTGAATCTCATAAGGTTTTACATGTTACTTGGGAACTGCTCCGCTCCTCCGACGCGGCGGAGGGGGTCCTCCGGTTATGCCGCTTGTTGCCTCCCTTGCAGAGAGCCCTGCTACTGTGGGGCTTACCTCCTTTTTCCGTGCTGGAGTGCTGGAGCGGCGGTGGCTGCGTCCCACATGTCCTGCTGGGCGCCGCCATCCTGCGGAAGTGACGTCAGGTGACGTCACTTCCGGGTTTTCGCTCCGGCCGATCGGATCATCGGCCGGAGGTGTATTTCCATATTATAGGGCCGTGGGGGGCCTTTAAATGTTTTCAGGGCCCTCTCTGGGTCCACAATATAAAGTTATTCCTTATAAATCGTCTTTTAGTTTAAGATATATACTCAGAGGTTTACTCCGCCCCCTTGTGGGCGGGGCTCTCTCTTTTGGCGCCAACAAACCCTATTTAAACTGGATGAAGCTCCAGGTTCAGTCTCCTGGAGCGCAGCTTGCTGTCAACCTTGAGTGTGGTTTGGTGCTAGAGTGTTGTACCTCTGTGTGCTGAAAAACTTCTTTGTGTGCTGATTTATATAGAGCTTGCTAGGATCTTCTGGGTAAAGGTCCTGAAGCTTGTGATTAAGCACTGTTTTCTTGAATTTTACTAAATTCATGTCTCTTTTTAATTTTCAGCCATGTCGTCTACCAGTGACGGTGAGCGAGAGCCCAGCAGGAAGTCCGCGGGCAAGAGGCGCCACCTGCAGTGCCATGACTGTCAGATTGTCCTGGAGGACTCTTATGATTTCTCCCGGTGCCCATCCTGCAGGCCTAAGACCCTCCCCCAGCTGGAGCCATCTGTCCACGACGTGGTCGATTGGGTGAAGGGGTACATGGAGTCCAACATGACCCAGGTCAACGCCTCCATTCAGGAATTGAAGAGTGCCCTGGTCTCCAAGCGTCATCGTCCCTCCTCCCCCCATCGTGCTATGGAGGTCTCGGGGGGTCAGGAGGCGAGAGAGGGTTCAGCCTCTTCCTCCTCGGATGAGGAGGATGGTTTTGCATTTTTTTTTTTCCGCTGGAGAAGGCCCAGCGACTACTAAAATCCGTCCGGTCGGGGGACCAGGACATTGATCCGGGGGAAGCCTCATCCTCTGCCTCTAGGGGGCCTAGGGCCTTTAAAGCGGATGATTCTCTCCTGTCTCTGATGAAAACAGAGTGGAGAAAGCCAGAGAAGGGTTCAGTGTTGACCAGAAGGTTCAAGGCGGTGTTCCCGGTTAAAGAGGATCAGGTATCGTCCTGGGGGCCTGTCCCCAAAGTGGACATGGCAATAGCAAAATTATCCAGAAGGACCCTGATCCCCTCAGACGACGGGTCAAGTTTGCTGGACCCGATGGACCGGAAGGCGGACTGCGCCCTTAGGCGCGCTTACTCCTCAGCCTCCGCCTCAGTCGCCATTTCCTCGTCCGAAGTGGCGAATTTTCTAAAGTCTAGATTTGCTCAAATCCAGTCTGACCTGGACCAAGGGGTCTCTAGGGATGACATTCTGGCCTCATCTAAGACGGCCAGCCTAGCCATTGACTTCTTGTGTGACGCAGCTCCACAACAACTGAAGTTGGCATCCAAGACCATGGCTCTTTCAACCGCCGGCAGGCGTCCGCTTTGGTTGAAGCCCTGGAAGGCCGATACGACCTCAAAGCATAACCTCTGTGCCATGGCATATAAACCGGGCAAACTTTTTGGTGCAGAGCTTGACCACATAATGGAGGGGCTGTCGGACAAGAAGGGCAAGTCCCTTCCCCAGCAGTCTTTTCGTGGTCGGGGCAGGGGGTATAGTTCCAGAGCGGAACCGCAACCCAGACCCCAGAGGAATTGGGGTTCCCGTAGAGGAGGAAGATCCTCTCGGGGTTCTAGACCCCCCAAGAAGTCCTCGGCGCTCTGATTGCGGGCCTCCTCGAGGCTCTTGGTATTTAGACGGTCTGACTGGAGATCTCGGGCTCCCTTCTCCCCACATTACCGTAGGCGGCCGCCTACAGCACTTTCTACCTTGTTGGCAGGATCATATCCAGGACAATTGGATCCTGCGTGTAATTTCTCATGGCTACCTTGTAGACCTGAGCAGTTGGCCTCTGGACAAGTTTGTCCAGACAAGGCTTCTTCCCAGCAACAAGCAGAAGATTCTAGAAAGCTACGTGCTAGAATACTTCCAGAAGGGGGCCCTAGAGGAGGTTCCTCTCCAAGAGAGGGGAACAGGTATCTACTCCCCAGTTTTCCTGGTACCCAAGAGTACCGGTGGTTGGAGGATGATTATAGATCTGAGGTTCTTCAACCGTTTCATAAAACAGAAGAAGTTCCGTATGGAAACTATCCAGTCAGTGACCAATCTTCTTATGCCGGGAGATTTCTTGGCAACCTTAGACCTCAAGGATGCTTATCTCCATATTCCCATCCATCCTGGGTCCAGAAGATTCTTAAGGATCGCGGTAAATATCGGGGGGGTCCTAAAACATTTTCAGTTTGTGGCCCTCCCATTTGGGATTTCTTCAGCCCCACACACTTTCACCAAAGTAGTAGTCTCTGTGGTGGCCGCTCTAAGGCTTCAGGGCCTGAGCATAGTTCCATACCTGGACGACTGGCTCCTCAGAGCTCCTTCCCAAGCGATCCTGTCCCAACACATCCAACAGGCTGTTACATTCCTACATCAGTTAGGATGGATAATCAATTGGGACAAATCCCAACTTCAACCAGCCACCTCGGTAAGGTTCCTGGGGTTCATGGTGGATTCAATCAGGATGACAATTCATCTCACTCCCGAAAGAAGGCAATCCGTGCAACAAACAGCCCGTTCTCTCTCTGTACCAAGACAGGTAACGATTCGAACATGGATGAGGATGTTGGGACTAATGTCTTCAACCGCAGAGGCGGTACCTTGGGCATTATGGCACCTACGTCCGCTCCAGTCGGAGGTATTAGCCAAGTGGAATCACAGTCCGGTGGGACTCAATTCCGTGCTCTCCCTGCCTTACAAAGTCCGATCCTCTCTGAGGTGGTGGTCCCACCTCACGGACGGCAAGTCCCTGATCCAACCCTCTTGGATCATACTTACTTCAGACGCATCCCTAGTAGGCTGGGGTGCGCATCTTCAGGACAAGACAGTCCAGGGAACTTGGACACCTCAGGAGAGGTTATTGTCATCAAATCTCCTGGAGATCAGAGCAATCAGACTAGCTCTTCTTCATTTTGCTCCCATCATTCGAGGGAAAGCAGTAAAGGTACAGTCAGACAGCATGACCGCTGTACTGTATATCAACAAGCAGGGAGGCACGAGGTCACAAAGTCTCCTGAGAGAGATAGGTGTGATTTTGGATTGGGCAGAACTGAACCTCACCCACTTATCAGCCGTTCACATTCGCGGAGTTCACAATGTGATTGCGGATCGTCTGAGCCGAGGTCTTCCAACCGGAGAATGGTCACTCCATCCAGAGGTCTTCAAGGATATAACGCTCAGGTGGGGCATGCCAGAGATCGATCTCATGGCAACGAGGTTCAACACCAAGGTGGAGAAGTATTGCTCCCTTTACAGGGAGGACAACCCGGTGGCAATAGATGCACTGTCAATCCCATGGAGGTTCAGGCTGGCCTACATCTTCCCTCCAATTTCCTTGATACCAAGGGTCTTGATGAAGATCAGGCAGGACCAAGCGTCAGTTATTGCCATTATCCCATACTGGCCGAAAAGAGCTTGGTTTACCCAACTCTTACAGATGAGTCGGGGTCAATTTCTGAGGCTTCCCCCAGAGAGAGTACTGGTGTCGGGGGGCACCCAGGTCTCCTCAAATCTTCAAATGTTCAACCTGACGGCCTGGAGGTTGATCAGTCCCTTCCAGGGATAGAAGGGCTATCGGGGTCTGTCTTGAGAACCCTGGAGCACTCCAGATCAGAAGCTACTAATAAGGCCTACTCCAGAATCTGGAAGATCTTTTCATCCTGGTGTACAAGACATCAGCAAAGATCCGCTGAAGCTTCCATCCCGATGATCCTCCAATTTCTTCAGGACGGTCTGGACAGGGGGCTATCACCAGCTACCCTTAAAGTGCAGATTTCAGCTATCTCTGCTTGTCTCAACAGAGCTATTTCTCAAGACCCCCTTATCAAGAGATTCCTGAAGGGAGCCTCAAGATTAAAGCCTACAGTAATCAGACCTATCCCGGCCTGGGATTTGTCGGTCGTGCTCAGGGGGTTATCATCTCCCCCCTTTGAGCCCCTAGAGGAGGCGGGATTCAGGTTCCTGACCTGGAAGATCACCTTCTTGTTAGCTGTTACCTCTGCAAAGCGAGTTGGGGAACTCCAGGCTTTTTCTGCCTTTGAGCCATATACAAAGTTCCTACAGGATCGGGTACTTCTAAAATTTTTACCTACCTTCATCCCAAAGGTTCCTTCCTTTGACAATATCAAATCAGGTGATCTCCCTACCAACTTTGGCTCCACCCCCCTCCTCTGAGGAAAGAGGGCTCCATACCCTCGATATTGCGAGATGTCTTAGGATTTACCTGGAACGCTCCAAGGTATTTAGGAAGGATGAAAACCTCCTTATCCTTTTTTCCGGTACCCATAGGGGGAGGAAAGCCTCTAAGCCCTCCATCAGTCGTTGGATTAAAGAGGCAATTCGAGAGTCTTATATGTCTCAGGGCTCGGAGCCCCCTGAATTTGTAAGGGCCCACTCTACTCGAGCTGTGGCCACTTCTTTTGCAGAGAGAAGCTCGATCCCATTGGATGTGATCTGTAAGTCAGCTTCTTGGAGTTCTCACTCCACTTTTATCTCACACTATAGAGTGGATACCAGAATACATAGTTATTCCTCATTTGGCCGGACAGTGTTATCTTCCGCCAGGCTTGAGGACCCTCCCATGGGGGTTTCTACTTGCTAAATCCCCATTTGTGCCACTGGTCAGGACGTAAGGGAATCGTTAATTTCTAACGATAATTTGTTTTCCCTTAGTCCTAACAGTGGCACACAAATTTCCCCCCCTAGGTTATTATGATTATGTTTGTCTACTTGTAATTACACATTCTTTGGAGGGTCACACCCCTCTTTATTGGGGGCAGGGAGGGCGTGTGCATGCCGGTGTTTTTTTATTTGTTCATTAAACTTCCACCTGTCCTAACCAGTCCACAGTGCAGAATACCCTCATTTGTGCCACTGTTAGGACTAAGGGAAAACAAATTATCGTTAGAAATTAACGATTTCTGGAAGGCAGATTTTGATGGCTTTTTTTTGGCACCATGTCCCATTTGAAGCCCCCCTCATGCACCCCTAGAGTAAAAACTCCAAAAAAGCGACTCCATCTAAGAAACTACACCCCTCAAGGTATCCAAAACTGATTTTAAAAACGTTGTTAACCCTTTAGGTGTTCCACAAGAGTTATTGGCAAATAGAGATTAAATTTCAGAATTTCTATTTCTGGTAACCTTGCCTCACAAAAATGTAATATAGATAAACCAAAAATTATATGTACCCTAAAAATAGTCCCAACAAAACTGCCACCTTATCCCGTAGTTTCCAAAATGGGGTCACTTTTATGGAGTTTCTACTCTAGGAGTGCATCAGGGGGGCTTCAAATGGGACATGGTGTAAATACATCAGTCCAGCAAAATCAGCCTTCCAAAAACCATACGGCGCACCTTTCCCCCTACGCCTTACAGTGTGCCTGTACAGTAGTTTACGGCTACATATGGGGTGTTTCTGCAAACTACAGAATCGGGGCAATAAATATAGCATTTCGTTAGGCTGTTAACCCTTGAGTTGTTACTGGAAAAAATGGATTAAAATGGAAAATTTGCGGGGGGCGTGGCTAGCGGCGCATGGAGACGGACGGCTAAGTCCTGAGCTCCTGAGCCATCGGCATCAAACCAGCAGAAAACAGCCCTGCAAGTTTATATATCTGCCTGCAGTGACCACCGGAGGAGTGCCCAAGCTTCCCACAACAAGTGGTGGAAGTGTCAGCCATGCCGAGGGGTAAGAGACGCCGCAGTCCGGCAAAACTTACCAGCTTCTTCCCAGCTGTGAATGCGCTCCAAGATGGCGATTCTCGCGCCTCAGCAGCTGCAGTTAGACCGGCGCCTTCTCCCTCCACAGCGCAGCCTGTGTCTCTTCAGCTCTCAGGGAGATCTCCGTCCTCCTCCTCTGCCTCAATGTCTCCTGCACAGGTCACATACTCTCCCCAGCATGACCTTTCTATGCAGCAGGACACACCAGCACATCAGGCACACAGTGCCTCACATAAAGCAGCTCAACAGCTCAACTCTGCTGCTTTGCTTGAAATTGCAGGAGGAGAAACAGATCCTGCTCCTGTCACTGAAGCAGTGTTAAAGGGGATGAGAGTGCTCATGGCTGATTTACAAAAGTCCTTGAAACAGGACCTCAGGGACGCTATTACCCAAATTCAACATGATATTTCAGCTTTGGGGGCTAGAACCGCACATGTGGAATCTAAAATAGCGGAATTGACCTCTGCACACAATGAGATTGTGGACACTACTAATTCGCACGAAAAAGAAATAGCAGCGTTGAAACTTAAAATCGCAGACATGGAGGACCGTTCTCGCAGGAACAATCTACGTTTCTGCGGAGTTCCGGAGACTGTGAAAGGCGATGATCTTGCAGCTTTCCTAAAAGATTTCTTTGTATGCCTGTTACCTCAGGCTCCAATCGCAGATTTGCTCATAGATAGAGCGCACAGGCTACCTAAGCCTAAATCCTTACCTTCCTCTGTACCGCGCGACACTATTGCGCGCATTCACTTCTTCCATGCTAAAGAACAGATTCTGAGAGCAGCAAGAATCTCCCCTGTTCTACCGGAGAAATTTCGGGACATCTCTATTTTCGCCGATTTATCAGCGGCCACCTTGGCGAGGCGCCGAGAATTAACCTCCAGCACTGCCTTACTCCGCAAGCATGGAATCCCTTACAGATGGGGGTTCCCCGTTAAGCTGCTTATTACCTACAGCGGCTCAATGCAAGTGGCTTCCACTCCTGCGTCTGCACTAACTCTGTGCCAAGAATGGGGCCTATCTGACCCTGAATCCCATGGCGACCGTCATCCGCATTCGCCGAACTCACGCGTCGAAGAAGAATGGTTTACAGTGGAACGCCGTAAGCGTAAGACTGTGTGAATATTGTTCGGGTGAAAAAATCTCGCCCTTATTTACCATTCACTTTGTGCCTGTTTTTTATTTTCTCTCCCTTTACCTCCCGCTAATTTTTCTTGCAGGGTGCTACTTTGGCTGACTAAGGCCGATCCCAGCTCGTGAATATGACTAGTATTATTGTATACTACCCCTATGTTGCAATTACCCTTCTTACAAAAAATTGGTATATTATACCTATTTCTTTGTATCCGAGCAGTCACCACCGCCATATACTCTTTTAGTTATGCTGTTGTTTTGACTTATTTATCTGTTTATAGCGCCACATTTACATCTTCTCAGGTATACTCCGCCTCTCCTATGATGATTCTTGTGTATATAAGGTATGGGATTTTCTCGCTTAGGATACTTCAGTTAAACGCATCCTCAATAGTTTCTTATCATGGTATTTAAGATTGTTTCTCTTAATGCTAAAGGGTTAAATTCTCCCTTCAAACGGTCTTTACTATGGAAGGAAACTAAGCAACTTCAAGCTGACATACTCTGCGTACAAGAAACGCACTTATTACCTATTGATGTTCCTAGATTAAGGCACAAAAATTTTCCCCATATATTCTCAGCGCCAGCGGTAGGGAGGAAAAAAAGGGGGGTATCTATTGCGTTCAGAGATTCGATTGCACTTCAGGTAGAGAGGGTTGAGGCGGATAAAAATGGGAGATTTGTCATTGTGATAGGCCTTATTAACAATATTCAATATACAATTGTCTCTTTATATGCACCTAATCAACGTCCCTCTGCCTTTTGTACCTCTCTGCTGCGTAAAGTGTCCAAAATTCAGAAGGGACGTCTCATTGTGTTGGGGGACTTTAATACGGTGATGTGGCCTTCTATGGACTCTACCTCCTCAACTGGAGCTAGGGAACCATCGGCAATGGCTAAACTTACACAATCACATGAGCGTGATTTCACCTTTTTTTTCTGCTGCCCATAAAGTGTATACTAGGATCGATTACTTTTTGGTCAACAGGCAATTATTGCCCTGCGTAGCCTCCTCAGAAGTCTATACCATTACTTGGTCAGATCATGCGCCCATTGCAATTGAAATAACAGAACAGTATACTTCTACACATCAATCTATATGGAGGCTTAATAATTTTATCCTGCAGAGTCCGTGTTACTCACCTCAAACCATTGAGTGTTTGCGCAATTATTTTAGGGGAAATGACACTGGTGACACCTCTGATGGTATTTTGTGGTGTGCTATGAAAGAGACTCTCAGAGGTCATTTTGTTAAGCAATGTTCCTATTATAAAAAATGTAGAACTCAGTTGTTACTCCAGTTGCAATCTAGGCTAGCTGAACTGCACCGCCTAAATAAGTCTTCCTACTTGTCTCATAGAGCAGCAGAAATTACGTTAATACAATCCCGTCTGCATGAATTAAATTCTTATCAGTACGACTTGATGATAAGGAAGCTTAAGCTTCAGCATTACTGGCAGGGTAATAAAGGAGGGGCATTACTTGCCAAACAATTGAAGTCGCACAGTGCCAAAAATAGAATGTCTTACTTATCCTGCGTTGATGGGTCCAGGGTGTTTGATCCGCAGGGCATTGCTGATGAGTTTGCTAAGTACTATGCGTCATTGTACAATCTTTCAACTGACACATCCACGCCTCAACCTTCTCTGCCCTCTATACAAACATTTTTAGACCACCTAAATTTACCCTCATTGACAGACAGTCAAAAGCTAGACACATCCTCTGTTTTTTCTCCAGAGGAAATCTCTGCAGCAATTAAAACCCTGAAAACTGGCAAGTCATCTGGGCCGGATGGTCTCACCAATGAATTTTATAAGGCTCATAAAGATATACTAGTTCCTTACCTAACAAGGCTATTTAATGATGCCGCATCCTCAGGCTCTCTACCTGAAGAAATGCTAAACGCATTAGCAGTCACCCTGCCGAAGCCTGGGAAGTCCCCAGATGTTTCCTCTAATTTTAGGCCAATATCACTTCTTAACGCGGACCTAAAAATCTAGGCTAAGGTGATCGTGACCCGCTTGACAAATATTCTCCCAACGTTAATTGACGCTGATCAAGTCGGGTTTGTCAAAGACCGACAGACAGTGGATGGCACCCGCAGGTTTTTAAATATTATGTCAGTAGTGGCTGAACGTCGGGCGCCTTCTCTGCTTCTATCATTGGATGCCGAGAAGGCGTTCGGCCGGATCCACTGGGGCTACCTTGAAGCGGTGCTGGGCAAATTTGGTTTTCCACCAAGGCTTCTATCCTCCATTTTAGTGCTATATTCCAAGCCCTCGGCCAGAGTATACTCCTCGGGAGCCCTCTCCGCACCCTTTGGGATCACTAATGGCACAAGACAGGGGTGCCCCCTTTCCCCCCTCCTATTTGCACTAATGATGGAGCCTCTAGCTCACCAAATCAGGTTATCCCCGAACACTAAAAGGCATTACTATTGGTGAAACAGAACACAAAATAGGCCTTTTCGCGGACGATGTCATTATTTCAATTAAAGACCCCTTAACCTCCTTAGCAGCTGTCTCAGATATCATCGATCAGTTTAGTCGGGTGAGCTACTATAAAATTAATTCTCATAAATCGCTTATACTAGGAATGTGGCTCTCGCTAGATACCAAAAGTGCCATCTCAGCTAAATTCTCCTTCAAATGGGCCGAAGGAAGTATTCCTTACTTAGGTATAGGGTTGTTGCGGGTATCGAAATTTCGATACCCAATCGATACTTTTGTCCCGGTATCGATACGATACCGGGATTTCCGTTTTTTCGATACTGGGCTGCGCTTCTGCGCAGTCTAGTATCTCTGAACATGAGCGCGCTGCTATCGGCGCGCTCATGTTCTCTCTCAGCAGCACGGGGAGAAGGAAGCTGTCCTCCCTCCCCCTGTGCTGCTGCCGCTGCCACCAATGAGAAGAGAGGGGCGGAGGAGGGGCGGCAATGAGAAGAGAGGGGCGGAGGAGGGGCGGCAATGAGAAGAGAGGGGGTGGAGGAGGGGCGGCAATGTGAAGAGAGGGGCGGGCGCACTGCGCCACCAATGATAGGATTACTATCGGAGCGATGGGAGGAGACATCAGCTTCACTAGTGGGCGTTCCTTTTCCCTGCGCTGCGATTGGACAGCGCTACAGCCAGGGAGAAGGAACGCCCACTAGTGAAGCTGATGTCTCCTCCCATCGCTCCGATAGTAATCAGCAGCATGTGGAGCAGGAGAGGAGACAGTAATGGGGCACTGCGGGCGAACGGAGCGGCGCCCAGGACTAAATGGTGAGTGCTGAGACATCGCTGGGCGCCGCTCTGTGTGGCCTAATAGTGAAAGTCTGGACTCATATACAGTAGTCAGTCTTTAACACATACAGGAGGCGGGTGCCGGCAGCAGAATCGCATTGCCGGCACCCTGCCCCTGACAGGGAGCTGCGATCAGCGGCAGTTAACTGCCGCTGATCTGCTAGTACCCGCCTCCTGTATAAAGGGGTAAAATCATTGGTGGTGCAGTGTGCCCCCCCCCCCCCCCTCAATCCCCCCATCCCATTAAAATCATTGGTGGCACAGTGCGCCGGCCCCTCTCAACCCTCCAGTATTAAAATCATTGGTGGCAGTGGCCACAGGGACCTCTCCACTCCCCCTCATTGGTGGTGCAGTGGCAGCTTCTGATCGGAGCCCCAGCTGTGTAAGCCTGGGGCTCCGATCGGTTACCATGGCAGCCAAGACGCTACAGAAGCCCTGGTTGCCATGGTAACATCCCTGATGCTGTGTGCACAAAGCACAGAGCAGCAGGGACAGTGTGGAGTCCTATTCACCCTGATAGAGATCTATCAGGGTGAATAGGAAAAGGGATGAAAGATCCCAGGTTCTAGCCCCTAAGGGGGGAAATAGTTATTAAATAAAAAGTGAAAAAAAAAAAACACTAAAATATGAAGTATAAATCACCCCCCTTTTCCCAATTTCACATATAAAATATATAAATAAACATATTACATCGCCACGTCAGAAAAGTCCAAACTATTAAAATATAAAAAAAAAATCTAGGTGGTGAATGCCGGAACAGAAAAAATAAAATAAAAACTGCGCGATTCGCCATTTTTAAAAATGAGGAATGCACGTGGCTTTTTTTGTTTATTTTTTTCGCGTGGTATCGAATGGTATCGAGTATCGCAATACTTTTTCATGGTATCGAAACCGAATCAAAAATTTGGTATCGCAACAACTCTACTTAGGTATAACCCTCACATTCCCCCTAAGTAACCTCCAGTCTGTTAATTACAACGCTATCATTGCACAAATTAAAAATGACAGTGACCTATTCGCATTACCCTCTCTCCTGGATGGGCCGAGTTGCTGCGTCCAAAATGTTTCTTTTGCCAAAGATCTTGTACTTATTTAGGAAACTTGCCTGTCATTGTGCCCCGCAGATATATTGCCTCGCTCCAAACCCTTATATTACAATTCATATGGAAAAAGCAGAGGGCGAGAGTAGCGGCTGATATCCTATACAAGCCTGTTAAACTGGGGGGACTGGGATGTCCATGCCTTCTTACATATTACCAAGCTACTGTGCTCGACCAGCTCAAAAGCTGGTGGATCAATGACACCGCGAAAAAATAGGTACAAATGGAAACTAGCTTAACTCGTGCACCCTCATTGCAGCACTTACTTTGGCAAGGATTACTTTCCAAAACGCACCCTCGATCTACATCTATCACTAGTCAAGCTGGAATGTCACTATGGACCAAGTGTCCACTTATCCCAAAAATCCTTCCACTCAGGATTACGGATGCTCCGTTGTCAGCTTTCAACGCCTGCTTGCCGGATACTGATTTCTCACAATGGGAATCTAAGGGAATCCTTTCAGTGTCCCGAATTTTAGCTAATGGGGCCCTTATATCATTCACAGAATTGAGAGCGGTATCAAATCCAATGGTCTGATTTTTATAAGTACCTTCAACTACGCCACCTCCTAGCATCCAAGAACATTGCACACACTACTCATTCCTCTATGTATGCTGCATATTTCCAGAACCCCAGAATACGGAAGGGAGGTATTTCTGAGGCCTATAGGGGGTTGCAGCTCTCAGTTACTATATCAAAATTCCCGTTCCAGACTAAATGGGAGAAAGATTTAAATAAAACTTTTGCACCAGCACATTGGGCCTTTGTTTTCTCCCTGAGCTCTAAAACCTCGAAGTGTGTCGACCACCTAGAGGCCTCAAGAAAACTCCTTTATAGGTGGTATTATACCCCTTATCGCCTATCCATCATATATCCAACCACCTCAAATGTTTGCTGGCGATGTCTATCAGCAGTTGGCAATTTAATGCATATCTGGTGGACTTGTCCTGCTGTCAACCGTTTCTGGTCCAACATATTGTCACTTATAGGTGCTGTAATAGGGAAGGCACTTCCCACATCCCCGGAAATAGCATTGCTCTCCTTGGGGCTGGAATGTTTAGATTTAAAAGACCTCACTATTGCTTTTCATATACTAACAGTAACGAGAGAGGCGATAGCCAAAAGGTGGAAGAGTAGGGATATCCCAACCATACCAGAAATCATTGCTAAAGTTCACTATAATTACGGCATGGAACTACTGATTGCAAAACAACTTTGCCGGTTATCAAGCGTCAGTGTCAGGTGGCGTAACTGGGAGTCTTATATATATAAACATTACCCATCTTTGCCAAATCTACAAGTATAGAAGATGTATACCTCAATTCTATTGCTTGATTTTAACTGTGGTGCAGTGTTTATTATTGTTTGTTTGTTGGTCGTCTTTTCACGGCCTTGTTTTTTTCTTTAATGTAAATGAAAACTTTTCATCCGATGTCTATCCTGAATACTTGTAATGTGATGAGCAAATAATACTGTAATTTACGGTAATATGACACTATGGAAGATGTTGTATGCTCTAATTTTCAAATAAATTTTTTTTGAAAAAAAATGGAAAATTTACCAAAAAATTGATTTCATCTCCATTTGCCAATAACTCTTGTGCAACACCTAACGGGTTAACGATGTTTGTAAAAATCAGTTTAGAATACCTTGAGGGGTGTAGTTTCTAGAATGGGGTCATTTTTGGGTGGTTTCTACTATGTAAGCCTCACAAAGTGACTTCAGACCTGAACTGGTCCCTAAAAATTGGGTTTTTGAAAATTTCTGAAAAATTTCAAGATTTGCTTCCAAACTTCTAAGCCTTGTAACATCCCCAAAATATAAAATATCATTTCCAAAATGATCCAAACATTAAGTAGACATATGGGGAATATAAAGTAATAACTATTTTTGGAGGTATTACTATGTATTATAGAAGTAGAGAAATTGAAACTTGGAAATTTGCAATTTTTTACAAATTTTTGGTAAATTTTGTATTTTTTTATAAATAAAAATTATTTTTTTTTACTTCATTTTACCAGTGTCATGAAGTGCAATATGTGACGAAAAAACAATCTCAGAATGGCCTGGATAAGGCCTCATGCACACGACCGTTGTGTGCATCCGTGGCCGTTGTGCCGTTTTCCGTTTTTTTTCGCGGACCCATTGACTTTCAATGGGTCCGTGGAAAAATCGGAAAATGCACCGTTTTGCAGCCGCATCCGTGATCCGTGTTTCCTGTCCGTCAAAAAAATAGGACCTGTCCTATTTTTTTGACAGACAACGGTTCACGGACCCATTGACTTGAATGGGTCCGTGAACCATTGTCTGTCAAAAAAATAGAAAGAACACGGATGCACACAAGATTGGCATCCGCGTCCGTGATCCGTGGCCGTAGGTTACTTTCATACAGACGGATCCGAAGATCTGTCTGCATAAAAGCTTTTTCAGAGATGAGTTTTCACTTTGGGAAAACTCATATCCGACCGTATATTCTAACAGAGGCGTTCCCAGAGTGATGGGGACGCTTCTAGTTAGAATATACTACGAACTGTGTACATGACTGCCCCCTGCTGCCTGGCAGCACCCGATCTCTTACAGGGGGCTGTGATCCGCACAATTAACCCCTCAGGTGCTGCACCTGAGGGGTTAATTGTGCATATCATAGCCCCCTATAAGAGATCAGGGGCTGCCAGGCAGCAGGGGGCAGACCCCCCTCCCTCCCCAGTTTGAATATCATTGGTGGCCAGTGTGCGGCCTCCCCCCCTCCCTCTATTGTATAATCATCGGTGGCCAGTGTGCGGCCTCACCCCCCCGATCATTGGTGGCAGCGGAGATTTCCGATCGGAGTCCCAGTTTAATCGCTGGGGCTCCGATCGGTAACCATGGCAACCAGGACGCTACTGCAGGCCTGGTTGCCATGGTTACTTAGCAATATTACAATATTAGAAGCATCATACTTACCTGCTGCGCTGTCTGGGACCGGCCGGGAGCGCCTCCTACTGGTAAGTGACAGATCATTAAGCAATGCGCCGCACAGACCTGTCACTTACCAGTAGGAGGAGCTCCCGGCCGGTCACAGACAGCGCAGCAAGTATGATGCTTCTAATATTGTAATATTGCTAAGTAACCATGGCAACCAGTCCTGCAGTAGCGTCCTGGTTGCCATGGTTACCGATCGGAGCCCCAGCGATTAAACTGGGACTCCGATCGGAACTCTCTGCTGCCACCAATGATCGGGCGGGGAGGCCGCACACTGGCCACCAATGATATTACAATAGAGGGAGGGGGGGGGAGAGGGGAGGCCGCACACTGGCCACCAATGATATTACAATAGAGGGAGGGGGGGGGGGGAGAGGGGAGGCCGCACACTGGCCACCAATGATATTACAATAGAGGGAGGGGGGCAGGGGAGGCCGCACACTGGCCACCAATGATAATACAATACAGGGAGGGGGGGGGGCGGCCGCACACTGGCCACCGATGATAATACAATAGAGGGAGGGAGCAGGGGGGGCCGGGGGTGAGGGCCGCACACTGGCCACCAATGATATTCAAACTGGAGAGGGGGGTCTGGCAGCCCCTGATCTCTTACAGGGGGCTGTGATCCGCACAATTAACCCCTCAGGTGCAGCACCTGAGGGGTTAATTGTGCGGATCACAGCACCCTGTAAGAGATCGGGTGCTGCCAGGCAGCAGGGGGCAGTCATGTACACAGTTCGTAGTATATTCTAACTAGAAGCGTCTCCATCACTATGGGACCGCCTCTGTGTTAGAATATACTGTCGGATATGAGTTTCACGATCTAACTCATATCCGACAGTATATTCTAACATAGAGGCGTTCCCATGGTGATGGGGACACTTCAAGTTAAAATATACCATCGGATTGGAGAAAACTCCGATCCGATGATATAATAGGGACTCCTGACTTTACATTGAAAGTCAATAGGGGACGGATCAGTTTGAAATTGCACCATATTGTGTCAACGTCAAACGGATCCGTCCCCATTGACTTGCATTGTAATTCAGGACGGATCCGTTTGGCTCCGCACAGCCAGGCGGACACCAAAACGACTTTTTTTTCATGTCCGTGGATCCTCCAAAAATCAAGGAAGACCCACGGACGAAAAAACGGTCAAGGATCACGGTCCAACGGAACCCCGTTTTGCGGACCGTGAAAAAATAAGGTCGTGTGCATGAGGCCTAAGTCAAAGCGTTTTAAAGTTATCACCACATAAAGTGACACTGGTCAGATTTGCAAAAAATGGCCTGGTCCTTAAAGAGGACCTTTCACTAGTTTAAATACTAAAAACGAACTATATCAGTGGGCAGAGCGGCGCCCAGGGGTCCCCCTGCACTTACTAGTATGTCTGGGCGCCGCTCCGCTCGCCCGGTATAGGCTCCGGTGTCCGCCCAGTACAACAGAGGGAGCTGCAGAGTTTTTGTATTAGGGTTGTCCCTTGCTGCAGCGCTGGCCAATCGTAGCGCACAGCTCATAGCCTGGGAGTCCCAGGCTATGAGCTGTGCGCTACGATTGGCCAGTGCTGCAGCAAGGGACAACCCTAATACAAAAACTCTGCCCAGTACAACAGAGGGAGCTGCAGACACCGGAGCCTATACCGGGCGAACAGAGCGGCGCCCAGACATACTAGTAAGTGCAGGGGGACCCCTGGGCGCCGGTCTGCCCACTGATATAGTTAGTTTTTAAACAAGTGAAAAGGTCCTCTTTAAGGTGAAATAAGGCTGTGTCCTTAAGGAGTTAATGCAGCTTTTGTTGCCGATGTTTGTGTAAATTTTTTGTTTATGTCATCAGCCCCATTAACCCCTTCTGGACCCTGCCATTTTTCACCTTAAAGGGAACCTGTCACCTGGATTTTGTGTATAGAGCTGAGGACATGGGTGGCTAGATGGCCGCTAGCACACCTGCAATACCCAATCCCCATAGCTCTGTGTGCTTTTATGGTGTAAAAAAAATGATTTGATCCATATGCAAATTAACCTGAGATGAGTCCTGTCCCTGACTCATCTGACATACAGGACTCATCTCAGGTTAATTTCCCTTTAAGGACCAGGCAATGTTTTGCAAATCTGACATGTGTCACTATGTGGTGATAACTTTAAAACGCTTTTACTTATCCAAGTAAGGACAATTTCCTGATCTCTGTGAAAGTCCGACACGATCTTCGGCAGGAAACCCGGATCCAGACGTAAAAATATTCTGTCTGGAAAGATAGTGAGGTATGGTTCCCGGCAGGACAGTGCCTGGATTTCGCCCAATCGTCTGGCTGAAGTTATGGCTACTAGGAAGGCCGTTTTTAATGACAGGTGTTAGAGTGAAATATCCTGAATAGGAGAAAAAGGTGACCTTGTAAGACCTCTCAGGACCAAGTTCAAGTCCCATTGAAGCGTCCTAGGGGTTAAGGATGGCCTTAACCTGGAGGCGGCTCTTATAAACCTCCTTATCCACCTATGACTGGCTAGGTCAGTATCATAGCAAGCCCTCAAGGCAGAGACCTGTACTCTTTGAAGAAAATCCAATACTTTCTCAATATTTGGGGTAGAGTCTACCGGCGGGTTCTGGCCTAGCCAGCTACAGTATTTCTTCCAAATTTTAAAATAGATTGCAGAGGCGACTTCTTTTCTGCTGGATTTGAGGGTATTTATAACCTTTTCAGATAGCCCCCTGCTTTTTAGGACCTCGCGCTCAGGATCCAGGCTGATAATTTGAACAGTCCTGGATTCTGATGAAGGATTGGGCCCTGAGAAATGATGTTCTCCTGTGGGGGAATTCTCCAGGGTTCTTCCAGAGCTAGTTCCCTTAGTACTGGGAACCAATTTCTTTTTGTCCAGTATGGAACAACCAGTATTACTATTACTGGGTCCGACCTTATCTTTTGTAGCACTCTGGGTATTAGCGGCCAAGGGGGAAAGGCATAGGCTAGACCCCAAGTCCACCTGATTGAGAATGCGTCCACTGCCCAAGGGTTGTCCCTGGGGTTTAGAGAGCAGAAAGGATGGACTTTTGTGTTCTTTCTTGACGCAAACAGGTCAATCTGGGGGGTTACCCATCTCCTGGTGATCTGATGGAATACCTCTGAGTCTAGGGCCCATTCTCCTGGATCTATGGTCATCCTGCTGACGAAATCCGCCTGAATATTTTCTGTACCCTTTAAATCGATAGCTGTGATGGAGGGAACATTTCTTTCTTCCCAGAAGAATATTTTTTCCACCAGATTTTTTAAGCTTGGGGATCTTGTGCCCCCCTGATGCTTCAGATATGCGACTGCTGTTACATTGTCTGAAAGGATCTTCAGGTGTTTTCCGGATACCTTGTCTTGTGATGCCTTCGGAACCTCCCAGATCACCCTCAGATCTGTGTGGTTCGATGACTTTGTTCTTATGATGTCCGACCAAGTGCCCTGGTAGCTTAGCGAGCCTATTTTTGCTCCGCATCCTGTGCCGCTTGCATCTGTATAAATTGGTATCTCTGGATTCTTTATCCAGGGTACACCTCTTAGCAAGTTTCTGTTTTCAGTCCACCAGTTTAAATCTGATCTTGCGTGGTTTGGGATGGAGATTCTTTTTTCTAGAGAGCACTGCCTCTTGTCCCAATTCTTCAGGATCCACGACTGGACTATCCTGGTATGAGCCTGGGACCAAGATACCGCCGTTATACAGGAAGTCATCATTCCCAAGAGGCTCATGGCACTGCGTATGGTGCACTGAGACTGACTCTGGAATTTTCTTGTTTTGTCTATAAAGGATTTTATTTTCTCCTGAGGGAGGGATGTGATCTGGGAAACTGAGTCCAGGATCACTCCCAAAAATTTCATTCTGGTTGATGGAATTATACATGATTTCTTTAGGTTTATTATCCAGCCTAGGTCTGAGAACCTGCGTATTAGGTCGTTGGTAAAGCTGGTTGTTTCCAGTTCCGAGGATCATAAAAATATTTTTATTCCTTCCGCTCTCAGGGGGGATATCATTTCCACTACGAGCTTTGTGAATACCCTTGGGGCAGAGGAGATTCCAAAGGGTAACACGGTGAACTGGAAGTGTTTTGCTTCTCCCAAGGGCGAATCTGAGGTATTTCTGAGATGTTTTGCTTATGGGGACGTGATAGTAAGCGTCCTTTAAGTCTATGGCAGTAATGAAATCTCCGGCTTTGATCAAAGGAATGATAGATGTTATCCATCCTGAACTTTCTGTAGGTGACAGCTTTGTTTAGTCCCTTTAGATTTATAATAGTGCGGAAGGTACCGTCTAGTTTCTGAACCAGAAATAAATTGGAGTAGTAACCCCTTCCTCTTTCCATACTGGGGACTTCTGCTACCACTCCTGAATCTATAAGTTGAAGGACCCCCTGCCAGATTTTTTCTAGAGTTTTTGGGCTGTGTGATGTTATTTTGAACTTTTTTTGGAGGGGCTGAGGAAAATTCTATCTGGTAGCCATTTCGTAGGATGTCTAAGGCCCACAGATTTTTGGTGCCGGATTCCCACCGGGACAGAAAATTTCTCAGTCTTCCCCCTACTCTGGCGTCATTGTTTATTTGACTGTCTATTCTGGGGGTTGAGAATGAAACCTCTGCCTTCCCCCCCCTTCTGGTAACTCCACCTACCCGACTTCCCTTTGCCCCTATAGGGTCTAGTCCAGGGCTCGACAAATCCCAGGCGCCAGGTCACCATGGCGACCAGGAATTTGGTCCTGGCGCTTGGGTATTTGTCAGCCCGTTTTCAAAGATGCGCTCTCAGCGTGCACCATGGTTTCCTGAGCCGGCACAGTGGAGAAGGAGAGAAGTCCCTACCTCCCCACTGTGCGCGGCTGCCGCTGACCACCAATGAGAACAGAGTAGGAGGAGGAGGGGAGGGACTGTGGCCACTGCGCCACCAATGAATGCCTGAATACCAATGTGCCGGCCATATCCCAGCCCCTATGACTGCACGCTGTGATCCGCGCGATTAACCCCTCAGTTGAGGGGTTAATCGCGCGGATCACAGCGTCCCGTCAAAGGTCGGGTGCCGGGAATGTTTGTCTGCATTGGTGGCAGTGGGCAGTTCCGATCGGAGTCCCAGCAGTGTAATGCTGGGGCTCCAATCGGTTACCATGGCAGCCAGGAGTCACGCTACTGAAGTCCTAGCTGCCATTGTATGTTAGTGAGCAGCATTATACTCACGTGCGCCGTGGCCGCCGGGCGCTCCTTCTTCTGTCTGTGTAGCTCATTGCTAATGCTTATGGCAAGCAATGCGCCACACTGACCTATGAGAAGAAGGATCTCCCGGAGATCAAGGCGCACGCGAGTATAATGCTGCTCACTAACATACCATCGCAGCCAGGACTTCAGTAGCATCCTGGCTGCCATGGTAACCGATCGGAGCCCCAGCATTACACTGCTGGGACTCCGATCGGAACTGCCCACTGCCACCAATGATGGGGGGGGGGGGGACCCTGTGGCCACTGCCACCAATGATTAATACTGGGGAGGGAGGGGCGGTGGGTTTGTTACCAGAGGGGGCTGATCAGAGACTGGAGGGGCACATGATAGGCTGGCTGCCATGGTCAGCTCCCTGCACAGGGCAGCAGGGAGAGTGTAAAGTCCTATTCACCCTAATAGAGCTCTATTAGGGTGAATATGACAAGGGTTCTAGCCCTTAAGGAGGCTAATAGTTATTAAATAAAAAGTTTTAAAAAAAAAGTTTAACCCCCCCCCCCCTTCCCAAATATAGAAAACAATATATTGCGATATATATCGCACATGCTAGATTTTATGACGCAGCTCCGCCTGGCTCCTAACTTTTTTAGCTGGCTCCTAGATTCCAAGGAAATTTGTCAAGCCCTGGTCTAGTCTGGGAATTGAAGGAACAAAAAGGGCTTCTTTTTAACTTTCCTCCGGAAACCCTTTCTTTTTATCTGCAGCCTTCTCAAGAATGGAGTCTAACACGGGTCCAAAAACGTATACCCCGTAAAAAGCTATAGAACATAGCTTCGCTTTTGATGTTCTATCCCCTCCCCATGCTTTCGTCCACAATGCCCTTCTAGCTGAATTGGTGAGAGCAGCACCCTTGGCGGCAAACCGCACAAACTCCGCTGAGGCATCTGCCAAGAAGGCAGAGGCTGATCTCAGTGGAGTGGAATAGAATTTTATATTTCCTCTCTTGGGGTTTTGTTTTTAATATGGTCTTCCAACTCTTTGAGCCAGAAACACATGGACCTAGCCACCGACGTCGCAGCCATGTTGGTTTTAATACCAAACATAGATGCCTCCCAGGATTTTTTTTGAAGTGAGTCGGCCTTCCTTTCCATTGGGTCCTGCAGTTGTGACGAGTCCTCGAATGGGAGGGAGGTCTTCTTGGCTACCTGAATGTCAATTTTTGGGGTTTCATTAAACCGTTTAATGTCCGCTGGATCGAATAGCCTATTCCTGAATTCCCTGGATACCCCCAGTCTTCTTTCAGGGTCCGTCCACTCATCCAGGATCATATCTTTTATGTTTTCATTAATTGGAAATACTTTTAGTTTTTTGGCTCCGAGTCCCCCAAACATCTCATCCAGGACAGAACGTGTTTTTTTTTACCTCCTCAATACCAAAGGTTGCTCTGACAGCACCCAATAATTCCTCCATGTCCTCGGAAGAGAAAAAATATTTTTTACTATCCTCCACAATTTCACCCTCTGAGAGCGTCAATATCAACGGTTTTTTCGCTGAAGGTGTAGGAGGGACAGATCTGAGAGAGGCCAGGGAGGACTTAATTTCGTTCTGAATTAGGGTTTTGACCTCCATCAGTATGGACGGTTGCTCCTCTTTTACAAGATCATTGATACAATGAGTTTCTTTTTATGATTCTCAGGAAGTCTCTTGCTACAAGTCGCACACCTATGAACTTTAGTTCTGGTTCTGGGCTGTTTTACTCCCTATAAGAGAGGAGCAACCAGGTATCAATAGACATGATAATAAAACAAGTCAATATGACATCATTTGTCTTTCTCCCCACAGGGGAACTCACAGTTGGAGTAGCCGAGGGGGCTTCAGATTCCATCTGGACTGCAGGGGCGTCAGGGGCTTCAGGGACAGACATCTGTGGTTTGTCTGCTCTAGGAGAGAGATCCGGTTGTATGCCACAGCCTATTCTAACTTGCCGCTTCTAATACTGAGAGCGGCGTCTGACGTCATCGCAGTGCGCCCTGGTCCAAGCTCCGCCCCTTCCGCCTCCTGCCGGCGTGCAGAGTGCTCTGCGATGCGTGGTCCGCTTCCTCAATACAGGGAAGGGGGACCGACGCTATGGGGAGAGGTACAGGCTCCTGCAGACAGGAACGAGATCAGCTCCATAGGTATCCTCTGCCCAGCTTTGGACTCAACCGCAGGAGGGCAGAGGAAAGGGACACAAATCCCAAGGTATTTCTTTAAAATAATAAAAGTCTTCACCTCCATCAGGAGGCCTCTCTGTGAGGTGCCCCCGTAGGGACAGGAAACACTGAGGGTGAGAGTGGGTGGTGGCCTTTAAAACTCTGTGTTCCTGCCCCTACAGAGGTCAAGGGGTCAATCTCATAGTAGAGCCGTCATGGTGGACAAAATGGAAATATTAATTTCTCTGCTCTTAAAACAGATAGTGATACTTCCTAAAATAGTTATTACTTTACATTTCCCATATGTCTACTTCATGTATGGATCATTTTGTAAATTACTCTTTTTTTTGGGACGTAAGAAGGCTTAGAAATTTAGAAGCAAATCTTGAAATTTTTCAGAAAATTTCCAAAACCCACTTTTTAAGGACCAGTTCACGTCTGAAGTCACTTTGTAAAGGCTTATGCACACGACCGTTGTGTGTTTTGTGGTCCGCAAATTGCAGACCACAGATGGTGTCTGTGTGTGTTCCGCAATTTGCGGAACGGCACGGACAGCCATTGATATAACTGCCTATTCTTGTCCGCAAAACGGACAAGAATTAGACAGGTTTTATTTTTTTTGCGGGCCACGGAACGGAGCAACGGATGCAGACAGCACACTGAGTGTTGTCAGTATCTTTTGGAGCCCCATTGAAGTGAATGGGTCCGCATCCAAGCCGCAAAAACTGCAGCTCGGATGCGCACCATAACAGTCGTGTACATGAGGCGTAAGGCTTACATAATATAAACCACCCATAAATAGCCCAATTTTAGAAACTACACCCCTCAAGGTATTAAAAGAACTGATTTTACTAACTTGCTTAACCCTTTAGGTGTTCCACAAGAATTAAAAGAAAATGTAGATAAAATATCCGAATTTCACTTTTTGGGCAGATTTTCCATTTTAATCAATTTTCCCAGTAACAAAGCAAGGGTTAACAGCCAAACAAAACAATATTTATTGGCCTGATTCTGTCGTTCACAGAAACACCCCATATGTGGTCGTAAACGGCTGTACAGGCACACGGCAGGACGCAGAAGGAAAGTAACGTCATATGGTTTTAGGAATGTAGATTTCACTGGGATAATTTTAAGCTGCCATGTCACATTTGAAAAACCCCTGATGCACCCCTAGAGTAAAAACTCCAAAAAAGTTACAGTTTTGGAAACTGCTGGATAAGGTGGCAGTTTTTTGGTAGTATTTTAGGGTACATATGATTCTTGGTTGCTCTATATTACACTTTTTGTGAGGCAATGTAACAAAAAATTGCTGTTTTGGCACAGTTTTTATTTTTTGTTATTTACAACATTCATCTGACAGGTTAGATCATGTGCTATTTTTATAGAGCAGGTTGTTACGGACACGACAATACCAAATAGGACTCCTTTTTTTGGGTCGTTTCAGTTTTACATAAAGCATTTTTTTTTTTAATGATTTTTTTATTGTCTCCACATTCTGAAAGCAATAGTTTTTTTATTTTTTGGGCTCATTTTTTTTAGTATCAGATGACGCTTTAATTGGTACTATTGTAAGGGTGCATAGGACTTTTTGATTGCTTGCTATTACACTTCTTGTGATGTAAGGTGACAAAAAAATGTTTTTTTGAGACTATTTTTTTATGGTGTTCATCTGAGGGGTTAGGTCATGTGTTTTTTTTATAGAGCAGGTTGTTACGGACACGGCGATACCCAATAAGTCTACTTTTTTTTATTTTATTTTTACATTTAAACACAATAAAAGCATTTTTAACCCCTTCCCGACTGCAATCCGTCTATATACGTGATATTTGCACATGCCCCGTGCAGCTACCACGTGTATAAACATCAAGCCAGCTCTTTAAGCCAAGCGCTGCAAAGCGCTTGGATTAAAGCTTCTGCCCCTGTCCTGCTGCTGTCACGGACAGCATACAGTTCAGTAATACCGGCAAGGGACCAATCAGACTAACAAATCGGATCGTGGCAGTCAAAAATGCCGGTTTCAGGCTCTGATCTGCACTCTGCAGATCAGAGCCTGAAATCAGGTAGTGTCCTCGTGCCCCGCCGATCTGTGCCCCCCTGATCTGTGCGCCTCCAAGTCCCCCCTTGTCCCCGCCTGCCCCTTATGGAGTTCCCCCCCGCTCCCATCCACATTCCTGCAGACTGCCCTGATGCGGTCCGCCCCCTCCCCGCCCCATACATTCCTCCTGCCCCCATTTGCGCTGCCTCAGCCTCCCTCAATGCTGGCCGTACCCCCCAATCCCCCCGCCCTTCTTTTCAAGGCTGCCCCCTGCTTTGTGTGATTGCGGCGGCTCCATTCCTGAGCCGCCGCGATCAGCAGAGAGTGTCAGCTCTATGCTGACACTCTGCTGTAACCCCATAGATGCCGCGGCTTCCTCTCTCCACCATCGGGGCTGCCGCGCTGCGATGGCAGCGTCCAATGGTTGCCATTTGCAAAAGCGTCCAGTGTTGCCACCTACAGGGCATCTGATAGTATTATACTTTGCAATGCAAGAGCATTGCAAAGTATAGTACAGCCATCAGCCCCACTGGATCTTCAAGATCCAAGAGGGACTTGATAAAAATTAAAAAAATTGAAAATAATAAATGTAAAAATAAATAAATAAATATGTAAAATAAAAAATAAATTGCCTTTTCCTATTAAAAAAAATGAAAAAAAATAAACACATTAGGTATCACCGCGTCCGTAACGACCGTCTCTATAAATATATCACATGATAGACCCCGTCCGATAAACACCATAAAAAAATAAAAACTGTAAAAAAAAAAAGCCATTTTTGTCACCTTACATCGCAAAAAGTGCAACACCAAGCGCTAAAAAAAGTATATCAAACAAAATGGTACCTCATCCCGCAAAAAATGAGACCCTACATAAGAAAATCGCTCAAAAAATTTAAAAAAACTATAGTTCTTAGAACATTGAGACACTAAAACATAATTTTTTTATTTCAAATATGCTATTATTGTGTTAGTGAAATAAATAAAAAAAAGTGTACATAATTAGGTATCCGCCGCATCCGTAATAACCTGCTCGATAAAAATATCACATGACCTAACCCCTCAGATGAACACCGTAAAAAAATAAATAAATAAAATAAATATATGATACCCTATTTAAGACAATCGCCCAAAAAATAAAAAAGCTATGGCTCTCAGACTATGGAGACACTAAAACATAATTTTTTTGTTTCAGAGATGCTATTATTGTGTAAAACTTAAATAAGAAAAAGTATACATATTAGGTATTGCCACGTCAGAAACGATCTGCTCTATAAAACTGTCACATGACCTAACTCCTCAGATAAACGCTGTAAAAATAAATAAAAACTGTTCCAAAACAGCCAATTTTTTGGTCACCTTGCCCTATAAAGTGTAATAATGAATGATCAAAAAATCCTATGTACCCAAAAATGGTACCAATAAAAATCACAACTATTTCTGCAAAAAAACGAGCCCCTGCACAAGACGATCGGCAGAAAAATAAAAAACATATGGCGTTCAGAAAATGGACACACAAAAACATAATTTCTTTTTCAAAAATGCTTTATGTAAAACTGAAACAAAGAAAGTAGACATATTTGATATCACTGCGTCCATAACAACCTGCTCTATAAAAATAGCACATGACCTACCCTGTCAGATGAATCTTGTAAAAAAAAAAAAACTGTGCCAAAACAACCATTTTTCAGTTACCTTGCCTCACAAAAAACTTATATACTAATATAGAGCAATTAAAAATCATATGTACCCCAAAATAGTACCAATAAAACTGTCACCTTATCCCCTAGTTTCCAAAATAGGGTCACTTTTTGGGAGTTTCTATTGTATGGGTGCATCAGGGGGGCTTTAAATGGGACATGGCATCTAAAACCATTCCAGCAAAATCTGCCTTCCAAAAACCATACGGCGTTCCTTTCCTTCTGTGCCCTGCGCCCTTAACATCAGTTTACGACCAAATGTGGGGTGTTTCTGTAAACCGCAGAATCAGGGTAATATATATAGAGTTTTGTTTGGCTGTTAACCATCAATATGTTAAAGAAAAAAATTTCATCTCCATTTTCCTTTAATTCTTGTGGAACACCTAAAGGGTTAAAGTTTGTAAAAATCCGTTTTGAGTAACTTGAGGGGTGTAGTTTCTACAATGGGGTCATTTATGTGGGGTTTCCACTACGTAAGCCCCACAAAGTGACTTCAGACCTGAACTGGTCCTTAAAAAGTGGGTTTTGGAAATGTTCTTTTCTGCTGCTGGAACCCGCCTCCTGTATCAAACGTTAATTATCTTCATTGGTGGCGCAGTGGGCCCCCCCCCAACTCGCATTAAAAAGATTGGTGGAGCAGTGCTGCCTAGGGTTGTTGCGGGTATCGAAATTTCAATACCCAATCTATACTTTTGTCCCGGTATCGCATTTAAATTTTTTCGATACTGGCTTGCGCTTCTGCGCAGTCTAGTATCTCTGAACATGAGTGCGCAGCAGCGCGCTCATGTTCCCTCAGCAGCACAGGGGAGAAGGAAGCAGTCTCTCCCTCCCCCCTGTGCTGCTGCCACCAATGAACGGAGAGAGGGGCAGAGGATGGGAGGGCGCACTGTGCCACCAATGATAGGACTTGATATGGGTCCGGACTTTAAGCAGCAGGCTATACAGAGCCGCGCCCAGGGTTGTCCCTGCACTTACTATTATTCCTGGGAGCCGCTCCGTTCGCCTGCTGTGCGCCTGTGCCCCATTACTTTCTCCTGCAGTCCTGCTCCATATGCTAATTACTATCAGAGCAATGGGGAGGAGACATCAGCTTCTCTAGTGGGCGTTCCTTCTCCCCTGGCTGTAGCGCTATCCAATCGCAGCGCAGGGAGAAGTTACGCCCACTAGAGAAGCTGCTGTCTCCTCCCCATTGCTCCGATAGTATTTAGCATATGGAGCAAGACTGCAGGAGACTAATGGGGCACAGGCGCACAGCGGGCGAACAGAGCGGCGCCCAGGAATAATAGTAAGTGCTAGGACATCCCTGGGCGCCGCTATGTGTAGCCTGCTGCTTAAAGTCCGGACCCATATAAGGGTGCGGCACCTGAGGGGTTAACTGCGGCGGATCTTGGCTCCCTGTCAGAGGTCGGGTGCCGGCTATTTGTATTAACAGGTCAGTTATCTTCATTGGTGGAGCAGTACACCCCCCCCCCCCCTCCCCCAAAACCCCAGTATAATAAACACTGGTGGAGCAGTGCGCCCCCCCAACACCCTAGTATAATAAACATTGGTGGCGAAGTGCCAATGAGGGTAAAAAAATAAAAAAATATATAAAATCCACTCACCTCCTCCAATTGATCGCGTAGCTGCCGGTCTCCTGTTCTTTCTTCAGGACCTGTCAAAAGGACCTGTGGTGATGTCACTGAGCTCATCACATGGTCCATTACCATGGTGATGGACCATGTGATGAGCGCAGTGATGTCACCATAGGTCTATTTTCTCACAGATGAAGACAGAAGAGAAGCCGGGCTGCGCGAACAAGTGGATTAAGGAGAGTTAAATTATTATTTATTTATTTTTAACCCCTCCAGCCCTATTGTACTAAGCATTCTGTTTTAAGAATGCTATTATTTTCCCTTATAACCATGTTATAAGGGAAAATAATTACATCTACACAACCTTGAACCCAAACCTGAACTTCTGTGAAGAAGTTCGGGTCTGGGTACCACAGTCAGTTTTTTATCACGCGTGTGCAAAACACATTGCACCCACGTGATAAAAACTGACCAACGGAATGCAAATCGCAGTCAAAACTGACTCCAATTGCGTACCTACCCACGCGAGTTTGCCGCAATGCACTCGGGACGCATCCGGAGCCAAAACGTGACGCCCGTCTGAAAGAGGCCTAAGGCTACTTTCACACTTGCGGCAGTGTGAACCGGCAAGCAGTTCCGTCGTCGGAACGGCCTGTCGGATCTGCCAATCTGGATGTGACTGAAAGCATTTGTGAGACGCATCCGGATGCGGATCCATCTCACAAATGCATTGCAAGAACTAATCAATCTCTCCACTTGTCATGCGGACAGACGGATCAGTCTTGTATCTTTTTAAAAATTTTTACCAGTCTGCGGACGGATCCGGCATTTTGAATTGATCTGGCACTAATACATTTCTGTGGGGAAGTCTTTAGTTTTATTTTGCCGGAGATACCGGACCCGAAGATGAAGAGGAGCCGTGGTGCAGGAGAGGTGAGGAGTTTTTTTATTTTATTCATATGATGTCTGATAGGAGTTAAATAAAGTCAGTGAGAAGGGGAGGATGGTGTGGAAATTGGCATTTGGCACTAGTAGATTATAAATGTAAATTATAAAATTGACTATCAACTAAGGGCTTTCTTAATTTATAATTTACCATACAATATACTAGTGCCAAATGCAAATTTCCACCACCTCAGTGACTACCAACTAATATAATATATATTATAATATATAAAACATTGGTATAAATTATCGGCCTGAAAGTTCACCGATTATCGGCTCTAAAAAAAAAAATATCAGTCGATCCCTACTCCGCACTGTGTGCAGGTACCCTAAAGCTACAGCACACAACCATGAAAAATGCACATGTTAAAGGAGTTTGTTTTTTTTCAACAGCCATCACACATCCGTTTTAAGACCAGTAGTAGTCGATGGGGTTATACACTCGTCTTTTTTTTTTTGGGGGGGACGGCCAGTGAACAGACGTGTGCATGTAGCTTAAAAGGGTTTTCCCATCTCAGATAATGGGGGCCAATCGCTAGGATACACCCCCATTGTCTGTTAGGTGCAAGTCCCACCGTTGGGACCCGCACCTACAATGACAACGGAGCCGGGAAGTGAACGGAGGGAGCACTGCGCATGCGCAGCGACCCTCCATTCATTTCTATGGGGCCGCCGAAAATGGCCGAGCTATTGCCGTCTGCCCCATAGAAATGAATGGGAGCATGGGCCGCGCAAATACACTGTGCGCTCCCATTCACTTCTATGGGAGCAGCGCTTGGTGGTGGACGGACCCCGGGAAATCCAGGGTCCTCAAGCCACAGCGCTCCCCGATTCGTTCTCGTTTTAGGTGCGCACCTATCAGACAATGGGTGCATATCCTAGCGATATGCCTCCATTGTCTGTGATGGGAATACCCCTTTAAGGCCTCTTTCACACGAGCGTGATGAATTGGCTCTGGATGCGTTCAGTGAAACTCGCACCATTTTGCAAGCAAATTCAGTCAGTTTTGTCTGCGATTGCGTTCAGTTTTTTCCGCGCAGGTGCAATGCGTTTTCATGCATTTTTCACGCGTGTGATTAAAAAACTGAAGGGTTACAAACAACATCTCTTAGCAACCATGAGTGAAAAACGCATTGCATCCGCACTTGCTTCCGGTTGTGATGAGTTTTTCACTGAAGCCGCATCACTTCTATGGGGCCAGGGCTGCGTGAAAAACATTGAAATTAATGGGTCAGGATTCAGTGCAGGTGCTATGCGTTCACGTAGGGGTGGGCGATATTGGCGATATGCGATATAAATTTGTGCCACGATATGGATTTTGTGCATATCGCCGGACCGCGATATGATCGCGCTCTCGGCACGCACCATGTTCTCCTGAGCCGACACAGTAGAGAAGGAGGGAGTCCCTACTCCCCACTGTGCGCGGCTGCCGCTGACCACCAATGAGAACAGAGGAGGGGAGGGACTGTGGCCACTGCGCCACCAATGAATGTGCTGGCCATATCCCGGCCCCTATGACTGCACACTGCGATCCGCCACAATTAACCCCTCAGTTGAGGGGTTAATCGCGCGGATCACAGCATCCTGTCAGAGGTCGGGTGCCGGGAATGTTTGTCTGCATTGGTGGCAGTGGGCAGTTCCGATCGGAGTCCCAGCAGTGTAATGCTGGGGCTCCGATCGGTTACCATGGCAGCCAGGAGTCACGCTACTGAAGTCCTGGCTGCCATGGTATGTTAGTGAGCAGCATTATACTCACGTGCGCCGTGGCCGCCGGGCGCTCCTCCTTCTCAGAGGTCTGTGCGGCGCATTGCTAATGCTATAAGCTTTAGCAATGCGCCGCACAGACAGAAGGAGCGACCGGCGTCCACGACGCACGCGAGTATAATGCTGCTCACTAACATACCATGGCAGCCAGGACTTCAGTAGCGTGACTCCTGGCTGCCATGGTAACCGATCGGAGCTGATCGGAACTGCCCACTGCCACCAATGATTAATACTGGGAGGGGGGGGGGGGGAGCGGATCAGAGGCTGGGGGGGGTGGCGCGGATCAGAGGCTGGGGGGGGTGGCGCGGATCAGAGGCTGGGGGGGGTGGCGCGGATCAGAGGCTGGGGGGGTGGCGCGGATCAGAGGCTGGGGGGGTGGCGCGGATCAGAGGCTGGGGGGGGTGGCGCGGATCAGAGGCTGGGGGGGGGTGGCGCGGATCAGAGGCTGGGGGGGGTGGCGCGGATCAGAGGCTGGGGGGGGTGGCGCGGATCAGAGGCTGGGGGAGGTGGACGGATCAGAGGCTGGGGGGCACATGAGAGGCTGGGGGGCACATGAGAGGCTGGCTGCAGTTGTCAGCTCCCTGCTGTTGTGTGCACAAAGCACAGGGCAGCAGGGAGAGTCTAAAGTCCTATTCACCCTAGTAGAGATCTATTAGGGTGAATATGACAAGGGTTCTAGCCCTTAAGGAGGCTAATAGTTATTAAATAAAAAAAATAAAAAATAAGTTTCAACTTTTATATAAAAGTTTTATATAAATCGCACATGTTTAAAATTATATTGCAATATAGATTTTAGGCAATAACGCCCACCCCTACATTCACGTCACACATTGCACCCGTGCGGAAAACTCGCTTGTGTGAATGGGGCCTAAGTTTCTCTTTGACCAGTTCCCAATCTACCATGTACAGTCAGACGATATCTCTGCACGGGCATTTTAAAACATTTGTGTAGAGATCACAGCTGCACTTAAATGGGTATTCCCATCACAGACCATGGAGGCATATCGCTAGGATATGTCCCCATTGTCCAATAGGTGCAGGTCCCGATAACGGAGCAGGAGAGTGGTGGGTTTCCCCGGGGTGCGGCCACCGTCAAGCGCTCTCCCCATACAAGTGAATGTGAGTGCACCGCACTTGCTCAGCCACCACTCCCATTCATTTCTATGGGGACCGACGGAAATAGCAGAGCCAGTGCTTGGCTATTTTCGGCGGCCCCATAGAAATACATAGCAACCCACACCTATCAGACAATGGGGGTATATTCTAGCGATATGCCCCAATTGTCTGTGATGGGATTACCCCTCAGAGCTGAACCCAGACATATCCCCATTTTCAACCAGGCAGCCCACCTGACTTGAGCATTGGAGCAGTTCATGCTCCGATGCTCTTCTTTGCCATGCACTAAATTGCGCAGGCCAAAGGCATTTTCTGGAGTTCCGGTGACAAACCTGGCTCTCCACAGGGCTGCCAGGCGGAGGCTTCCGCCCCCGGTGATGTGGGAGAGCATCGGAGCTCTGATCCCGGACAACCTCTTTAAGAATTCCTGCACACAACTGTAGCCATTTTGCAGTCCAAATATTGCGGATCTGCAATACAGATACAAGCCATGTGTATCCCACACTACTTGTGGGTTCCACTGTTGAAATACCAATTCTGCTCAACAAAATGGAAAAGAACAGGAATTATTCTATATTTTGCAGCACAGCTGCATAGATGTGGACAGTTTGCATGTTTAAGGAGGAAGATGAATAGCTGGTGGGCTCCCCACACAAACACCTTAGTTGACAGACAGTGCTCAGAAGAAACGCCATTCCAGCTGCGGTAATGGTACTTGAAAATGGAATCCAGCAATGTCCAATAAAACAACAATTCTTTATTGAGGACTTAAAATCCATAAAGTGCATGTAAAAAGCTACACGTTTCAGACGAAAGCATGTAGTTTATCATGGCATTTCACATAACGTGCAAACATATTTAACCTGTAGGATACCAGCGCAGTCCATGTACAGCTCTGGAAAGTGGGTCCGAAATCCCAGCGCTGTACATGTAGGATGCAGCAGGGCTCCAGATGGCGACCAAAATGGTCGCCAATGCGACTTAGAATTGCAAAATGGCGACAAGATTTTGTAGTCTTGTAGCCATTTGCGCCTAGACCCTCCGCTGCTCTGCCGCTTTAAGAAGAAAGGTCTTGCCTCCAGCAGAGACACAACAATCCAATAACAGAGCTCCGTACAGTACTGAGCTCTGTTATTAGTGAGGAGGTTGCTGATCTTTCAGCATCAGCGTGCTGCCGTACCATTGGCTGCGCCTCTCACCCCCACCCCCCTTCTCCCGCGCTGAACAAAGCTTGCTTTCAGTTATAATAATGGGGAGTGCGCTCACTGCCGACTGCTCCATGGGGCAGCTAAAGTAGATGAGTTTTTCAGTCATGCGACGCACAGAGGTGAGCGTTCTGTGTACACTGCGCCATGTGCTGAGGGGTGCCCTGTGCCCCCCATGTAAGGGGTAAGTGGTGGAGAAGAGAGGGCAATGATGGTGGACAGCTGCAGTGCACTCAGCCACACACAAAATGCCGAGTAGCGCTGGGCTTTATGTCTCCTTACACTAGCAGATGAAACCGATTCCATAGCTGGTTTACGCAGTTATGTCATAGGGCCTGGTGCACTTTATGTCTGTGTGCTAAATAAAAAGAAAGGAATGCACTGTTGTCAGCACGACCAATCATCATAATGTAGTGCAGGGTTTGAAATCGTGACAGTGAATGGGGTAGCATTGCAACCCTACAGTTGTGAGAATTATTGGGGCTGTCATGACAATGTGCATGTCCCAAAATGACCCCTCTCACTAGTGGTAATGCTGCATTGCTACACTGATCTCTGGCCATGTGATGTTTGTCACAGCCAAAAGGCACCTTGCAGACTAGCGTTCCTCCAGCAGCGAGACCGCAACATAGCTCCCGGCCTAAACTCCCAGCGCTTACAGTTCTGGAATGTATTGGATAATACTTGACATAATGCTGTCTGCGTTATCCAATACATTCCAGAACTGTAAGGGTTACAAAGCATCATAAATCAATATAATGCTTTGTGATTCCAGTCAATGCTGGGAGGTGAGACCGGGTGCTGTGTTGCGGACTCGCTTCGGGAGTAAAGCTTGTCTGCAAGGGGCGAAAATCACCATGTAGCCCCAGGCTTATCTAACCTGTGGTTATATAATAAATGGCCATTTGGGCAACCACTTTAAACCCCTTTTTTTTTTGTTGCACTTAGGCCATCCTTTTTGTATGCACAGTACGGCTGATGTGCAGGAGAGGTCCAACGGTGCTCCTCATTAAAATATGGCCGTTACCTGCCAGGCTTCAGGTGGAGTCTTGACAGAACAGCAGGGTTAGGGCATGCAGCATCGCAGACATGGTGAGCGGGAGAGGTCGCAATTAGGGAACAAAGTTTTATGCAAATCGACTTCGGATGTTTCATCCAAAGTCAATTTGCTCATCCCTAGTCGCAATAACGACTGTAGAAGCGTCATGGACGCCTGTACAGTTTTTCTCCCTAAAAAATGTCTAATGCGTATAAGTACGCACGATAATTTAACTGCTATTCATGGAACAGAGGAGCACGCGCCACTGCCGACTGCTCATGAAGTGCCTAGGACAGCATGGCGGGAACGGAAACTCTGCTGAGAAAAGACCATGTCCCCAGGTGATGACGCACCAGAAGTGCCAGCATGCCCTGCAGGCTTCTATCTGCTGCTGGGAGCTCAATGTGGAGGTTTATGAATGGAAAAACTAATAGCCAAGAGGCTAAAGAAAACCCCGTTTCTGACCCTTATATTACAACATAAATTTGGCGACAAAAAAAAATTCATTTGGCTCCTAAATTTTTCAGATTAGGAGCCAATGGCTCCTTGATTATTTTTTTTTTTGTCTAGAGCACTGTGCAGGGGTCTGGCAGACACAGATGCCAGCGCATTAACCCTTGAACTGCCACGGTCAGCACTGACCACGGCACGTGCGGGATCCCATAGGGTGTGTGGGGTGGCCATCGGGTCCCAGCACCGCTGTGATGGGGACCAGATGGCAGCCCAATGCCTTCCATAGGCATCATGGCTGCCTTCCATGACAGCCTGCGAGATCCAGCCCCCAGGATATCACAGGCAAGCAGGCTGTAAATGTATTACAATGTGTAATACGCTTACAGCCAATGCATTACAATACAAAAGTATTGTAATGCATTGTAAAGGGGATCAGACCCCCAGAAGTTGAAGTCTTGGGGGGAAAAATAAAGTGGAAAAATAAAAGTTTCAAAAATAAAGTTTTACCCAAAAAATTTAAGGATAACGGTCATATTTATTTATTTATTTTTGCTAAAGTGTAGGGCAAGTGATAGGTAACAATTTTGCAATAGACTTTATTTAGCCAAAACGTTTATTTTTGGTAGAAAACTGGGGCTGAAATGGCCCTTAGCAGCACTCTTCAAAAGAGCGTTGCTAATGGCCATCCGTCCATTAGAAAAGACGGGCTGTGCTTCTGACTCGTGCTTCCCTGGGAGACAGAAGGCTGGGCACAGGAGTCTTAGGAGTTAAAGAGGACCTTTCAATAGAATAAAAAATCTAAACTAAGGGCTCTTTCACACTTGCGGCAGGACGGATCCGTCGGATCCATGTCGGATCCGTCCTGCCGCTATTTCGCCGTGCCGCCGCTCTGTCCCCATTGACTATAATGGGGGCGGAGCTCCGGCGCAGCACGGCGGCTTTCGCCGTGCTGCGCCGGAGCTCCGCCCCCGTCCCTATTATAGTCAATGGGGACGTAGCAGCGGTCCGGCAGCACGGTGAAATAGCGGCAGGACGGATCAGACATGGTGAACAGCATGTCGGATCCGTCCTGCCGCAAGTGTGAAAGAGCCCTAAGTATACAGACATTGAGAGCGGCGCCCAGGGATCTCTCTGCACTTACTATTATCCCTGGGCGTGGCTCCGTTATCTTCATTTTCGGCTCAACTGGGTGGAGCCTGCCGGCGTCTCCTTCTCCCAGGCTGTAGCGCTGGCCAATCGCAGCGCTCAGCTCATAGCCTGAGAGAAAAATTTAAGATTACACTTACCGGTAATCACTTTTCCATAAGCCCATGACAGTACCCTTGAGAGACCGCCTCCATCCAGGACAGGAAACAGGAACTTTCGTGGAGAGCTCTTAAGGAGGAGCATGGCCCCAAGACCACCAGTTAACCGCAAGAACTTGTCCTAGAATACACTCTTATAAAAAAATATATATATTTCTGTATGACCATATAAAGACCTGTATATATACATATTTTTTGTCTTTTTTTTAAAGAAATTAATATCATCTCCATATAGGGTGGGAATAAACCCCGGGTGCTGTCATGGGCTTATGGAAAAGTGATTACCGATAAGTGTAATCTTAAATTTTTCTCTCAGGCTATGAGCTGAGCGCTGCGATTGGCCAGCGCTACAGCCTGGGAGAAGGAGACGCCGGCAGGCTCCACCCAGTTGAGCCGAACATGAAGATATTTCCCTTACGCCCATGACAGCACCCTTGAGAGACGACTAGAATAGAAATCCCTTTTTAGGGGGGGGGGGGGGGAACGACTACTGCCTGGAGAACTTTCCTACCGAAAGCTAGTTGTTCTCTGGAACTTAGGTCTAGTCTGTAGTGACGAAAGAAGGTACAGGGTGACTGCCATGTGGCTGCTCTACAAATCTGTCCTAAGGTAGCATCAGCCCTTTTCTCCCAAGAGGTGGAAACTGAACTAGTGGAATGAGCACCAAAACCCTTCGGGGAAGTCTTTCCAGCTGAAGAATAGGCCAAAGTAATGTCGCTCACAATCCATCTGGAAAGGGATTTAGTAGAGGCTGCGAGACCATTATTCTTCCCACTAAGTTGAATGAACAGCTTTGAGGTTTTCCTTCACTGACTAGTAACCTCCAGGTAATGAAATAGGCATCTTTTTACATCCAAGCAATGGATGCTTTTTCTCCCTTTCATTGCTCGGATTTTGACACAGGGAAGGAAGTGGAAACTACTTTCTTGGAGAGGCCTCTACTTTCTAGGATTTCCCCCTCAAGAGCCATGCTGTTAAGTGTAACTGCCTCACGCTCGGATGGTTGACAGGTCCTTGAGACAGAAGATCTTGCCTCTCCGGGAGAATCCAAGGGTCTGTCAGGGATCCTCGAGGCCAGAATGGAGCAATTAGGATCACTCTGGTTCGTTCTTGTCTTAAATTTTGGAGAAATCTTGGACGAATTGAGGGATAAAGGCATCTATCCCCATTAGTGAATCTCTCGCGCTGAGGGAAAAGAAAAGACGACATTTTCTGTTTTCCCTGGTAGCAAACAAGTCCAGATGTGGGTGACCCCAAAGCTGAATTATTTGATTGAAGACCATTTGATTTAGACACCATCCCCCTGGTCTAGCGTGTTTCTGCTTAGGAAATCTGCCACCTTGTTTACCGTACCCCTTAGATGTACTTCCATAAAGGGACGGAACACAAGGAATTATAAAGGGAAAAAATATTTGCTGCCTAAGATTTTCTGATTTAGTTCCTCCTTGTCTGTTCAAATAGGAGACAACTATGGCGTTGTCCGAAAAAACTTTTATAGCCTTTCCCTGAAATAGAGGAAGAAACTCTTTTAAGGCAAGAAAGAAACGCTCAGCTCCCTCATGTTTTGAGAGTCTAGACTCTTTTCCAAACGCCTTGCCTTAGGTACCCTTGGCAACTGCCCCCCCCCCCCCCCAACCGAAAGGACTTGCGTCGGTGGTAAGGGTAACAAAATTCTGTTGTTTCCAAGGGAGCCCCTGGGACAGGTTTACAGGATTCAGCCACCAGCGAAAAGACTGAATCACCTGGGGGGTGAGTGTGAGGGGTATATCTAATGGGCGGAGGATACATTGCCCTTCCTTCAGGATTTGCCACTGAAGGGGTCTGGAGTGAAGTTGGCCCCAACTGACCGCTGGTATAGTGGAAGTCATTCTGCCCAAGACCGCCAATGCTTGCCTGATAGTAGGGTATTTTGTAGACATCAGAGACTGAACCCCCCCCCCCCCCCCACCCCTTATTAATCTCTGAATCTTGTCTTGGGAGGATACAGAGTAGATTTTTCGAGTCCAGAATCATTCCAAGAAAAACACGTACTTGGGAAGGTATTAAATGTGATTTTTCCCAATTTATTTGCCGGCCGAGATCTTCTAGGATCTGCACTACTTTTTTGAGGTGTAACTTGAGAAGGATTTCTGACTCCGCTACTACCAAGAGATCGTCTAGGTAAGGAATTACTAGAATGTCTCTCTTTCTCTTATACGAGTCATGACCTCTGCCATGACTTTTGTAAATAGTCTGGGAGCTTGAGAAATCCAGAAAGGAAGGGCCGTATATTGTAGGTGATGAATCGTAATGTTCCATCCGGGTTGGGAACCAGAAAAAAAGGAAGAGTAGAAGCCCCTGCCCGGAGGGTGAGAGACAAACTATAGGCAAAAACCTTCCCTTATGACGCTTAAAATCCAGGGGCTTGAGGAGATTTTTTCCCAAGCGTGAAGGAAGTGAGTAAGTCTGCTGCCCACAGGAGAGAAACAGTCATTGCTAAGAGGGTTTAGAGGCTGAGGACAATTGGGAATTTTTCGAACAGGAAACCCTTAAGTCAACGGACAAGGGATTCCCAAACAGTCCCCCAAGCTGGTACTTGCCAAGCCTTAAGCTGCTATTTTCTGCGATCTGATGAGTGCAGGTACATTGAGCTTAGAATAACCGTTGACCTTATTTTTTGATCCAGTGTCTCCTGACCACCCTTTGAGCCAAATAGCTCGCCTGGCTGAATTAGAGAGTGCCGCTGACCTAGCATTTAATTTCAATGCATCCGCTGAAGCGTCAGAAATAAAATCTACCGCTTTAAGAATAGTGGGAAAAACGGCTAATAATTGATCTCTCGTGGTTTTATTCTGAATGTGAGATTCTAATTCCTGTAGCCATAACTTTAAAGAGCTAGCAGTGGATGTGGCGGCAATATTCGGCTAAAAAGCTTGAGCTGAGGTCTCCCAAACCTTTTTGAGGTAGACTTCCGCTCGCTTATCTATAGGGTCTTTAAGAGTACCCAAGTCCTCAAACGGTAGAGCCGATTTCGCCTCAAAAGGATACTTCCTTTTCACCTTTTTAGGGATAAAAAAAAATTATCAGTTTTTTTCCATTCCTTTTGTTAAAAAATTTTATATTCTCATTCACGGAAAAAACTCTGGATTTTTTCTGCCCTAGGTCGTCAAACATGATATCCTGAACGGACCTCGAGTCTCTGGATTAGTCTACCTTCATGGTAGCACGGACTGCTTTTAGTAAAGCTTCCGTATCATCTGCGGAAAATAGTGGTCTGGGCTATCTAGGATTTCCCCTGGTTCACTTTCTTCTAATGGATCTGAGTCAGATGTCTTATTAGCCATGCCTGAACTGCCCGAGACTAGAGAAGGGAGGCTCTCTTTTTTAGAAATTTTTCAAGGAATCAGAACCTCTGACTTCACCTTATCCCTAATATTCTGCAGAAGGGATGGGGCTCCTTCCTCTATTACCTTCTCAACACAACGTTGACATAGTAATTTTGATCAAGAGGGTGCAAGTTTCTTTTTACAGACGGCACATTCTTTCCCTCTGGCCCCTTTTTTTATTGTCTAAAAGGCAAGACAAAAGGAAAAAGGAGATTTAGCATGACTAAAGGAAAAAAGTGATGGGGAATGATCCCCCTTACCCCACCAGGAGTACTGGTCTGCTCTCATGACCCTCCTGCTGATCGGCGCGTCAGGCACTCTCCTCCTCCATGGTGTGTGGGATAGAGCGATTTCCGGGATCCAAATCCGGCTTCCTATGAGGCTGGCTGGGCTGCTACTGACCGTGTGCCTCCTGTGGGTGAGAATTCCCTCGGTCGGGTCCTGCTTGAGCTATCTGCGGCCATAAATAGGAAATCTACATCCTACTTTTGGAACGCACGCTGTGTGCGTTCCAAATACCGGAAGTCCCGCAGCCGAGATCCGGATCTCGCGAGATTTTGTCCCTCTGTGATACTGTAGTGAAGAGGGAGGCCCCGGTCCGCCTGAACACTGTCAGGAAGGGCCGGCGTGCCAGACACACCTCCCAGTGCGGCCGGGACTGCAGAGTAGCGGCAGCACGGCATAAGCCGGACCCCAGCAGCAAGCACCAGACTTCCGTCGGCGGCTCCAAGAGGAGACTTACGCCGGGACAGGTAACCCCTCTCCAAACCAACTCTCAGGGGCCCTGCAGCCTAAATCCTTTTGCTCTCCACGCGTCCTCTGTCTAGGACAGGAAACAGGAACTGGTGGTCTTGGGGCCATGCTCCTCCTTAAGAGCTCTCCACGAAAGTTCCTGTTTCCTGTCCTGGATGGAGGCGGTCTCTCAAGGGTGCTGTCATGGGCGTAAGGGAAAAAAAACTCAGGCTATGAGCTGAGCGTTGCGATTGGCCAGTGCTACAGCCTGTGAGAAGGAGACGCCGGCAGGCTCCACCCAGTTGAGCCGAACATGAAGATACCGGAGCCTATACTGGGAGAACGGAGCGGCGCCCAGGGATAATAGTAAGTGCAGGGAGATGCCTGGGCGCCGCTCTCCATGTCTGTATGCTTAGTTTTAATTTTATATTCTAGTGAAAGGTCCTCTTTAAAATTACATTTATATTCCCCCTTTCTATGCAATCTAATGCTCCGTAACATTCACTGACCTGCGATCCCTGTGATAATAACTCATGTAGCAGCTGGCTCACTGCGCACAGTGCTTCTACTTCCGGCCGTGCTACATGAATTATTATCACAGGGATCGAAGGTCAGTGAATGTTACGGAGCAAGAGATTGCATAGAAAGGGGGAAAATAAAATGTAATTTTAACTCCTAAGCAGGGTGGATTTGATTTAAATCAAAATGATTTAAATCACGATTTAAATCACTAGTCAGTAAGGCTTGATTTAAATCATAGTTTTCTACATAAAGACTAATTCTTGCTGGTATAACTTGTAATATGCAAGTACATGAAGATTTTTTGAATAACTTTTCATATTAGTTTGATTAGGTTGATTCGGCATTCAAGGTTTGTAGAAGTTAGGATTAAAGAGGACCTTTCACTAGAATAAAAAAAAAAAATCGAAACTAACCACACAGACATTGAGAGCGGCGCCCAGGGATCTCCCTGCACTTATTATACCTGGGCGTCGCTCCGTTCTCTTCATATGTTCGGCTCCACCCAGTTGAACCTGCCGGCGTCTCCTTCTCCCATGCTGTAGCGCTGGCCAATCGCAGCGCTCAGCTCATAGCCTGAGAGTTTTTTTCTTCTCTCAGGCTATGAGCTGAGCGCTGCGATTGGCCAGCGCTACAGCATGGGAGAAGGAGACGCCGGCAGGTACAACTGGGTGGAGCCAAACATATGAAGATACCGGAGCCTATACCGGGAGAACGGAGCGGCGCCCAAGTATAACAGTAAGTCCCTGGGCGCCGCTCTCCATGTTTGTTTGCTTAGTTTAGATTTTTTATTCTAGTGAAAGGTCCTCTTTAAGGTATTTTTCTCTACTCTGTTCATGTTATAACATTTTTGCTGTGAAGAAGAGGCATGTGATCTCTGCTGAGTCAAATTCAGTTTTGAGAACTGTAAACGTAAACCAAGCATCTGTGATAATATCTTGTAGGCATAGAAACTGCCCAATAATCTTACAAAAACCTCTGGAAGAGCATGACATGGTGAATGGATTAATGGAATTTACCCAAAAATTACACATATAGAAACATAGAATGTGTCGGCAGATGATAATCATTTGGCCCATCTAGTCTGCCCAATATACTGAATACTATGAATAGCCCCTGGCCCTATCTTATATGAAGGATGGCCTTATGCCTATCCCCTGCATGCTTAAACTCCTTCACTGTATTTGCAGCTACCACTTCTGCAGGAAGGCTATTCCCTGCATCCACTACTCTCTCAGTAAAGTAATACTTCCTGATTTAAAACTATGTCCCTCTTGTAGCAGTTTTTCTTCTTTTACCTTGTTGATTCCCTTTATGTATTTAAAAGTTTCTATCATATCCCCTCTGTCTCGTCTTTCTTCCAAGCTATACATGTTAAAGCGAACCTTTCACCTCATTTTCACCTTATAAACTAGCAACAGTACCTTATAGATTATCTTGAGTGTGTTGTTATCCATGTTAGTGCCGCTTTCCTCGGCTCTTTATACTTCAAAAAATCGTCTTATAAACTTCACATTCTGTGCTCCAACAGTCATGCAACCAGTCAAGGGGGTAGCCCTTCCATCTCCTCTGGCCGTACCGCCCCTGCCCTAACCCCTCCTCTATGCTCCTTAACTGACAGCCGGCTCAGTCGCCGGGACGGCGCTTCTGAAACCTGCGCATGCGCCGTCCTCCTGATTCGCCGCGCGATCCCGTGTTTCTTGCTGACAAAAGCGCGATCATGTAAGAGAATCGCGCATGCGCATTACGCAATGCCGGCCTGTCTGCTCTCCCTCCCTAATGTGCGGCAAGTCTACAGTGATCACGTGGGGCACTTTGAGCATGAAGATAGTGGAGCGCGCGCACATTAGGGAGGGAGAGCAGACAGGCCGGCATTGCGTAATGCGCATGCGCGATTCTCTTACATGATCGTGCTTTTGTCAGCAAGAAACACGGGATCGCGCGGCGAATCAGGAGGGCGGCGCATGCGCAGGTTTCAGAAGCGCCGTCCCGGCGACTGAGCCGGCTGTCAGTTAAGGAGCATAGAGGAGGGGTTAGGGCAGGGGCGGTACGGCCAGAGGAGATGGAAGGGCTACCCCCTTGACTGGTTGCATGACTGTTGGAGCACAGAATGTGAAGTTTATAAGACGATTTTTTGAAGTATAAAGAGCCCAGGAAAGCGGCACTAACATGGATAACAACACACTCAAGATAATCTATAAAGGTACTGTTGCTAGTTTATAAGGTGAAAATGAGGTGAAAGGTTCGCTTTAAGGTCCTTTAATCTTTCCTGGTAAGTTTTGTCCTGCAATCCATGTACTAGTTTAGTAGCTCTTCTCTGAACTCTCTCCAAAGTATCAATATCCTTCTGGAGATATGGTCCCCAGTACTGAGCACAATACTCCAAATGGAGGTCTCACTAGTGCTCTGTAGAGCGGCATGAGCACCTCCCTCTTTCTACTGGTAATGCCTCTCCCTATACACCCAAGCATTCTGCTAGCATTTCCTGCTCCTCTATGATATTGTCTGCCTACCTTTAAGTCTTCTGAAATAATGACCCCTAAATCCCTTTCCTCAGATACTGAGGTTAGGACTGTATCACTGATTGTATATTCTGCTCTTGGGTTTTTACGCCCCAGGTGCATTATCTAGCACTTATCAACATTACATTTTAGTTGCCAGATTTTTGACCATTCCTCTAGTTTTCCTAAATCCTTTTCCATTTGGTGTATCCCTCCAGGAACATCAACCCTGTTACAAATCTTTGTGTCATCAGCAAAAAGACACACCTTACCATCGAGGCCTTCTGCAATTTCGCCGATAAAGATATTAAACAATATGGGTCCCAGAATAGATCCCTGAGGTACCCCACTGGTAACAAGACCATGGTCTGAATATACTCCATTGACTACAACCCTCTGTTACATAGAAACATAGAAACATAGAATGTGTCGGCAGATAAGAACCATTTGGCCCATCTAGTCTGCCCAATATACTGAGTACTATGGATAGCCCCTGGCCCTATCTTATATGAAGGATAGCCTTATGCCTATCCCATGCATGCTTAAACCCCTTCACTGTATTTGCAGCTACCACTTCTGCAGGAAGGCTATTCCATGCATCCACTACTCTCTCAGTAAAGTAATACTTCCTTATATTACTTTTAAACCTTTGCCCCTCTAATTTAAAACTGTGTCCTCTTGTGGTAGTTTTTCTTCTTTTAAATATGCTCTCCTCCTTTACCGAGTTGATTCCCTTTATGTATTTAAAAGTTTCTATCATATCCCCTCTGTCTCTTCTTTCTTCCAAGCTATACATATTAAGGTCCTTGTCCTGGTAAGTTTTATCCTGCAATCCATGTACTAGTTTAGTAGCTCTTCTCTGAACTCTCTCTAGAGTATCAATATCCTTCTGGAGATATGGCCTCCAGTACTGCGCACAATACTCCAAGTGAGGTCTCACCAGTGTTCTGTACAGCGGCATAAGCACTTCACTCTTTCTACTGCTTATACCTCTCCCTATACATCTGTCCCTCAGCCACTGCTAATCCATTTAACAATATGGGAGTCCACGTACAACCTTATTCTACATAATTAAAAAAATAATTTTTATTTCATGATGGAATAACCTTTAGATGGTAATATATTTTCCTCAAAAAGCATTTTATATAAAAAAAATAAAAATCATAGATTTTTTATTCACCCTGCTCCTAAGACTACTGTGCCCAGCCTTCTGTCTCCCAGGGAAACACGAGTCAGAAGCACATAGTCTGTACAGCCCGTCTTTTCTAATGGACGGATGGCCCTTAGGCTGGGTTCACACCTGAGCGTATTCGATAAGCGCTTTTTACAGGTGTTTTTTTGGCGTATTTTGGGCGTTTTTTGTATTTTGGCATTTTTGTATTTTGGAAACGCGCAATGACTCTATGGGCAGGAACGCGCGACAATACGCCCCAAAGAAGCTCCTGTACTTCTTGGGGCGTAGGGCGTTTTACAGCGCGTTCGTACGCGCTGTAAAACGCTCAGGTGAGAACCATGCCCATAGGGAAACATTGGTTTTTGCCTGTTGAGCGTTTTACAGCGCGTAGTAACGTGCTGTAAAACGCTCTGGTGTGAACCTAGCCTTAGCAACGCTGTTTTGAAGAGTGCTGCTAAGGGTCATTTCGGCCCCAGTTTTCTAGCAAAAATAAACGTTTTGGCTAAAAAAAGTCTATTGCAAAATTGTTACCCATCACTTGCCCTACACTTTAGCAAAAAATTAAATAAAAATATGACAGTTATCCTTTAAGTTTCAAGTAAAAAAAAACAAAACCAAGTCCTTTTCCGAAAATAAAGTAAAAGAAAAATAAAATAAAAAAATACCGGCTCTATAAAAATATCACATGACCTAACCTGAGGAGGTGAAAACAGTCAAAAGATTTTTATAAAAATTGTGCTAAAAAAAATATCATTTTTTTGGTCACCATACGTCACTAAAAGTGCAACACCAAGCGATCAAAAAGGCGTATGCCCCCCAAAATAGTACCAGTCTAAGAGTCACCTCATCCCGCAAAAAATGAGCCTCTACCCAAGACCCTCTACTGTGCTGCCACCCTGCCTGATTTTATAAAATAGCGCTCCTGCGTCCAGTTATGGCGCCCCGCAAATTTTGCGCTCAATACTGAGCCTGGGAGCAATGGGGAGAAAACGCAGCCTTTCACTGTGGGCGTCTCCTCCTCCCCTGGCTGTAGCGCTGTCCAATCGCAGCGCAGAGAGTCACAGCCAGGGAGAAAAAAGGAGCGCTATTTTAAAAAAACAGGCAAGGTGGCAGCACAGCGGAGGGTACCCCGCAGGTACAGATATTTATCTCCCTTACTACAAACCAATTAAAGGTCCTCTTTAAGGTGAAAAGTGGCTCGGTACTGAAGGGGTTAAAAGAAAACAGACAGGTGAAATCAAAGGATTAAAGAAATTGGGCAGTAACAGGCGTACTGGCTGGGGGCCGGCTTCTCTGCTTTGGCACCCTCCTCCCTCTTTTGCTGTGTGGCTGGAACTGCGTGACACCCACCTCTTCCTCCGAACTGCACACGTCACTCGGATAACCTGGATGCCACGTGAGGTCTAGGACCTCATCATTCTATACATCATCTTCCACCCACTCCTCACCCCTGCCCTCCTTGTCGGTCTGCACACTGCAGAAGACCGCGGCAGTTAACATCGGTGTTTCGTCATCAGAGACGTGCTGCGGTGGACTTCCCATGTCCTCATCCTGAAACATAAGTGGTTGGGCATCAGTGCACTCAATCTCTTCCACTTCTAGGGCAGGGCTAGGCAGAAGTCCCACAGAAACCCCGCTAGCAGAGTCAAAGAGCTTAACCTGTTGGGGACACAGGGCGTACAGGTAGGCCCTGATGTCCCGGTACTTAAGGACACAGGACGTACCTGTACGCCCTGTGTATTTCCGATCACCGCGCCTCCTGAAATCATTCAGCAGGCACTCTGCGACAATGCCGAGGGGGGTCCTGTGACACACACACACCCCCCCCCCCCCCATATCTGAGATCGCGGCAAACCGCAGGTCAATTGCTGCGTTTCCGGGTTATTCAGGTCTCTGGTGACCTGATAACCCAGAATAGGATAGTGATCGGTGGTGTGATAATACACCACCAATCACCATCCTTTGATCCTGAGTCGTGATGGTGACATCACCTCTCAGGATAGCTTACGATTGGCTGCACGAGCTGGAGGGGCGGTTGACTTCCTCCAGCTCTGCCTCCTTCTCCACACTGCGTCCTTGAGCGTGGAGAGAGGAGCCTCGTGGAGCCCAGCACTCCATCTGTGCCCAGCACCCCCCACAGGTACTTGGGGACAGCTTAGATTAGGGAGAGGTTTTTTTTATTTATTTTTTTCCAGCTTCACCCTGATCGGGTGTCTGGGGTCCACAGCACACTCAGCTGTGTGACCATAGACCAGGGCTTGACAAATTTCCTTGGAATCTAGGAGCCAGCTAAAAAAGTTAGGAGCCAGGCGGAGGCGCATCATAAAGCCCCTAGTAGGTGCCCCCATAGTGCCCCCCCCCCACTTCTCCATAGAGCCCCCACAATAATGCTGTATACCATGTTACATATACCGCCGCTCCGTCCCCGGACCCTATTGACTATAATAGGGACGGGGGCGGAGCTCCGGCGCAGCACGGCAGTTCGCGGTGAGAGGCCGCCGGACTAAAGTTGGACATGCAGTACTTTTAGTCCGGCGGCCTTTCACCATGCACTGCCGTGCTGCGCCAGAGCTCTGCCCCCATTATAGTCAATGGGGACAGAGCTGCGGTCCGGCGAAACAGCGGAAGGACGGATCCGACAGGGTGAACAGCCTGCCGGATCCATCCTGCCGCAAGTGTGAAAGTACCCTTAGTTCTATAGCTACTGAATGAGACAGAAGGGGGGATGCCTTTAACATATAGATCTCCTTGAGAAGCCAATTTGATCCTAAAGGGTTGATTCAAACTGTAATCTAAACTGTGTCCTGTCACTTCTCACATATCTCTGCTCCTGTCCCTTAATCTTATCACTGCTGCGAAAGTATCAGCCACAGCCTCAGTGTAAACTGTTCTAGAGTCTGACTGACTGTTCTTTTAACTCAAAGAATCGAATGAGTCACTAACTGAGTCGGATCTTTAGATTCTTAACCTGTGACTCATTCGATTCCCTGTACTTGTGTCAGTGACTCAGAGCTGCTAGTGCTTGCCTTGCCTCGCCTCTGATTGGTTGGTTGGTGGGCGGGGAGGGGAGGGGCTGGCAGAAGCAGCTTCCACTCTAGGATCAGATTACACTCCTCCCGAGTCCCTCCCCTCCCTGCTGCCAGCGTCTCTGCTATTGTGTGCTGTGAAGGAGCTGTTTCACACGGTGCTGCCTCCGGACAGAACGGCAGCTCCGCACCCATCGCCCGGGCACCTTTGAAAACGGGCTGACAAATACCCAAGCGCCAGGACTAAATTTCTGGTTGCCATGGCGACCTGGCGCCTGGGATTTGTCGAGCCCTGCCATAGACCCCCCCAAAGGTACTGCAGCTTGCTCCCCTGCCCCCCACTCAAATTTTTTGGGGGCGCATGCACTTTTTTTTGTGTGCGTGCGCTGTGGCCGGCACTCTTATCATCCGGCCACTGTTAGGGCATCGCCCACCCCACCGCTGATCAGCGAGTTTGAATCCTTTTTTGGGTCTATTTTAAAAAAAATAAAAAATTTCTATTAGGTTTAGGATAAGTACACGAACACCCGTGCCCACACACACGCACACTAAATAAAGTTTTCCCACACACGTACACACACACACACACCTATGGCCCGCCAGATGTTCTCGGCTGAAGAGGTATACGCCCTGCTTACCGCCGACTCCGAGAGCCCCAGTGAGGACGAGGACGACGACGACGATTGATGATCCCCCAAGGCGGCGGAGACGCCGCCAGGCAGAGCAAGGGGACCTCCATGCCAGGGACTCTGTGGCCCACACTAGCACGAGCGGCTCTGGGGCTCGTACTAGTTTTACGGGCCACCAGATAAGTCCAACTTAGCCCCCTACCGGTGAACTTGCATGGTGTTCCCCAGAGGATTTTGAGCCCGTGATTCCTGATTTTGTTGGCCAATCAGGAATCCAGATTCGTACAGTGGGCTTCACTGAATATGACTATTTTTTTTTTAACTGACCACTTTGTGAATCTGATGGTGGAGCAAACGAACTTGTTCGCCCAACAGTTCATTGCTCAACACCCGGGCTCCTTTTTGGCTAGGTCTGGTGGCTGGACTCCGGTCAGTGCAGCCGAGATGAGGACGTTTTGGGGCCTCGTGCTGCACATGGGCCTAGTCAAAAACTGTCGGGCAGTACTGGAGTGGGGACGTCCTCTACCAGACCCCACTCTACTGTATGGCCATGACACATCCCTATTTTAAGGCCATCTGGAAATGCCTGCATTATGCAGATAATGCAGCATGTGTCCCCCCTTACCCCGAGGTGATCCTGCCTATGACCGCCTGTACAAAATCAGGCCGGTCATCGATCACTTCGGGGCCAAATTTTTGGAGGCCTTAGTACCTGGAAGGGAGGTTGCTGTTGATGAGTCTCTCATTGCTTTCATGAGAAGACTCATTTTCCTCCAGTATGTTCCCTCTAAGCGGGCGAGGTATGGCGTGAAGCTGCACAAACTTTGTGATAGTACCTCGGGTACACTTACAAGTTTCATGTGTACCTTATGCACCCACTGCTAGATAAGGGTTACCACCTGTACGTGGATAACTTTTATACTAGTATCCCCTTGTTCCAGTCCCTCGCCGCCAGATCCACGTCCGCTTGGTGGACCGTGAGGAAAAATAAATGCGGCCTCCCTACCCACCCCCTCCAGGTACCTATCCCCAGGGGTGAGACCCGTGCCCTTACCAGTGGAAACCTGTTGCTGGTCAGATATAAAGGACAAGAGGGATGTCCTTGTACTGTCCACAATTCACGGTAATGTCATCACCCCTGTCCCTGTGCGAGGTACCGCGGCAACGGTCCTCAAGCCTGATTGTATCGTCGACTACAATTGGTATATGGGAGGAGTTGATCTCACTGATCAAGTCCTCAAGCCATATAACGCCATGCGCAAAAGTTGCAGTCTACTTGGTACAGGATGCCTTGTACAACTCTTTTGTGCTGTCCCGGAGCGCTGGCAACACAGGGAAATTCCTGCAGTTCTATGAGGCAGTCCTCAAGGCCCTGATCTTTTCTGACCGGGAAAGAGCAGGCCGGAGTACCTCCGGAACTGGAGGCGCCCGGATCGTCCCTGGCCAACACTTTACAGATGTGGTCCCCCATACTGGAAAGAAGGGACGGTCCCAAAAAAAGTGCAGAGTGCGTCACAGGAGGGGGATACGGAAGGACACCACCACTCAGTGTGACACGTGCCCCGATCATCCGGGGATCTGCATTGACGGTTGCTTCAGGGAGTACCACACTCCCATGGAGTACTAAATTTATATTAATTCCCCAATATTAATTCTATTTAGCCACTGACAATCACCCAGGAAAAAAAAAAAAAAAAAAACACTATAGCTCTCATGACCTAACCCCTCAGATGAACACAGTCAAAAAAATAAAAACTGTAAAAAAATTGCTTTTTTTTTTTTACAGTTTTTAATTTTTTGGACTGTGTTCCTCTGAGCGGTTAGGTCATGTGTTATTTTTATAGAGTAGATTCTTACAGACGCGGCAAACCTAATATGTCTACTTTTTGAAATTTATTTAGGTTTTACACTATAATATCCTATAAACATTTTAGTATCTCCATAGTCTGAGAGTCAGATTTTTTTTTATTTTTAGCCAATTGTCTTAGGTAGGGGCGCATTTTTTGCGGGATGCGAGGACAGTTTTATTGGCACTATTTTGGGGTGCATATGACTTTTTGATCACTTGCTATTACACTTTTTGTGATGTAAGGGGACAAAAAAAAAAATATGGTATTGCCGCGTCTGTACGAATCTGCTCTATAAAAATAACATGACCTAACCCCTCAAATGAACACAGTCAAAAAAATAAAAATAAAAAAACTGTGCCAAATTTTCTATTTTTATCAATTTTTTCCCCATTAACAAAGCAAGGGTTAACAGTCAAACAAAACTCTATATTTATTGCCCTGATTCTGTAGTTTTGAGAAACACCCCATATGTGGTCGTAAAATGCTGTATGGCCAAACGGCAGGGCGCAGAAGGAAAGGAGCGCCATATGGTTTTTGGAACCCAGATTTTGCTGGACTGTTTTTTTTTTACACCATGTCCCATTTGAAGTCCCCCGATCCACCCCTATAGTAGAAACTCCATAAAAGTGACCCCATCTAAGAAATTACACCCCTCAAGGTATTCAAAACTGATTTTACAAACTTTTCTAACCCTTTAGGTGTTCCACAAGAGTTATTGGCAAATGGAGATGAAATTTCAGAATTTCAATTTTTTGTAACCTTGCCTCACAAAAATGTAATATAGAGCAACAAAAAAAATCATATGTACCCTAAAAATAGTCCCAACTAAACTGCCAACTTATCCCATAGTTTCCAAAAGGGGGTCACTTTTGTGGAGTTTGTACTCTAGGGGTGCATCAGGGCGGCTTCAAATGGGACATGGTGTAAATAAACCAGTTCAGCAAAATCTGCCTTCCAGAAACCATATGGTGTTCCTTTCCTTCTGTGCCCTGCCGTGTGCCCGTACAGCAGTTTATGACCACATATAGGGTGATTCTATAAACTACAGAATCAGGGCAATAAATATTGGAGTTTTGTTTGGCAGTTAACCCTTGCTTTGTTACTGGGGGGAAAAAAAACATTTGTCAAAATTCTGAAATTTCATCTCAGTCGCCTCCACACCGGCACTGATGGGAGATTTACAGAGAAGAGATATTTTAACGAAGGACCACGGCTGAAAGGACTTTTCGTCCAAACGCCAGATCCTGGTTAGCCATAACATCAAGTTTATAATGCCTGAAAAATGTCATGGGTTTAGACCATGTGGCAGCCCTACATATCTAATTCAAAGACGCAGTCCCCCTTTCAGCCCACTAGGTGGACAGAGCCCTTGTAGAATGGACCTTCAACCCTAAAGGAGGAGAAACCTTCTTTTCTTTATAACAGAGGATGATGGTAAGCTTTATCCACCTGGCTATAGAAGCTCAACCTGCGGCCCACCAGCTGTCACAAAACCACAACTCCCATCATTTCCAGACAGCCTACAGCAGGGCATGGTGGGATTTGTAGTTTTACAACAGCTGGAGGGCCGCAGGTTGAGCATCCCTGCCTTAGAGGCTCCAAGACCCCTATTTTTCCCTTGAAACTGGACAAGAAGATGATCAGACTTTCTAAAGGAATTTGTAGCCCTAAGGTAATCTAGAAGACAACGCCCGACATCACAGATGGTGAAACATTTTCCTGATGTGAGGCTGGAGAGAGTCTAAGAATCACCCTATCATCCAAAACCATGAGGTAAGGTTGTTTACAGGAAAAGGCCTGGATCTCCCCCACCCTCCTGGCCGTTGTTATAGCGATAAGAAAGGTGTTTTTTAGCGTCAACAACCTTAGGGATATTTCTGAAATAGGCTCAAAGGGTATGGACATTAGAGCTGAGAGAACCAAGTTTAGATCCCAAGGGGGAACTTTTTTTTTTTTTGTAAAAGGACGTAACCTGCTTGTACCTTTAAGGAACCTACCAACCAGGGGAATTTCTGCCACTTTGATATCCAGAAAGGCACTAAGGGCTGAAACTTGAACTTTTATAAAGGTACTGGTTCTAAGCTAATCCTGCTTGCATGAACTCTAAAATCAGGTCTATATCCAAACTATTCTGAGGATCCCAACGGCCACCCGCGAATAACAAAAAAGCATTCCAAGTACGCAGATACATTTTTGAAGTGATCTGCTTTCTACTATGCAGAAGCGTAGATATGACAGCCTCAGAAAACCACTTCTTTTAGCAAGTTATTAACAAAAAATCTGTATCCTCAGCGGAATATAACGGATGACCGGAGAAGTCAAAGGAAACTGAGTTCCTAGAGAAAAGTTCTCCTTCATCAAACTGAAATACCTCTGAGGAAGGATCCACGGATTTTGAGGTAGATGGATGGGGAGAGGATGGAGCCATACATTGGTTTACTGCCGAATTGACCTCGTCTCTAATAAGGGTTCTAAAGTTTTCCACAAATGATGGACTCTTCCGCTGCCACTTTTTCTGTGCAGCGTGGACATAGCGGCTTTTTATTAGTAGGGGGGAGAATCTTTCTGCACATCACACATTTCTTTTTTGTAGATTCACCACCCGTGGACTTTGCAGGGCCAGCCTCTTTTACCTAAGAGTATATACATTAGGTTAGCACTAGACCCAAAGGAAGATCCAAAACCAGCACCCGGGCGGTGATGTTACGATATGCAAAATACCATCCATCAGCCCCCACTGCTCCCCTGTTGCAAAACGGAGGAGGTCTCTTACAGGGCTGAGGACCTTGCAGGGATCAGCAGATCTACGTGAGGCGTCAGCATCAGCTGAGGACATTCTGGATACCTTGCAGCCAAAACCGCCCCTTTATGGGATAGCAGAGCCATTTTTAAACTCTGCACTCCGCTCTTATTGTCTCCCCACGCCGACTCCAAGCACGCCGCTTCCTCCTGGCCACGCCCCCTATGGCCTGCACGATGACATCATCCACCACCGGAGGCGCGAACACGGACGAGGAAGGGCACTGCCGTGTCTCAGGAATCCTCCTGCCCACAGAGGATTCCTTCTGCAAGACGCGCGAGACGTCGATCCCCTCTACTCGGCGGTAGGTACAGCCCGGGATGCGCAGCGCAGGACTTACACCTAGGCACAGAGAAGGAGAGCCCACGCTCCACCCGGAGCCTCAGCACTCCCAAGAAGGGGAATGATCCTAGGCTGAGCGTACCAGATCTTCAGCCAGCGCACTGGCAAGGCTTCCACCCATCCTGAGGGACAGGAAACAACAACTGGAGTAGGTGTCTTTTTATGTGGCTTCCGCTGTTGTTTCCTGTCCAGTGCTGGTGTGGAGGAGTTAGGGAAAAACAGATGCAAAATGGTTATTAAAAACTTGGCCAGAAAATGGATGCATAAATAGTAGAAATATGGCCATGAAAAATTGACAGCATGTCATGTGAATGTACCCTAAAGAACCCTTTACACAGGCCAACTTTGCAGGCGATTGTCAGGAACACTTGTATTAGGTAATCGGTGGCACTTTCACACTGCTAGATAATCATTAATAAGAATTCCTATGAACACTTATTCATCTGCCCAAGAATTGGCCCATGTAAAGGGCCCTTTAGGCTGCTTTCACGTGTCAGTGTATGACCACATTTCCTGGACTAATTGCAGATGATGTGGGACAAACTTAAAGCATTATATATCATTATGATGCTGAGTTCAGCTCAAGAGATATACCAGTCATAAAGACCACACACAGTCGTGTGAAAGCAGCCTTAGGGTATACCCACATGACCGTGGTGCAGCCGTGCCCATGTTGCAGATCGCAAACTGTTGACTTCAATAGGTCCACGATAGAGCGAAAGATAGGCCATCTCCAACCTTTGTGGTGCAGAGGGGCGGACCAGGGTTGCCAACCATCCAGAAATTTCTGGACAGTCCGAAAAAATAGGTCACCTTTTTTCTGTGTGCGGGGAAAAAAAAGAAAATATATAGACTTGTCCTTGATTTTTTTTTTGCTGGTGGTACTTGACTAGATTATTTAGGCAGTAATTATCATTTTCAGCTCACAGTAAATGCTGGTAATGAGTTCTTATCCGTATACGGAGCTATAGACATGGATTACTTATAATCTTTATAATTCATTATGGTTTTCCAATTTGTCCATAAAAAAATGTTGGCTGTCCGTGATTTTGGTATAAGTTTTCCAGGGAAAAAAAAAAATAAATTCTGGTTGGCAACCTTGGCGCGGACCCAGAAACCCACTGAGGGGCTTCCGTGTATTTCCCTGGCCTATCTTTTGCTATGTCTTGTAAATCGCTCACCCATTGAAATCATTGAGTCCGCACCACCATGCAAAGTTCACACAGCCGCTGCCCGTGTTTGCGTTCTGCAACACGGACCAGTGGTTTGCGTTCCGCAACACTGACACAGCAGCACCACAGTCGCATGAATAGAGCCTTAGCCCAAGTTCAGCTATCATTGGCAACATATTCTTTATAGTAACATAACAGAACAATACTTAAAAACAGATTAAAATGGAAGGCCTGACAGACTTTAATGGGTAAACCCATTCACAAAAGATGAGCAGAAACAATACAACTCCTTTAAAGAGGTTTTTCCACGTTTTTAATACTGATGACCTATCCTCAGTATCAGATCAGTGTGCCTTTTCACAACTTTTCCTAGGCCAGTGACGACATGTTCAATGGTCACATGGCCTTGGAGCAGCTTAGCCCCATTCAAGTGAATGTGGCTGAGCGCAATACCATGCACAGCCGCTATACAATGTACGTTACTGTGCTTGGTGAGCAGGGAGAAGGCAGCGCCATTCACAGAAGAGCTAGTGCCTTCTCAAATAGCTGATTAGCAGGGGTCCCGGTTGTCAGACCTCCACTGATCAGATACTGATGACCTATCCTGAGGATAGGTCATCAGTAGGGACCTACTAAAAGGAATGACAGAATGGAATGCCCATAGACTTTAACAGGAAAGTGGAATGCCCATAGAGAATAATGGACCAGAGTGGAATGCCCATAGATAATAATGGAAATTTAATATTTGAATTAGAAACAAATCCATTTGACATATCTAATAATTATTTAGCAGGCTTACTCTCCAAGTTCAGTGGGATTATTTAATGTTCAGAATAAAGGGAGTCTGTCATCAAAGTTTCACCATTTTAACCCTTCCCATAGCTTTCTAGCAGCCTTACAGTTAATAAAAACGTTACCTTTATGAGCAATCCTGGACTTATAAAACCGGCAAAAAACAACTTAGTAGCATATGCAAATGAGGGCTCGCATGTGCCCAGGGGCGGCGTTACCCTCGTAGGTGCCCAGCTAGCTCAGCCTTATTGTCGCTTCCCCCCACCCATTCTTTCCCTCTGCCCGCCCATCCTTTCCCTCTGACCGCCCATCTACTTACTTCTTGTTTCGCCGAGATCCCGCGCCTGCGCACTCAGTCCGCCGGCCGGCGCATGCGCACTGCGATGCCCATTCCTTGTACGGCATCACAGTAATTAGCAGTTAGCAGGCGCATGCGCATTAATTACTGTGATGCCGTACAAGGAATGGGCATCGCAGTGCGCATGCGCCGGCCGACGGACAGTGCGCGGGATCTCGGCGAAACAAGAAGTAAGTAGATGGGTGGTCAGAGGGAAAGGATGGGCGGGGGGAAGCGACAATAAGGCTGAGCTAGCTGGGCACCAACGAGGGTAACGCCGCCCCAGGGCACTTGCGAGCCCTCATTTGCATATGCTACTAAGTTGTTTTTTGCCGGTTTTATAAGTCCAGGATTGCTCATAAAAGGTAACGTTTTTATTAACTGTAAGGCTGCTAGAAAGCTATGGGAAGGGTTAAAAAGGTGAAACTTTGATGACAGACTCCCTTTAAGTGGAATTATCACTGTTTTCTGCAGAATGACACAAAGTAATGCCCATAGACTAAAATGGAAAGTAAACTATGAGCTCAGTTGCAGGTAAATCTGTGTTATGGAGGACATTAACCTTTACCGCAATTGTTCCCTGAGTAGAGTAGCATATGGTAAAATGAAAATTACCTTGGATTATAACCGTTTTCTATAGAATGCAAAGGTGATGGAATGCCTATAGACTATAATGGGAAGTAAAACGTGACTTGGTGCCTGAACCATTCAACATATCAAATAAATCTGTAGCAGGCTTACTCTTCAAGTTCAGTGGGATTATTTATAATTGAGATTAAGTGGGATTATCATTGGTTTCTATGAAATGCCAAGGGGAATGACACAAAGGAATGTACATAGACTATAATGGGAAGTAAACTATGAGCTCATTTGCAGGTAAATCTGTGTTATGTAGGAAATAAACCTTTACCGCAAGTGTTCCCTGGATAGATTAGCATATTGTAAAATGAAAATTACCTTGGATTATAACCGTTTTCTATAGAATGCAAAGGTGAATGACATAATGGAATGCCCATAGACTATAATGGGAGGCAAAATTTGATTTGGAGTCTGAACCATTTAACATATCAAAGTAAATCTTTAACAGGCTTACTCTTCAAGTTCAGTGGGATTATTTAAAATTATTTAAAATTGAGATTAAGTGGGATTATCATTGGTTTCTATGAAAAGGGGAATCACACAATGGAATGCTCATAGACTATAATGGGATATAAACTATGAGCTCATTTGCAGGTAAATCTGTGTTATGTAGGAAATTTAAGATTACACTTACCGGTAATCACTTTTCCATAAGCCCATGACACCACCCTTGAGAGACCGCCTCCATCCAGGACAGGAAACAGGAACTTTCGTGGAGAGCTCATAAGGAGGAGCATGGCCCCAAGACCACCAGTTAATCGCAAGAACTTGTCCTAGACCACACTCTTACACACTTTTTTTTTTTTTTTTTTTGTATATATGATTTTTTTTTAATTTATAATATATATATATATATATATATATATATATATATATATTTATATATATTTTTTTTAATTAGTATTAATTCTATATAGGGTGGGAATAAACCCGGGTGCTGTCATGGGCTTATGGAAAAGTGATTACCGGTAAGTGTAATCTTAAATTTCCCTTACGCCCTGACAGCACCCTTGAGAGACGAATAGAATAGAAACCCCCTTTATTTTTTAGGGTGGGACTACTGCCTGGAGGACTTTCCTACCGAAGGCTAGTTGTTCTCTAGTGCCTAGGTCTAATCTGTAGTGACGAAAGAAGGTGCCGGGCGACTGCCATGTGGCTGCTCTACAAATCTGTTCTAAGGTAGCGTCGGCCCTTTCTGCCCAAGTGGTGGAAACTGATCTTGTGGAATGAGCACCAAAACCCCCCGGGGGAGCCTTTCCAGTTGAAGAATAGGCCAAATTAATGGCTCTCACGATCCATCTGGAAAGGGTTTTATTTAGTAGAGGCTGGGAGACCCTTATTTTTCCCACTAAATTGAATGAAAAGTTTTGAGGTTTTCCTCCACTGGCTAGTAACCTCCAGATAATGGGATAGACATCTTTTTACATCTAAACAAAGGAGTTTTGCCTCTTTTTCATTTCTTGGATTTTGACACAGGGAAGGAAGGATAATGTCCTGTGTTCTGTGAAACATAGAAACCACTTACGGTAAGAAGGAAGGGTCTGGTTTAATGAGTACCCTATCATCTAGGATGTTAGTGTAAGGCCTTGTGTGTGCAGTAAGGCTCGGAGGCGGGCCGAGTGCACCAACGTAACTGACGCGCGGGGCCACTCCAAACCTCACTGCAGACACAGTGGAGAGAATTCCTGTGTGTCTGCTCCTAGCGCATACACAGCGTATTTTCGGCTGCCCTGCACATTTCTCGCAGCATCAAATATGCTGGGTATGCGCTCAGTGTGACCCTACCCTTAATTTGTAAAAAAAAAAAAAAGCCTCTGAAAAATTAAGAAGCAATCCGTTTGGTTGCTATGGGCAACTGTCAGCTGTTCCTCTGTACAGAATTTCCGAACTGAATTTCTCCGCTTGGAAATTCCGTAGTGTGCATGGACCGTAGTTGCCCCCATGTATCCTCCACCCAAAAATCGGAGAAAATTCCTAGTCCTGGGCCTATAGTTGTGAGGACTGGGGAAAACTGTTGAGTCTTTAGTTCAAAAATTTAATTTCCATTATTCTCTAGGGTTATTCCACTTCCCATTATACCCTTAGAATCCCCTTTCATCTCCACTTTATTATTTCCACTGAACTTGGAGATTACGGGCCAGATTTATCATTAGCTCAAGTCAGAATAATGGAGTGAAAAAGTCGCAAATTTTTGCGCAATCGCTAAAAATTTGCGACTTTTTCTGCTCTGCACTATGCTCACCAGTTTTCTGAAAGTGGGCGTGTTTTCTTATGTAAATGAATCTCTAGACAGATTTACTATTGCGACTATTTAAAAAGTCGCAAAAAAAATGCGCAATTTCACTCCAGTGAGGACCATGCTTATCTTATGAGACTTTTTAATAGAACATGCGACTTTTGTAAAGCTGCTTACTGACGGATAAACTGCTACCGTCAAACCACATTTATCACAGTCTTAAAGGGCCAATCATAAATCTGACTTGGCTAAAACTGACTTTAGCCATATGTGAAAGTGGAGTGAGCTGTCAGAGTAATGATAAATCTGGCCCTGCTAAAGATTTATTTGATATGTTGAATGGTTCACACTCCAAATCACATTTTACTTCCCATTATACTGTATTGGCATTCCATTCTGTCATTCACATGTTATTCCATAGAAAACAGCTTTAATCCCAGATAATCCTATCAGACGCACCTAGGTTTTTGAGGAGGAAAATAAGAAAAAAAAAAAATTTTGAACCAAAAAGGTGTGTTTTTGGTGGGCTTTGAACTAATGGTAGCCTGTGGCTGGCACTGTTACGGGGGCATCTCTGGATGGCACTGTTACGGGGACATCTCTGGATGGCACTGTTACGGGGGCATCTCTGGATGGCACTGTTACGGGGGCATCTCTGGATGGCATGACACTGCTATGGGGGGGGATCTGTGGATGACAGATAAATAGCATCTTATGCTATCTGACATCCACAGATCCCCCCCGAAACAGTGTCAGACACTGTGAATGACCCCCAAAACAGGGGGTGGGGGCTGGCATCTACACTAGTTTTTAAATGGCAGTGGGGGCCCAATGCAGTCATTGTATTCCATCGCACCGGGCCCTGCTCACTGTACTAATGGTATCTACTGTAACTGCAGGCATGCAATGGTTAACTATAGATATGTTCGATCCAGCGCTGAGCAGCCTGTACTTACGATCATAGGCTGGAGGCAGGTCGGGCGGGCACTGGCAGCGCAACTTCCTACGTCACGTTCCCGCGCCGCCTGCTTCATTCATAAAGTGGGCGGAGCAGGCACGTGACGTAGAAAGTTACGCTGCCAGTGCCCGCCCGCCCAGCCTCCTGCCTGCTATGATCGTAAGTACAGGCTGCTCAGCGCTGGATCGAACATATCTATAGTTAACCATTGCATGCCTGCAGTTACAGTAGATACCATTAGTACAGTGAATGGGGCCTGGTGCAATAGAATACAGTGACTGCATCGGGCCCCACTGCCATTACAAAACTAAAGGCCGGCCCCCAGCCCCTCCTTCCTCCTCGCTGATAGACACGCCGGCCGCTCTGTGCAGCTTGCGGTCGGCGGTGTATCAGTGTAAAAATGGCAGCCTTCGCCCCATAAGACGCACTGCCATTTTCCTCCCACTTTTGGAGGGAAAAAGTGCGTCTTATAGGGCGAAAAACACGGTACTTGATATGTTAAATGGTTCAAACACCAAGTCACGTTTTACTACCCATTATAGTCTATGGGCATTCCATTATGTCACTCACATTCTCATATCAAAGAAACCAATGATAATCCCACTTAAACTCAATTTTAAATAACCCCACTGAACTTGAAGAGTAAGCCTGTTACAGATTTATTTGATATGTTGAATGGTTCAGGCACCAAGTCACGTTTTACTTCCCATTATAGTCTATAGGCATTCCATCACCTTTGCATTCTATAGAAAACTGTTATAATCCAAGGTAATTTTCATTTTACAATATGCTACTCTACCCAGGGAACACTTGCGGTAAAGGTTAATGTCCTACATAACACAGATTTACCTGCAAATGAGTTCATAGTTTACTTTCCATTATAGTCTATGGGCATTCCTTTGTGTCATTCACCCTCGTCATTCTGCAGAAAACCGTGATAATTCCACTTAATCTGAACATTAAATAATCCCACTGAACTTGGAGAGTAAGCCTGGTAAATAACTATTAGATATGTCAAATGGTTTTGTCTCTAATTCAAATATTACATTTCCATTATTCTCTATGGGCATTCCATTCTGGCATTCCTTTTAGTAGGTCCCCATCAGTATTAAAATCCTAGAAAACCTTTTTAAACCTCATGCACTCAACCATATTCCACAAATCATGGATCCGTTCCACAAATCATGGATCAGCAAAACATGGATACCAACCGTGTGCATCCTGCATGTGCCCTTTCCACCCTATGTTAAAAATGCCTACTATTATCCTCAAAACATACAATAGGACGTGCTCTATCTTTTTTGTGGGAATGGACATACAGATGAGGACAGCAAACGGTCTGTTGTCCGCATGTTTTTTGCAGGCCCCATCTAAATGAATGGGTCCGCATTGAATCCTCAAAAAATGCTCATCAGCTGCAGACCAAGAATACGGTTGTATGAACGGTGCCTTAGATATTACCGCTAAGCTCATTCTTGTGCCCACCCTCATCCAGCATATCTGGATTACTGCTGCTGTTAAAGGGGTGGAATCCAATAATACTATTGTTTTCATAAACTTACCTAATCTCCAATGTAAAAGTACCAACAGTGTGGAAAGATAATAGAACCACCTATACACCACTCTTAGGTGTTCCCATGTCAATCAGCATCAGAGTTTGGCATTCTTTATGGTAAAACGCCTTTTACATTACTCATATAGCCTAGCAAGCAAAGGAATCAGGATCAACAGTGCCCACTATGGCGGGACCTGTATACAGAACACACAAAATCAAGAGCAAAGAAATCGCCTAAAGTGTCGTCACTAGACGCCATCCATTGTGGATGCTATGCGGCAGACAAGGCAGGGGAAATTGGCCCCTCCTCTCAGAGAATGGCTACTCAACCCCCGGGCCTAGAGGATGGAAGCCCAGTGTAAAGCAAGCCCACTGGCCACTCCAGTCTGCATACCTCGGAGACATGGAAGGCTGAAACTACCTGCTTCCCTGGAAATGAGCTCTGAACACAAGGGGAATCTCTGTCGATAACGTCACTTACACTACACGGCAGCACATAACGACAAGGAACATAAAGCATCCCCGGTACTATGCCTACACCAGATCAGAAACAGTAACGCGCCCTTTACTTACCATAAGCTCAATTGTTTTATCCTCTATGACAGAGTCTGGCTCCATGATCTCAAACACCGAAGTAATAGTCTCCCCTTCCCCCCACCCGGAGAAACGCAGCAAAGCTGGCGGAAGCTCGACGAAATGACGTACGCATCACGTGACCGTAAATTGCAAGATGGACGGTGTGGGTTGCGTCTAGATTGGAGTTGTTCATGGCAGGTCCTCCCTTCACTAGTGAGTTGACTAGAATGGAGTTGCTGGAGGTAGAAACTGACAGGAGCAACCAACTCCAATCTGGAGGGATCACTGCTGACATGACTAGAATGGAGTTGCAGGGAGGATCTGCTCATAGAAACTCCATTCTAGTCGTTTCTCTACAGAACAGACTAAATTGGAGTTCCTGTATGGAGGATCCTGGTGAAATGAGACATTTATCAAAATTGCTGCAGAGCAGTTTATTAATAGGTATAAATTATACATCTATATATGTTTCTTTATATATAATCTGAATTTTATCTTTTTCATCCTTTATTTTTATTCTGGTTAACATGAATTTTATGTAAAGTAAATTTTTTGTTTTTGCATTTTCGTTTTTCCCTTCCTGCCTGATTATATAGTTTTTCACATTTTTTTTATTTGCTTTATTATGATATGATAAGGGGTGCACATACATAATACAGACAATTGCACTAATCATAAACAAGACAAGTTACAGACTGGTACAGAAGGAGAGAGGGCCCTGCCCATGAGGGCTTACAATCTACATGATCCAAGATCCATACCTGTTTACTTTTCTTTTCACGCAGCCTTAGAGCTTATGCACACAAACGGATTTATTTTTTTGTTTCCTTTTCGTTTTTTTACAAGTCCGTATGCGGAACCATTCACTTCAATGGGTTCGCAAAAAACGGAAATAACTCAGTGTGCATTTCGTTTCTATATGTCCGCATGTTCATTCCACAAAAAAATAGAACATGTCCTATTCTTGTCCATTTTGCGGACAAGGACAGGTATTGTTACAATTAGAGATGAGCGAACTTCTGTTTTAAGTTCGGCGTCTAAAGTTCGGCTTCCGGTTAGCGGAGGATCCCGATATGGATTCCGAATTCCGTTGTGGTCCGTGGTAGCGGAATCAATAATAGCCATTATTGATTCCGCTACCACGGACCACAACGGAATTCGGAATCCATATCGGGATCCTCCGGAAGCCGAACCTTAGACGCCGAACTTAAAACAGAAGTTCGCTCATCTCTAGTTACAATGCATCTGCAAAAAAAAAGTAAGCAATACGGATACCACACGAATATCATCAGGTATTTTTGCAGGCCGCAAAATACATACAGTCGTGTGCATAAGCCCTTATTATGTCTTATTCTTGATCAACAAGTACTTTTTTTTAGCACATTGTAAATTTTTTATTTTTCATTTTGACAGTTCGGAGATTTCTGGACTTGAAAATACTCATTGGGCCAGATTTATCATTAGCTCAGGTCACAATAATGGAGTGAAAAAGTCCCAAACGCTAAAACTGCGCACAAATTTGCGACTTTTTTCTGCTCTGCACTATGCTCGCCAGTTTTCTGAAAGTGGGCGTGTTTTCTTATGTAAATGAATCTCTAGACAGATTTACTATTGGGACTATTTAAAAAGTCGCAAAAAAGTCGCAATTTCACTCCAGTGAGGACCATGCTTATCTTCTGAGACTTTTTAATAGAACATGCGACTTTTTCATAAAAACGTGCGACTTTTTCGTAAAGAGGTGCGACTTTTGTAAAGCTGCTTACTGACGGATAAACTGCTACCATCAAACCACATTTATTACAATCTTAAAGGGCCGATCATAAATCTGACTTGGCTAAAACTGACTTTAGCCATATGTGAAAGTGGAGTGAGCTGTCAGAGCAATGATAAATCTGGCCCCATATGTTTCATTTTTTATTGTTTCTTATATGTAAAATTAGGAAAGGGGGTGTCTTAATTTTTTTAGGTGACCTGTACTGCGATTTTCTGATCTCTGGTACTAGGACTGTGACAGGCTGCCGATGAAGCTTTGTCTCAGGTTAAGGCCATATTCACAGAAATGTGTGCCGGCCGTTTCCGTGCTGTAGACCGCAATTTGCGGTCCACAATGGACAGGCACCATCAGTGTACCCATCGTCTGCAGATGCGGACCCATTCACTTGAATGTAGTCTGCCATCCACATCTAGATTCTGCAACGCAAAAAATTAGCGCATACACTACTTATTTGCGTTGTGGAAGCACGGACAGATATCCCACAGAAACACTCCGTAGGCTTCTGTGGGCTTTCAATCTGTGCCTCCGTTCCGCACTGCACTGGACCCATTGAAGTGGCACAGCCATTGCCGTTTTCGTGGTTCGCAAATTGCGGATACCAGCTGTGTGCATTCTGCAATTTGTAGAAGTGTCCTATCTTTATCCGTAATGCGGACAAGAATAGGACATGTTCTATTTTGGCGAGGCCCGTGGAACAGACCTATGGATGCAGTACACGGCTGTACTGTCCACATCTTTTGCGGCCCAGCTGAAGTGAGTGGGTCCGCATCGGCCCACAAAAATTGCGGTTGCAATGTCGACCAAAAATACGTTCATGTGCATGAGCCCTACACCTAGGAGTTCCTCCATATACCAACTCCATTCTAACGGAGTTGCTGAAGGGAAGTTCCTCAATTCTGTGCAGGAGGTAGTTGCTACAGGGAGGTCCTCCATACAGCAACTCCAATCTAGCTGGTTCACTACTGAAATGACTAGAACAGAGTCGCTGAAGGGAAGTTCATCATTTCTGGGTAGGCGGTAGTTGCTACAGGGAGCTCCTCCATACAGCAATTCCATTCTAGCTGGTGCCTACAGAAATCACTGGAACAGAGTTGCTACAGGGAGGTCCATCATTTCTGGGCAGATGATAGTTACTATAGGGAGGTCCTCCTTACAGTAACTCAATTCTAGCTGGCTCACTCCTAAAATGACTAGAATGGAGTTGCTGCAGGGAGGTCCATCATTTCTGGGCAGATGGTAGTTGTTATAGGGAGGTCTCCCTTACAGCACCTCCATTCTAGCTGGTGACTACTAAACTGACTAGAATGGAGTTGCTGCAGGGAGGGTCTATATGCCGATGCTACAACATGTCCCTTCCATTTGTCTACTTTGTTAACCATCCATTGAGCATTTGGGCCACAATTTAAAGAGAACCTGTCACCAGGATTTTGTGCATAGAGCTGGGGACATGGGCTGCTAGATGGCCGCTAGCACATCTGCAATACCCAGTCCCCACAGCTCTCTGTTTTTTAACACAATAAAAGCACAGAGAGCTGTGGGGACTGGGTATTGCAGATGTGCTAGCGGCCATCTAGCAGCCCATGTCCCCAGCTCTATGCACTAAATCCAGGTGACAGGTTCCCTTTAAGGGCAGCTATAATGCGCTACTTCATCTTATTCTGTGGAAGAGAAGTTTTGGGGTCTGTTGTTCGTTTTGCTCGCCAGCCAGATACTTGCAGTGTAATGCTTTTCAACTTCTGTGAATGGCATCTTCGCTCCTGCAGTCTGGTAGGAGTTATACTTCAATCACATAGGCCATCTGGTAGAAGTTAGACTCTGATCACATAGGCAGTCTGGTAGGAGTTAGACTCCGTTCACATAACAGATATCAGAGGGTAACGACCCAGTTCTCATGTGCTACCAACAGAAATCTATAGTAAATATTATTGGCTCCCCATTCATTAACCCCTTCAGGACCCTGCCATTTTCACCTTAAGGACAGATCATTTTTTGCAAATCTGACATGTGTCACTTTATGTGGTGATAACTTTAAAATGCTTTTACTTATCCAAACCATTCTGAGATTGTTTTCTAGTCACATATTGTACTTCATGACAGTGGTAAATTTGAGTCAAAATATTTCATTTTTATTTATACATTTCCAAATTTCAATTTCTCTACTTTTAAAATACAGGGTGGGCCATTTATATGGATACACCTTAATAAAATGGGAATGGTTGGTGATATTAACTTCCTGTTTGTGGCACATTAGTATATTTGAGGGGGGAAACTTTTCAAGATGGGTGGTGACCATGGCGGCCATTTTGAAGTCAGCCATTTTGAATCCAACTTTTGTTTTTTCAATAGGAAGAGGGTCATTTGACACATCAAACTTATTGGGAATTTCACACGAAAAACAATGGTGTGCTTGGTTTTAACGTAACTTTATTCTTTCATGAGTTATTTTCAAGTTTCTCTTTGTTTACAGCCATTGACATGTTGCCGAGGTTAACACGTGAGGAGCGGATAGAAATTGTGTTGATGTCTGGTGAACGCAGTAACCGGGTCATTGCAGCACCCATCTCCCATGCTACAGTTAACAAACTGCTTGCTAAGTTTCGTGAAACTCGTTCAGTGTTGGATTTGCCAAAATGTGGACGCATGCAGTCTGTCTCTAATGAAGAAACATCAGTGGCTGTCCTAGCTTCATTCAGCAAGAGCCCACAGCGTAGCACTCGCCGCATGTCACTGGAGAGTGGCATTAGTCGAACATCCCTTCGGCGGATATTAGCTACTCACAAATGGCACCCTTACAAACTCCAGCTACTGCAGCATCTCAACGAGGATGACCCAGATCGGCGCACTGAATTTGCAGAATGGGCAAAACAAAAATTGGAACAGGACCCTCAGTTTACGCAGAAGATTTTGTTGAGTGATGAGGCAAACTTTTATGTGAATGGTGGTTAACAAACAAAACCACCGCTATTGGTCTGACACTAACCCACATTGGATAGATCCCTCCAAGACTGTTGGAACAAAAAAATTGATGGTATGGTGTGGTATATGGGGTACAAAGATAGTGAGGCCATTCTTCATCAATGGAAACCTCAAGGCCACTGGATATGCGAAATTGCTACATGATGATGTGTTTCCCTCTTTATGCACTGAAGCTGGCACGTTCCCTGAGTTTTTCCAGCAAGATGGTGCACCACCACATTATGGGTGTCAGGTCCGAGCATTCCTAGATTAACAGTTTCCTGGAAAGTGGATTGGTCGTCGTGGGCCAGTTGAATGGCCCCCAAGGTCTCCAGATCTGACCCCCTTAGACTTTTATCTTTGGGGTCATCTGAAGGCAATTGTCTATGCTGTGAAGATACGAGATGTGCAGCACCTTAAACTACGGATACTGGAAGCCTGTGCTAGCATTTCTCCTGCGGTGTTGCTATCAGTGTGTGAAGAGTGGGAGAAGAGGGTTGCATTGACAATCCAACACAATGGGCAGCACATTGAATACATTTTATAAGTGGTCAGAAACTTGTAAATAACTCATGAAAGAATAAAGTTACGTTAAAACCAAGCACACCATTGTTTTTCTTGTGAAATTCCCAATAAGTTTGATGTGTCACATGACCTTCTTCCTCTTGAAAAAACAAAAGTTGGATTCAAAATGGCCGACTTCAAAATGGCCGCCATGGTCACCACCCATCTTGAAAAGTTTCCCCCTCACATATACTAATGTGCCACAAACAGGAAGTTAATATCACCTACCATTCCCATTTTATTAAGGTGTATCCATATAAATGGCCCACCCTGTAGATAGTAATACCTCCAAAATTAGTTATTACTTTACATTCACCATATGTCTACTTCATGTTTGGATCATTTTATTTTTTTGGGACGTTAGAAGTTTAGAAGCAAATCTTAAAATTTTTAAGAAAATTTCCAAAACCCAATTTTTTAAGGACCAGTTCAGTTATGAAGTCACTTTGTGGGGCTTACATATTAGAAACCACCCATAAATCACCCATTTTAGAAACTACACACCTCAAGCTATTAAAAACTGATTTTACTATCTTTGTTACACTTTAGGTGTCCCACTAGAATTAAATGGAAATTAAATTTCAAAACACATCAAGAGTTAACAGCCAAACAAAACTCTAAATCTATTACCCTGATTCTGGAGTTAACATAAACACCCCATATGTGTCAAGGCGTGTAGTGAGCACTTTGACCTCAAAAGTGTTTCCTAGAATTAAAAAACATTTGGCAGTGAAAATGAAAATTAGCATTTTTTTCTAGAAAAAGTTGCTTTACACCCACATTTTTTCATCGCAAAAAACTGACCCCATTCCAGAAACTGACATTTCCCCCCGAATACAGCAACACCCCATATGTGCTCAAAAAATGATGTATAGGCACATAGCAGGGCTCTAGATTCAAACAGCAAAATATGGATTTTGCTGACCTGAATTGGCAGACATTGATTTTAGGTGCCATGTCGCATTTAAAAAATTCCTGATGTCCCCAGAAATTAAAAACTCCAAGAAGTCACCCTCGTACGAACATTTTTAGTAGTGGAAAGGGTACTTTTCAGCAAACAGGTGTCTCACAGAAGGCAGAAACACTTGTTAAAGGATTTCAAAGCACAGATTTGTGAAAATGAAAAATTACTAGCAGACCCCAATTTTTCACTTTCACAAGGGGTTAAAGGAGAAAATCCAACCCAGTATGTGTTCCCCATTTTCTCCCCATTTAGGAAACACCCCATATGTGCTTGTAGCTTGCTGTATAGGCGCACAGTAGGCAAACAGCAATATATGGATTATGCTGGCAGTCCTGAATTGGCAGACCTGGATTTTAGGTGCCATGTTGCATTAAAGAAATTCCTGAGGTCCAGGAATTAAAAACCCAAAGAAGTGACCCCATTTTGGAAAGTACATTTTTGACCTAACAGGTGTTTCACACAAATTAGTATTTAGCCGTTGGTGTGTTAAAGATGTGTGAATTTTATTCTATATTTTGTATATCTAGGACTGTAATGAGTTAAACTTTTTCTTCTCCAAGTGCCTCCCACCCCTCTCTTTGTTTCAAGACTGTAGAAGAGAGGGGGGGGCAAAGTGCTGCGGGCAGTGTCTGATTTCTCATCTTACTACAGGTGTCCCATAGAGTGTGGTGGAGATGCGTGAGCCAATCATATGGCTTGATGATATATATTATTCACTGCCTATAGAGAAGCACCTCTTTGAAGTGTTACATATGACGTATGCAGTATTATTGTTAGGATAAACGCCATTACAAAATGGCGATGGTAACGAGATGTTTACATTAGTTCACATTCCAAAGTGGTATTCACTGCGCAGATGCCAGGGTGTTATCTCCTCTCTCTTATCTCTTCTTCCTTTTTGACCAATGAAACAATGTTTAAGCCTCAGTGAGGACTGCCCTCTTCTGAAGATGTATAATACGGCTTACCTGATTTAAATAAAGTTAGAGATTGCTTTGACCAACTTCTGTGTCAGTGTTCAGTCTCTCAGCCACGCGTGGATATTAACCCCTGGGGGGGTACATTGATCTGGAACACCAGAGTGTATCTAAAATGCCCTAATTTAGGGCTGCTTTAACAGTGAAAAGTGGATATATAAGCTATGCAGACTAAATCAGAGATTTAAGGTGGTAAAACTATAGGGTACATCAATGATGAAATTAAATTAATACTTCATGGATCAGTGGTAGTTTTTAAAACACTCCTATATGCACAGGGCAGGTTTCTCAGTGGTAAATGGTGCCTTTCCGTATCCCCCTTTTGGAACACACCCTACATCTTTTCCTTGCTGTCTGGGGGACTTGAACAGGAAAATGTTGCCCTGGCTTTAAAAAATCAGGGCCTTGATAACCACCTCTTGGAACTGAAGGAAAGTTCCTGTATGGCCTGCAGATTGAACTAGCATGTACGAATTGCACATTGCCGCCTGTACAATGTGTACGGCCAGCTTTTTGTACCACACTTTCATTTTTTGTGTGGCACTGTAGGGCTTCAGAACTTGATCTGAAAGATCCACCCCTCCCATGTGTCTGTTGTCCCCAGGTTTGGGGACCGTGGTTGTGGTACCTCATACAGGAGCAGGGGAGCAGGTGTTAGTGTGAATGGTCAGTACAAGGACATCCCTCTTGTTCTGAGATCCCTACTTTCACCCATTCTCAGTGGTTGCCCTACCAGGCATCTAGGGAGGCCTCTCAGATTTTTGCACACTGTGCCGCAAGCCACAGTACCTCTGGCAGTTAGGGATATGATTAGGGGTATGCTGGTATAATAGTTATCCACATAGAGGTGGTAACCCTTATCCAGCAGTGGGTGCAGTAAGTCCCACACTATCTTCCCACTAACTTCTAGGACAGGGGGCATTCTTGGGGTTCTGTCCGGGAATCTTTCCCTTTGTAGATGTGGAACTTGTGGGTGTACCCGGAGCTACTCTCACAAAGTTTGTAAATCTTCATGCCATACCTTGCCCGTTTGTTAGGCAGGTACTGGCGGATTCTAATCCTCCCTTTAAAAAATAATAGGAACTCATCTACACATAAATTTTTATCAGGAGTGTACACCTCAGCAAAATTGGTGTTAAAGTGGTCAATGACCAGCCTAACCAAGGAACTCCGGCAGTGCTGGATCCGGGGAACTCCGGCAGTGCTGGATCCAGGGAACTCTGGGAGTGCTGGATACAGGGAACTCCGGCAGTGCTGGATCCTGGGAACTCCGGCAGTGCTGGATCCAGGGAACTCTGGCAGTGCTGGATCCAGGGAACTCTGGCAGTGCTGGATCCAGGGAACTCTGGGAGTGCTGGATACAGGGAACTCCGGCAGTGCTGGATCCTGGGAACTCCGGCAGTGCTGGATCCAGGGAACTCTGGCAGTGCTGGATCCAGGGAACTCTGGCAGTGCTGGATCCAGGGAACTCTGGGAGTGCTGGATACAGGGAACTCCGGCAGTGCTGGATCCTGGGAACTCCGGCAGTGCTGGATCCAGGGAACTCTGGCAGTGCTGGATCCAGGGAACTCCAGCAGGCTGTTCTCTGCTGGAATAGCCTGTCTGAATTTGTGCCACAGATGTGAAAGTAGCCTAATTCCAGTACCACACAAGAAAGATAGAAATATGGTTAAATATAAAACTAAAGGGCTTATCTGGAAATCTATATTGATGACCTGTCCCCTGGATTGGTCATTAATATCAGATCGGTGGGGGTCCAACAACCAGGACTCGGCCATTCAGCTGTTAAAAGAGGCTGGCGGTCTGTGAGTGCCGCAGCCTCTTCCTAGGCCAATGACATTCAAGTCAATGGGGCTGAGCTGCAATACCAAGCACAGCCACTATACGATGTTACGGTGCTGTGCTTCAAGAGCTGCCAGGGCGCCAGCTGAGCAGTGAGCGCGGCGGCTTTCAGAAACAGCTGATCGGCGAGATTACTAGAACCCTCCCTCCCCCAAGTGATAATGAAGAACTATCCTGAGGATAGTAAATCATTATCAATTCCTGGATAACCCGCTTTAAATTAGCCTGTATTGCTGATGTATGGTTGCAGCAAAATCTTTACTTTTATTCATATGCGAATTATGTGATTAGGGAGCTAGCCTAGTCTCTGAGTGCTGTTTCACCTCATCCCTCCCCCATCGTCATTACCCTCATGGTCTGATTGACAGGGTCATCCTCATTGTTCGAAAGCCTGGCCCTGAAATCTTGTACTTGCATTGTTGAGACTTCATTGGCACATGAGCGGCTGACCTCATAAGACTTTTCCCGCTCAGATCTCCACTAGGTAACCGTCTATGATGTCTGTCTCCTCTCAGAAAAGTCTTCTTCCTTTTGGAGGAAACTGACATCAGTGATTGCTCAGTGCAAGTCTCAGTGGGGTGAGCCTTGTGAGATCAACCGTACATGCATGCGCCAATGAATATCACTGATGGAAGCACAAGATTTCAGGGCTGAACTTCTGAACAATGAGGATGCATGACCCTCTCAATCAGACCATAAGGGTAATGGCGATGGGGGGGGAGAAAAGAAGGTGAAGTGGTGATCCGCGGGGATAGGCCTGCCTCCCAATGCTCTGATCACCTCATTTGCAAAATTAAAGATTTTGCTACAACCATACATGAGATTGCAGTAACATAGGGCTCATTTTATTCACCTTGATCAACTAAGCAGTATGTAAGGTAAAGGAATCTGTCGGCAAGATCTTGGACTATTACGTGCATTAATACATGCGTAGGGCTGTAGATAAGGATTCCAGATCAGTCTTTTCTAATGCTCCCCATTATGCCACTGATCACTTAAATCTGCCCTGAAATACACACCCTGGACTGCCATGCCGTACTAATTGAGATGACTCCTGTTAGGGTTAGCACGGCGGTCTGGACTTTATTTCAGTGCAGCCCTGATTGCTGACAGTGGATGAACCGAGGGTAGTAGGAAAATAAAGACCTGGACTCCTTATCTGCAGGACTACTCATATCTTACTGCACATAACAGTCCATGACCATGGTGACAGATTCCTTTAAGGGGGAGGCGCTCTTGGAAGAGGTACGGTTTTAATTATGTTAGGTAATACTACACTGTTCAGTGAATACACACGTCAGGCTCTCATCAGATTCACCGGCCACTTCTCCAAGCTCTTGAGCAGCGGGGGGTGCTGTAACAATGCTGAGTGTTCATTGGCTGGGTGGGGGGGGAGACTTCATTAATAAAGATAAAAATGGAGAAAGTCACAATTATCTGAGACCTATCTCAGATGATCGCCATAAATACCCATTTAGAAGAAAAAAATGCCTGGATCCAATATACTGTATGGGGGCCACAAGGAGACAGTATACTGAATGGGGCTTATACAGTTAAATGTCTGTTGCCCCCATACATTATAGTAACGTCTCCTTGTGACTCCACTGTGTGTGCCTACGCTGCGCCCATTTTAGAAACGTTCAGAGATGTCAAGTACGACTGCTTCTAAGACGTTACTCAGGGCCAATTCTAGCCTTTCTGCTGCCTGTGGCAAAAATTTAAATGGTGCCCCCCAAATTCTCAATCTACCCTTCCTTCCAGCCCTACTGTTGTTAGACCTCCTGCACACAACCATATCCGTTTTGCTGTTCGCAAATCACAGACCTGCAAAATACAGTCTGCATGCATCCCGCGCTAAAAATGCCTATTCTTGAAACAAAAGGGTCCGTATTCCATCTGCAAAAAATGCGGATCGGATGCAGACTAGAAATACGGTCTTATGCAGCAATTTACACTGAGCAAAAATATAAATGCAACACTTTCGGTTTACCTCCCATTTTGCATGAGCTGAACTCAAAGATCTGAAACATTTTCTACATACACAAAAGACCCATTACTCCCAAATATTGTTCACAAATCTGTCTAAATCTGTGTAAGGCTGAGTTCACACGAGCGTGTCCGGATAAGGTCCGGATGCGTTGCTGCAAACCCGCGCGAGTAGGTACCCAATTGCAGTCAGTTTTTTGTTTTTTTTTATTAATGATTTTTATTTTCATGAAGAACATACATGTGAAAAAACACGTAACATTACAGGTACATATATCTCTTGCATAAAGTAGATTAAGAATACACAGTAAAGTATAGGCGGTGACATCGGTACACTACACAAGTAGTACTTATAGTCAAGACAGCTCAAGACGTATGAGTTAAGCATCTTAATAATCAAGGAGGGGGGAGGGAAGGGGGAGGCAGGGAAGATAGACAAAGGGTAGTATCTCTATAATTCCAATATATCATCAGTTTGCTTGAAAAACACTATGAGAAATGCCTGAATTCTCTCCATGGATTCCAGATATTGAGAAAAACAGATCTTGTTCTCAGTTCCCAATGGGAGATTTCTTCCATCCTATATATTTGATCTATTTTAGCATACCAACTTTCAAGGCTGGGCGTATTTTGAGTAAGCCATAGTTCCGGAAGGAGTAACCTGGCGGCTCCTAGCATAAGTAAGAAGAGAGAAGCCTTATATTTGGGAATTTTCTGGAATCCCAGAGAGAGAAGGGCAAGTTCCGGGGTACAGGAAATATTGGTTTGGCATATTTTGTTAATGATTTTCAGTATCTCTTCCCACCACATTTTGATCACACCACAAGACCACCAAATATGAAAATAGGAGCCTTTTTCTGTTTGACATCTCCAACAAATGTCAGAAGAGTCCCTGCTGTAGAGGTAAGTTTTATCTGGGGTTTTGTACCAGCGGGATAGGATCTTGTAGCTATTTTCTTGTGTTCGGGTGCATCTAGATATCCTATGTGGGGCAATCAGTATGGAGGAGATCTCTGCATCTGATAAGGAGCGTTGTAGATCTCGTTCCCACAAACCTATCATAGCTGGTTTGGGATCAGAGACAGAGCATTTTAGATTCCTATATATTGTGGAAATAGGCATGGGGGGATAAAGTTTGGTGTTTAGGAATTTATCAAACCAGGAGAGTTCCACATGGGTTGAAGTGTTTTTGAGGAAAGAGAGAGTTTCTGTTTTCAGGAAACTCAGTGGGATGGGGTTACAGAACTTAGTGCTAAGGAAGTCGCATATCTTTTGGTCGGGTAGCAATGTTCCTTCAGAGTCTACTAACGTCTCTATGGGGGAGTCAGAGGAGCGCAGAGAGAGGGGGAAGCTGTCTCTAAGCTCCTTTGGGGCAAGGGAGACTATATCCCTGATAAGTAGCAAAGGGGAAGGAAGGGATATGAAGCCTTTTTTAGTTGAAAACCAGTTCCAAGTTTTCAAGGTATTCCTAATCATAGTATTAGGAATAAGGTGTAGACTAGGGAGAGGCTTTCCTGCTAATAAAAGGGCCCTTAAGGGAGTGTTTAGGAATTAATTTTCTAGCGTAATCCATGGTTTGGTGGGGGGGATCTAATCCAGTCTATAACTCTAGACAGAAGAATAGCTCTCATGTATATTTCCGGATCAGGTAACCATATTCCTCCAGCTTTTTTTGGTTTAGAGAGAGTAGAGAAGGAGATACGAGGAGCCTTGCCTTGCCATATAAATTTCCTGGGTAATTCTATTGGGAGGGTCTGCATTAAGTATGTAAGTCTTGGCATTATCAAGGACATAAGAAGGTTTTTCCTCCCAAATCAAGATAAAAAGGGGAAGTTGAGTGATTCTAGTTGGGCAATAATGGATGATAGTAGGGGTTTATAGTTTAAAGCGTAAAGGTCAGATAAAAAGGGGGTAAGTTTAACGCCTAGATATGTTAATTGCTGGGTTTCCCAGTTAAAGGGGGTGGAAGCTTTGAGGGAGGAGAGAGTCGCGCGAGACAAACCCATGTGTATAACTTGAGATTTAGTAGGATTAACTTTAAAGTTGGATATGGAACCAAACTGGCTCAAGAGTGAGAGAATTATGGACATGGATTTCAAGGGGTTGGTTGTAATTATTAAAAGATCATCTGCAAAGGCAGCCAATTTAAATTCTAGTCCCCCAACATGAAGCCCTCGGATGTCTCTCTCCTGCCTCAAAGCCTGCAGAAGTGTTTCCATTATAAGGACAAAGATAAGAGGGTAAAGGGGGCATCCCTGTCTGGTCCCATTACTGATTGGGAAGTTAGATGAAAGGATTCCGTTAACCGACATGGACGCTGAGGAGTGGGTATACATCGAGAAGACTGAGTTAATGAAAGAGTCTGGGATTTGAAATTTTTGTAGTGTAAGACGGATATATGACCAGTCAACCCTATCAAAAGCTTTCTCAGCGTCCGTGCCAATCAAGGTCAGAGGTGAGGATTTATGGGTGGCATAGAAAAAGGAGTTCAGGACTTTGGTAGTATTATCCTTGCCTTCCCGGCCCTTGACAAAGCCCACCTGGTCCGGATGGATCAGTGAAGGAAGGAAGTTATTCAAGCGAAGAGCAAGCATTTTGGCTAAAAGCTTTAAATCTACATTGAGTAGAGAAATGGGGCAATAGTTAGAACAGGAGGAGGGATCCTTCCCGTCTTTGGGGATTATAGTGATGGTGGCTCTAGTCATGTCAGAGGATACAGGCTTTCCCTCCAAAGAGGAATTATAGATTGGGAGAAGGTAGGGGACAAGAATGCTTTTAAAAGAAGAGTAATAGGGGATTGTGAGGCCACCCGGGCCTGGGCATTTCCCTCTTGGGGTAGATTTTATGGCCGACTCCAATTCTTGGGGCAAAAAGGCCTAGAGAGAGACTCTTTTTGGGAGGGGGTTAGTGTAGGGAGTGTGAGGGATTCCAGAAAGTGGTTGATACGAGGTATTTTATCCTCAGGGGAATATTTTAGCTCCTGGGAGGGGAGATTGTATAATGACTCATAGAAGAGTTTAAATTTCCTCCGATTTAAACAGGGACGAGCCTTGAGGGGTTTTAATGCATTGGACAAATCGGGACTCCCTTCTCTGTTTAATCCTCCTCATCATGTATTTAGAAGCCTTATCGCCATGGGCGTAAAACTTGGAAGATAGGAAGTATTTAGCAGAGCGTTCGTTCAGGAGGTTCTTAAGTTCAGATCTAAGAGAAAGGAGTTCCGACAGGTGCAAGGCAAGGTGTGATTGTTTGTGTTTCTTCTCAATAGTGTGGATCTGTGTCAGGAGATTGTTCATTCCTCAAAAAAGAAGCTGAGAAAAAACTAAACCGAGACTTATGAGCTTGCCCCTGATAAATGGCTTGTGGGCATCTCATAACGTTTGGGGGGAAATTTCTGGGGTATTATTGATGGAGAAGTATTCCTCAAGGTGAGAGGCTATCTGGGCTCTGTGGGTAGTATTGTTTAGTAGCGATTCATTGAATCTCCAGTTTGGGGTCTAGGGGGGAACGGTAATAGGTGCAATTCGCATGAGATTGGGGCATGATCAGATAATGTGATGTCACCAATCTTAGCTAGTTTGCATAATTGTAGTTTTTCTTTAGGAAGAAAAATATAGTCAATCCTAGTATATGTGTCATTTGCTACAGAGTAATAGGAGAAGTCCAACTCATCTGGGTGTAAACATCTCCAAACGTCTACCAGACCTAAGTTAAATAATTTGACTTGCAGAGATTTGAGACTTTTGTGAGAAATTGAAGATTTTTTCGAGTCCAGTAGGGGATTTAGGGTTAGGTTAAAATCCCCCCCTAGGATTAGAGAGCCTTCTACATGATCCTCTAACAGACTCAGGAGGGAGAGGAGCCAGTCTACTTGACCTGAGTTGGGGGCGTAGACATTCACTAGAGTGAAAGTTTGTTGGCCGATTGTGCCCTTTAGAATAAGGTATCTGCCTTCTGGGTCTAGGATTTGTGTGAGGAGGGTAAAAGGGAAATTTTTGCGAAATCCTATGCTCACCCCCTTTGAGGCAGCACCACTGGCCCCACAATGAAACCAAGTGGGATAATTGGCATATGAGAGATTGGGGTAATGGCCATGTTTGAAGTGGGTTTCTTGGAGGAAAATAATAGAGCCATTTGCTTTTTTCAGAAGTGAAAAAATTCTGCACCTCTTGGAGGGAGATCTCAGTCCCTTAACATTGTAGGAAATCAGGTGAATGTCCGTCATCATCTTATATAAGGTGTGATAGGAAAGAGATTGGAGGACGTTAACCCGGTTCCCTCTACGAAGGTGCTGCCTAGCAGGGCGAGAGACAGAGGATGAGCAAATAAAATAAAAAGGACCTGATTGATGAAGGGAAGAGGCAGAGTGTGCATGGTAGAAAACTCACTTTTCATGTCTACAAGGTAGCGCTAAGATATCAAAAAAAACAAAAACTTGAGAACAAGCTCAAATATGGAGTTACTGTTAGAACTTGATAAAGCTGGAGACAGTAACATTAACACTGACACTGACATTGGGGGGGATACAAACAAAACGTCATGTAGGTAGATAGATAATACCCTAAAGGGCCAATACTACTGGAATGCTAGGCACCCAGGATAAAGTAGGTAATTATTTGTCTGGCAGAGAGAGTCTCTTAGGGGTAGAAGCAGGGTAGTTTCTCTTGGTCTTCTGCGATTTTGGGGTGCGCAGGGTCTCCCAGGAGGATATCGCAGGTAGCGGTGATAGTGGTGGGAGGTTCTGGACCATCTCCCAGTTTTCTATGTCCAGAGGGGGAATTTTCAAATGGGCATAAGCCTTTTCTAAGTCCCCATAGGAAGAGATGTTGACACGCCAGCCTTCATTTGCAAAAGACAGACCAAACGGGAAGGTCCATCTGTAGATGGTATTATGCTGGCGGAGCCATTCCGTTAGTGGTTTTAGGAATCGGCGCTTCTTTAAGGTGGACTGCGAAAGATCTTGAAAAACTGCGATAGGATTATTCTCCCATCTCAGAGGCTCTGCTTGTCTGGCTCCGGACAATATGGCTTCCTTGACAGGGAAGTGCAAGAATTTGCATATAACGTCCCTGGGAGGCTCTGAGGCCTGTGGCATGGGACGAAGGGCTCTGTGCGCCCTCTCTATGATTACTTCATGGACCGAGTCAGGGCCCAAGATTTGTAGGCAGATTTGGATAACTGTGTGTGGAACATCTACTGGGGACACAGACTCAGGTATTCCACGGAAACGCAGATTATTTCTCCTGCCTCTGTTCTCCTGTTCTTCGATGGCAGAGTACAGGGAGTTGAGATGCTTCTGACACATCATGAGACTGTTAGCTGCCTCCGATTGGTGATTAATAATGGCTGACTGATTTTCTTCTAGGCCCTCCACTCTTCTGCCTATATGACGGACATCCTCCTTGATAGAGGCTAAATCCAGGCTGATGGGACCCAGGGCATCTAATAAGGCCTCATTAAGGTAAGAGCGGGATATGGGCAGGCTATCAGGGTCAGGAGAATCATCCCTTACCCCATCCGATTCGGCCGCCTCTCTGGCTGATCTGCTGTTGCCGCTCCTAGGAGTGCCGGGCGCCATCTTGGGATCTCTGTTCACAGCAGCAGCCGCTGCCTTTCTAATGAAACGATCCATATCGCCAGATTGGCTAGAGGCACGGACTTGACCTGCTTGATCGGTAGGTTTTTGGCCACCTATTTTGACCATTTTGACGACCAGTGGGGCTGAAAAACCAAGCTTTTAGGGTAAATCTGTAGGAGAGCAGCGCTTCACATGTCCGCTCTGCTTCGGCGCTAGCTCCGCCCCCCAATTGCAGTCAGTTTTGACTGTGATTGCATTCCGTTGTTCAGTTTTTATCGCCCCGGTGCAATGCGTTTTGCATGCGCGTGATAAAAAACTGACTGTGGTACCCAGACCCGAACTTATTCACTGAAGTTCAGGTTTGGGGTAGGTGGTGTGCAGATGTTATTATTTCCCTTATAACATGGTTATACGGGAAAATAATAGCATTCTTTAATACAGAATGCTTAGTAGGTGGTCAATTGAGGGTTAAAAAAGAAAAAATAATTAACTCACCTTCTCCTCTTGATCGCGTAGCTGCCGGTCTCTTCTTACTTCTTTAATCATGAGCTGCCGGCTAAAGGACCTGTGGTGACGTCATATCACATGGTCCAATCACATGATCCAGAACCATGTTATAAGGGAAAATAATACAGTGAATAGACTGTCATCTTAGCAATGATGCGTGAAAATCGCACTGCATCCACACTTGATTGCGGATGCTTGCAATTTTCACTCAGCCCCATTCACTTCTATGGGGCCTGCATTGCGTGATAAACGCACAATATAGAGCATGCTGCGATTTTCACGCAACGCATAAGTGATGCGTGAAAATCACCGCTCATGTGCACAGCCCCATAGAAATGAATGGGTCCAGATTCAGTGCGGGTGCAATGCATTCACCTCCCGCATTGCACCCGCGCGGAAATCTCGCCCGTGTGAACTCAGCCTAAGGCCTCATGCACAGTATTTTTTCACAGTCCGCAAAACGTGGTTCCGTTGTTCCGTGATCCGTTTCCGTTTTTGTTTTCGTGTATCTTCCTTGATTTTTGGAGGATCACCAGACATGAAAAGTGAAGAAAAAATCTAAGTCAAGTTTGCCTTGAAAATGGTAGGAAAAAAACGGACACGGATCACGAACGCGGATGACAATCTTGTGTGCCTCCGTGTTTTTTCACAGACCCATTGACTTGAATGGGTCCGCGAACCGTTGTCCGTGAAAAAAATAGGACAGGTCATATTTTTTTGACGGACTGGAAACACGGATCACGGACGCGGATGACAAACGGTGCATTTTCCGAGTTTTCAACTGACCCATTGAAAGTCAATGGGTCCGCAGAAAATCACGGAAAACGGAACAACGGACACGGAACACAACAACGGTCGTGTGCATGAGGCCTAAGTGAGCACATCTCCTTTGCCGAGATAAACCATCCCACCTCACAGGTGTGGCATATCAAGGTGCTGATTAGACAGCATGAATATTGCACAGGTGTGCCTTAGACTGCCCACAATAAAAGGCCAATCTGAAATGTGCAGTTTGATCACACAGCACAATGCCACAGATGTTGCAACGTTTGAGGGAGCGTGCAATTGGCATGCTTACTGCAGGAATGTCTACCAGAGCTGTTGCCCGTGCAATGAATGTTCATTTCTCTACCATAAGCCATCTCCAAAGGCGTTTCAGAGAATTTGGCAGTACATCCAACCGGCCTCACAACTGCAGACCACATGTAACCACACCAGCCCAGGACCTCCACATCAAGCTTGTTCACATCCCTGATTGTCTGAGACCAGCCACCCGGACAGCTGCAGCAACAATCGGTTTGCATAACCAAAGAATTTCTGCACAAACTGTCAGAAACCGTCTCAGGGAAGCTCATCTGCATGCTCGTCGTCCTCATCGGGGTCTGGACCTGACTGCAGTTCGTCGTCGTAACCGACTTGAGTGGGCATATTCTCACATTTGATGGCATCTGGTACGTTGGAGAGGCGTTTTGTTCACGGATGAGTTCCAGTTTTCACTGTTCAGGGCAGATGGCAGACAGCGTGTGTGGAGTCGTGTGGGTGAGCGGTTTGGTGGCGGTGGGGTTATGGTATGGGCAGGCGTATGTTATGGACAACGAACACAGGTGCATTCTATTGATGGCATTTTGAATGCACAGAGATAACATGACTAGATCCTGAGGCCCATTGTTGTGCCATTCATCCACGACCGTCACCTCATGTTGCAGCATGATAATGCACGGCATATTACAAGGATCTGTACACAATTCCTGGAAGCTGAAAACATCCCAGTTCTTGCATGGCCAGCATACTCACCGGACATGTCACCCATTGAGCATGTTTGAGATGCTCTGGATCGGCGTATACGACAGTGTGTTCCAGTTCCTGCCAATATTCTGCAACTTCACACAGCTATTGAAGAGGAGCGGACAAACATTCCACAGGCCACAATCAACAACCTGATCAACTCTATGCGATGGAGATATGAGGCAAATGGTGGCCACACCAGATACTGACTGATTTTCCGACCCCCCCTTCCCCCCCAGTAAGGCAAAACTGTGCACATTTCAGAGTGGTCTTTTATTGTGGGCAGTCTAAGGCACACTTGTGCAATATTCATGCTGTCTAATCAGTACCTTGATATGCCACACCTGTGAGGTGGGATGGATTATCTTGGCAAAAGAGAAGTGCTCACTTAGGGTACTTTCACACTAGCGTTAGTGTGATCCGGCAGGAAGTTCCGTCGTCGGAGCTGCCTGCCGGATCCACCGATCAGTGTGACAACTGACAGCATTTGTAGACGTATCCGGGTGCATTGCAAGAACAGATCCGTCTCTCCGCTTGTCATGCGGATGGACGGATCCGTCTTACAGTCTTTTTCACAGTCTTCTTGGTCTGCGCATGCGCAGACCGGAAGGACGAATCCGTCCTTCAGTTGTTTTGCAATGCCGGATCCGGCACTAATGCAAGTCAATGGGAATTAATGCGGCAGATCCGTCATTCCGGCGACTGATCAGGCATTTTGGACGGACATAATACCGCAGCATGCTGCGGTATTATGTCCGGCCAAAACGCCTGACAGTATCTGAACGGAAGGCATACTGATGCAAACTGAACGGATTTCTATCTGATCAGTTCTTTTCCGGCATAGAGCCCTTTTGACGGAACTCTATGCTGGAAAAGAATAACGCTAGTGTGAAAGTACCCTAACACAGATTTGTGAACAATATTTGAGAGTAATGGGTCTTTTGTGTATGTAGAAAATGTTTCAGATCTTTGAGTTCAGCTCATGCAAAATGGGAGGAAAACCGAAAGTGTTGCGTTTATATTTTTCCTTAGGGCTCTTTCACACTTGCGTTGTCCGGATCCGTTGTGTACTCCATTTGCCGGAATTACACGCCGGATCCGGAAAAACACGTCAGAACGCATTATTTTTTCTTTCCGGATGCGTCGTTCCGGCTTTTTTGCTAAGAGACTGATCCGGAAATCCTGAAGACAACATCAACGTTTTTTTTCCGGATCCGTCGTACGGATCCGGTATGGTGCCGGATCCGTACGACGGATCCGTCGAAACAGCGGATCCGTTGTGTACTGATGAGCAGATCCGGTATGTAAATGAATTCCTTATCAGAAATTAAATTCTTATCAGAAAATTTCTAGTTTTACAACCAATAAAATATGCAAATATTTTGGTCTATAAAAGGTAAACCTAGGTGAGTACCTCAGATTCTGATTAGGATTTTTGCAAGGATGATGCCTGAACAAGAGTTTACTTTCAAAGCCCTGATCTTGGTTTCAAGATGGAGGAAACAAGAGCGAGATAGACGTCGGCATCGTCTTCGTCGGTATTGGGTTCATCCAATATCTTTGGCACGGATTACTGAAGGAGCATTCGAAGTCCGGAAAAATTTTATAACTATTTCCGCATGAATATGGCTACCTTTGATGAGCTCCTAGACCGAGTATCACCGAGACTGGCAAGAATGGATACGTTCTTCCGCAGGAGTGTGTCACCAACAGAACGACTCATGTTGACCATCCGGTAAGATAATGACATATAGATATATTAATTTTAATAATTTCTATGTGTTGTTTAGTATTTAGATTTTATTTACAATTTTTCGAGCAGCTATAATAATCTGTCCGTATTTTATATAAATATTACTGCCATTTATATTGATCCTTTCAAGTATAGAAAAAAGGATATTTATAATAATCATAGTCATTCAGGCCATATCCAATTTTACAAATCCATATTATTTAATTTTTCTGTATTTAACATTAATAATCTAATATTTAATTATTTTTTCATCAGCTTTCTGGCTACAGGTGACAGTTTCACCTCGCTACACTATCATTTTCGGCTCGGAATTTCAACTATTTCAACAATTGTCAAAGAAACCTGTCAAGTTTTATGGGAGCAACTGCATGAGGAGTTTATACCTACTCCCAATCGGCAGAGATGGCTACAAATTGAAAAAAAAATTCACGAGGTGTGTCAATTTCCCCATTGTGTCGGCGCAGTGGACGGAAAACATATCCGTATAATAAAGCCGCCATGTACCGGATCAGAATTTTTTAATTCTAAAAAATATTTTTCAATTGTTTTAATGGCCATCGCTGATGCTGAGTACCGGTATTTGGCCGTTAATATTGGTGCATATGGCCGCACCAACGATTCCATGATTTTCAAAAACTCTTTCATGGGACGGAGCGTGTACAATAGGCAATTTGACTTTCCACCTCCTGAACCTATGCCTGGAACCAACAGTCCACCAATGCCATACGTATTGGTGGGTGATGAAGCCTTCCAAATGTCTGGAAACCTGATAAAACCCTACTCCAGCCGTGGATTGGATGCCACCGAACGCAATTTCAATTATCGCTTAACAAGGGCACGAAGAATGGTCGAGTGCACCTTTGGGATCCTTGTATCTAAATGGAGAGTGTTTGCAAAACCTATTCAGTTGAAGATCGAAACTGTAGACGAAGTGGTAAAGTGTGGGGTAGTACTTCACAATTTCCTACGGACTAAAGAACCCGCCATTGAGCGAATAATGGAGGACAGCCAAATGACAAGTAATACAACTTTTGGACCACGTGGTACTGTGGCGGTGTCCGCCATGCGCGATTCATTTGCTGCCTACTTTAGCTCACATGCTGGACGTTTACAGTGGCAGGACCAGAATGTATAATAATATTGAAATATTTTCATGTTGTTTGTTTTACAAAATTGTTCGATAATAATGTTCATAAAATTTTTAAAATTAAATATAGTAGTATGGTGTTTATTTTTAGTTAAATAATTTAAATTATTATTTCAAAAACTCTTATCTCCGCATGAGTAGCCACTATCATTGGCTGGCTCCACAAGCGGTGGGAGAGCATGTCAGGCCTTTATCCACCACACCCTCTCCCACCGCCTGGAGAGCGACACAGTTCCACTGTCGCTCCCCAAGCGGTGGGAGAGCATGTCAGGCCTTTATCCACTACACCCTCTCCCACCGCCTGGAGAGCGACACAGTTCCACTATCGCTCCCCAAGCGGTGGGAGAGCATGTCAGGCCTTTATCCACCACACCCTCTCCCACCGCCTGGAGAGCGACACAGTTCCACTGTCGCTCCCCAAGCGGTGGGAGAGCATGTCAGGCCTTTATCCACCACACCCTCTCCCACCGCCTGGAGAGCGACACAGTTCCACTGTCGCTCCCCAAGCGGTGGGAGAGCATGTCAGGTATATTTTTATTTTATTAAATAAACACAAGGACACATAAAACGTTTAACATATTTACAGATTTTTTAAAATAACGATATAAAACTATAAATAAAACAATAAAAAATCACAAATCCCGGTATTGTGGTTTTGGAGGAGAAGGTTGGGGGGGGGGGTGGCAGGCAGTGCATGGCTTGATCCCTCTCCACCTTCATATGTTCTGGTGGACGCTGAAATGTGCGATGTGGGTGGAGAGACAGCGGGAGTATGCAACCAGGATGGGGGATTGGGTGAAGGAGTTGCCCGAGCCAGCGAAGAAGGAGTGGTGAAATGGCGGCATTTCCGCATGAATATGGCTACCTTTGATGAGCTCCTAGACCGAGTATCACCGAGACTGGCAAGAATGGATACGTTCTTCCGCAGGAGTGTGTCACCAACAGAACGACTCATGTTGACCATCCGGTAAGATAATGACATATAGATATATTAATTTTAATAATTTCTATGTGTTGTTTAGTATTTAGATTTTATTTACAATTTTTCGAGCAGCTATAATAATCTGTCCGTATTTTATATAAATATTACTGCCATTTATATTGATCCTTTCAAGTATAGAAAAAAGGATATTTATAATAATCATAGTCATTCAGGCCATATCCAATTTTACAAATCCATATTATTTAATTTTTCTGTATTTAACATTAATAATCTAATATTTAATTATTTTTTCATCAGCTTTCTGGCTACAGGTGACAGTTTCACCTCGCTACACTATCATTTTCGGCTCGGAATTTCAACTATTTCAACAATTGTCAAAGAAACCTGTCAAGTTTTATGGGAGCAACTGCATGAGGAGTTTATACCTACTCCCAATCGGCAGAGATGGCTACAAATTGAAAAAAAAATTCACGAGGTGTGTCAATTTCCCCATTGTGTCGGCGCAGTGGACGGAAAACATATCCGTATAATAAAGCCGCCATGTACCGGATCAGAATTTTTTAATTCTAAAAAATATTTTTCAATTGTTTTAATGGCCATCGCTGATGCTGAGTACCGGTATTTGGCCGTTAATATTGGTGCATATGGCCGCACCAACGATTCCATGATTTTCAAAAACTCTTTCATGGGACGGAGCGTGTACAATAGGCAATTTGACTTTCCACCTCCTGAACCTATGCCTGGAACCAACAGTCCACCAATGCCATACGTATTGGTGGGTGATGAAGCCTTCCAAATGTCTGGAAACCTGATAAAACCCTACTCCAGCCGTGGATTGGATGCCACCGAACGCAATTTCAATTATCGCTTAACAAGGGCACGAAGAATGGTCGAGTGCACCTTTGGGATCCTTGTATCTAAATGGAGAGTGTTTGCAAAACCTATTCAGTTGAAGATCGAAACTGTAGACGAAGTGGTAAAGTGTGGGGTAGTACTTCACAATTTCCTACGGACTAAAGAACCCGCCATTGAGCGAATAATGGAGGACAGCCAAATGACAAGTAATACAACTTTTGGACCACGTGGTACTGTGGCGGTGTCCGCCATGCGCGATTCATTTGCTGCCTACTTTAGCTCACATGCTGGACGTTTACAGTGGCAGGACCAGAATGTATAATAATATTGAAATATTTTCATGTTGTTTGTTTTACAAAATTGTTCGATAATAATGTTCATAAAATTTTTAAAATTAAATATAGTAGTATGGTGTTTATTTTTAGTTAAATAATTTAAATTATTATTTCAAAAACTCTTATCTCCGCATGAGTAGCCACTATCATTGGCTGGCTCCACAAGCGGTGGGAGAGCATGTCAGGCCTTTATCCACCACACCCTCTCCCACCGCCTGGAGAGCGACACAGTTCCACTGTCGCTCCCCAAGCGGTGGGAGAGCATGTCAGGCCTTTATCCACTACACCCTCTCCCACCGCCTGGAGAGCGACACAGTTCCACTATCGCTCCCCAAGCGGTGGGAGAGCATGTCAGGCCTTTATCCACCACACCCTCTCCCACCGCCTGGAGAGCGACACAGTTCCACTGTCGCTCCCCAAGCGGTGGGAGAGCATGTCAGGCCTTTATCCACCACACCCTCTCCCACCGCCTGGAGAGCGACACAGTTCCACTGTCGCTCCCCAAGCGGTGGGAGAGCATGTCAGGTATATTTTTATTTTATTAAATAAACACAAGGACACATAAAACGTTTAACATATTTACAGATTTTTTAAAATAACGATATAAAACTATAAATAAAACAATAAAAAATCACAAATCCCGGTATTGTGGTTTTGGAGGAGAAGGTTGGGGGGGGGTGGCAGGCAGTGCATGGCTTGATCCCTCTCCACCTTCATATGTTCTGGTGGACGCTGAAATGTGCGATGTGGGTGGAGAGACAGCGGGAGTATGCAACCAGGATGGGGGATTGGGTGAAGGAGTTGCCCGAGCCAGCGAAGAAGGAGTGGTGACAGTTGTTGATGGAAAATAGTTAGGAGGAGAGAGAGAACAGTGCTGAAAAGGCTCGGGTGTTGGAGAATGGGGAGGTGGTTGAGGTGGACAGGTTGGAGTTTGCGGAGGTTGGAAGGGGTGAGGAGGTTGGAAGGGGTGAGGAGTTTGGAAGTGGTGAGGATATTGTGGTGGGGGATAGGAATGGGACGTGGGATAGGTTGGTGGTTGGGGAACGGAAGTTGTGCGGTGTCTCAAATCCCACACTGCATCCTCCACCCTACGTCTGAACTCCAACACCTGGTCGGGCATGAAGTCCGCCACCAGCTGATTAACTGACGGCCAATAGGTTTGTAGCGGGCCCTGCGGAGAAAACTGCGCCACACACTCCCGCAGACTTCTCAGCTCGGCCTCCATGGCTACAATCCTATTGCTGTAACCACACAAGGTCTCATACAAGAGCCTTGTGAGGTCTTCATAATCAGCTTGGCGGCTTCTACCGGCCCTCTGGCGACGCATCAACGCCTCAAAAAGTGGCGCCATAACGGCCATTGTTGCGTCACCAGAGGGCACCAGTAGAGGACAATTTGGATCCTGACCAGGTGCTTGATGAGGTGGAGAGGGATCCGCGGGGGGCAGCTCAGCAGGGACCGCCTCTTGATCACTTTCACGAGGAGGTTCTGGCGCCCGAGTACTGCTAGTTGTTCTGTTAAAAAAAAAAAATTTGCATGTTTTGAAAATCTACTTCTACATTCTACCATTTTTAGATTTTCGATTTTTTACTTACCTTTGCAGCTCTAGGGTTCTACGTAGGAACCCTAGGGCAGCCGCATAGCGGTACGGCTGCCGGCGGGTTCCGCCAGACCCACTCGGGCGATGTACCTCCTCGTTATAATCTTTTTTGTAGCGGTCCCTTATTGAGCGCCATCGCACCATGACTGACGTCTCTGAAAAATATCAAAATAAACATTACTCTCAAATTACAGGCATTACCAAACTACAGCCCTACAGCTGTTTCAAAACTACTACTCCCGACATGCCTGGATAGGGCATGCTGGGAGTTGTAGTCTTGCAACAGCTGGAGGGCCGCAGTTTGAAGATGACAGATAAGTAATCAATTAAAAAAATTTAAGGCTACTTACTGCAATCTTCCTGTTGGCCCTTTACTGAGGTCGCCCCAATCCGGCACTATTTTGCAACAAATCTCCCTCCACAGACTCCGGGTCAGGTGATGGTCCGCATGTCGGCGGTCGGTATGGTCCCAGAGTGGGACGCGTTCCTCCACCAGATGGATAAGGAGTTCATTGTCAATATAGAATCCGGATAATTCCTCCTCATCCGTTCTGGCAGAGGCCCTTGAACCCAAAATAAATGAGAAATTAAATTAATAATTAAAATAAAATAAATCCTAATTTGCACATGTGATATAACAAGATTCAATACGGAGATTTACTCACACGTCCCCGACCGCCGCGTGCTCCCCGGCGCCTTGTGGGTGGTTGCTGACGACCTCTTGAGGCAACAGGAGGATTCGACTAAAATCAAAGAATATCAAACTTAATACTTAAAAATTCGAAAAAAAATGTAAAAACCAAAAAAAGTTACAAAAAAAAAATTACCGCTTCCTGGTGTCCACCCCCGACTTTCTCCTCTACCGCTGTCATAGCAGGGCCGGAACACCTCTCCTCCATTGACGATTGCTGTGAAAGAAAAAAAATATATATACACTGCTCAAAAAAATAAAGGGAACACAAAAATAACACATCCTAGATCTGAATTAATTAAATATTCTTCTGAAATACTTTGTTCTTTACATAGTTGAATGTGCTGACAACAAAATCACACAAAAATAAGAAAATGGAAATCAAATTTTTCAACCCATGGAGGTCTGGATTTGGAGTCACACTCAAAATTAAAGTGGAAAAACACACTACAGGCTGATCCAACTTTGATGTAATGTCCTTAAAACAAGTCAAAATGAGGCTCAGTAGTGTGTGTGGCCTCCCCGTGCCTGTATGACCTCCCTACAACGCCTGTGCATGCTCCTGATGAGGTGGCGGACGGTCTCCTGAGGGATCTCCTCCCAGACCTGGACTAAAGCATCTGCCAACTCCTGGACAGTCTGTGGTGCAACGTGACGTTGGTGGATAGAGCGAGACATGATGTCCCAGATGTGCTCAATTGGATTCAGGTCTGGGGAACGGGCGGGCCAGTCCATAGCATCAATGCCTTCGTCTTGCAGGAACTGCTGACACACTCAAGCCACATGAGGTCTAGCATTGTCTTGCATTAGGAGGAACCCAGGGCCAACCGCACCAGCATATGGTCTCACAAGGGGTCTGAGGATCTCATCTCGGTACCTAATGGCAGTCAGGATACCTCTGGCAAGCACATGGAGGGCTGTGCGGCCCTCCAAAGAAATGCCACCCCCCACCATTACTGACCCAATGCCAAACCGGTCATGCTGGAGGATGTTGCAGGCAGCAGAACGTTCTCCACGGCATCTCCAGACTCTGTCACGTCTGTCACATGTGCTCAGTGTGAACCTGCTTTCATCTGTGAAGAGCACAGGGCGCCAGTGGCCGTTGCCAATCTTGGTGTTCTCTGGCAAATGCCAAACGTCCTGCACGGTGTTGGGCTGTAAGCACAACCCCCACCTGTGGACGTCGGGCCCTCATATCACCCTCATGGAGTCTGTTTCTGACCGTTTAAGCAGACACATGCACATTTGTGGCCTGCTGGAGGTCATTTTGCAGGGCTTTGGCAGTGCTCCTCCTGTTCCTCCTTGCACAAAGGCAGAGGTAGCGGTCCTGCTGCTGGTTTGTTGCCCTCCTACGGCCTCCTCCACGTCTCCTGATGTACTGGCCTGTCTCCTGGTAGCGCCTCCATGCTCTGGACACTACGCTGACAGACACAGCAAACCTTCTTGCCACAGCTCGCATTAATGTGCCATCCTGGATAAGCTGCACTACCTGAGCCACTTGTGTGGGTTGTAGACTCCGTCTCATGCTACCACTAGAGTGAAAGTACCGCCAGCATTCAAAAGTGACCAAAACATCAGCCAGGAAGCATAGGAACTGAGAAGTGGTCCTGTGGTCACCACCTGCAGAACCACTCCTTTATTGGGGGTGTCTTGCTAATTGCCTATAATTTCCACCTGTTGTCTATCCCATTTGCACAACAGCATGTGAAATTGATTGTCACTCAGTGTTGCTTCCTAAGTGGACAGTTTGATTTCACAGAAGTGTGATTGACTTGGAGTTACATTGTGTTATTTAAGTGTTCCCTTTATTTTTTTGAGCAGTGTATTTTGGATATGGGATAATAAAATAAAGCTTTAAAACAGGACATACCGTATCCAAGCGAACTCGTTGGCTTGGAGGAGAGTTCCCGGCCTCACTTGAAGAGCCTATTGAAACAATTAAAAACAATTAACCATTGATTTTTAATCATTGAAAATATTCCATCGAAAATGATACTTACTGGACATTTTTTTATTTCTTTGCAGATCTCCCAAAAAATATAACCGAAACAATGAGACAAAAAAAAAAATTTAAATTAGCACATTAGTATTAACCACCTCAGCCCCCAGTGCTTAAACACCCTGAAAGACCAGGCCACTTTTTACACTTCTGACCTACACTACTTTCACCGTTTATTGCTCGGTCATGCAACTTACCACCCAAATGAATTTTACCTCCTTTTCTTCTCACTAATAGAGCTTTCATTTGGTGGTATTTCATTGCTGCTGACATTTTTACTTTTTTTGTTATTAATCGAAATTTAACAATTTTTTTGCAAAAAAATGACATTTTTCACTTTCAGTTGTCAAATTTTGCAGAAAAAACGAGATCCATATATAAATTTTGCTCTAAATTTATTGTTCTACATGTCTTTGATAAAAAAAAAATGTTTGGGTAAAAAAAAAATGGTTTGGGTAAAAGTTATAGCGTTTACAAACTATGGTACAAAAATGTGAATTTCCGCTTTTTGAAGCAGCTCTGACTTTCTGAGCACCTGTCATGTTTCCTGAGGTTCTACAATGGCCAGACAGTACAAACACCCCACAAATGACCCCATTTCGGAAAGTACACACCCTAAGGTATTCGCTGATGGGCATAGTGAGTTCATAGAACTTTTTATTTTTTGTCACAAGTTAGCGGAAAATGATGATTTTTTTTTTTTTTTCTTTTCTTACAAAGTCTCATATTCCACTAACTTGTGACAAAAAATAAAAAGTTCTATGAACTCACTATGCCCATCAGCGAATACCTTGGGGTCTCTTCTTTCCAAAATGGGGTCACTTGTGGGGTAGTTATACTGCCCTGGCATTCTAGGGGCCCAAATGTGTGGTAAGGAGTTTGAAATCAAATTCTGTAAAAAATGACCTGTGAAATCCGAAAGGTGCTCTTTGTAATATGGGCCCCTTTGCCCACCTAGGCTGCAAAAAAGTGTCACACATCTGGTATCTCCGTACTCAGGAGAAGGTGGGGAATGTGTTTTGGGGTGTCATTTTATATATACCCATGCTGGGTGAGAGAAATATCTTGGCAAAAGACAACTTTTCCCATTTTTTTATACAAAGTTGGCATTTGACCAAGATATTTATCTCACCCAGCATGGGTATATGTAAAAAGACACCCCAAAACACATTCCCCACCTTCTCCTGAGTACGGGGATACCAGATGTGTGACACTTTTTTGCAGCCTAGGTGGGCAAAGGGGCCCATATTCCAAAGAGCACCTTTCGGATTTCACAGGTCATTTTTTACAGAATTTGATTTCAAACTCCTTACCACACATTTGGGCCCCTAGAATGCCAGGGCAGTATAACTACCCCACAAGTGACCCCATTTTGGAAAGAAGACACCCCAAGGTATTTCGTGAGGGGCATGGCGAGTTCCTAGAATTTTTTATTTTTTGTCACAAGTTAGTGGAAAATGATGATTTTTTTTTTTTTTTTTTTCATACAAAGTCTCATATTCCACTAACTTGTGACAAAAAATAAAACCTTCCATGAACTCATTATGCCCATCAGCGAATACCTTGGGGTCTCTTCTTTCCAAAATGGGGTCACTTGTGGGGTAGTTATACTGCCCTGGCATTCTAGGGGCCCAAATGTGTGGTAAGGAGTTTGAAATCAAATTCAGTAAAAAATGACCTGTGAAATCCGAAAGGTGCTCTTTGGAATATGGGCCCCTTTGCCCACCTAGGCTGCAAAAAAGTGTCACACATCTGGTATCCCCGTACTCAGGAGAAGTTGAGGAATGTGTTTTGGGGTGTCTTTTTACATATACCCATGCTGGGTGAGATAAATATCTTGGTCAAATGCCAACTTTGTATAAAAAAATGGGAAAAGTTGTCTTTTGCCAAGATATTTCTCTCACCCAGCATGGGTATATATAAAATGACACCCCAAAACACATTCCCCACCTTCTCCTGAGTACGGAGATACCAGATGTGTGACACTTTTTTGCAGCCTAGGTGGGCAAAGGGGCCCATATTCCAAAGAGCACCTTTCGGATTTCACAGGTCATTTTTTACAGAATTTGATTTCAAACTCCTTACCACACATTTGGGCCCCTAGAATGCCAGGGCAGTATAACTACCCCACAAGTGACCCCATTTTGGAAAGAAGACACCCCAAGGTATTCCGTGAGGGGCATGGCGAGTTCCTAGAATTTTTTATTTTTTGTCACAAGTTAGTGGAAAATGATGATTTTTTTTTTTTTTTTTTTTCATACAAAGTCTCATATTCCACTAACTTGTGACAAAAAATAAAACCTTCCATGAACTCATTATGCCCATCAGCGAATACCTTGGGGTCTCTTCTTTCCAAAATGGGGTCACTTGTGGGGTAGTTATACTGCCCTGGCATTCTAGGGGCCCAAATGTGTGGTAAGGAGTTTGAAATCAAATTCAGTAAAAAATGACCTGTGAAATCCGAAAGGTGCTCTTTGGAATATGGGCCCCTTTGCCCACCTAGGCTGCAAAAAAGTGTCACACATCTGGTATCCCCGTACTCAGGAGAAGTTGAGGAATGTGTTTTGGGGTGTCTTTTTACATATACCCATGCTGGGTGAGATAAATATCTTGGTCAAATGCCAACTTTGTATAAAAAAATGGGAAAAGTTGTCTTTTGCCAAGATATTTCTCTCACCCAGCATGGGTATATATAAAATGACACCCCAAAACACATTCCCCACCTTCTCCTGAGTACGGAGATACCAGATGTGTGACACTTTTTTGCAGCCTAGGTGGGCAAAGGGGCCCATATTCCAAAGAGCACCTTTCGGATTTCACAGGTCATTTTTTACAGAATTTGATTTCAAACTCCTTACCACACATTTGGGCCCCTAGAATGCCAGGGCAGTATAACTACCCCACAAGTGACCCCATTTTGGAAAGAAGACACCCCAAGGTATTCCGTGAGGGGCATGGCGAGTTCCTAGAATTTTTTATTTTTTGTCACAAGTTAGTGGAAAATGATGATTTTTATTATTTTTTTTTTTTCATACAAAGTCTCATATTCCACTAACTTGTGACAAAAAATAAAAACTTCCATGAACTCACTATGCCCATCAGCGAATACCTTGGGGTCTCTTCTTTCCAAAATGGGGTCACTTGTGGGGTAGTTATACTGCCCTGGCATTCTAGGGGCCCAAATGTGTGGTAAGGAGTTTGAAATCAAATTCAGTAAAAAATTACCTGTGAAATCCGAAAGGTGCTCTTTGGAATGTGGGCCCCTTTGCCCACCTAGGCTGCAAAAAAGTGTCACACATCTGGTATCCCCGTACTCAGGAGAAGGTGGGGAATGTGTTTTGGGGTGTCTTTTTACATATACCCATGCTGGGTGAGATAAATATCTTGGTCAAATGCCAACTTTGTATAAAAAAATGGGAAAAGTTGTCTTTTGCCAAGATATTTCTCTCACCCAGCATGGGTATATGTAAAATGACACCCCAAAACACATTCCCCACCTTCTCCTGAGTACGGAGATACCAGATGTGTGACACTTTTTTGCAGCCTAGGTGGGCAAAGGGGCCCATATTCCAAAGAGCACCTTTCGGATTTCATAGGTCATTTTTTACAGAATTTGATTTCAAACTCATTACCACACATTTGGGCCCCTAGAATGCCAGGGCAGTATAACTACCCCACAAGTGACCCCATTTTGGAAAGAAGAGACCCCAAGGTATTCGCTGATGGGCATAGTGAGTTCATGGAAGTTTTTATTTTTTGTCACAAGTTAGTGTAATATGAGACTTTGTATGAAAAAAAAAAAAAAAATCATCATTTTCCACTAACTTGTGACAAAAAATAAAAAATTCTAGGAACTTGCCATGCCCCTCACGGAATACCTTGGGGTGTCTTCTTTCCAAAATGGGGTCACTTGTGGGGTAGTTATACTGCCCTGGCATTTTCCAGGGGCCCTAATGTGTGGTAAGTAGGTAAATGACCTGTGAAATCCGAAAGGTGCTCTTTGGAATGTGGGCCCCTTTGCCCACCTAGGCTGCAAAAAAGTGTCACACATCTGGTATCTCCGTACTCAGGAGAAGGTAGGGAATGTGTTTTGTGGTGTCATTTTACATATACCCATGCTGGGTGAGAGAAATATCTTGGCAAAAGACAACTTTTCCCATTTTTTTATACAAAGTTGGCATTTGACCAAGATATTTATCTCACCCAGCATGGGTATATGTAAAAAGACACCCCAAAACACATTCCTCAACTTCTCCTGAATACAGAGATACCAGATGTGTGACACTTTTTTGCAGCCTAGGTGGGCAAAGGGGCCCAAATTCCTTTTAGGAGGGCATTTTTAGACATTTGGATACCAGACTTCTTCTCACGCTTTGCGGCCCCTAAAATGCCAGGGCAGTATAAATACCCCACATGTGACCCCATTTTGGAAAGAAGACACCCCAAGGTATTCAATGAGGGGCATGGCGAGTTCATTGAAAAAAAAAATTTTTGGCACAAGTTAGCGGAAATTGATTTTTTTGATTTTGTTCTCACAAAGTCTCCCTTTCCGCTAACTTGGGACAAAAATTTCAATCTTTCATGGACTCAATATGCCCCTCAGCGAATACCTTGGGGTGTCTTCTTTCCAAAATGGTGTTATTTGTAGGGTGTTTGTACTGCCCTGGCATTTGAGGGTCTCCGCAATCATTACATGTATGCTTAGCATTAGGAGTTTCTGCTATTCTCCTTATATTGAGCTTACGGGTAATGAGATTTTTTTTTTCCGTTCAGCCTCTGGGCTGAAAGAAAAAAATGAACGGCACAGATTTCTTCATTCGCATCGATCAATGTGGATGAAAAAATCTCTGCCAAAAAAAGAAAAAGGAGGGGAAAGGCGTCTGCCAGGACATAGGAGCTCCGCCCAACATCCATACCCACTTCAGCTCGTATGCCCTGGCAAACCAGATTTCTCCATTCACATCAATCGATGTGGATGAATAAATCATTGCCGGGATTTTTTTTTTTATATATACAAAGTGTTTGCCAAAGTATATGAACACCGCCACCTCCTCAGCTCATATGCCTCGGCAAACATATCTTTTACTGCAGAGGAGAAATCTCGTCTTGCAGCGCCGCATACACCGACTTGCGTGTAATCTGACAGCAGCGCAATGCTTCTGTCCGAATGCACATCAGTGCTGCAGCTGGTCGATCGGTTGGTCCACCTGGAAGGTAAAAAAAACAAAACAAAAAAGAAAAAACCAGGCCGCAAAGCAATAACTTTATTAACTTTAGAACAGAACATATTAACTTTTTTTAACTTTTTAAACTTTTTTACTTACCGGTAATTTTTTTTTTGTTTAGTTTTTTTTACTTTTATAGAACAAACCTCTCCTTCCCCATGGGACAATGTGCAAAGCGCAAATCGCCCAAAGATGTGGCGAAGTACGTTATGCACTTTATCCCAGGTGAAAGGAGAGGTTTGCAGCAGCTGTGAGAGAAAGGGCCCTAATAGCCCTGTGTGCCTGTCCTGGTGAGATGTGATCCCTATGCTAGGTGTACCTGTGTGTGGTACTTCCGGAAACACTCACCATAGCATAGGGCAGGGTGGTCCGGACAGTCAGGACAGAAATAGCAGGTGTCACGCCTTATTCCACTCCTGCTACAGACACGACATTTTTTTCGGGGTGGCGGTTGGGTTGAGGTACCAGCAACGACACTGGGGAAATGTCGCTCGTGTAGACCGCTAACTACACTGGTGGATGGGGCCACGGAACCTCCCGGATAAATGAGGTTCTCGATGATCTCTTCCTGGAATTTGAGGAAGGATCCTGTTCTCCCAGCCTTACTGTAGAGAACAGAACTATTATAGGCAGCCAATTGAATTAAATATACAGACACCTTCTTATACCAGCGTCTGGTTCTGCGGGAAACTAAATAGGGAGCCAACATCTGGTCATTGAAGTCCACCCCTCCCATGAGCGCATTATAGTCGTGGACTGAGAGGGGCTTTTCAATGACACGGGTTGCCCTTTCAATTTGGATTGTCGTGTCTGCGTGAATGGAGGAGAGCATGTAAACGTCACGCTTGTCTCTCCATTTCACCGCGAGCAGTTCTTCGTTACACAAGGCAGCCCTCTCCCCCCTTGCAAGACGGGTGGTTACAAGCCGTTGGGGGAAGCCCACGCGACTAGTTCGCGCGGTGCCACAGGCGCAAATCCGTTCTAGAAACAAATGCCTAAAGAGGGCCACACTTGTGTAAAAATTGTCCACATAAAGATGGTACCCCTTGCCGAATAAGGGTGACACCAAGTCCCAGACTGTCTTCCCACTGCTCCCCAGGTAGTCAGGGCAACCGACCGGCTCCAGGGTCTGATCTTTTCCCTCATAGATCCGAAATTTGTGGGTATAGCCTGTGGCCCTTTCACAGAGCTTATACAATTTGACCCCATACCGGGCACGCTTGCTTGGGATGTATTGTTTGAAGCCAAGGCGCCCGGTAAAATGTATTAGGGACTCGTCTACGCAGATGTTTTGCTCGGGGGTATACAAATCTGCAAATTTCTGGTTGAAATGGTCTATGAGGGGCCGAATTTTGTGGAGCCGGTCAAAAGCTGGGTGGCCTCTGGGACGGGAGGTGGTGTTGTCGCTAAAGTGCAGGAAACGCAGGATGGTCTCAAATCGTGTCCTGGACATAGCAGCAGAGAACATGGGCATGTGATGAATCAGGTTCGTGGACCAATATGACCGCAATTCATGCTTTTTAGTTAGACCCATGTTGAGGAGAAGGCCCAGAAAAATTTTAAGTTCGGAAACTTGGACTGGTTTCCACCGGAAAGACTGGGCATAAGAGCTTCCCGGGTTGGCGGATATAAATTGTGTGGCATATTGGTTGGTCTCTGCCACGACTAAGTCCAAGAGCTCCGCAGTCAAGAACAGCTCAAAAAATCCCAGGGCCGAACCGATTTGAGCCGTCTCAACCCGAACTCCAGACTGGGCGGTGAAAGGGGGAACTACAGGTGCGGCTGAAGTTGGTGACTGCCAATCAGGGTTTGCCAGCACCTCAGGGATTCTAGGGGCTCTACGGGCCTGTCTGCGCGGTGGCTGCGACGGGGTAACTAGTGCACGTGCCACAGTACCAGCTTCAACTGCCCTTCTGGTGCTCGCCACGTCACCATGTTGTACGGCAGTGCTGGTACTAGGTCCAGGAAGGGCTGCGCTGCTGGTGTATGCCTCACCACGTGATCCGGCAGCGACAGCCCCACTCTGCTGCTCTTGAAGCGGATCTTGCATAACCTGTGGTCTCGCGACACTGGGCCGGGTACGCCTGGTGCTGCCAGGGACCTCCACCTCCTCGTCCGAACTTTGGGTCAGAGAGCCACTGCTTTCCACAGGTTCATATTCTGACCCGCTAGATTCGTCAGATGAGGGTTCCCACTCCTCATCCGACTGGGTCAGAATCCTGTAGGCCTCTTCAGAAGAATACCCCCTGTTTGACATTTTGGACTACTAAATTTAGAGGTATTCCCTGAGACTACCCAAGAAAAAAAGCAAGCCTGTCTTACAAAGGGGAGGCTAGCGAAGTACCGGAGGCCGCTGCGGTTGATAAAAAATATCAAAACTGATTTTTTTATCGCCGCAGTGCGTGTAAAGTGAATGTGCAGTGATCAAAAAACAAATTTTTTTTTGTCACTGCGGTGGGGCGGGCGTGGGTGAACGCACGTGTGGGTGACCGATCAGGCCTGATCGGGCAAACACTGCGTTTTGAGTGGAGGGCGAGCTAAGGTGACACTAATACTATTATAGATCTGACCGTGATCAGTTTTGATCACTTACAGATACTATAAAAGTACAAATGCTGATTAGCGATACGCTAAACAGCGAATAAAAGTGACTGCGGTGCGGTGGGCTGGGCGCTAACTGACGCTAACTACCTAACCAAGGGGCCTAAACTATCCCTAAAACCTAACAGCCAATACCAGTGAAAAAAAAAAGTGACAGTTTACACTGATCACTTTTTGTCTTTCACTAAGTGATTGACAGGGGCGATCAAGGGGTTAATTAGGATGATGGGGGTGATGGAAGGTGATCAGGGGCTAAGGGTAGTGTTTGGTGGGTACTCACAGTGAAGTCTGCTCCTCTGCTGGATCCAACCGACGAAAAGGACCAGCAGAGGAGCAGAGAAGCCATATAACAGATCATATTTACTAATATGATCTGTTATCTGGCTTCTGATTTGATTTTTTGAAAATCGCCAGCCTGCCAGCCAATGATCGTGGCTGGCAGGCTGGTGACGAAATACTTCTTTAACTTTTGCCGGCCCGCGATGCGCATGCGCGGGCCGGCAATGCACGAAATCTCACGTCTCGCGAGAGGACGCATCGGCGCGTCCACCCAGAACAACAGGACCGCCGCAAAGACGCAATCCTGCGTACGGCGGTCCTGAGGAGGTTAAACAACAGTACTACCTTAACCAGGGGACTACTACCCCCAACATCCTCCATGCAGTCACCCCAGCTGCAGTCGCAAAGCAAAAGCACTTGGGGCTGGCTGCAGCTGGGGTAACTGCACGGTGGGTGCTGGCTGGGGGATTTCATTCCCCAAGGGGACTACTACCCCCAACATCCTCCATGCAGTCACCCCAGCTGCAGTCGCAAAGCAAAAGCACTTGGGGCTGGCTGCAGCTGGGGTAACTGCACGGTGGGTGCTGGCTGGGGGATTTCATTCCCCAAGGGGACTACTACCCCCAACATCCTCCATGCAGTCACCCAAGCTGCAGTCGCAAAGCAAAAGCACTTGGGGCTGGCTGCAGCTGGGGTAACTGCACGGTGGGTGCTGGGGGATTTCATTCCCCAAGGGGACTACTACCCCCAACATCCTCCATAAAGTCACCCCAGCTGCAGTCCCAAAGCAAAAGCACTTGGGGTTTGCAGCTGGGGTGACTGCATGGTGGGTGTTGGGGGTAGCATTCCCCAGGGGACTACTAACCCCAGCATCCGTTTATGCCTCCTACATGCATCTACTATGTCTAGGACATAGTACAGTCGTGGCCAAAAGTTTTGAGAATGACAAAAATATTAGTTTTCACAAAGTTTGCTGCTAAACTGCTTTTAGACCTTTGTTTCAGTTGTTTCTGTGATGTAGTGAAATATAATTACAAACTGTTGTTGGATTGTTTGAAGAAGTTGCTGTTGGAGGGTGTTTTGGTACCATTCTTTATTCATGGCTGTGTTTTTGAGCCAAATTGTGAGTGAGCCCACTCCCTTGGATGAGAAGCAACCCCACACATGAATGGTCTCAGGATGCTTTACTGTTGGCATGACACAGGACTGATGGTAGCGCTCACCTTTTCTTCTCCGGACAAGCCTTTTTCCAGATGCCCCAAACAATCGGAAAGAGGATTGATCAGAGAATATGACTTTGCCCCAGTCCTCAGCAGTCCATTCACCATACTTTCTGCAGAAGATCAATCTGTCCCTGATGTTTTTTTGGAGAGAAGTGGCTTCTTTGCTGCCCTTCTTGACACCAGGCCATCTTCCAAAAGTCTTCGCCTCACTGTGCGTGCAGATGCGCTCACACCTGCCTGCTGCCATTCCTGAGCAAGCTCTGCACTGGTGGCACTCCGATCCCGCAGATGAATCCTCTTTAGGAGACAATCCTGGCGCTTGCTGGACTTTCTTGGACGCCCTGAAGCCTTCTTAACAAGAATTGAACCTCTTTCCTTGAAGTTCTTGATGATCCTATAAATTGTTGATTGAGGTACAATCTTAGTAGCCACAATATCCTTGCCTGTGAAGCCATTTTTATGCAACGCAATGATTGTTGCACGCGTTTCTTTGCTGGTCACCATGGTTAACAATGGAAGAACAATGATTTCAAGCATCACCCTCCTTTTAACATGTCAAGTCTGCCATTTTAACCCAATCAGCCTGACATAATGATCTCCAGCCTTGTGCTCGTCAACATTCTCACCTGAGTTAACAAGACGATTACTGAAATGATCTCAGCAGGTCCTTTAATGACAGCAATGAAATGCAGTGGAAAGTTTTTTTTGGGATTAAGTTAATTTTCATGGCAAAGAAGGACTATGCAATTCATCTGATCACTCTTCATAACATTCTGGAGTATATGCAAATTGCTATTATAAAAATGTAAGCAGCAACTTTTCCAATTTCCAATATTTATGTAATTCTCAAAACTTTTGGCCACGACTGTAGATGCATGTAGTTAATGTTTTTTTAGTGAAGGGACAAACACACACAATACTCACCTCCAGGAGCTTCTTGCACGCCCTGTCTTATCCCGCACGGGCTGTCTAGTGAAAGTTTTAGTGCCAGCCAAGGCCTTCCTACTTCCTGGCGCAGACGCAACTTCCGGATCCGTCGTTGCGTCGTAACAACTGAAGATGTTAGGACGGATCCGGACTAATACATTTCAATGGGCTATTATTCCGGATCCGTCGATGCGGCAAGTGTTCAGGATTTTTGACCGGAGCAAAAAGCGCAGCATGCTGCGTTATTTTCTCCGGCCAAAAAATGTTCCGGTCCGGAACTGAAGACATCCTGATGCATCCTGAACGGATTTCTCTCCATTCAGAATGCATGGGGATAATCCTGATCAGGATTCTTCCGGCATAGAGCCCCGACGACGGAACTCTATGCCGGAACAGAACAACGCAAGTGTGAAAGAGCCCTTAGTGTATATTGATGACCTATCCTCAGGATAGGTCATCAATATCTGATCAGCGGGGGTCCGACACCTCCACCGATCAGCTGTTAGATGAGGAGGCGGTGTTCCATGCGAGCGTTGCTTCCTGGTCTTTACAATACACGTTGTCTCCTCTGGAGCCGTGAGAGGGTGTAAGTATAAGTACTGGAGCACCGTCTTCTTGTCTAACAGCTGATCGGCGTGGGTGCCGTGTGTCAGCCCCCCACTGATCTGATATTGATGACCTATCCTGAGCATAGGTCATTAATAGAAATCGCTGCACAACCATTTAACCCCTTAAGGACCCAAGACGTACATGTACGTCATATCAAGACGGGACTTAAAGACCCATGACGTACATGTACTTCATGGGTACTGCGGGGCTCTGGGGAACGATCGGGTCAAAGTCGCGGCACCATGGCTGCTCTTATCGGCAGGCAGCCATGCCAGGTAAGCGCAGCATGGTGCTGATCCCCCCCCTGCAGTTCCAAGCGCTGTGATTGGCTGTTCAATGAGACTGGCACATCGCAGCACAGGAAGTTGTCAGAAGCTGAGGGGCGGGAGGAGGTCAGGGGATGGTGGCCAGTGCTGAACTGTTCAGCACCGTTCATATCGAGGGGAGGTTTTTGGTCCCCTGCTAGTGCTGCAATTGGCTGGAACAACGCTCCAGCCAATGGCAGCACTATAGCTGCATAGGAAGAGGCTGAACTTCCCTGCATGCAGCCATTCTAGCTCGTGACTGCATGCAGAGAGGTTCTGTGCCTTTCTGTGCTGCTGTGGTTTGCTGGGACTTGTGGTGCACCACCACTGCGAATTTAACCCTTTTGCTGCTGAAAAGAAGAAAGATGAAGAACATTTGGAATAGCTGCACACATTTTTTTTCTTTTGCAGCTGTTCCAGATCCCTCCGTCCATGCAGAAAATACTTTTTTTTGTGCAGAAAATACTTTTTTTCTGTGCAGAAGACTTTTGTTTTGTAAGAAACTTTTTTTTAATTACAACTTTTCTTCTAAATTGAATTTTAAATTTTGAAGTCCCTTCAAGTGTGAAAACTCTACATACATACCCCACACTAACTAAAGGTTTACACGTTTCACATGTCACACCCCAATAAAATAAAAATGGGCCGTCCATCCCAACGACTATACTCAGCTGAAGAGGCATACGCCATGCTTGCCTCTGTGAGTGAGTCTGCCAGTGAAGGAAAAGAGGATGCTACTTTTCTCTACTCCTCTACCCCCTCATCATCATCATCATCCGCTGATGAGGGACCCTCTAGAAGGCACCCCAGGGTAGCAGAGGAGGCAGCCCCCCAGAGTGACCCCACATGAACCCCACCCCCTGATGATTATCAGCCCCAAATTCCTGAGTTTGTGGGCAACTCAGGAATTCTGATAGATTGTGCGGGCTTCACTGAGCTAGATTTTTTCAAAATCTTCTTCTCTGAAGATTTTGTAAATGTAATGGTGGCCCAAACCAATTTGTACACCCAACAATTCATTGCTTAGAACCCTAGTTCGCCATATGCTAGACCCCTAGGTTGGACCACAGTAGATGCAGCAGAGATGAAGGAGTTTTGGGGACTCATGCTGCATATGGGCGTACTAAAGAAGCCAAACATTAGACAATATTGGGGTTTTGACATTTTCTACCAGACTCCAATTTACAGTCAAACCATGATCCGGAAGCGATTTGAATCAATCTGAAAATTCCTACACTGCCATGACAATTCACAGTGCCCACCCCAAAACGACCCAACATTTGACCGACTGTTCAAGGTTAGGCCTGTCATTGACCACTTCAGCAACAAGTTTGCTGAGGTGTGCAACCCAGAGAAAAATGTAAGTGTAGATGAGTCCCTATTATTGTTTAAAGGGAGGATTAGATTCCGCCAATACCTGCCTAGCAAATGGGCAAGGTATGGCATAAAAATATACAAACTCTGTGAGATTAGCTTTGGGTACACCCACCAATTCCCAATTTACGAAGGGAAAGATTCCAAGATAGCACCCCCAGAATGCCCCCCCATCAGGAGTTAGTGGGAAGATTGTGTGGGAATTACTGCACCCACTGCTGTATAAGGGTTACCACCTCTATGTAGATAACTATTATACCAGCATACCCCTATTCAGGTCCCTAACTGCCAGGGGTACTGTGGCTTGCGGCACAGTACCCAAAAATCAGAGAGGCCTCCCTAGATCCCTGGTAGTGCAACCACTGAGAATAGGCGAAAGTAGGGCTCTCCACAATGAGAATATGCTGGTGGTTAAGTACAAGAACAAGAGGGACGTCCTTGTACTGACCACCATTCACACTAGCGCCTGCTCCCCTGCCAATGTACGAGGTACCACTACCAATGTCCCCAAACCAGACTGCATCCTTGATTAAAACAGGCACATGGGAGGGGTGGATCTTGAAGATCAACTTATGAAGCCCTACAGTGCCACATGAAAAGCAAAAGTGTGGTACAAAAAGCTGGCCATACACATTGTACAGATGGCAATGTGCAATGCGTACATCCTATTTCAATCTTCAGGCCACAGAGGAACTTTCCTTCAGTTCCAAGAGGTAGTTATCAAGACCCTAATTTATCAAAAACAGTCAGGGGCGGGTCCCAGTACCTCTGGAAGTCATGGTGCCCGTGTCATACCAGGGCAACATTTTCCAGGTCAATTCCCCCAGACAGCAAGGAAAGGAAGGACCCAAAAAAGATGCAGGGTTTGTCACAAAACAGGGATAAGGAAAGACACCATTTACCAATGCGAAACCTACCCTGAAAAACCTGGCCTGTGCACGCAGGCCTGCTTCAGAATCTACCATTCTTCCATTCTACCATTCTTCCATGGAATATTAATTTAATTTCATCCTTTATGCTCCCTGTAATATTTCCACTTTATATCTGATTTATGGAAGGAAGTAGAGGGATGGCACTCAGAACATTTGTGTTGTATGGATAAATAAATAATTATATTTATTAAGGGGTGGCTGAATATGCCTAAAATGGTAAGATTCAAGATGGTCAAAAAGTTGTATCAAAAATGTAAAAAATTGTAAAAATACATACATATAATACCCGTGTAAAAAAAAGTACATTATAATAACAGCAGCATATCAATTGTAACAAAATCTTGTTGAAGAAGAAGAATAAAAGTCCTATAAGTCTGTATAAAAATGGATAAAAAGAGTTGATAAAGTGTCTTCATATACAATGGCTTGGTCGACCATAACATAAATGTCACTTGTCCTTATAAATCATACATATCATAAAATATCAGATTGTGAAAGAAGAAATGTCTTGAAAGCCTGTAGGGGGAAGTCCAGTTTTAAACTCTGGTATCCGGCCCCTCCCCATATTACCTATCAATTTATCAATTTTCCAATCTACCTCCATCTACAATATATCTGGGAAATCACTATGACGCAACATATCACTCACCTATATAAAATGAACAATTATAGTGAGGAGAACATAATAGATTGTTATACCATATATTGATGTATTATATATATTCATGCATATATTTATATTTATATGTATCTATTGATCCATATTTTCCATCCTACATCATTATCAACTGATCTATCATATATATTTATTTATATCATTCCCATCTGATATAATATAGTTTTATTTCATTTATACCATGCTTTTATTATATTTATATTGTGCTTCCAGAATATTTCTATTCCATTGCTATAAATGCACTGATTTTAAACTAAATATATATATATCCATTGAGATATGTGCTTCATCCTAATTTTGTCTATGGAAGTCCAGAACAGAATTTATTCAACGCCCAAAAAAAGAGAAAAAAAGAGAAAAAAATCTCCTGACCACTCCTACAACTACTAATTGGATCCAATTAGATCCATATAAATTTCCAAAAAGAAATGGGCTACTCATTCCCACTGATGAAGGAGCAGCAAGCTCCGAAACGCGTATGGGGCATTGAGTCAGCCTATTAACTAGCTAGCACCAGGATCCTATAACCAAAGAGAAGCTCCGGAGCTTATTTTTCCCTCCTGTAAGCTGTAAACGTCTCTTCCCGCCACCTATTTCCACGTGGCAAGCCAAAATTGAATTGAATTGAGCGGGCGATCTCTCACACACGTGACGTCACAGGAAGTGAAGAGAGCAACAGCAACCAACGGCCGGATCATACAGCGGGCGGGAGCAGCACACGTGGACGCCGACCTGCAGGCAGGAGCCGCTCCCCGATCCATAGACGGCCACCAGGAGGGTAATGTACCTGCTATAACAGCAGTAATTGATGACTACTTAGCACAGCAATAACTCCATGCACCAAATCGGATGGGATTGATTCCCAATAGCAAGGAGATACCTATTGTGCATTACTTCTTATAGGAAGCTTGATTTTTCAGGAGACTATACTACAATATACTGCCGGATACCAGAGTTTAAAACTGGACTTCCCCCTACAGGCTTTCAAGACATTTCTTCTTTCACAATCTGATATTTTATGATATGTATGATTTATAAGGACAAGTGACATTTATGTTATGGTCGACCAAGCCATTGTATATGAAGACACTTTATCAACTCTTTTTATCCATTTTTATACAGACTTATAGGACTTTTATTCTTCTTCTTCAACAAGATTTTGTTACAATTGATATGCTGCTGTTATTATAATGTACTTTTTTTTACACGGGTATTATATGTATGTATTTTTACAATTTTTTACATTTTTGATACAACTTTTTGACTATCTTACCATTTTAGGCATATTCAGCCACCCCTTAATAAATATAATTATTTATTTATCCATACAACACAAATGTTCTGAGTGCCATCCCTCTACTTCCTTCCATTTTATCTCTACTACAAGCGTTGGGTACGCTTGTCTGGATTGAGCACCTAATTCCGTCTTTTTGGGTTATAGAGAGCCGCCCTATTCTTATATCACTTAGGCTGGGTTCACACTTGAGCGTTTTACAGCGCGTTCAAATGTAAAACGCTCAACACATGAAAACCAATGCTTCCCTATGGCCCTGGTTCTCACTTGAGCGTTTTACAGCGCTGAAAAACGCACTGTAAAACGCCCTACGCTCAAACAAGTACTTGAGCTTCTTTGGGGCGTTTTACAGCGCGTTTGTCGCGCGTTTGCGCCCATAGGATAGCATAGGAACGCGCATATATGCTATTTTGAGCGTTTGTGACCATACAAACGCGCCTACGAACGCGCGTTTGGCACATAGCAACAGGCCATAAAAGGACACACCCCCTAGTGAGAGGCTAATGTGCAGCATGAGCAACATGGAGGAAGCAGGCTGTGATAGTGAGACTGTGATCAGGCTTGTACGTTCCAAACGCTGCCTGTATGACATCCAGGATGCCAATTTCAAAAATAGGATAAGCAGGAAACAGGCATGGGAGGACATTGGCCGTACCATCTGGCCACAGTGGATGAGCTTATCAAAAACTGCAAAAGAAGGGCAAGGTATTGACATGTGTGTTCTGAGTGTAAAAAGGAACTCCTTGTGTGCACTGGTGTAAAAACTATATATGTAATAGTCCAGCCCAGCTCTACCTGCAGCCCTCCAGCTGTGGTCTAACTACAACTCCCAATATGCTGTGCTGTATTTGACTTGCTGTAGCCTGTCCAGGCATGCATGGAGTTGTAGTTTTGCTACAGCTGGAGGGCTGCAGCTTCACCCTCCCTGTTCTAGTATATGGGCAGTCAATGTTTCCCGTCACCCACATTCTGGCACAATGTAGTGGGGCAGTATGCTCAATTTGCACTTGTTCCACTGTGTTTCGCCAGATGGTGCTGTTCCAATCTGGAAATGTATTGGAAAATCAAATTGTGGCCTACATTTGTGGGTCGGATTGGTGGTATAAATTTGATATGGATATTGTCGCCGGTTACACATTATTGTGCTTGTGGGCTATTGCAGCACTGGCACATTATAGGTGAGTGTTTGTGTTCAGTCCCAGTATTGGCCACATAAATGGGACCCCTAATTCCGCCCACATTGATTTCCCTGGTTAATGGCCGAGTATTGGGCCCATAAATGGGACCCCTAATTCCGCCCACATTGTTTTCCCTTGTTAATGTAGGAGTATTGGTGGGCACTATTGGGGCTTCTACAAGGGCCACTATATAGGTCAAAAAAGGGCATTGCACACATTCACTCTTCAAATTTTTTAATGCAGGCATTACACTAATCCAATAAACTAAAATGGAATAATAACTGAAAACGAATCAGTCTTTGCTGGGTGATAAAACAACATATTTGAACATTATATGGCTTGCATTTGCCAAGGTAACTCCCCCTGTGGTGACATGAAATATGCAGTGAACTGGTCCCGAATAGCAGCACCATGTGTGGTCCCACGAACACCGCTGCGAATAGTACTCTCCATGGAATGGCTCAAAGAATGCTCAAAATTGAAGCCATCCCTTTGTCTGACAAAATTGTGAAGAGCACATGCTGCCTTCACAGCCGAGATGGCGGTCTCCAATTTAAGATGTATGGGTGAGTGCAGAACTCGCCATTTGTTGGCTAAGATACCGAATGCACATTCCACCACCCTGCGTGCTCTTGTCAGACGATAATTAAAAACACGGCGCACAATGGAGAGACCACGGCTGGAGTATGGCCTCATAAGATGCTCACCTAGAGCAAATGCCTCATCCCCAACAAAAACAAATGGCATAGACGGAGAAGTGGTGCCAGGCAGTGTGGTGTTCCCGGGAAGGTCAAGGGAATTATTACTGAGCATTTGACCAAAGTCTGAATGGCCAAAAACAGCAGAGTCCGAGCTGCTGCCATAGGAACCCACATCGATGTAACGGAAACAATAGTTAGCATCACATACTGCAAAAAGAACTATAGAAAAGTATTTTTTATAATTAAAGAACTGACTGCCACTCCTCATTGGCTTCAGAACGCGGATGTGTTTGCCGTCAATTGCTCCTACACAGTTTGGGAAATTGCATGTTAGCTGAAAAGTTTCCGAAATTTTCAGCCACTCCTCCTTGTTTGGTTGGCCCATGACAGCAGCATGTAGGACATGCCAAATGGCGATGCAGGTTTCCTTCACGATTACACTGGCTGTGGATTTCCCAATCAGGAAGGTGTAGTGAAGACTGATCAAAGAGTGGCCAGTAGCTAGATAGCTGTAAAAAAAGGTATATGAAGAAAAGGCAACAGGAGCCGCACTGCGACAAACAATGTCAGCGGAGTGCAAGCGGCTATGGAGGCGGTCCCCCTCCAAGGCATATAACAAAAAGAAATTCCGCAGCACTTCCAAAGCGTAAAATGAAAAAATAGTACTTTATTTACCAGACAGCAACGTTTCGATCCTTCTCTCTGGGATCTTTCTCAAGCAGTGGGGGGCCCTATGGCTAGTTGCACATGATAGGGGGGGCCACCTATGGCTACTGAGAAAGATCCCAGAGAGAAGGATCGAAACGTTGCTGTCTGGTAAATAAAGTACTATTTTTTCATTTTACGCTTTGGAAGTGCTGCGGAATTTCTTTCTTTTTGTTGTAAAAAAAGGTAGTTAGAATGTATTTAAAATAATGTTTGATGCATTTTTTTTTAATATAGTCAACCTGTTGAAAAGCAAGTGGAAGAGCCTAAAAGATGCTTTTGTTCGCCATCGGCGAAAGGAGAGGGAGCAGAGGAGTGGAGCTTCGCCAGGTGCACGGTCGAGCTATGTGCACGCCGACCAAATGTCGTTTCTGATCCCATGCACAGAAATGCGTAGGTGAGTCCAGTGCATACACATGCAGGAGAGGGTGTGGTATGACATGCATTCACTTTCAAATCTTGCACATACTTATGTATATTTTCATGTTCACAGCACCGATAGTAGCTGGGCCCAGCCACAACAGCAGGAGGAGGAAGCGGGTGAGGGCAACCGAGATAGTGAGGCCTGTGCATCAACGGGGCCACTAAGTCCTCCACCACCCGATCCCACCCCTACATTCCAAACCCCCACACAGCCTGCACCACCTGTCGCGGAAACGGAAAACATCAGGGTTCACCGCCAAAAACGGAGAAGACCATCACGCCAGGAGGACCGGCTGATAGCTTGCCTGGATGCGCTTGCCCATCCTGCCCCCAAACTCTCGTGTGATGGGCTTTTCCTCTTGAGTTTGGAGGAGAAAATGCTGCAAGTGCCCAGAAATCGCATCAGCGAAGCTAGGGCCACATTAACTCGGGTGCTTGACAGCTTCATCCCAGGTTCAGAGATCACACAGGCCAGCAATGCCCCACAACATCCACCACAACATCCACCACAACATCCACCACCCACTCACACATACACCTCACAAACATACCCCCAAACTAACATCCCACACCCTCACGACACATGGCACACACAACCCCACTCCTCTTACAGCTATCCCTCCACCAGCATGGGCAACAACCCCTCCACCACCGCTCCAATGCTATCTGGCCAGCATTCGGGTGGACTCAGAGAGGCCATGCGGGATCCGGAGCCACATTTGAGCTTTCCCCATTACCACAATTTGTAAATTTGTTCGGTCATGATTTTGTGGGTCGGGTTTGTTGGCCTTTTTTTTGTGGTGTTTGAAACTTGCCGACTAATTTGACGGTCGTTAGCCAAACAGTTATGTTGTTTCTGTTAAAACACACTATGTGCATTATTTGAGGAACTGGACCATGTTTGGTACCATTTTCCAAAATTAAATTCATTTGCCAAGTTTGTGTGACTCTTATTTTGAAGGGAGTGGGTCCGTATGGGAAAATGTGCGTAAACTAGGTAAGTATGGTATCTATATGTCAAATTTCAAAAGCATACACATCAAATCCACCCCCCGTTAAAACAAACAAACGTCACAACCAACCGTGGAAAAAAACAAAGGCCACACTAATATCCAGGCACCACACAATGCAAATGCTTTTATAAGGCCACTATTATTAGAGTCTACTTACCGCAAAGTAATAATCAGTCTTTCCGCGGGTGGGATACTGTCCCGCATGAAGGTGTCCTCACGTTCTAAATGGGTGCCCAACAACCCCAGGAGCTCATCAAAGCTGTTCCAAACCCAAATGGCGAGGGCTAACATTCACAAAATACTACAACTGGTACCTTCACAATTGCAACCACACTACTATAAGTATTGTATATGTACAAACCTGGTGATGGACATCCGCGTGTATGAAAAAAATTTGTCCTCATGGGCCCGGAGGCCCACGTACAGTGCCCAAAACTGTCCCCTTTCAGTACGATTGGCAATGACAGGATGGACCCAGAAGCGTCGCCTGCTCTCTCTCCTTCGCCGCAAACGTCCAAGATGTATTGCTGCAACAATTGCCGCAATTGGTCGCCTTTGGGAAAATTCCATGACTGCAAACAATCCACTCTCCCAAAACCCATGAAATTCCACAGCTGCATATCTCTATCATTAGACACCTTTCTTCATATAGACAGGGCCTGATTTTCATAGGTCAACACTGCTGTCCATCATACAAACGCGCGTAAAACGCGCGTTGGCTATGGGCAAAAACGCTCACAAAAACGCGCCTAAAACGCGCGTCAAAAACGCGCGTAAAACGCGCATATCCAAAACGCTCAGGTCTGAACCCAGCCTTATATCTGATTTAGTCCAGCTTGCTTACATATCCACTTTCCAACAACCACTACATATTCTTATCTATAAGACACCTGTTTGCTAAAAAATACCCTTTCCACCACTTAAAATGTTCGTACGGGGGTGCTCTTTCCGAAATAGGGTCACTTCTTGGGGTTTTTCATTTCTGGGGACCTCAGAAGATTTTTTTAAATGTCACATGGCAGCTAAAATCCATGTCTGCTAATTCAAGCCTGCAAAAACCATATTTTGCACTTTGCCTTTAGAGACCTGCTGTGTGCCGATACAGCAGGCTACGACTCCGAGCACATATGGGGTGTTCGCAAAATGGGGAGAAAATGGGGAACATATACTGGGGTGCATTTTCTCCTTTAACCCCTTGTGAAAGTGAAAAATTGGGGTCTGCTAGTAATTTTTCAATATTACAAATGTGTGCTTTGAAATGCTTCTCTCAAGTAATTGTGCCTTCTGTGAGACACCTGTTTGCTAAAAAGTACCCTTTCCACCACTTAAAGGGTTTCTGTCACCCCACAAAACTCATTTTTTTTTTTTGGATAGTTAGATTCCTTATAGGGCGATATAGGAGAATATAATAGTCTTACTTACTTTCATGCGGCCGATTCTTTATAAAACGAAGTTTTATAATATGTAAATGAGGGCTCTACCAGCAAGTAGGGCGTCTACTTGCTGGTAGCCGCAGCAGAAAACCGCCCCCTCGCCGTGTTGATTGACAGGGCCAGCCGGGATCTCCTCCTCCGGCCGGCCCTGTCAGTAATTCAAAAGTCGCGCGCCTCTGGTCATTCGGCGCAGGCGCTCTGAGATGAGGAGGCTCGTCTCCTCAGCACTCCCTCAGTGCGCCTGCGCCGATGACGTCTTCTCTTTCGGTGATGTCATCGGCGCAGGCGCACTGAGGAGACGAGCCTCCTCATCTCAGAGCGCCTGCGCCGAATGACCAGAGGCGCGCGATTTTTGAATTACTGACAGGGCCGGCCGGAGGAGGAGATCACGGCTGGCCCTGTCAATCAACACGGTGAGGGGGCGGATTGCTGCTGCGGCTACCAGCAAGTAGACGCCCTACTTGCTGGTAGAGCCCTCATTTACATATTATAAAACTTCTCCTATATCGCCCTATAAGGAATCTAACTATCCAAAAAAAAAAATATGAGTTTTGTGGGGTGACAGAAACCCTTTAAAATGTTCGTACAGGGGTGCTCTTTTCGAAATGGACACACTTCTTGGGGTTTTTCATTTTTGGGGACCTCAGGAAATTTTTTAAATGCGACATGGCAGCTAAAATCCACGTGTGCCAATTCAAGCCTGCAAAAAACATATTTTGCACTTTGCCTCTAGAGACCTGCTGTGCGCCGATACAGCAGGCTATGAGCACATATGGGGTGTTCGCAAAATGGGGAGAAAATGGGGAACATATTCTGGGGTGCATTTTCTCCTTTAACCCCTTGTGAAAGTGAAAAATTGGGGTCTGCTAGTAATTTTTCAATATTTCAAATGTGTGCTTTGAAATGCTTCTCTCAAGTAATTCTGCCTTCTGTGAGACACCTGTTTGCTAAAAAGTACCCTTTTCACCACTTAAAATGTTCGTACAGGGGTGCTCTTTCCGAAATGGACACACTTCTTGGGGTTTTTCATTTTTGAGGACCTCAGGAAATTTTTTAAATGCGACATGGCAGCTAATATCCACGTGTGCCAATTCAAGCGTGCAAAAAACATATTTTGCACTTTGCCTCTAGAGACCTGCTGTGCGCCGATACAGCAGGCTACGAGCACATATGGGGTGTTCGCAAAATGGAGAGAAAATGGGGAACATATTCTGGGGTGCATTTTCTCCTTTAACCCCTTGTGAAAGTGAAAAATGGGGGTCTACTATAAATTTTTCATTTTTACTAATGTGTGCTTTGAAATGCTTCTCTTAAGTAATTCTGCCTTCTGTGAGACACCTGTTTGCTAAAAAGTACTCTTTCCACCACTTAAAATGTTCGTACGGGAGTGCTCTTTCCAAAATGGGGTCACTTCTTGGGGTTTTTCCTTTCTGGGGACCTCAGGAAATTTTTAAAATGTCACTTGGCAGCTAAAATTCATGTCTGCTAATTCAAGCCTGCAAACACCATATTTTGCACTTTGCCTCTAGAGACCTGCTGTGCACCGATACAGCAGGCTACGAGCACATATGGGGTGTTTGCAAAATGGCAAGGAAATGGGGAACATATATTGGGGTGCATTTTCTCCTTTAACGCCTTGTGAAAGGGAAAAATTGGGGTCTGCTAGTAATTTTTCATTTGTACAAATGTGTGCTTTGAAATGCTTCTCTCAAGTAATTCTGCCTTCTGTGAGACACCTGTTTGCTAAAAAGTATCCTTTCCACCACTTAAAATGTTCATATGGGGGCGCTCTTGGGGTTTCTCACAGAATTTATTTAATGTGATATGGCACCTAAAATCCATGTCTGCCAATTCAGGTCAGCAAAATCCATATTTAGCTGTTTGTATCTAGAGCCCTGCCATGCACCCATACATCATTTTATGAGCACATATGGGGTGTTGGAATATTTGGGGGGAAATGGGGAACAAAATGTGGGGTGCATTTTGTCCTGTTACCCCTTGTGAAAGTGAAAAATGTGGGTGTAAAGCAACTTTTTCTAAAAAAAATGTCATTTTTTTATTTTCACAGCCAAGCGTTTCCTAATTTTGTAAAATGCCTGATGGGTCTAAGTGCTCATTACACACCTTGAAATATTCCTTGAGGGGTGTAGTTTCTGGAATGTGGTGACTTTTTGGGGGTTTCCACTCTAGGGCCACCTCAGGGTGTGTTCAATTGCAATATGGCGCCTGTCAATTATTCTGGAGAAATCAGCCTTCCAGAAGCCATTTGGTGCTCCTTTCCTTCTGACCCCTGTGGTATGTCCATATAGCAGTATACAAGCACATATGGTGTATTTCTGTAATTAGGAGAAAATGGGCAATAAATTAGGGGGTGCATTTTCTCCAGTTCCCACTTGTGAAAGTGAAAAATTTGGGCCTAAAGTCCATTTTTCTGAAAAAAATTATTTTTCATTTTCACAGGAAATTCCATGAATCACCTTTGAGGACAAAATTCTCACTACACATCTTGAAATGTTCCTTGAGGGGTGTAGTTTCCAAAACGGGGTCACTTTTGGGGGGTTTCCACTCTAGGGGTACTTCAGGGTGTCTTCATATGCGACATTGCTCCCAAAAGCCAATCCTGCAAAATCTGTCCTCCAAAAGCCCTATGGTGCTACTTCCCTTTTGAACCCTGCCATGCATCCATACATCATTTTTTGAGCACATATGGGGTGTTGGCGTATTCGGGGAGAAATGGGGAACAAAATGTGGGTTCATTTTGTCCTGTTTTCCCTTGTAAAAGTGTAAAATGTGGGTTTAACCACCTCAGCCCCCAGTGCTTAAACACCCTGAAAGACCAGGCCACTTTTTACACTTCTGACCTACACTACTTTCACCGTTTATTGCTCGGTCATGCAACTTACCACCCAAATGAATTTTACCTCCTTTTCTTCTCACTAATAGAGCTTTCATTTGGTGGTATTTCATTGCTGCTGACATTTTTACTTTTTTTGTTATTAATTGAAATTTAACGATTTTTTTGCAAAAAAATGACATTTTTCACTTTCAGTTGTAAAATTTTGCAAAAAAAACTACATCCATATATAAATTTTGCTCTAAATTTATTGTTCTACATGTCTTTGATAAAAAAAAAATGTTTGGGTAAAAAAAAAATGGTTTGGGTAAAAGTTATAGCGTTTACAAACTATGGTACAAAAATGTGAATTTCCGCTTTTTGAAGCAGCTCTGACTTTCTGAGCACCTGTCATGTTTCCTGAGGTTCTACAATGGCCAGACAGTACAAACACCCCACAAATGACCCCATTTCGGAAAGTACACACCCTAAGGTATTCGCTGATGGGCATAGTGAGTTCATAGAACTTTTTATTTTTTGTCACAAGTTAGCGGAAAATGATGATTTTTTTTTTTTTCTTACAAAGTCTCATATTCCACTAACTTGTGACAAAAAATAAAAACTTCTATGAACTCACTATGCCCATCACGAAATACCTTGGGGTCTCTTCTTTCCAAAATGGGGTCACTTGTGGGGTAGTTATACTGCCCTGGCATTCTAGGGGCCCAAATGTGTGGTAAGGAGTTTGAAATCAAATTCTGTAAAAAATGACGAGTGAAATCCGAAAGGTGCTCTTTGGAATATGGGCCCCTTTGCCCACCTAGGCTGCAAAAAAGTGTCACACATCTGGTATCTCTGTATTCAGGAGAAGTTGAGGAATGTGTTTTGGGGTGTCATTTTACATATACCGATGCTGAGTGAGATAAATATCTTGGTCAAATGCCAACTTTGTATAAAAAAATGGGAAAAGTTGTCTTTTGCCAAGATATTTCTCTCACCCAGCATGGGTATATGTAAAATGACACCCCAAAACACATTCCCCAACTTCTCCTGAGTACGGAGATACCAGATGTGTGACACTTTTTTGCAGCCTAGGTGGGCAAAGGGGCCCATATTCCAAAGAGCACCTTTCGGATTTCACTGGTCATTTTTTACAGAATTTGATTTCAAACTCCTTACCACACATTTGGGCCCCTAGAATGCAAGGGCAGTATAACTACCCCACAAGTGACCCCATTTTGGAAAGAAGAGACCCCAAGTTATTCGCTGATGGGCATAGTGAGTTCATGGAAGTTTTTATTTTTTGTCACAAGTTAGTGGAATATGAGACTTTGTATGAAAAAAAAAAAAAAAAAATCAGCATTTTCCACTAACTTGTGACAAAAAATAAAAATTTCTAGGAACTCGCCATGCCCCTCACGGAATACCTTGGGGTGTCTTCTTTCCAAAATGGGGTCACTTGTGGGGTAGTTATACTGCCCTGGCATTTTCCAGGGGCCCTAATGTGTGGTAAGTAGGTAAATGACCTGTGAAATCCTAAAGGTGCTCTTTGGAATATGGGCCCCTTTGCCCACCTAGGCTGCAAAAAAGTGTCACACATGTGGTATCGCCGTATTCAGGAGAAGTTGGGGAATGTGTTTTGGGGTGTCATTTTACATATACCCATGCTGGGTGAGAGAAATATCTTGGCAAAAGACAACTTTTCCCATTTTTTTTATACAAAGTTGGCATTTGACCAAGATATTTCTCTCACCCAGCATGGGTATATGTAAAATGACACCCCAAAACACATTCCCCAACTTCTCCTGAGTACGGCGATACCAGATGTGTGACACTTTTTTGCAGCCTAGATGCGCAAAGGTGCCCAAAGTCCTTTTAGGAGGGCATTTTTAGACATTTGGATACCAGACTTCTTCTCACGCTTTGGGGCCCCTAGAATGCCAGGGCAGTATAAATACCCCACATGTGACCCCATTTTGGAAAGAAGACACCCCAAGGTATTCAATGAGGGGCATGGCGAGTTCATAGAATTTTTTTTTTTTTGGCACAAGTTAGCGGAAATTGATATTTTTAATTTTTTTCTCACAAAGTCTCCCGTTCCGCTAACTTGGGACAAAAATTTCAATCTTTCATGGACTCAATATGCCCCTCACGGAATACCTGGGGGTGTCTTCTTTCCGAAATGGGGTCACATGTGGGGTATTTATACTGCCCTGGCATTCTAGGGGCCCTAAAGCGTGAGAAGAAGTCTGGAATATAAATGTCTAAAAAAATTTACGCATTTGGATTCCGTGAGGGGTATGGTGAGTTCATGTGAGATTTTATTTTTTGACACAAGTTAGTGGAATATGAGACTTTGTAAGAAAAAAAATAATAATTCCGCTAACTTGGGCCAAAAAAATGTCTGAATGGAGCCTTACAGGGGGGTGATCAATGACAGGGGGGGTGATCAATGACAGGGGGGGTGATCAATGACAGGGGGGTGATCAATGACAGGGGGGGTGATCAATGACAGGGGGGTGATCAATGACAGGGGGGGTGATCAATGACAGGGGGGGTGATCAATGACAGGGGGGTGATCAATGACAGGGGGGGTGATCAATGACAGGGGGGTGATCAATGACAGGGGGGGTGATCAATGACAGGGGGGGTGATCAATGACAGGGGGGTGATCAGGGAGTCTATATGGGGTGATCACCACAGTCATTGATCACTCCCCCTGGAAGGCTCCAGGGAGACGCCTGTATGTGTTTTGCAGATCCGATCCATCTATCAGTGGATCCGTAAAAATCATGCGGACATCTGAATGGAGCTTTACAGGGGGTTGATTAATGACAGGGGTGTAATCAATGACAGGGGGGTGATCAGGGAGTCTATATGGGGTGATAACCACAGTCATTGATCACGCCCCTGTAAGGCTTCATTCAGACGTCCGTATGCGTTTTGCGGATCCGATCCATCTATCAGTGCATCCGTAAAAATCATGCGGACATCTGAATGGAGCTTTACAGGGGGGTAATCAATGACAGGGGGGTGATCAGGGAGTCTATATGGGGTGATAACCACAGTCATTGATCATGCCCCTGTAAGGCTTCATTCAGACGTCCGGATGCGTTTTGCGGATCCGATCCATCTATCAGTGGATCCGTAAAAATCATGCGGACGTCTGAATGGAGCTTTACAGGGGGGTAATCAATGACAGGGGTGTAATCAATGACAGGGGGGTGATCAGGGAGTCTATATGGGGTGATAACCACAGTCATTGATCATGCCCCTGTAAGGTTTCATTCAGACGTCCGGATGCGTTTTGCGGATCCGATCCATCTATCAGTGCATCCGTAAAAATCATGCGGACATCTGAATGGAGCTTTACAGGGGGGTAATCAATGACAGGGGGGTGATCAGGGAGTCTATATGGGGTGATAACCACAGTCATTGATCATGCCCCTGTAAGGCTTCATTCAGACGTCCGGATGCGTTTTGCGGATCCGATCCATCTATCAGTGGATCCGTAAAAATCATGCGGACATCTGAATGGAGCTTTACAGGGGGTTGATCAATGACAGGGGTGTAATCAATGACAGGGGGGTGATCAGGGAGTCTATATGGGGTGATAACCACAGTCATTGATCATGCCCCTGTAAGGCTTCATTCAGACGTCCGGATGCGTTTTGCGGATCCGATCCATCTATCAGTGCATCCGTAAAAATCATGCGGACATCTGAATGGAGCTTTACAGGGGGGTAATCAATGGCAGGGGGGTGATCAGGGAGTCTATATGGGGTGATAACCACAGTCATTGATCATGCCCCTGTAAGGCTTCATTCAGACGTCCGGATGCGTTTTGCGGATCCGATCCATCTATCAGTGGATCCGTAAAAATCATGCGGACGTCTGAATGGAGCTTTACAGGGGGGTAATCAATGACAGGGGTGTAATCAATGACAGGGGGGTGATCAGGGAGTCTATATGGGGTGATAACCACAGTCATTGATCATGCCCCTGTAAGGTTTCATTCAGACGTCCGGATGCGTTTTGCGGATCCGATCCATCTATCAGTGCATCCGTAAAAATCATGCGGACATCTAAATGGAGCTTTACAGGGGGGTAATCAATGACAGGGGGGTGATCAGGGAGTCTATATGGGGTGATAACCACAGTCATTGATCATGCCCCTGTAAGGCTTCATTCAGACGTCCGGATGCGTTTTGCGGATCCGATCCATCTATCAGTGGATCCGTAAAAATCATGCGGACGTCTTATGGAGCTTTACAGGGGGTTGATCAATGACAGGGGGGTAATCAATGACAGGGGGGTGATCAGGGAGTCTATATGGGGTGATCAGGGGTGATCAGGGGCTAATAAGGGGTTAATAAGTGACGGGGGGGGGGTGTAGTGTAGTGTAGTGGTGCTTGGTGGGACTTTACTGAGCTACCTGTGTCCTCTGGTGGTCGATCCAAACAAAGGGGACCACCAGAGGACCAGGTAGCAGGTATATTAGACGCTGTTATCAAAACAGCGTCTAATATACCTGTTAGGGGTTAAAAAAAACACATCTCCAGCCTGCCAGCGAACGATCGCCGCTGGCAGGCTGGAGATCAACTCTCTTACCTTCCGTTCCTGTGAGCGCGCGCGCCTGTGTGCGCGCGTTCACAGGAAATCTTGCGTCTCGCGAGATGACGCATATATGCGTGACTGTGCGCAGGGCTGCCACCTCCGGAACGCGATCCTGCGTTAGGCGGTCCGGAGGTGGTTAAAGCAACTTTTTCTGCAAAAAATGTACATTTTTCATTTTCACAGTCAAGTGTTACCTAATTCTGTGAAACGCCTGATGGGTCAAAATGCTCACTGTCAGAACTTTTGAGTATAAAGAAAAAGAGTCCATCATATAAGGCCTATACAGGTATATGAATAGGAACATTAAGAGAAGCCATTTTGCTCTGATTTTGTCTTATTCAAGAGGCTAATATAAGTTGACACCCTTGTGAACTTAGAATCACTAACTCGAAATTAGACTTGCGTAATGACTTTTGTTTATAAAACTTAGGAGGGTTTGCATAGTCTGCTCTTGTGTGAGAAGAAATTTAGACAGGTCTAATAAAATGTATTTACCCAGATAAGACACTGAAGTAGAAATGTGTGGGTTTTAGGTTAGTTGAAATGGATAGAAAGAAACTCTAATTTTCTTTGGGGTTTTTATATTAACCCCTTAAGGACTTAGGACGTACCGGTACGGCATGGTTCCCGAATCCTTAAGGACCCATGACGTACCGGTACGTCATGGCTTTAATTTGCTATTCCGTCGCCGCGGGGGTTAATCGGAACGGGATTTCGGCTGAAATCATTCAGCCGGCATCCCGTAACAATGCAGGGGGGGGTCATTTGACCCCCCCGTATCGACGATCGCAGAAAACCGCAGGTCAATTCAGACCTGCGGTTTTCTGCGTTTCCGGTCCATTCGGGTGTCCTGTGACCCGATGAACCGGAAAAAGACTGCGATCGGTGGCGTAATTATACACCACCTATCGCAGTCCGAGGATTTGGAGAGGCGGCGCTGGCCCTGGTGCTGAACGCTGCTGTCCAGGGTGCTGATTGGTGCAGGGGAGAGAGGCGCGAGATTCAAACTTCCTGCGCTCCTCTCTCCCCTCCTCTTCCTGTCCAGCACCCTGACCGTGCAGCACCGTCCAGCGTCCAGCTCCTGAGTCCCCCTAATCGTAGTCCATCACCCTCCTGCACCCATCGCCACCCAGGTAGGTTAGGGTCAGTGAGGGAGAGGCACCGTTAGGAAGGGAAAGAAGGGAAAAGTTAGGGAAAAAAAAAAAACTTTTACTAAACTTTCTTTTCTTTCTTTCTTTCTGATCCATCTAATCCCCAGACCCCCCCCTGCCACTTGCCCCCCCCCACCAACCCCCCACCACCACCAGCGCCCCCACCCCCCACCCTTCCCCCCACCAGCCCCCACCTCACCACCCCCCCCCCTTACCACCCCCCCCCCCCCCTTACCACCCCCCCCCCCCCCCCTTACCACCCCCCCCCCCCCCCCCTTACCACCACTTTTTTTTTTATTTTATTTTTCTGCGTGCGCTGACTGTCCGGCACTTTTCTTTTTTTGTCCGGCCACTGTTAGCGCATCGCCCGCCTCACCGCCCCACCGCTGATCAGCGTTGTACCGCTGATCAGCAACTTTGAACTTTTTTTTTTTTCTAAACACTTGCCCCTTTTTTTTCCTTATTTAGTACGCGAACACCCGTTGCCCCCACACACACGCACATATAATAAAGTTTGCCACACACGCACACATACACGCACACACACCCATGGCCCGCCGGATGTTCTCGGCCGAGGAGGCATACGCCCAGATTGCCTCCGACTCCGAGAGCCCCAGTGAGGATGAGGATGACCCCACGTTCCTTTTGTCATCCGCATCCTCCTCATCATCATCGGATGACGATGAGCCACCAAGGCGGCGGAGACGCCGCCAGGCGGAGCCAGGGGCCCCACATGCTAGGGATCCTGTGGCCCACCCTAGTACGAGCCGCCCTGGGGTTCGTACTGGTTTCCCGGCCCACCAAATAAGTCCACCGGAGCCCCCTGCCGATGAACTTAGCTGGTGTCCCCCAGTGGACTTTGAGCCTGAGATTCCGGATTTTGCTGGCAATCCTGGAATCCAGATTCCCACAGTGGGGTTTACTGAAATTGACTATTTTAGTTTTTTTTTCAGTAACCCACTGGTGAATCTGATGGTGGAGCAGACGAATCTGTATGCCCAACAGTTCGTCGCTCAAAACCCAGGCTCATTTTTGGCTAGACCCGGTGGCTGGACGCCGGTCAGTGCAGCCGAGATGAGGACATTTTGGGGCCTCGTGCTGCATATGGGTCTAGTCCAAAAACCCAGTGTCAGACAATACTGGAGTGGGGACGTCCTATACCAGACCCCACTGTACAGTATGGTTATGACACGTCCCCGGTTTGAGGCCATCCGGAAATGTCTGCATTATTCCGATAATGCAGCATGTCCACCCCGAGGTGATCCTGCCTATGACCGGCTGTATAAGATACGGCCGGTCATCGATCACTTTGGGGCCACATTTCAGCAGGCCTACGTACCTGGAAGGGAGGTCGCGGTTGATGAGTCTCTCGTTGCGTTCAAGGGGAGACTCAGTTTCCGCCAATATATTCCCACAAAGCGGGCGAGGTATGGCGTGAAGCTATACAAAATTTGTGAGAGTACCTCAGGGTACACTTACAAATTTCGTGTGTACGAGGGGCGAGATTCCCGGATTCAACCCCCAGAATGTCCCCCCACTCTGGGTGTTACCGGGAAACTCGTGTGGGACCTTATGTACCCACTGCTGGATAACGGTTACCACTTGTACGTGGACAACTTTTATACCAGCATTCCCTTGTTCAGGTCCCTTGCCGCCAGATCCACGTTCGCTTGTGGGACCGTGCGGAAAAATCAACGCGGCCTCCCTGCCCAACCCTCCAGGTACCTATCCCCAGGGGTGAGACCCGTGCACTTACCAGTGGAAACCTGTTGCTGGTCAGATATAAGGACAAGAGGGATGTCCTTATGCTGTCCACAATCCACGGTAACAGCACCACCCCAGTCCCTGTGCGAGGTACCGCGGCAACGGTCCTCAAGCCCGATTGTATCGTCGACTACAATCGGTATATGGGAGGAGTTGATCTCTCTGATCAAGTCCTCAAGCCATATAATGCCATGCGCAAAACCCGGGCATGGTACAAAAAAGTTGCGGTCTACTTGGTGCAGGTTGCCATGTACAACTCTTTTGTACTATCCCGAAGCGCTGGCAGCACAGGGACATTCCTCCAATTCTATGAGGCAGTCCTCAAAGACCTGATCTTTTCGGACCGGGAAAGAGCAGGCCGGAGTACCTCGGGAATTGGAGGCGCCCGGATCGTCCCTGGCCAACACTTTCCAGGTGTGGTCCCCCATACTGGAAAGAAGGGACGAACCCAAAAAAGATGCAGAGTGTGTCACAAGAGGGGGATACGGAAGGACACCACTACTCAATGTGACACGTGCCCCGATCATCCGGGCCTCTGCATTATCAATTGTTTCAGGGAGTATCACACTTCCATGGAGTACTAAATTTTTATAATCCCCAACAGTCCACTAGAGAACATAAAAAACTATGGCTCTCAGACTTTGGAGACACGGAAACAATTTTTTTTCCCCAAAAAAATATTAGTTTTAGAGCAGGCATCCTCAAACTGCGGCCCTCCAGATGTTGTAAAACTATAACTCCCAGCATGCCCAGACAACCTACAGCCATCAGCAGGGCATGGTGGGAATTGTAGTTTTACAACATCTGGAGGGCCGCAGTTTTTAGGATGCCTGCTTAGTGTCTCCAAAGTCTGAGAGCCATACATATTGGGCATCGTCGCGTGCGTAAAAGTCGTCGCTATAAAAATAACTTTTGACCAAACGCCTCGGATGAACGGTGTTAAAAATATAAAATAAAAACGGTGCCAAAACACCCATTTTTGGGCAAAATTTCCATTTGAATCCTTTTTGCCGGTAATAAAGCAAGGGTTAACAGCCAAACAAAACTCAATATTTATGGCCCTGATTCTGTAGTTTGCAGAAACACCCCATATGTGGTCGTAAATGGCTATATAGCCGCACGGCAGGGCATAGAACGAAGGGAACTCCATACGGTTTCTGGAAGGCAGATTTTGATGGACAGTTTTTTTTTTTACACCATGTTCCATTAGAAGCCCCCCCTGATGTAGCCTAGACTAGAAACTCCAAAAAAGTGACCCCATCTAAGAAACTACACCCCTCAAGGTATTCAAAAGTTACTTTACAAACTATGTTAACCCTTTAGGTGTTCCACAAAACTAAATAGCGAATGTAGAAACAATTTTTAATTTTTTTTTTTGTTACATTGCCTCAAAAAAGCGTAATGAAGAGCAACTAAAAATCATATTTACCCCTAAAATAGTCCCAAAACAACAACCACCTGATCCCGTAGTTTCCTAGATGGGGTCACTTTTATGGAGTTTCTACTCTAGGGGTGCATCAGGGGGCTTGAAAGGGTACATGATGTAAATAAACCAGTCCAGCAAAATCTGCCTTCCAAAAACCATATGACGTTCCCCTTCTTCTATGTCCTGCCGTTTAGCCAAATAGTAGTTTACGACCACATATGGGGTGTTTCTGCAAACTACAGAATCAGGGCAACCCATTTTAAGTTTTGTTTGGCAGTTAACTCTTGTTTTACTCCTGGAATAAATTGATTATATTGGAAAATTTTCCAAAAAATAGAAATTTCTAAATTGTTTCTCCATCTGTCAATAACTCTTGTGGAACACCTAAAGGGTTAACAAAGTTTGTAAACCCAGTTTTGAATACCTTGAGGGGTGTACTTTCTTAGATGGAGTCACTTTTTTGAAATTTCTATTCTAGGGGTGCAACAGGGGGCTTCAAATGGAACATGGTATAAACAAAACCAGTCCTGCAAAATCTGCCTTCCAAAACCCATATGGTGTTCCCCTCCTTCTATGTGCTCCCGTTTGGCCAAACAGTAGTTTACGACCACATATGGGGTGTTTTTGCAAACTACAGAATCAGGGCAACCCATTTTGAGTTTTGTTTGGCAGTTAACCCCTGTTTTACTCCTGGAAAAAATTGATTATATTGGAAAATTTTCCAAAAAATTGAAATTTCTAAATTGTTTCTCCATCTGCCAATAACTCTTGTGGAGCACCTAAAGGGTTAACAAAGTTTGTAAACCCAGTTTTGAATACCTTGAGGGGTGTACTTTCTTAGATGGAGTCACTTTTTTGAAATTTCTATTCTAGGGGTGCAACAGGGGGCTTCAAATGGGACATGGTATAAACAAAACCAGTCCTGCAAAATCTGCCTTCCAAAACCCATATGGTGTTCCCCTCCTTCTATGTGCTCCCGTTTGGCCAAACAGTAGTTTACGACCACATATGGGGTGTTTTTGCAAACTACAGAATCAGGGCAACCCATTTTGAGTTTTGTTTGGCAGTTAACCCCTGTTTTACTCCTGGAAAAAATTGATTATATTGGAAAATTTTCCAAAAAATTGAAATTTCTAAATTGTTTCTCCATCTGCCAATAACTCTTGTGGAGCACCTAAAGGGTTAACAAAGTTTGTAAACCCAGTTTTGAATACCTTGAGGGGTGTACTTTCTTAGATGGAGTCACTTTTTTGAAATTTCTATTCTAGGGGTGCAACAGGGGGCTTCAAATGGGACATGGTATAAACAAAACCAGTCCTGCAAAATCTGCCTTCCAAAACCCATATGGTGTTCCCCTCCTTCTATGTGCTCCCGTTTGGCCAAACAGTAGTTTACGACCACATATGGGGTGTTTTTGCAAACTACAGAATCAGGGCAACCCATTTTGAGTTTTGTTTGGCAGTTAACCCCTGTTTTACTCCTGGAAAAAATTGATTATATTGGAAAATTTTCCAAAAAATTGAAATTTCTAAATTGTTTCTCCATCTGCCAATAACTCTTGTGGAGCACCTAAAGGGTTAACAAAGTTTGTAAACCCAGTTTTGAATACCTTGAGGGGTGTACTTTCTTAGATGGAGTCACTTTTTTGAAATTTCTATTCTAGGGGTGCAACAGGGGGCTTCAAATGGGACATGGTATAAACAAAACCAGTCCTGCAAAATCTGCCTTCCAAAACCCATATGGTGTTCCCCTCCTTCTATGTGCTCCCGTTTGGCCAAACAGTAGTTTACGACCACATATGGGGTGTTTTTGCAAACTACAGAATCAGGGCAACCCATTTTGAGTTTTGTTTGGCAGTTAACCCCTGTTTTACTCCTGGAAAAAATTGATTATATTGGAAAATTTTCCAAAAAATTGAAATTTCTAAATTGTTTCTCCATCTGCCAATAACTCTTGTGGACCACCTAAAGGGTTAACAAAGTTTGTAAACCCAGTTTTGAATACCTTGAGGGGTGTACTTTCTTATATGGAGTCACTTTTTTGAAATTTCTATTCTAGGGGTGCAACAGGGGGCTTCAAATGGGACATGGTATAAACAAAACCAGTCCTGCAAAATCTGCCTTCCAAAACCCATATGGTGTTCCCCTTCTTCTATGTGCTCCCGTTCGGCCAAACAGTAGTTTACGACCACATATGGGGTGTTTCTGCAAACTACAGAATCGGGGCAACCCATTTTGAGTTTTGTTTGGCAGTTAACCCTTGTTTTACTCCTGGAAAAAATTGATTATATTGGAAAATTTTCCAAAAAATTTAAATTTCAAAATTGTTTCTCCATCTGCCATTAACTCTTGTGGAAGACCTAAAGGGTTAATAAAGTTTGAAAAAACAGTTTTGAATACCTTGAGGGGTGTAGTTTCTAGAATGGGGTCATTTTTGGGAGGTTTCTATTATCTAAGCCTCACAATATGACTTCAAACCTGAACTGGTCCATAAAAAGTGGGATTTTGAAGATTTCTGAAAATTTCAAAATTTGCTTCTAAACTTCTAAGCCTTGTAACATCCCCAAAAAATAAAATATCATTCCCAAAATGCTGCAAACATGAAGTAGACATATGGGGAATGTAAAGTCATCACAATTTTTGGGGGTATTACTATGTATTACAGAGGTAGAGAAACTGAAACTTTGAAATTTGCTAATTTTTCAAAATTTTCGGTAAAAATTGTATTTTTTTATGCAAAAAAATTAACTTTTTTGACCCAATTTTAGCAGTGTCATGAAGTACAATATGTGACGAAAAAACAATCTCAGAACGGCCTGGGTAAGTCAAAGCGTTTTAAAGTTATGAGCACTTAAAGTGACACTGGTCAGATTTGCAAAAAATGGCCAAGTCCTTAAGGTGAAATAGGGCCGAGTCCTTAAGGGGTTAATCAATGTATGAGTGGATTTTGATTTTTATATCATCGATTTAAATATGTGTGTTTTATATAACTAAGAGTGTGGTAATTATAGATTTATTCATTTTAAGGTTAGAATTGAGGTATAAATTCCTATGTAATTTCAGAATGTCTCCCAGAGAAAAGTGTAAGTTAATAATCTCTTTCTCTGAAGATTTCTTGAATGGAGAAATGTGGACACAGGTGATCATAAACAAACCCTGTCTTTTTACCAAACAATGGCCAGTGTTGTAGTGTGTGTTTGGAATGAATTAGGTTTAGTCAGAGATTTAGAAAGAGACTAGATGTTTGACAAAAGATAAACTTCATTGTCTCTTTCCGGTCTCTTCATGGTCTGTATGAAACCTTAGTTAAAGTTTATCCCTTTTTCAAATTAATAAGAAAATATACAGGACATAGCTATAATTACTTATATACAAAAAATTATCTCAATGCACCAAGTGCGTGTGTGCAGAGATATGTCACACCTCCTATAAACTTATTTACCACATGTGGACTGAGTATATATAAAATTTAACTTTTACTGTAATTTCACTTAAAAACGTTGGTGGTAGCAGTGAGACAAAGACAAAAAAACATACATACATGTAAACACTTATTTTTGCCACCATATGAGACCACGATAAGGTAATACTGGGTGGGTCTTACCCCGTCCTGCAGGTTTACGGTCAGGGTTGGTGGGTGGCGTCAATGCTCCAGTGTGGTCACAGGCACTGGTGTCCAATTGTAAAGTTGGTATGGCAATCTGGAGACTCCTATAATGCCCTGGTCTAGAGCCCTCCCTATATGGATGGTCAGGGGCTATCCTCATAGACCTGCCTCAACGACACGGAGCACCCGCCCCGACAGGGGCGACCCCATACGGAACCTGTCCCTAAATTGGGCCTATTCCCTGAAAGTCCCTTACTGTATGGCCCTACATGCCATGTTTCGTTCCATAAAAAATGGAGCTCATCAGGGGCTCATTGAAATCAGAAGGTTTCTACAAAAAATACACAGAGAGAGATATACAAAGCATGGTCACTACAATGTGCCTATTTGGATATACATTTAGACAGCATTAGGTATATAGTCTCAACTTACTGTTTCAGTAGAGAGTTTCTTGTAAATACAAAGTGGTGTGCACGGTCAGTGGTACACGTCCCTGCCAGGGTATGGAGAAGTGTCCCCAATAATACCCTCGCCTCACCTCACTGCTGAATGCCGGCAGTGTGAGAACACAGCCCATTCAGCCACCTAACCTTTTAAAATCAGCGCCTCCAGCTGTTTCCGCCCTCCTGCTCCACCCTCCTCCGGTGGAACGCACATGGAACGCACACCATTTCCATGCGCTCCACTCCACCGGAAGTCGATGTCACATGATCGCTCGGGCTGCCGGAAGTTACATATGAATGTGTCTGAGCGTCACCCGTCGCCCAGCAACTGGATGACGCGCAGGCACTCCACGCTGATCAGCCGTCTCAGATGCCGGACGGCAGCTTTAAAGAATACAATCATTCAAAGATGGATTTCTCTGGCAGGTTTCCCATCCATACTTGTTCCTACATGCACTTGGCCATGTGGTGCTTATGAGGAAGATATATTAGACACAAAGGTCTATTTATACACCAAAATAAAGACTATAAATTTATGTCATTTTTGTCATCTGGTATATATAGGGCTAGAAAGAGTATTTCTACGCTATTCTTTAGTATAGCCAAGGGGAATATTTTGATTTTAACAATGAAATCATCCTATGTAAGGTCCAGAAGGGACAGATTCCCGCACATATTAGATCATAGTCAATTAAATCCTACAGTCAGATATAAAACAAGTCATTATTGTTATGACCGTCATAATAGCTGAACATTCAGATAAAACACGTATAGCTCTGTTGTTCATTAAGGCCGTTGGGATATACAGTCAGGTCCATAAATATTGGGACATCGACAGAATTCTAACAGTTTTGGCTCTATACACCACCACAATGGATTTGAAATGAAACTAACAAGACATGCTTTAACTGCAGACTGTCAGCTTTAATTTGAGGGTATTTACATCCAAATCAGGTGAACGGTGTAGGAATTACAACAGTTTGCATATGTGCCTCCCACTTGTTAAGGAACCAAAAGTAATGGGACATAATAATAATAAATCAAACTTTCACTTTTTAATACTTGGTTGCAAATCCTTTGCAGTCAATTACAGCCTGAAGTCTCTTGATTGTTGACTTTGACACACATACATCTACCTCCTGGAGAGTGTTCTTGATCTGGCCAACTGTTGTGAAGGGTGTTTTCTTCACCAGGGAAAGAATTCTTCGGTCATCCACCACAGTTGTTTTCCGTGGTCTTCCGGGCCTTTTGGTGTTGCTGAGCTCACCGCTGCGTTCCTTCTTTTTAAGAATGCTCCAAACAGTTGTTTTGGCCACGCCAAATGTTTTTGCTATCTCTGATGGGTTTGTTTTGTTTTTTTAGCCTAATGATGGCTTGCTTCACTGATAGTGACAGCTCTTTGGATCTCATCTTGAGAGTTGACAGCAACAGATTCCAAATGCAAATAGCACATTTGAAATGAACTCTGGACCTTTTATCTGCTCATTGTAATTGGGATAATGAGGGAATAACACACACCTGGCCATGGAACAGCTGAGAAGCCAATTGTCCCATTACTTTTGGTCCCTTAACAAGTGGGAGGCACATATGCAAACTGTTGTAATTCCTACACCGTTCACCTGATTTGGATGTACATACCCTCAAATTAAAGCTCACAGTCTGCAGTTAAAGCACATCTTTTTCGTTTCATTTCAAATCCATTGTGGTGGTGTATAGAGACAAAAATGTTAGAACTGTGTCAATGTCCCAATATTTATGGACCTGACTGTAGTGTCTTCAGATAAAAAATCCACCTTGCCTCACATTGGAGGATTCTCCTATCCCAATCTCCACCTCTTAAAGGTGGCCTCACTTTTTCGATTCCCATAAAAGAAAGGCACCTTGGGTCCCCGCCGTGCTCAGTACGTACATGGCGTGAGACCACGGTATCCCTGCTGTTATGGACATCATTTATATGCTCGCCAATTCTTCTTCTCAGTTCCCTTTTTGTTTTGCCCACATATTCCTTGTTACAGGAACATGAGATTTTATAGACAACCCCCATAGTTTTACAGTTTATCAGGTCCCTGATAATATATATTTTTCCTGTGTTGCAACTCCTAAATGATTTTCCGCACTGCATGTACTTGCAGGCTATGCACCCCCCACATCTGTAGTTACCATGAACACCTTTTTCCAGCCAAGTTTTTGGTGCCGGTTTAGGAGAGAAATGACTATTCACCGTCCAGTCTCGTACACTCTTTCCCCTCCTATATGTTATACTTGGGTGTTCTTTTATGGTGGTACAGAGGTCAGGGTCCATCCTGAGTACATGCCAGTGTTTGGTGATTATTTCTCTTATGCCTGCGGAGGCTTCATTAAATGTACTGATTAAGCGTGTCTCCTGGATCTCTGTTGGGGACACATTATCAATATTGCTCGTCTTGTTAGGGGTAAGAAGGGAGATGCGGGAGCGGGCTTTTGCGGCCCTATAAGCCGGTGTTAATGTGCCAATGGGATAGCCCCGATCCATAAAACGTTTTTTTCAGATTTGTTGCCTGTCTCTGGAATTCCACCTCCTTAGAACAATTTCTCCTTATTCTCAGATATTGGCCCCGAGGAATTCCCCTCCTGAGGGGGAAAGGGTGGCAACTGTCCCACCTCAGGAGGGAATTCATCGAGGTTGGTTTACGAAAAATTGTAGTTTCCAGGCAACCATCCTGGTCTTTGGTGATAAGGATCTCTAGGAATGGCGTTTGTGGGTGCAGGAACCCACCCTCGGAGCCACTTGGGAATGACTGGCCGGATACCCTACGAAATGATACCTCTTCCTCCTCCTCCTCCTGTGCCACATCCTCTTCTATCATCGCCAGCAAAGTTTTTTCAAGGAGGCATAGAAGTGGGATAGTTACGCTGAGAACGGCGTTATCGGCACTGGCCATGTTGGTGGAGTACTCGAAACAGCGCAACAAGGAACACAGGTCTCGCATGGAGGCCCAGTCATTGGTGGTGAAGTGGTGCTGTTCCGCTGAGTGACTCACCCGTGCGTGCTGCAGCTGAAACTCCACGATCGCCTGCTGCTGCTCGCAAAGTTCCACCTTGTGAGCACGTCGCATATGAGGTGGTAAGCGGGAAGGCCGAAGTTACGCTGCAGCGCTGACAGGCGAGCAGCAGCAGAGTGAGAACGCCGAAAGCGCGTACAGACGGCCCGCACTTTATGCAGCAGCTCTAACATATCGGGGTAATTTTTAAGGAATCTCTGCACCACCAAATTCAGCACATGCGCCAGGCAAGAGATGTGCGTCAAACCGGCTAGTCCCGGAGCTGCTACGAGATTTCGACTAATAACGCACACTTCCAGGCCGGGCTTGAGGCTCACTGGCACCAACCACTCATTGGTCTGTTGTTCAAGGCCCGTCCACAGCTCCTGTTTGTCCCCCAAACAGATACGTTTTAAAACTGTCTGCTGTCGTTTACCCCTGGCTGTGCTGAAGTTGGTGGTGAAGGTGTTACGCTAACCGGATGAGGACCTGGTAGAAGAAGCAGAGTAGGAGGAGGAAGCAACAGGAGGCAAACTGAAGTGCCCTGCAATCCTCGGTGGTGGAAGGACATGCGCCAAACTGCTATTCGCCTCAGGACCAGCCGCCACTGCAGTTACCCAGTGTGCTGTTATGGAGATATAACGTCCCTGACCGTGCTTACTGGTTCACGTATCCGTAGTGAGGTGCACCTTGCCACAGATGGCGTTGCCCAGTGCACACCTGATTTTGTCCCCTACTTGGTTGTGCAGGGAAGGGAGGGCTCGCCTGGAAAAGTAGTGGCGTACTGTGGGACAGCCACCGCCATAAGGCCTTTAAAACTATCCGTCTCCACCAGACAGAACGACAGCATTTCAAAGGCCAGTAATTTAGAAATGCTGGCATTCAGAGCTAGTGATCGCGGGTGGGTAGGGGCGTACTTCCTCTTCCTCTCCAGCGTTTGGGAGATTGAGAGCTGAACGCTTCTGTGGGACATTGTGGAGATGCTTGGTGACCCATGTGGTGGTGTTGCTGAAAGATCCTCTGTTTGCGGGGTGGCAGGTGGCACTGTCACTCCAGAGGTGGATGAAAAGGCCGAGACTGCAGCAGAAGAGGAAGCAGGAGGAGCCAGAGACCTTTCTTGGTTTTTGAGGTGTCTACTCCACTGCAGCTCATGCTTTGCACTTAAATGCCTGGTCATGCAGTTGTGCTCAGGTTGAGAACATTTATGCCTCGCTTCAGGTTCTGATTGCACAGCGTGCAAACCACTCGTGTGTGTCTTGTCGTCAGCACATTGTCTGAAGAATTGAAGCGCCAGTGAACTCCTTGGAGCTGGCTTTGGTGTGCTCGGTCCCTTGCTACGGTGGGCAGTAGCAGGCATACTGTCTAGAGGACGGCCGCTCCGCTTTTGCACCCTGCTCCCTCTTCTGCTATGCTGGTGGCTCTGTGCGACCACCGCCTTTTCCTCCGAACTACATAGGTCACTCGCATGACCTTGATTCCATGTGGGGCCGAGGACCTCATCGTCCGCCACATCATCTTCCAGCCAGCTGGTAGCGGATGAGGAAGCAAAGTAGGAGGAGGAAGCAACAGGAGGAAAACGGAAGCGCCCTGCAATCCTCGGTGGTGGAAGGACATGCGCCAAACTGCTATCCGCCTCAGGCCCAGCCGCCACTGCATTTACCCAGTGTGCTGTTATGGAGATATAACGTCCCTGACCGTGCTCACTGGTCCACGTATCTGTAGTGAGGTGCACCTTGCCACAGATGGCGTTGTGCAGTGCACACCTGATTTTGTCCCCTACTTCGTTGTGCAGGGAAGGGATGGCTCGCCTGGAAAAGTAGTGGCGGCTGGGCACGACATACTGTGTGACAGCCACCACCATAAGGCCTTTAAAACTATCCGTCTCTACCAGACGGAATGACCGCATTTCAAAGGCCAGTAATTTAGAAATGCTGGCATTCAGAGCAAGTGATCGCGGGTGGGTAGGGGCATTCTTCCTCTCCAGCGTTAGGGAGATGGAGAGCTGAACGCTTCCGTGGGACATTGTGGAGATGCTTTGTGACCCACGTGGTGGTGTTGCTGGAAGATCCTCTGTTTGCGGGGTGGCAGGTGGCACTGTCACTCCAGAGGTGGATGAAGAGGCCGAGAATGCAGCAGAAGAGGAAGCAGGAGGAACCAGAGACCTTTCTTGGTTTTTGAGGTGTCTACTCCACTGCAGCTCGTGCTTTGCACTTAAATGCCTGGACATGCAGGTTGTGCTCAGGTTGAGAACGTTTATGCCTCGCTTCAGGTTCTGATTGCACAGCGTGCAAACCACTCGTGTCTTGTCGTCAGCACATTGTCTGAAGAACTGCCATGCCAGGGAACTCCTTGGAGCTGGCTTTGGTGTGCTCGGTCCCTTGCTGCGGTGGGCAGTAGCAGGCGTACTGTCTAGAGGACGGCCGATCCGCTTTTGCACCCTGCTCCCTCTTCTGCTGAGCTGGTGGCTCTGTGCGACCACCGCCTTTTCCTCCGAACTACATAGGTCACTCGCATGACCTTGATTCCATGTGGGGTCGAGGACCTCATCGTCCTCCTCATCTTCCACCCAGTCTAAACCCCTGCCCTCCTTGTCAGTCTGCACACTTTCAAAAGCCCCAGCAGTTGGCACCTATGTTTCGTCATCATCCGAGACGTGCTGCGATGGTCCTCCTATCTACTCATCTTGAAAGATAAGTGGTTGGGCATCGGTGCACTCAATCTCTTCCACTTCTTGGGCAGGTCTAGGTGGACGGCCCCGGGAAACCCTGCTAACAGAGTCATCAAAAAGCAGAAAAGATTTCTGCATGACTTGGGGCTCAGACTGCTTGGCTGATTTGCAAGGGGGTGAGGTGAAAGACTGATGGACATTGGCTGCTGGTGCCAACTGTGATCTTTCAGCAGGAGACTGGGTAGGAGACAATGTGAATGAACTAGAGCCACTGTCAGCAACCCAATCTACTTTCGCCTGTACTTGTTCAGGCCTCACCATTCGTAGAGCTGCATTAGGCCCGACTAAATACCACTGCAGGTTCTGTTGCACCTGAGGAAGGGGTTTCCCTTGTGCGTGTAGCTGGCACAAATCGACCACGTCTTCTCCCTGCAACAGGAGCTCCACCAGAAGCACCACGACCTGGGCCACGTCCCTTATTTGACGCTCTCCTCATATTTCTCGAATTTAGGATCTTGCCCTAAAAGGGTGTTTAATTAATAGTAGAATCGAACAACAGTATGTACAGGGTGTATCTCACACGCTCTGAACCAGACTAGGCCTCAATTAAATTTGTTTGCCCAAAATGGCTGTATTTCAAATACCTGAATAGTACCCCTGTATTTAAAGGGTGTATCTCACACGCCCTGAACCAGACTAGGTCTCAATTAAATTTGTTTGCCAAAAATGGCTGTATTTCAAATAGCTGAATAAAACCCCTGTATTTAAAGGGTGTATTTCACACGCCGTGAACCAGACTAGGCCTCAATTAAATTTGTTTGCCAAAAATGGCTGTATTTCAAATACCTGAATAAAACCCCTGTATTTAAAGGGAATTTCAAACATCTTGATGATGTAAGGGCGCAACAATTGTGTATTTTGCCCCAAAAAGGATGTTTTATTAATAGAAGAATATAAGCTCTGAATATACAGGGTGTATGTCACACGGCCTGACCCACACTAGGCCGCAATGAAAGATTTGTGCTCAAAATGGCGGTATTTCAAATACCTGAATAGAACCACACTATGTAAAGGCTGTATCTCACAATGACGGTATTTCAAATATCTGGGTGTATGTCTCACGGCCTGACCCACACTAGGCCACAATTAAAGATTTGTGCACCAAATGGCGGTATTTCAAATATCTGAATAGAACCCCTGTATTTAAAGGGTGTATCTCACAATGACATATGCAGCAAAGGCTGCCAACGAAATTCTTTTTTGCCCAAACGGGTGTTAGTTTAATAACTGAATATGACAGCCGTATATAACCCTGTAATTTCAAACGTGCTGATGCTGCAAGGGCGGAACAATTGTGTATTTTGCCCCAAAAGGTGTTTTATTAATAGAAGAATATAAGCCCTGTATATACAGGGTGTATGTCACATGGCCTGACCCAAACTAGGCCACAATCAAAGATTTGTGCACCAAATGGCGATATTTCAAATATCTGAATAGAACTCCTGTATATACAGGGTGTATCTCACAATGACATAAGCAGCAAAGGCTGCCAACTACATTTTTTTTGCCCAAACGGATGTTAGTTTAATAACTGAATATGACAGCAGTATATAACCCTGGAATTTCAAATGTTTTGATGCTGCAAGGCCTGAAAAATTGTGTATTTTGCCCCAAAAAGGGTGTTTTATTAACCGCCTCCGGACCGCCTAACGCAGGATCGCGTTCCGGAGGCGGCAGTCTCAGGCAGAGTCACGCATATACGCGTCATCTCGCGAGACGCGAGATTTCCTGTGAATGCGCGCACACAGGCGTGCGCGTTCACAGGAACTGCAGGTAAGCGAGTGGATCTACAGCCTGCCAGCGGCGATCGTTCGCTGGCAGGCTGTAGATGCGATTTTTTTAACCCCTAACAGGTATATTAGACGCTGTTTTGATAACAGCGTCTAATATACCTGCTACCTGGTCCTCTGGTGGTCCCTTTTGCTTGGATCGACCACCAGAGGACACAGGCAGCTCTGTAATAAGTAGCACCAAGCACCACACTACACTACACCCCCCCTGTCACTTATTAACCCCTTATTAACCCCTGATCACCCCATATAGACTCCCTGATCACCCCCCTGTCATTGATCACCCCCCTGTAAGGCTCCATTTAGACGTCCGTATGTGTTTTACGGATCCACGGATCCATGAATCGGATCCGCAAAACACATACGGATGTCTGAATGGAGCCTTACAGGGGGGTTATCACCCCATATAGACTCCCTGATCACCCCCCTGTAAGGCTGGCTCCATTCAGAGGTCCGTATGTGTTTTGTGGATCCATGGATCGGATCCGCAAAACACATACGGACGTCTGAATGGAGCCTTACAGGGGGGTGATCAATGACAGGGGGGTGATCACCCCATATAGACTCCCTGATCACCCCCCTGTCATTGATCACCCCCCTGTCATTGATCACCCCCCTGTAAGCCTCCATTCAGACGTCCGTATGTGTTTTACGGATCCATGGATCCATGGATCGGATCCGCAAAACACATACGGACGTCTGAATGGAGCCTTACAGGGGCGTGATCAATGACAGGGGGGTGATCACCCCATATAGACTCCCTGATCACCCCCCTGTCATTGATCACCCCCCTGTAAGGCTCCATTCAGACGTCCGTATGTGTTTTACGGATCCACGGATCCATGGATCGGATCCGCAAAACGCATACGGACGTCTGAATGGAGCCTTACAGGGGGGTGATCACCCCATATAGACTTCCTGATCACCCCCCTGTCATTGATCACCCCCTTGTAAGGCTGGCTCCATTCAGAGGTCCGTATGTGTTTTGCAGATCCACGGATCCATGGATCGGATCCGCAAAACACATACGGACGTCTGAATGGAGCCTTACAGGGGGGTGATCACCCCATATAGACTTCCTGATCACCCCCCTGTCATTGATCACCCCCTTGTAAGGCTGGCTCCATTCAGAGGTCCGTATGTGTTTTGCGGATCCACGGATCCATGGATGGGATCCGCAAAACATATACGGACGTCTGAATGGAGCCTTACAGGGGGGTGATCACCCCATATAGACTCCCTGATCACCCCCCTGTCATTGATCACCCCCCTGTCATTGATCACCCCCTTGTAAGGCTGACTCCATTCAGAGGTCCGTATGTGTTTTGCAGATCCATGGATCCATGGATCGGATCCGCAAAACACATACGGACGTCTGAATGGAGCCTTACAGGGGGGTGATCACCCCATATAGACTTCCTGATCACCCGCCTGTCATTGATCACCCCCTTGTAAGGCTGGCTCCATTCAGAGGTCCGTATGTGTTTTGCGGATCCACGGATCCATGGATCAGATCCGCAAAACACATACGGACGTCTGAATGGAGCCTTACAGGGTGGTGATCAATGACAGGGGGGTGATCACCCCATATATACTCCCTGATCACCCCCCTGTGATTGATCACCCCCCTGTAAGGCTCCATTCAGACGTCCGTTTGTGTTTTGCGGATCCGATCCGTGGATCCGCAAAACACATACGGACCTCTGAATGGAGCCTTACAGGGGGGTGATCACCCCATATAGACTCCCTGATCACCCCTCTGTAAGGCATATAGGGCGCCTAAAATGCCAGGGCAGTATAACTACCCCACAAGTGACCCCATTTTGGAAAGAAGACACCCCAAGGTATTTCGTTATGGGCATAGTGAGTTCATGGAAGTTTTTATTTTTTGTCACAAGGTAGTGGAATATGTGACTTTGTAAGGCTCCATTCAGACATGTTTTTGGCACAAGTTAGTGGAAATTTTTTTTTTTTTTTTTTTTTTTTCTTACAAAGTCTCATATTCCACTAACTTGTGACAAAAAATAAAATCTCACATGAACTCACCATACCCCTCACGGAATCCAAATGCGTAAAATTTTTTAGACATTTATATTCCAGACTTCCTCTCATGCTTTAGGGCCCCTAATATGCCAGGGCAGTATAAATACCCCACATGTGACCCCATTTCGGAAAAAAGACACCCCAAGGTATTCGCTGAGGGGCATATTGAGTCCATGAAAGATTCAACTTTTTGTCCCAAGTTAGCGGAAAGGGAGACTTTGTGAGAAAAAATAAATAAATCGATTTCCGCTAACTTGTGGCAAAAAAAATTATCTTCTATGAACTCGCCATTCCCCTCATTGAATACCTTGGGGTGTCTTCTTTCCAAAATGGGGTCACATGTGTGGAATTTATACTGCCCTGGCATTTTAGGGGCCCTAAAGCGTGAGAAGAAGTCTGGGATCCAAATGTCTAAAAATGTCTCACCCAGCATGGGTATATGTAAAATAACACCCCAAAACACATTGCCCTACTTCTTCTGAGTACGGCGATACCAGATGTGTGACACTTTTTTTCAGCCTAGGTGGGCAAATGGGCCCACATTCCAAAGAGCACCTTTCGGATTTCACAGGGCATTTTTTACACATTTTGATTTCAAACTACTTCTCACACATTAGGGCCCCTAAAATGCCAGGGCGGTATAACTACCCCACAAGTGACCCCATTTTGGAAAGAAGACACCCCAAGGTATTCCGTGAGGGGCATGGCGAGTTCCTAGAATTTTTAATTTTTTGTCACAAGTTAGCGGAAAATGATGATTATTTTTTCTTTTTTTTCTTACAAAGTCTCATATTCCACTAACTTGTGACAAAAAATAAAAACTTCCATGAACTCACTATGCCTATCACGAAATACCTTGAGGTGTCTTCTTTCTAAAATGGGGTCACTTGTGGGGTAGTTATACTGCCCTGGCATTTTAGGGGCCCTAATGTGTGAGAAGTAGTTTGAAATCAAAATGTGTAAAAAATGCCCTGTGAAATCCGAAAGGCGCTCTTTGGAATGTGGGCCCCTTTGCCCACCTAGGCTACAAAAAAGTGTCACACATCTGGTATCGCCGTACTCAGAAGAAGTAGGGCAATGTGTTTTGGGGTATCTTTTTACATATACCTATGCTGGGTGAGAGAAATATCTCGGCAAAAGACAACTTTTCCCATTTTTTTATACAAAGTTGGCATTTGACTGAGATATTTATCTCACCCAGCATGGGTATATGTAAAATGACACCCCAAAACACATTGCCCAACTTCTCCTGAGTACGGCGATACCACATGTGTGACACTTTTTTGCAGCCTAGGTGGGCAAAAGGGCCCACATTCCAAAGAGCACCTTTAGGATTTCACAGCGCATTTTTTACACATTTTGATTTCAAACTACTTCCCACACATTAGGGCGCCTAAAATGCCAGGGCAGTATAACTACCCCACAAGTGACCCCATTTTGGAAAGAAGACACCCCAAGGTATTTCGTTATGGGCATAGTGAGTTCATGGAAGTTTCTATTTTTTGTCACAAGATAGTGGAATATGAGACTTTGTAAGGAAAAAAAATAAAATAAAAAAAATCAATTTCCGCTAACTTGTGACAAAAAATAAAAAGTTCTATGACCTCACTATGCCCATCAGCGAATACCTTAGGGTGTCTACTTTCCAAAATGGGGTTATTTGTGGGGTTTTTCTACTGTCTGGGCATTGTAGAACCTCAGGGAACATGACAGGTGCTCAGAAAGTCAGAGCTGCTTCAAAAATTGGAAATTCACATTTTTGTACCATAGTTTGTAAACGCTATAACTTTTACCCAAACCATTTTTTTTTTTACCCAAACATTTTTTTTTAATCAAAGAAATGTAGAACAATAAATTTTGAGAAAAATTTATATGGTGAGAAGAAAAGGAGGTAAAATTCATTTGGGTGGTAAGTTGCATGACCGAGCAATAAACAGTGAAAGTAGTGTAGTGCAGAATTGTAAAAAGTGGCCTGGTCATTAAGGGTGTTTAAGCTAGGGGAGCTGAGATGGTTAATAGAAGAATATAAGCCCTGTATGTCACACGGCCTGACCCACACTAGGCCGCAATTAAAGATTTGTGCACAAATGGCGGTATTTCAAATATCTGAATAGAACCACACTATGTAAAGGCCGTATCTCACAATGACATATGCAGCAAAGGCTGCAAACAAAAATGTTTTTCCCCAAACGGGTGTTAGTTTAATAACTGAATATGACAGCAGTATATAACCCTGAAATTTCAAATGTGATGATGCTGCAAAGGCGCAACAATTGTGTATTTTGCCCCAAAAAGGGTGTTTTATTAATAGAAGAATATAAGCCATGTATATACAGAGTATATGTCACACGGCCTGACCCACACTAAGCCGCAATTAAAGATTTGTGCACAAAATGGCGGTATTTCAAATATCTGAATAGAACCCCTGTATTTAATGGCTGTATCTCACAATGACATATGTAGCAAAGGCTGCCAACTAAATTTTATTTGCCCAAACGGATGTTAGTTTAATAACTGAATATGACAGCAGTATATAACCCTGGAATTTAGAACGTGCTGAGGCTGCAAGGCTTGAAAAATTGTGTATTTTGCTCAAAAAAGGTGTTTTATTAATAAAAGAATCAAACCTCTGTATTTAAAGGGTGTATCTCACACGCCCTGAACCAGACTAGGCCTTCTTTTAATTTTGTTTGCCCAAAATGGCTGTATTTCAAATACCTGAATAGAACCCCTGTATATACAGGGTGTATCTCACACGCCCTGATCCACACTAGGCCGCAATCAAATTTGTTTGCCCAAATTGGCTATATTTAAAATACCTGAATAGAAGCCTCGTATTTAAAGGGTGTATCTCACACGCCCTGATCCACACTAGGACGCTATCAAAGAATTGTGCCCAAAATGGCTTTATTTCAAATAACTGAATAGAAAGACAGTATGTAAAGGCTTTATTTCACAATGACATCTGCAGCAAAAGCTGTCAACTAAATTTGTTTTACCCAAACGGGTGTTTGTTTAATAACTGAATTTCACAGCAGCATATAACCCTGGAATTTCACACGTGCTGATGCTGCAAGGCCAGAAAAATAAAGGAATCTGGCAAAAAAAAAGTGTGGCCCAGATTCAAGAAGCACTTGCGCGGGAACAAGTGTGATTTGCGCCGCGCAAGTACTGATTTGCTCCTATGCAAATTTGCGGCTGATTCTGTAAACCAGTTAAGCCTGAAATGCTGCCATTTTCCCGCGCACGCAGCCTAGCTGTTCCTGCGCAATTTGCGTGCAATTTTGCGCGGGGTGTAAGTTGCGCCTTCATGGAATTCCCTCAGCGAATATGCAAATTAGGTACTGCCGATGATTCAGAAACATGCGCGTGTGATGCGCATCTTGCGCTGGAAGCGTGCAAGCTTTTTTCCCTGGGCAAACTTGCTCCTGTTAAAAGCAGGGGCAAGTTAGCAAAAGATGGCCAAATGTCATCTGAAGGAGCGCGCAACTTCAGCAGCACCTAGACAGACGATCTGAACAAGCAGATTTGAAATACATCTAAAGAACATCTAAATAGTTATTCTAGATGGCAGTTTGTTCTTATACCTTTTTATCCTATGAGAATAAAACACAAAAACAAGTGTTCCTTGTGCTCTTCAAATGAAAAATGACATTTTCAGATGTTTCTAGAATTTACTTATCTCATTCAAGTACTACACTAAAACAGCTGCACCAATAAAATAAAGGCTATGTATGTTTATTTCTGTTCTTTTATAATTTAAATTCTTTATACAGTAATATAAAATATTTTGGTCCCTTTGGGAGGTGCCATGTCTTGCAAAAGGGCTGAATTTCCTTGCTCAGGGGGGGTAGGAAAAAGCAGGATGAAATTCAGCAAAGAACCTGCGCAAGTCTGCTCCTATTTATTTGCTCAGTGCAAGCAGCTGAGCAGGATTTGCCCTGAAATTATGCTAGCAAACCTCTGCTGAGCCGAAAATTCCTCATTTACATAGGGGCACACCCACTTTGACTTGCACGGCCTTGCGCCCTCAGCTTTGCCTTAAACAGGAGCAAATTAAATGAACAAACGATTCCTGAATCAGGTGGCAATTTGGCAAAATTGCTCCAGCGCAGAGAAATTCAGCTGAGCGGCTCAGGTGTAAGTAATGGGCAAATCTACCTGAATCTGGGCCTGTGTTTTTAAAAACCCAGAAAATTATGACTGTATTTCTAGCTTAAAGGGACACTGACAGGCCTTCTGAGCATAATTAGCTCTTTATATGCCCCCCTAGGTCTTATAATAAGTTCCCAATTCATATAAGTATTATCCCTGTGCGCATTATAAAACGTTAAAAATAATCTTTATAATCACCTCTCCTTTCTGCCCAAGGGGCGTCCTTTGTGGCGCATTTGTGCCCAGCCGCGTCCCAACTGCCGGGTCCTTAGACACGCCCATCTCATTAGTATTCACTTGGCGCAATCTAATCCCGGCGAGCGAGGGTGCCGGGCGCATGCGCATGATCTCCGAAAGTCGGGGACTGAGAAATACCGCCCAGCGAAGTGAATACTAATGAGATGGGCGTGTCTAAGGACCCGGCAGTTGGGACGCGGCTGGGCACAAATGCGCCGCAAAGAACGCCCCTTGGGCAGAAAGGAGAGGTGATTATAAAGATTATTTTTAACGTTTTATAATGCGCACAGGGATAATACTTATATGAATTGGGAACTTATTATAAGACCTAGGGGGGCATATAAAGAGCTAACTATGCTCAGAAGGCCTGTCAGTGTCCCTTTAAATTGCACACTGACTAATCCAGATGTTGTATATTGCCAAAAAAGTTTTTTTTTTTTGGTAACAGTATATGAAAGCTGTATATATTAAACTTGAATTTAACACTTGCAGATCAGGAAAATAGTGTTTTTTGGCAAAAAAGTGTGTTTTTAAAAACCTAGAAAATTATGCTTGTATTTCTAGCTTAAATTGCACACTGACTAATCCAGATGTTGTATATTGCCCAAAATTTTATTTTTTTTTGTAACAAAATATGAAAGCTGTATATTTTTAACTTGAATTTAACACTTGCAGATCTGGAAAATAGTGTTTTTGGGCAAAAAAGTTTGTTTTTAACCACCTCAGCCCCCTTAGCTTAAACACCCTTAATGACCAGGCCACTTTTTACACTTCTGACCTACACTACTTTAACCGTTTATTGCTCGGTCATGCAACTTACCACCCAAATGAATTTTACCTCCTTTTCTTCTCACTAATAGAGCTTTCATTTGGTGGTATTTCATTGCTGCTGACATTTTTGCTTTTTTTGTTATTAATCGAAATGTAACGATTTTTTTGCAAAAAAATTACATTTTTCACTTTCAGTTGTAAAATTTTGCAAAAAAAACGACATCCATATATAAATTTTGCTCTAAATTTATTGTTCTACATGTCTTTGATAAAAAAAAATGTTTGGGTAAAAAAAAAATGGTTTGGGTAAAAGTTATAGCGTTTACAAACTATGGTACAAAAATGTGAATTTCCGCTTTTTGAAGCAGCTCTGACTTTCTGAGCACCTGTCATGTTTCCTGAGGTTCTACAATGCCCAGACAGTACAAACACCCCACAAATGACCCCATTTCGGAAAGTAGACACCCTAAGGTATTCGCTGATGGGCATAGTGAGTTCATAGAACTTTTTATTTTTTGTCACAAGTTAGCGGAAAATGATGATTTTTTTTTATTTTTATTTTTTCTTACAAAGTCTCATATTCCACTAACTTGTGACAAAAAATAAAAACTTCTATGAATTCACTATGTCCATCAGCGAATTCCTTGGGGTGTCTTCTTTCCAAAATGGGGTCACTTGTGCGGTAGTTATACTGCCCTGGCATTCTAGGGGCCCAAATGTGTGGTAAGTAGTTTGAAATCAAAATCTGTAAAAAATGGCCGGTGAAATCCGAAAGGTGCTCTTTGGAATGTGGGCCCCTTTGCCCACCTAGGCTGCAAAAAAGTGTCACACATGTGGTATCTCCGTACTCAGGAGAAGTTGGGCAATGTGTTTTGGGGTGTCATTTTACATATACCCATGCTGGGTGAGAGAAATATCTTGGCAAAAGACAACTTTTCCAATTTTTTTTATACAAAGTTGGCATTTGACCAAGATATTTATCTCACCCAGCATGGGTATATGTAAAATGACACCCCAAAACACATTGCCCAACTTCTCCTGAGTACGGAGATACCACATGTGTGACACTTTTTTGCAGCCTAGGTGGGCAAAGGGGCCCACATTCCAAAGAGCACCTTTCGGATTTCACCGGCCATTTTTTTTACAGATTTTGATTTCAAACTACTTACCACACATTTGGGCCCCTAGAATGCCAGGGCAGTATAACTACCCCACAAGTGACCCCATTTTAAAAAGAAGACACCCCAAGGTATTCCGTGAGGGGCATGGCGAGTTCCTAGAATTTTTTATTTTTTGTCACAAGTTAGCGGAAAATTATGATTTTTTTTTTCTTACAAAGTCTCATATTCCACTAACTTGTGACAAAAAATAAAAACTTCCATGAACTCACTATGCCCATCAGCGAATACCTTGGGGTGTCTTCTTTCCAAAATGGGGTCACTTGTGGGATAGTTATACTGCCCTGGGATTCTAGGGGCCCTAATGTGTGGTAAGTAGTTTGAAATCAAAATCTGTAAAAAATGGCCGGTGAAATCCGAAAGGTGCTCTTTGGAATGTGGGCCCCTTTGCCCACCTAGGCTGCAAAAAAGTGTCACACATGTGGTATCACCGTATTCAGGAGAAGTTGGGCAACGTGTTTTTGGGTGTCTTTTTACATATACTCATGCTGGGTGAGAGAAATATCTCGGCAAAAGACAACTTTTCCCATTTTTTATACAAAGTTGGCATTTGACCAAGATATTTATCTCACCCAGCATGGGTATATGTAAAATGACACCCCAAAACACATTGCCCAACTTCTTCTGAGTACGGCGATACCAGATGTGTGACACTTTTTTGCAGCCTAGATGCGCAGAGGGGCCCACATTCCTTTTATGAGGGCATTTTTAGACATTTGGATCCCAGACTTCTTCTCACGCTTTAGGGCCCCTAGAATGCCAGGGCAGTATAAATACCCCACATGTGACCCCATTTTGGAAAGAAGACACCCCAAGGTATTCAATGAGGGGCATGGCGAGTTCATAGAATTTTTTTTTTTTTGGCACAAGTTAGCGGAAATTGATTTTTTATTTTTTTTTCTCACAAAGTCTCCCTTTCGCTAACTTGGGACAAAAATTTCAATCTTTCATGGACTCAATATGCCCCTCACGGAATACCTTGGGGTGTCTTCTTTCCGAAATGGGGTCACATGTGGGGTATTTATACTGCCCTGGCATTCTAGGGGCCCTAAAGCGTGAGAAGAAGTCTGGAATATAAATGTCTAAAGATTTTTACGCATTTGGATTCCATGAGGGGTATGGTGAGTTCATGTGAGATTTTATTTTTTGACACAAGTTAGTGGACTATGAGACTTTGTAAGAAAAAAAATTATAATTTCCGCTAACTTGGGCCAAAAAAAGTCTGAATGGAGCATTACAGGGGGGTGATCAATGACAGGGGGGTGATCAATGACAGGGGGGTGATCAGAGAGTCTATATGGGGTGATCACCCCCCTGTCATTGATCACCCCCTTAAAAGGCTCCATTCAGATGTCCGTATGTGTTTTGCGGATCCGATCCATGTATCAGTGGATCCGTAAAAATCATACGGACATCTGAATGCAGCCTTACAGGGGGGTGATCAATGACAGAGGGGTGATCAATGACAGGGGGGTGATCAATGACAGGGGGGTGATCAGGGAGTCTATATGGGGTGATTACCCCCCTGTCATTGATCACCCCCCTATAAGGCTCCATTCAGATGTCCGTATGTGTTTTGCGGATCCGATCCATGTATCAGTGGATCCGTAAAAATCATACGGACATCTGAATGCAGCCTTACAAGAGGGTGATCAATGACAGGGGGGTGATCAATGACAGGGGGGTGATCAGGGAGTCTATATGGGGTGATCACCCCCCTGTCATTGATCACCCCCCTATAAGGCTCCATTCAGATGTCCGTATGTGTTTTGCGGATCCGATCCATGTATCAGTGGATCCGTAAAAATCATACGGACATCTGAATGCAGCCTTACAGGGGGGTGATCAATGACAGGGGGGTGATCAATGACAGGGGGGTGATCAGGGAGTCTATATGGGGTGATCACCCCCGTCATTGATCACCCCCCTGTAAGGCTGCATTCAGATGTCCGTATGCGTTTTGCGGATCCGATCCATGTATCAGTGGATCCGTAAAAATTATACGGACATCTGAATGCAGCCTTACAGGGGGGTGATCAATGACAGGGTGGGGGATCAGGGAGTCTATATGGGGTGATCACCCCCGTCATTGATCACCCCCTGTAAGGCTGCATTCAGATGTCCGTATGCGGATCCGATCCATGTATCAGTGGATCCGTAAAAATCATACAGACATCTGAATGCAGCCTTACAGGGGGGTGATCAATGACAGGGGGGTGATCAATGACAGGGGGGTGATCAGGGAGTCTATATGGGGTGATCACCCCCGTCATTGATCACCCCCCTGTAAGGCTGCATTCAGATGTCCGTATGCATTTTGCGGATCCGATCCATGTATCAGTGGATCCGTAAAAATCATACGGACATCTGAATGCAGCCTTACAGGGGGTGATCAATGACAGGGGGGGGGATCAGGGAGTCTATATGGGGTGATCACCCCCGTCATTGATCACCCCCCTGTAAGGCTGCATTCAGATGTCCGTATGCGTTTTGCGGATCCGATCCATGTATCAGTGGATCCGTAAAAATCATATGGACATCTGAATGCAGCCTTACAGGGGGGTGATCAATGACAGGGGGGTGATCAGGGAGTCTATATGGGGTGATCACCCCCATCATTGATCACCCCCCTGTAAGGCTGCATTCAGATGTCCGTATGCGTTTTGCGGATACGATCCATGTATCAGTGGATCCGTAAAAATCATACGGACGTCTGAATGGAGCCTTACAGGGGGGTGATCAATGACAGGGGGGTGATCAATGACAGGGGGGTGATCAGGGAGTCTATATGGGGTGATCAGGGGTTAATAAGGTGTTAATAAGTGACGGGGGGGGGTGTAGTGTAGTGTGGTGCTTGGTGCTACATATTACTGAGCTACCTGTGTCCTCTGGTGGTCAATCCAAACAAAAGGGACCACCAGAGGACCAGGTAGCAGGTATATTAGACGCTGTTATCAAAACAGCGTCTAATATACCTGTTAGGGGTTAAAAAAATCGCATCTCCAGCCTGCCAGCGAACGATCGCCGCTGGCAGGCTGGAGATTCACTCGCTTACCTTCCGATCCTGTGAACGCGCGCGCCTGTGTGCGCGTGTTCACAGGAAATCTCGTGTCTCGCGAGATGACGCACGGATGCGTCCAGGAGGAATGAATCAACCACCTTCCGGACGCATCCGTGCGTTAGGCGGTCCGGAGGTGGTTAAAAACCCAGAAAATAATGGCTATATTTCTAGCTTAAATTGCACACTCACTAATCCAGATGTTTTATATTGCCCAAAAAGTTTTTTTTTTGGTAACAGAATATGAAAGCTGTATATATTAAACTTGAATTTAACACTTGCAGATCTGGAAAATAATGTTTTTTGGCAAAAAAGTTTGTTTTTAAAAACCCAGAAAATGATGGCTGTACTTCTAGCTTAAATTGCACACTCACTAATCCAGATGTTGTATATTGCCAAAAAAGTGTTTTTTTGGTAACAGAATATGAAAGCTAAGTATATATTAAACTTGAATTTAACACTTGCAGATCTGGAAAATAGTGTTTTTTGGCAAAACCCAGAAAATGATGGCTGTATTTCTAGTTTAAATTGCACACTGCCTAAGCCTGCAAATGCACCAGATGTTGTAAATTGCCCAAAAAAATAATTATTTTTTTACACACATTATTTGTGCTGTTTTTAAAGCTTGGATTTCAATGTCCCAAAAGCTCAGATGCAGTGCTGGTGCACTGAGTTTGCATAAAATGGCCGCTGCCGCCCACATAACTGACTTATAAAAGTTTTTTTTTTTCAGACACTGGGCTCAGGGCAGGACAAAAAAATTGTGCCCTGCACCCAGACAACACACTGTATGTAGATCGCTGAGTTAGATTCACGTTTTGAGCAAAGATTCTCTCCTATTCTCTCCCTGAAATCACCAGCAGCATCCTCTTCCTACACTAAGCACAGCAGAGTGACGTGCAGCGCTACGTGACTCCAGCTTATTTAGAGGCTGGGTCACATGCTACACTGGCCAATCACGGCCATGCCATTAGTAGGCATGGCTTTGATGGCTTCTAAGGGCACACAGTTAAACACTTGTTGATTGGCTGCTCTGCAGCCTTTCAAAAAGCGCCAAGAAAGCGCCAAACACCGAACCCGAACTTTTTTTGAAATGTTCGGGTTCGGGTCCGGGGTCCAAAAATCCTAAAGTTCGGTACGAACCTGAACTTTACAGTTCGGGTTCGCTCAACCCTAGTCCTGGTCACACACATCTAAAACTTCAAAGACTGTTTGTGGAATTTTATTGTTTTGGGATAACTCTCTTTTCCACTTTGTAAGCCAGAGACAAATTTCTCCCTCAAGTACGGGTGGCATCAATATTTGAATCTGGAAACACTGCATCGAGTTTTCTGGCAAACGAGCTTTTAAATCGTTAATAATGCTATCCAGCAAAGGAATATGCAAAGATTTCCTGTAGAATTCTTCAGTTGATCCTGCATTGTAATTTGATCTGTGCACTTGTCTTTCTACAAGACATGGCAATTTTAGTTCCACTCCAAATTCTGAGGCCAATTCTGTAGCCTCCATATGCGAAGTGGAAAAAGTATGATCAGCGTTTCATCGCATATTTTCCAGGGTTGTCATGGTGACATTCAGACATTCAGATGCGCTTGTCAAATCAAGTGTTGGAGATTGAAGAAAACGACTCAGAGGTAGGGTTACTTTCAGAACATTGATAAGTGAAATCAAGGAAAAGATCAATTCTGCACTGCACAAAGAATGGATGAGAGTAGAAGCTGATGAACTAAGCTTAAGCATTTCCATTGAGATATTGCTGATAGTGCACTCAAAACTTTAACTAGTCCATCTCAAAATCTTATAAGAGAATCATGGCACTCTACCCATCTAGTTTCACAAAGGCTGGTCAGTTGAGAGCCTAACTCCCGCTTTAAAACAAAATGACGCTTTGCTGATTGGTTGAAAAATGAAATGGTTGATTTGACCACTGCTACTGCATTGCGAACTGCTGAAACCTGTGAGGACTTTGAAATTGAATTGTTCACAGAATGGTTGTAGCAAGGACATCTGCAACTGTTGGGTGTTGCTTTAATAATTTCTGAAACGGCACCAGCCACCTCTGAAGACATAACACTGCAACTGTCTGGTACAATGCCAACACAATGAGTGATATCCAGGGAGAGGTCTTTGATTAGTTGAATTACGATCTTGCCTAAAACCTGTCCTGTAAGCCTTAGTTCTGAATCGGAACTATCCAATCCTGAGTCACACTGAGTTGCAGATTCATAGGCATCTACGAATTTTATAAAATCTTCACAAATAGATCCATTGTAGACATATCTAAAGTTAAGTGAAAGCTGTTCTATATGTGAAATATCTGTAGTTTCATCAAATATTACACTAAAATAGCAAGCCTCTTTAATTCTACCAACAATGATATTGCAGATTTCATCACGACAACACTTGATTAAATCATTTTGTGTGGATTATGAAATGTACGTAGCATGTGAAGATGCAGTAAGGAGGTGCTTCTCTAACATTTTGTCTCCAGATGCAATGCAGTATCTCACCGATTCCCGAAAGTTCCCTTCATTCACGTCCGGAGTGGAGTCATCATCTCGGTGGCCACGTAGAGGTATATTTTGTCTACCCAAGAATATAATGGACTCAATGATAGGACGAATTCGCTCTTGGTTCTCCTTCACCTTCTGAAGACGATGTGAATTTATTTGATTGACAATTTCATTGTCAGGGGAATGGTAGGTTTTTAAAAATGCTTTTCATTCGGTTACACTCTCCTGGTGATAAACAAGTCTTACATGGACTTCCAAATCTCCTTCCTTACCCTTAAGCTTTTTAAAATTCTTAAGGGGCTCAGTTACCAATTTTCCAAGTGCCATGCCTTTGTTAAGACCACTTTGTTTCATTGTCCGAGTTTCTTCATTTTTTGAAGTCATGTTCTGAATAGAGAAAGGTAGCTCATATCCAGGAGGAGGTTGCCATGGATTTTCCAGTAACAAGCATTTGGTAAAGTCATCAATTGTTTTCCCAAGATGTGTGCCAATGTCATTCATTAGGATATTGCCAGTTTGAGGTGGGGTATCAACAGACAGTGGCAACACAGAATCAGTTTAACAAGGTATTGGCTCTTCACTGGCCTAGGACCATGGCGTCTTTCAACACCTGATTGTCAGGGATGCCAATAGAGGATGGTTCTTTGAACAGGCGGCGCAGCATGTGGGCGGGCGTACATAGTTGACGCTCGCACCTCCCTCCCGGCTGCTGAGCTCCTAGCCCGACGTGCGGTGGCGCCGAGACCATGCTGTGTGCACCGCTGCTTGCTCCACTCTCCCACCGGTAACCCAGACATGCCGTGGGGGTCGCTACACTGCTGACTTGTCGCCCACTGTACACCATCTTGCTGTCCTGTTTTCTTAAGCCTGAGTCTAGCGGAGCTGGTGTCGCCTGCAATGCTGGGAGAGGAGGTGAAGTTTTGTGGACCGGGCGGCGCAGGCGCCAGCGCTTCTACCTTACCCCCCTGAGGATAAGGTGAGACGCATCTATGCTTTTCGGAATACCGCTACTGATAATCTGAGGTAATACTGGCAAGAGGGCACGGGCTAATGGGGAGTTGAAAGGGGCCATGAGAGCTGGTTCTAAAGATGTTTATGTGGAAACTGGGTGGCACCCCTACCCCTGAACGGCCCGTGTAAACTGGGAAAAGGACAGAGAAGGAGAAAAAGTTACCTGCGGTGGAAATATAAAGTTTGATATAGCAACTGCTGGTCTGGACTGGGGGTTGGGGGGGGGGGGCGGGAGTCTGAGATGGCTCTAATAAAGGGGGATTGAGGCGAATGGCCTAAAATACAGCTTTACTACCAGTCTGACTGTTTATTGGAGGGAGTAAAGGCGGAAAAGTGGAAAAAAATGGGGAAAAAAAATATTTTCCTGAAAAACAAAATATAAAAAGAATTAATAACAAATTGAGACCAGCGGGAGATAAATGAGATGGAAACAGCCTGGGAGCCCGCTACCCTATACCCTGAAGTGGAATAAGGACTGATATTGTGTCATGCTATGAAGTATTCTTACTAACTGAATTAATCAGCCACAGGCCGTCACAGAGGTTATGAACTAACTGGCTAACCAATACCTACTAATTAAGGGTCTGCCACAGTTTTTTTTCTGATACAAACTGGTACTAACAGACTGGTAACAAGATTAATCAATTACAGGCCGTCACGGATGTTATGAACTAACTGGCTAACCAATGTCTATTAACTAGGGGGCAGCCACTGCTTTCTTTGATATTAACTGGCACTATCTGATTGGCTGCTGGTATATAATCGTGCAGCCTGTTCACAAAATCAAATGCATTTTATGTCTGTTGGACGCATGTTTGATTTACGGGTCCATATGCTGATCCTCCCTTGCTGTTGATTTAGCTAGCGATATGCGGATTGCTATGTAAGGCGGATGGAGGAGGGGCGCAAGGGATAGGCAGTAAGAAAGCACAGAGATGGCTAGACAGGGGGCTGGGAAAAAGGGCAGGGTACAGGTGGAGCTTAATACCTCAATCTCCCCAATGATTAAAAAATCAGAAAAATCTGAGCAGTTACTCCTGACTAATATGCGAGGACAGATCAGTCCGTCAAAAAAGCAAAAAGAGGATGAGTCCCTAGTACAAGAGGGCGAGTCTATTACAGAGGGAAATTTTGGATTGAAAATGTCAGAGGTGAGTTTCCAGTCTGGGGAGAGTGTTAATAAACAGGGGAGAGTGACGGAAGAAATTGCCGCAACAAAGGAGGAGCAGGTTCCTAGTCTGCAAGATATATTTCAAGAAATAAAAAAATTTAATTTGGCAATACAGGATCTCTCTCTCCAGACTGGAAATATCAGGGAGTCTGTGGGGCTCCTCGAGTGGATGTCCAAAAATATAAAGAAAGGTTGATAGAAATCGAGAAAAGAACATCCGACTCTGAGGACCTCCTGCAGATAATGGTTAAAGAAAAAAACTCTCTAAAAGAGCAAAATAGGGAATTAAAAAGTAGGGTACTGGAACTGGAAAACAGGACTAGAAGGTCTAATCTGAGATGTCTTGGAATCCCTGAGGGTGCGGAGGGGCAAGACATATACGCCTTTTTACAATCATGGCTTATGGAACAACTGGGCCAGGGCATCTCAGATTATAAAAATTTTGTGGAACGGGCCTATAGGATACCATCTAAGCCACAGGTATCTGGAATGAGACTGAGACCCATAGTCTGCTATCGATTAGGGATAAGGAGGAGATATTGCGCAGATCAAGGAAAAAATGGAAATTAGAATATTTGGGCACACTAGTAATGCTATTTTCGGACTATGAAGAAGAGACGATAAAGGAAAGAAGCTGCTTTATTGAGGTGAAAAAAAAATTGTGTTCAAATAATGTCAAATATTCGATGATGTTCCCGGCCAAATTGATGATTGAATGGGAAAGTAAAAACTGTGTACTTGCGGTACAAAGATGGATTAAAGAAAATATAAGGAGTTGAGGGGCAATCGGGCTGGGGGTTGGCGGTGAGGGGGAAATGCTAAGAGAGAGAACCAGGAGTGAAGTTAACCTGGCTCATTCAGAGGGGAATGGGGGAGGGTAAGGTAGTTATTTTGCTGTGCTGTGTTCCCCCCCCCCCCCTCTCCGTGCCTTCTCTCCTCCCTTCCCTTGGGGGATCTAGCGACATTAGAAGATCAGATACACAATTATATAGGTTTTTATGAGAATAATCTCTTGGAATATTAGGGGTCTGAGCATTGGAGTAGAGAGGGTGGCGGTTTTTGATGCAATACATAGATTTCTACCTGCTATAATCTGTCTACAAGAGACGCATCTGACAAGCGAAACGATAAAGGGGTTGTCTAGACCATGGATACAGCACTCTTTTCACTCATTCATCATATGCAAGAGGCTTGAGTATCTTGATACATTGTGATATTGATATTAAAATAGGGGAAATAGTTAAAGATCAGGAGGACCGATATGTTTTGATTGATTGTTTGTTGGAAGGAAGACCGTGAATAATAGCCAACGTATATATACCACCACCTTTCAAAATAGATGTCCTATTAAAAATCAATGATTTTGTGCTCAAGGTAGGGGATAAATCACTTTTAGTTATGGGGGACTTTAATAATATAATGGATAGCAAAATGGATAGATGTAGGGTAGGTAATGTTCAAAACTTTTGCACGGGTTATAAATTAAACAATATTACGGAGGAAATGGGTTAGATTGATATTTGGAGGGTATTACACCCCAAATTAAAAAAATATTCATGTTTCTCAAAGACACATAGGAGTTTGTCACGGATTGACTTAGTCTTCACAAACAACACAGGCGTGTTGGATATTGAAGGGGTTAATTATGGTCAACGTGGGATCTCGGATCATAACCCAATTATCATAAATACAAAAACACAACAAAAAAACTTAAGGAGGATGCACATAAATATAGGGTGGATAAATATAATGGGGATACACAATAAGATTTTAAAAGAGATTGGGGAGTTTTTTGAGATGAATGATGATTCAGCGTCAATTAATATAATTTGGGAGGCTGCGAAGGCCTATATAAGAGGGATTTTTACAAAGTACGCGGCAATATACAAGAAAGGGATAAGGGAAAAAATAATTAATTTGCAACAAGAGGTGGAAAAGTATGAAGATAACTATATTAAAAACCCTACAGAAAGAAACTATGAGGCTTGGACAGAAAAAGTTTCAAAACTGGAAGATGAGCGACTCTTAATGGTAGAGCAACAGAAATAAAATTACGTGAGGGACAATTATATCTATGCGCATATACCAGGTAAAAAGTTAGCGGCCCTAGTAGCGACCCAGACAAAAAAAAAAATTATATACACTGCCTATTAGACAAATCAGGAAATAAAATCACTGAACACGTGGCGAAAATAGAATTGCTCCAAGAATACTTTAAAGACACATATAATACCAAGATAAACAAGAACCCGGCGCAAATTCAATAGTTTCTGGAGACAATAACCATCTCTAGGTTAACAGCAGAGCAAAGTGAGAAATTGGATGCCCCTTTGAACGCCCTGGAAGTGGACAATATACTATCTAGTATCACGAAAAACAAATCTCCAGGAATAGACGGTATCCCGTTTGAAGTTTATGCTCAATATAAAGAAATAATAATCTCGAAATTATTGACAATGTGGGACGACTCGAGAAAGGTAGGGAAACTGCCAGACTCATTGAGAGAAGCACTAATTACATTGATTTTAAAACCGGGGAAAGATCCAACCTTTCCAAATTCATATCGTCCCATTTCGTTAATTAACACAGAGAACAAAATATTAGCAAAGATTTTGGCAACTAGACTTAGAAGTGTGGTGTCGGGATTGGTTCATGAGGATCAGACGGGGTTCATGTCAGGTAAGACCACAACGGATAATGTCATGCGCTATTTTGTGAATACCCAGCTTAAGCCCGAAAATTGTGGTGAACGACTGATTGTTACATTGAATGCCTCAAAGGCGTTTGATACTGTAGAATGGCCCTTTTTGATGGCAACACTGAAGAAGATGGGACTCAGGGATAAATTTATATCCTGGGTAAATCTGCTATATACGGAAATTTCTGCAAAAGTGATACTGAATGGGGAATATTCCGATAATATACATATCCGTAGGGGGGTTAGACAGGGATGTCCTCTCTCCCCCCTGCTTTTTGCTATAGCTATGGAACCATTAGCGGATATGATCAGGCAAGACGCAGCAATTGAGGGGTTCAGGTTTGGTGAACACGAGGAAAAAATTGCTTTATATGCGGATGACATTATGCTGTTTGTGGGCTCACATAGATCATTGGTTAAGATCTTTCAGGTGTTTGACCAATATGATAAATATTCCAGGCTCAGGATAAATTGGTCCAAGTCAGCATGCGTCCTGATTGACCCTCTGAATAATTTTATCCCAGGAGCTCTGGAAATTAAGAAGATTAATGAACCCGTTAAATATTTAGGTATTCAAATAACCCCGAACCCCAAGAATTATATCCAACTGAATGTGACCCCAAAAATAAAGGAAATGAAGAAAAAAATAGAAGTATGGAAAAGACTGTATGTTTCGATGGCAGGTCGTATCTCCTTGGTGAAAATGTGCCTGCTACCATCCCTTAACTATGTCCTGTGAAATTCACTGATAATAATCCCCAAAAAAATATTTAAAATAATAACCAGCATACTAATGGACCTGATCTGGCGAGGAAAAAAACCAAGGATAAAAGCACAAATATTGTGTATTCACGAGAGGGAGGGCGGATTATCAGTTCCTGATGTGGAACTCTATTTTATTTCCGGCCAAATAAAAAATATGATAATGTGGAGTAATACGCAAAGATATAAGTCCATGATTGTAGGAATAAATAAAAGGCTAGAGAAATGTACTATTTTTCAAGTAATTGAAGCTGGGATTTTGGGACAACAGAGTAGTAACAAGATACCGCTCTTTGAGCTGATGGATACGGTTTGGAGACAGGCAAGGAAACTGTGGAACCTGGTGGGACTTCATGCGGACACCATACTGTGGGGGAATATCCATCTTACTGATCTGAAGTTAATTGAACAGTCAGCGTGGTGGAAACATGGAGTTTATAAACTGGGTCGGATATGGAAGCAAGGTGATATAATAACATATGAAGATCTTAAAAAGGAGTATAAATTGGGCAATCTAGAAGTGAGATTTTTTTACCTACAGTTAAAATGTGCATTATGAAGGTTGGTAGGAAAAACTACACAAATAGAGACCCTTTCGCAGCCGCTGCTTAATATATCTAGGTTAATGGCAGGGGGAAAGCTAGTGTAAAAAATATATGAATGTTTGTCACATCAAAAGACTAAGTGAAGAGCAACTTCTAGCCTAATGCATAAATGGAGAGAGGTTATAAACTCCCAGCAAGAAGAGTTCTGGGCATTAGCAATAGTGATGCGCGTGAGGTGCCATATTCGATTTCGCAATATTTCGCGAATATTCGATTGAGTATTCGTATTATATTCGCCGAAATTGAATATTCGTTAATGTGTATTTAACGCGATTAATATGTGATTTATTAGTCGCGTGTTGCGATTTCCTAAATGTCTCTAATCTCTAAAGTGTTAAGTGTATACAATACAACTTTCCTATGTTTGCGAACGGTTTACTAATTTTCAAATATTCGCTATATTGCAATATAGAATCAGACGAATATTATAAAAACAATGTTATTGCAATATAGCCAATATTAGTAAAAATGAAATTAAAGTAAAGATTTAAAAAATACTAAAGCACTATATCCGCTGTGTCTTTTACGAATATTCTCGATATTCTAATATATAATTGATTTAGAATATTACGAATATTCTAAAACCTAAGATATATCAGCAATATATCGAATATTCGTAAAAATACACATAGCTGAAACGGCAATGAAATGTTCGTATGCTCATGCGCATGCACGCGAGTCACTCCTGGCAGGAAGTAATCGGTTTCATCTAGAATCCAGCGTGAGTTCAGTCGAGTTTGAAGTTGGATGCGATTGGAAAGATGGTGGCGAGCAAGTTCAAAGAAGCTGAGGAAGAGGTCCTCATCATAGTAAGTATAAGTAAATTGAACATTCTATCAGACACGCTTGTTTGGCATATCTTACTAATATTCTTATCTAGGTTTATTGAATTGAAGTTTCGGATGTCTTTGTATGTGAAAACTATTTTCGCATGACAATTAAATTCGCATAGCACATACTTTGATTAGATATAAATGATTGGTTGAAACAAGTATTGTTGACATTCAAAAGTAATATTTTTTTCACATAATCATTAACATCTACTCATACTAGATAAAATGTGATTTTATTTGTATTACTAAAATAAATAGTTAAGCATTTTTGATATGACAAATGGTTGGTCTGCCATCAAAGCACTATCTTACTGAAATTTGCTATATACAGTCAGGTCCATAAATATTGGGACATTGACACAGTTCTAACATTTTTGTCTCTATACACCACCACAATGGATTTGAAATGAAACGAAAAAGATGTGCTTTAACTGCAGACTGTGAGCTTTAATTTGAGGGTATGTACATCCAAATCAGGTGAACGGTGTAGGAATTACAACAGTTTGCATATGTGCCTCCCACTTGTTAAGGGACCAAAAGTAATGGGACAATTGGCTTCTCAGCTGTTCCATGGCCAGGTGTGTGTTATTCCCTCATTATCCCAATTACAATGAGCAGATAAAAGGTCCAGAGTTCATTTCAAATGTGCTATTTTCATTTGGAATCTGTTGCTGTCAACTCTCAAGATGAGATCCAAAGAGCTGTCACTATCAGTGAAGCAAGCCATCATTAGGCTAAAAAAACAAAACAAACCCATCAGAGATAGCAAAAACATTCGGCGTGGCCAAAACAACTGTTTGGAGCATTCTTAAAAAGAAGGAACGCAGCGGTGAGCTCAGCAACACCAAAAGGCCCGGAAGACCACGGAAAACAACTGTGGTGGATGACCGAAGAATTCTTTCCCCGGTGAAGAAAACACCCTTCACAACAGTTGGCCAGATCAAGAACACTCTCCAGGAGGTAGATGTATGTGTGTCAAAGTCAACAATCAAGAGAAGTCTTCACCAGAGTGAATACAGAGGGTTCACCACAAGATGTAAACCATTGGTGAGCCTCAAAAACAGGAAAGCCAGATTAGAGTTTGCCAAACCACATCTAAAAAAGCCTTCACAGTTGTGGAACAACATCCTATGGACAGATGAGACCAAGATCAACTTGTACCAGAGTGATGGGAAGAGAAGAGTATGAAGAAGGAAAGGAACTGCTTATGATCCTAAGCATACCACCTCATCAGTGAAGCATGGTGGTGGTAGTATCATGGCGTGGGCATGTATGGCTGACAATGGAACTGGTTCTCTTGTATTTATTGATGATGTGACTGCTTACAAAAGCAGCAGGATGAATTCTGAAGTGTTTCGGGCAATATTATCTGCTCATCATCAGCCGAATGCTTCAGAACTCATTGGACGGCGCTTCACAGTGCAGATGGACAATGACTTAAAGCATACTGCAAAAGCAACCAAAGAGTTTTTTAAGGGAAAGAAGTGGACTGTTATGCAATGGCCAAGTCAATCACCTGACCTGAATCCGATTGAGCATGCATTTCACTTGCTGAAGACAAAACTGAATGGAAAATGCCCCAAGAACAAGCAGGAACTGAAGACAGTTGCAGTAGAGGCCTGGCAGAGCATCACCAGGGATGAAACCCAGCATCTGGTGATGTCTATGCGTTCCAGACTTCAGGCTGTAATTGACTGCAAAGGATTTGCAACCAAGTATTAAAAAGTGAAAGTTTGATTTATGATTATTATTATGTCCCATTACTTTTGGTTCCTTAACAAGTGGGAGGCACATATGCAAACTGTTGTAATTCCTACACCGTTCACCTGATTTGGATGTAAATACCCTCAAATTAAAGCTGACAGTCTGCAGTTAAAGCATGTCTTGTTAGTTTCATTTCAAATCCATTGTGGTGGTGTATAGAGCCAAAACTGTTAGAATTCTGTCGATGTCCCAATATTTATGGACCTGACTGTATTTATATGCTATCCATACATACATGTGGCCGACGTGTCATTATGTATGTATAACAGACAAATATATATCAGATGCACATTGTACATCTAATTTCCTGCCTCACACAATATACCCACACTACATACCACCAAACCCCCTCACAAACCCACACCCCCTCTGACCAGCCCCACCCCCAACACACAAACACACACAGTCTATTCAAACAGCGGTCCTCCAGTTGTTCTTAAACTACAACTCCCATTATGCCCTTCTATAGGATGATAGCTGTAGGCTTGTCATGGAATGATGGGAGTTGTATTTTTGCCACAGCTAGAGGGACGCAGTTTGCTGGAGGGCCGCAGTGTGCGGATGGCTAGTCTAAAGATTCTAATAAGTGTTCTATTGGTCAGGAGAAGTAATTTTTGACATTCTATATTTGCTGGTTCATTTAGCGTTACCCAGCGTGCAAGACATGGAGGCGGACCAGCTTTACACCCCATATTATGCCGTCACGTCACTAGACAGGTACATCTCTCCTCAGATGGACAATATCTAATAGCTTATACCCCACACACATACAATTTCAATACAATTAGATTTTATACGTTTACGTTAACTTAAATTGTAGTATTTCACTCTCAAACAATAATAATTGTTGGTTTGGTGGTTGAGATGATGATGACATGGTGGTGGTCAGTTACTGCGGCATCAAGGCAGCGCACGGCGAGCGGTTCCGTGTAATTAAACTACAACATGCAGAGCTTTTAGTTAGACTGCCTCTAGCCGTGTGCTGCCTTGCTGCTGCTGGAACTTTTCCCTCGCCACCAGTGGTGTAGCTGCAGGCCCGGCAGCTGTTCCATCCGTTTCCTACACTGTCTATACTGTCACTGTGTTACATAATTTCATTGTGTAATACTGCTGAGGGGGCCCTGACAAAATCTTTTAGTCCTCCTCCTCCGGGATGGGCCTCTTCTGGGTCAGGGCCGCAAAGCAGACGCTTCTCCTGCTTCCCCGATAGTTACGCCCCTGGCTGCCACCATTATAGTAAATGTTGACGGATCGTCATTCTTGTCGCCGGGGCATATTTACAGGGGATGCGAGGTGAAGCGGCTGCTTGGGGGCCCTGACCCAGAAGGGGCCCATCCAGGAGGAGGAAAAGGACTAAAAGAATTTGTCAGGGCCCCCTCAACAGTATTACACAATGAAATTATACACAGTGACAGTATAGACAGTGTATAAAACGGATGGAACAGCTGCCAGGCCTGGTGTGAGAGAGCGATCTTTACTATCCACAGTTATGTGGGTGGCATGAAAGGAAGGGCTTGTGAAAAAATTTCTGTGGTAGGTAGGTTGTCCCCATTAAAAAATTTGCTGTGGGGCCAAGTCATTTCTAGCTATGCCACTGTGTGGGGGCATAAGTGAACTAGCGGCAGGACGGATCCGACCGCTTGTTTAACTTCCTGGAATAGCCTGACGTACTCCACTTCTGCTAATGTTAAAGTTGCGTAATCTTAGTTTATTAAATTTTTTTGATTAAATGCTTCCTTTTTTAATCCCGCAGCGCATGTTAGAGAAAGGCTATGATGAGATAAGATCACACCAAGCCAAGCAGGCGATCTTCCGTGATTTAAGAAAAGAGTTACGGAGGGAGCATGGCGGACAGCATACTCCGATGGCCATGCTAAAAAAATGGCCAGACCTGAAGCGGCGGCATCTTGAGAGAATCTGCGATACACCCTGTCCAGGTACAATGATTACTGAGTGTTGGTGAAATAAACAAAAGTAACGTAATGCTGAGGTACATTTATTATTTGTGATTTTTATTTTTACATAAGTCTAATTTGTTATTATAGGTGCTCGCCTTCCCTCTGTCAGGTGCAGGCCTGCCAGGAGGGATTCGTGGGAGGTGTCTGCGTCTGAGGGGGAGGAGGAGGAGCAGCCAGGACCCTCAGGGCTACCAAATGCCCCTGCACCACCACAGGAGGGGGATTTAATGGTGGAGGAACAGGGTGGACCGTCAGCCCTACCAGAGTCCCCCCCCCCCCCAGTTTTTGAGGATGAGGACGAGGAGGAAGAGGATGATGACGGATTAGTCACCACCCCACACAAGGAGGGTAAATATTTGCTTTTGTAATTTAAACTTATTCACAAACACACACACACACACGTATTAGTTTAGTTATATTGGATAACAGAAAGTCCCACACTTACAGTTCATTACAAGCAGGGTAACAAGACAGTACTATCGCAACACTCTTTACAGTCTGTCACCGTTCTGGTTCTTTTCTCAGATTGTTCTGCGTTGGGATGGCCTGTCCACACTTTATCTTAACAGCCTTATTAATAGCACCGTTATGAGAACATAGGATGAAGTAAGGGTGAGACCTGTCCCACCCAATGTCTATGTTAACTATTTAAAACCCGTTCAAAAATCAATAATAAAAACAAAACCCCAGAAACAAAACAGACGTGCTGATTCCAGGCGTACTGATTAACGTAAATTATCTCCCTGAGGCATACATTCCCTTTGAGACATACCGAGCATCCATGATTCTCCCCTTTGGTTTACTACAGTGCATATAGCAATTTCAATCCTTAGTTTCTAAATTTAATATTGTTAAAATATTTTTTTTTATAATTATGGCAAAAATAAATTTATAACAAGAACACTATAGTGCCAACCACCTGCCAACCCCGTCGTACTTTGCCACAGTCGCCATACATGGCTCGTTTACTCAAGAGTAAAGACTTCTGGAGGTGAATCCACTTTGACCACAGTTTACATTTCCGATTTTTTTTTTTTTTTACAAAAATTGATAGAATACTATTTACATCGCAATGAATAAAATATTGGAATTTTTTTTTATTTCGGAATACTTTATTACAGTCTAGTGTTATTTAGTAGATCAGATAACGGTTATGATGTAGATAAATTAATTTGTTCATATTTTTCACACTTTTCAATCTTGTCGTTGCAATATTATTTAAAAATAAAACGATTATAAAATTACCAAAAATTACAAAATTTATGATACAAATCAAATAGCATATGTAAATTATGACCTCAATGACATAGACTATTCATGGACTAATGTTAGGTTAAACAACCAAAAATCTGATTTTATATAGACGTAACCTCTGAAAAATTTATTCTTCACAGTATTTTTTTCACCTACAATCGCCAATAGTCAACAGCTTTATACAATATTCACTAAATTGCATTTAATCTGATGACAAACTAATAAACCCATAATTTTTAAAAAATATATATATATATATATATATATATATATATACAGTACAGACCAAAAGTTTGGACACACCTTCTCATTCAAAGAGTTTTCTTTATTTTCATGACTATGAAAATTATAGATTCACACTGAAGGCATAAAAACTATGAATTAACACATGTGGAATTATATACATAACAAACAAGTGTGAAACAACTGAAAATATGTCATATTCTAGGTTCTTCAAAGTAGCCACCTTTTGCTTTGATTACTGCTTTGCACACTCTTGGTATTCTCTTGATGAGCTTCAAGAGGTAGTCCCCTGAATTGGTTTTCACTTCACAGGTGTGCCCTGTCAGGTTTAATAAGTGGGATTTCTTGCCTTATAAATGGGGTTGGGACCATCTGTTGCGTTGAGGAGAAGTCAGGTGGATACACAGCTGATAGTCCTACTGAATAGACTGTTAGAATTTGTATTATGGCAAGAAAAAAAAGATTTAGTTATTGCCAAGCAGGATAATAAAGTTTATATTTACATATATCTTAAATAGCCATCTTTTTACTTGTCAGTTCTACACTTCATATTTTTTTTTAAGTGTTTAGAACATTTATTACACACATTTTAGGACTCAGGTCAATCTATTGAATATTTCGCTCTATGTTTGATACTTGACACTGTTTTGACCTTTCTGTAAATTACAAACATAATTTTTACACAAACAGAAGATATATCTTTCTGCATTGTTGTTTATGAAATTAAAAGAAAAAGAATACGGAGCAGAAAAATATATAAACACATTCTTTAATTTTCTAATTGGTGGCTGCAAAATATTATCTATAAAAAAAGTGTACTAAAGAAATAGTATTAAAGCTACAATTTAAGGCCAAAAGAAACTGTAAACATGTTAGACATCAGCATTGAAATGTCAACTATGTAGTTAAATGACTAGAAAACTTATTGACTCATCAAAGCACAAATTGTAGTCTTATTAGGCCCCTACATGACTCATATGGATCGGGACAGTCAGCCGCATCCACCAGAGGATTTTTGAAAATGGTCTAGTATGAGGCCCACATATAGCTAGGCCCAAATCAGCAAGACAGACAGCAGCAGCAGCAGATCGAGTGTTATTAGGCCCCTAGATGACTCAGATAGATCAGGAGTCAGGACAGGCGGCAGCATCCACCAGAGGATTTTTGAAATTGGTCTAGTATGAGGCCCACATATAGCTAGGGCCAAATCAGCTGACGATGAACAACGACAGTAGATGGGGACCATGACAGAGTCATGAACGAGGGGAATGAGAACTGACCCAGGTGGCGGAGACGTGGACACTAACACAACTGGCCCAGGCCAAGCAACTTCTTCACTACTATACCCTTGCAGTCCTTCATCCCTCTGGGTCAGAGGAATCAGAACACGTTGAGTCATGCTGCGTTAACGCAGTGGTCTGCTACAGAATTGATGCGCCTTATATCGAAAATTATAGCTGAATGTTGCTGGCATAAAGGATACCTGATTGATTAATTGAAAATAGAGTAGATAAACATGATTTTAAAAAATTCATAAATATACAAAGGCAATTAAACATTACATGATTAGAATAAAGAAAGAATTAATAAATAATTAAAATAATAGATTACCAAATGCATGATTTATAAATTAAATATTGAATAAATAAATAATATGATACTAATTAAATAAATGTTAAAAATATAGATTTTTCATTAAAAACATTAAAAAACAACGGAGTATTGGAGGGAGAGCAAAGGAGAGGGATGAACAAGGGACCCTTCAGCGCCCTGAGCCAACAGCGGGGGCCAAGAAGTCACTGCCGTTCCAGGACTCATTCATTTTGATGAATGTGAGTCTGTCCACAGAGTCAGTGGACAGACGGGTCCTCTTGTCGGTGACCACCCCACCTGCCGCGCTGAAAGTCCGCTCAGACAGTACGCTGAAGGGGGGGGCAAGAAAGTAACTCCAGCGCATACTGAGCAAGCTCACGGCAGGTGTCCAGCCTGGCAACCCAGTACTCCATGGGGTCGGAAGCACCAACGGACCCCATGTAGTCTTCCACCATGCGGGCCAGCCGCTGGTGGTGACTGATGCTGCTGCTGGTACTGGGTCGCGCAGACGGGTAGAACAGCCTCATCTCACCCATAAGGTCACCTGCTCGGCTGGTGCTGCTGGTTCCAGTTGGGCGGTGAGATGGGCGGGGAGAACTAGAGCATGAGGCCTAGGGTTTACCTCCTCCAACCGATGGACCAGACAGGCCCGCAATTTTTCAATACGGGCCTGCCTCCGGCTGGCTGGTAGAAACTGCTCCAGTATCCCCTTGCAGCGAGGGTCTAAAAGGGTGGCCAACCAAAACTCATCCCTCTCCTTTATTTTTCTGATCCGGGGGTCCCTCCTGAGACATCGCAGCATATGGGAAGCCATGGGGACGAGCACAGCCCGCTGTGACTCTTCAGAGCTGCCCGGGACCATGACCTCTTGGTCCTCCTGCTGCCGATGCTGCTGCTCCCGGTCGGAGGTGCCCCACCCCCGGACTAACGGTGCCCCCAGCCCCGGCTCTCCCTCCTGACCAAGCCCAGACTCCTGGACGTCCACTAATTCATCATCCTCCTCCTCCTCGGCCTGGTCCTGGTGGAGCATGGTTGACTCCACCAAGGCACTCTCCCCAGCCTCAGGCAGGCGATCTAGTGTCCTGTCCAGCAGGAACACTAAGGGGAGCACGTCGTTTAGGCCGACATGCTCCCTGCTGACCATCTTTGTCGCCTGCTCGAATGGGGCCAACACGTGGCAGACTTGCTGAATCTGCCCCCACTCCGCATTAGTGACGTAGGGGAGTGGGTGTGATGGCCCTGGAGTGCCTAGCTCCAGCAGGTATTCCCTCACCGCCCGTCGCTGCTCCCACAACCTCTCCAGCATGTTGAGGGTGGAGGTCCACCGTGTCACACTGTCCATAATCAGTCTGTGGGGGGGCAGGCTGTTGTCCCGCTGCAGTTTGGACAGGGACGCGGCGGCGGTTGTGGATCGGCGGAAGTGGCTGGCAATCCTACGTACCCTTTGCACAATGTCACTCAACCCTGGGTAAGTGCGGAGGAATTTCTGTACCACAAGGTTGAGGACATGTGCCATGCAGGGCACGTGTGTTAGACTGCCAGCCTCAAGGGCGGCGAGTAGGTTGCTGCCGTTGTCACAGACAACCATACCTGCCTGGAGCCTTCAGGGTGTCAGCTACTTCTGGACCTGAGCCTGTAGTGTGAACAGAACATCAGGTCCAGTGTGTCTCCGTTCCCCCAAGCTCACAAGCTAGAGCACGGCCTGGCAGCGGACGTGTCCCACACTTGCATAGCTACGGGGACGCTTGCTTGGGGGCTCAGCAGCCGTGGAGACAGTGGCTTGCGGGAAGGAGCATTTCTTCCATGGACACCCCGGGGCGGCACCACAAACTCAGATGCTGCAGTTGCCTCCCCGGCGTCTCGGAGGGAAACCCAATGGGCTGTAAAACTTAGGTATCGACCCTGCCCATGCCTGCTGGTCCAAGCATCCATTGTGAGAGGCACCCTGTCGCTGACAGCATGATCCAGCGACAGGCATACATTCTGCACAAGGTGCTGGTGTAGGGCAGGGACGCCAGTCCTGGCAAAGTAATGGCGGCTGGGGACACGCCATCTGGGTTGGGCCTGCTCCAACATCTGCCTAAATGGGTTTCTGTCAACCAGATTGTACGGAAGTAGATGTTGGGCAATAACCCTTGCCAGGAGCCCATTGAGTGAACACACACGTCGGTCCCCTGGGGCGTAGGGCGTTCAAAAGCATCAGCAACTGATGGCTGGTGCCGGACGGCAGAGGAGGAGGAGATAGAGGAGGGTGCACTGGTTGCAGAGGGATGGCTGCCGGTACCAATACCACTACTAGAGGGAGCTGGGGGGTGGGAATCAGTAGTTGCAATAGAGAGGGGGAGCTGCTGTAAAGTGGCAGGAGCTGCTGTTCCCTGCACACTGCCGGTGGTGCTGCTGCTACTACCACTCTTACTCTGTTCCCACTCCCGCCAGTGGTTCAGTCGCATGTGCTGGTTCAGGGCTGTGGTACCCAGCCGAGCAACTGACCTCCCTCTCCTCACCCTGGCATGGCAGAGGTTACAAATGGCAACAGTAAAATTATCTGTTGCCAGAGTGAAGAAAGCCCAAACAGGCGACTTCCGCACCAACCTCCTGTCCAATGGGGTGGTGCTGGCTTGCGCCTGTTGGGGCTCGGTGTGCACAGGTGGAGCATGCTGCTGCTGCCTGCTCCTCTCAACAGTAAAGCCCCTGCCAATGGGCTCCCTGGAGACCTGCCGCACCGTTTGCCTCGGGTGCCTACCTTCTTCAGTGCTGCTGTCACTTGACACTTGACAAAGTAGGTGGCACCCATGTATTGTTGTTACCCCCTCCTCCTCCTCGTTATCCCCCATCCCTTACAACAAGTCCTGCCCATCTTGAGGGCTGAACTGTAATTCAGCCTCCTGATTAGCCTCCCCCAGAATGTCCAGCTCAGTGTCCTCGTCTTCGAACATGAGCGGGGACAATTCTGTGGGAGTGGGGGTTGCTTCTACAGGAGGCGTAGATCTGCTGCTACTGCTGCTGCTGTGAACTGGGGCTGAGGACTCCATGGCACTCGAGTCAGCCACCAGAGCCATCACTGTCTCGGCGTCCTGCGAAAGTATGGCCCTTGGACGTCTGTTTAAACTAAAAAAGTGACTAGAGGAGTGGCCCCGTGGCGGTCCAGCACCGGAACTGATTCCTCTATTGGCCCCACCGTGGCTGCCTGCACGTAGTTTATTAAATAAAAACGCAAAGACAAGACAAACTAAACCTTTTTTTTGTTTTTTGTTTTATAAAACTCTAACAAAGAAAAACGCAGACAATCAGACGGAAAGACAAGACAGATGTAACTAAGCTAAACACAAAAAACGTATTTGTAGTTTTTTTTTCTAACTATAAGGCCTAGTTCACACGAACGTATGGCTTTTATAGTTTTTTGCAGTCTGTTTTTCACGGATCAGTTGTTCCGTTTTTGTGTTTCTGTTTCCTTTCCGTTTTTCCGTTCCGTTTTTCCGTATGCCATGTACAGTATACAGTAATTAAATAGAAAAAATTGGGCTGGCCATAACATTTTCAATAGATGATTCAGCAAAAACGGAACGGATACGGAAGACATACGGATGCATTTCCGTATGTGTTCCGTTTTTTTTGCGGACCCATTGACTTGAATGGAGCCATGGAACGTGATTTGCGGGCAATAATAGGACATCTTCTAGCTTTCAACGGAACGGAAAAATGGAAATACGGAAACGTAATGCATACAGAGTACATTCCTTTTTTTTTGCAGAACGTTCGCGTGAACTAGGCCTAAAACAGAAAAACGCGGACAATCAGACGCAAAGACAAGACAGATGTAACAAAGCTAAACACAAAGAACAAAACTTTTTTTTTCTTCTAACTATAAAACAAAAAACACGGACAATCAGACGAAAGACAAGACAGATGTAACAAAGCTAAACACAAAGAACAAAACTTTTTTTTTTTCTAACTATAAAACAAAAAACACGGACAATCAGACGAAAGACAAGACAGATGTAACAAAGCTAAACACAAAGAACAAAAGTGTAATGACCGGCGTCACGCAAAGGGAGGGAAATGGGAAGGCCCTGTCCAAGGGAGAGGGAAAGATGGTGACCCCTGACTCACCTTGCGGCTGGCACCTGACGGCCCTGACTTCCCTAGACGGGTTCCTCACCCGTACGCCGATCACGTGCCTAAACCTTGGCTTTCCCTAAGATGAGCCCTATGTAGTGAATGGGGCGGTGGGATCACTAGTCCGCATCACTGACACTAAGAGGAAAACACCAAGGAGAGGACAGACAATACAGACAAACATATAATCCCAGGTGGGCGACAACAGCAGACCACCAAGGCTCAACAGGGATCTGGAGGGTAACGTTCTGGAACAACAACCAGGGAACACAGCTACACAGCTCCAGTGGGTCAGTATAGAAGTCCAGGCAGGAAGCTCTATATCTGGCAACCAGAGAAGTGAGAGATGGGAATATAAGGAGGTTGGGATTGCTGGACAAGAAACAGCTGAGGAGGAGAAGCTACGGATCCCTGAGTGAGCCAAAAAGGATTGCAAGGAAAACCCAGAAAGCTACCATTAATAAACAGCACTGTCTTTAGACATAGAGCGCGCAGCCACCCGCTGCGACTTCATGACCCCGGTTATAACGGAGTCAGGTGTGGCTCTTGACACCCTCGTGACAAAAAGTTTTTTTAACTTTCTAACTATAAAACATGAAAATGTGGACAATCAGACGCAAAGACAAGACAGATATAACAAAGCTAAACACAAAAAAAACTTCTTTTTTTTTTAAATAAACTCTAACACAGACAGTCAAAAAAAAACTATTAAAACAAAACTTTTTAACAAGGACGGACAGACAGACACAAAATTACCCTAAATCCCTAACTGACCTAACCTAAAATCTGTTATTAATAGCCCTAAACACTAACCTCAACTATAATTCTATATCTAGATGTATTTTCAAGTCCCTAACTCCCTATCCCTAATGCCCTCCACAGATCCCTGCACTAAAACCAGCTAACTGTATCTTGTATCTTTCACCTAACTAATCTAACCTATCTAATAATTCAAACCCTAATTCCTATTCCCTAATCACTACCTAACACTAAATAGCTAAATAAGAGTTTAAATTCGAATTTCTGGAACAATAGAAACGCACAGCACACAACCACAAGCTCCTATCTCTCCAAAAACTAAACCCACAAAATGGATGCCGGGGAGTGCCTTGATTTATATAGTGAGAGGTAGACTACTTTCTGATTGGTTGCTAGGGATGTTGCTAAGCTGTGACAATGCCTTATCATTGGCTATAAGCAAGACTAGGGAGGGGTTAGCAATCACCTCACATGGAATACAAGAAAAAATTCTAATATTCGGTTTACGAATAATTCGCAATATTCTACTATTCGCCGAAGCAGACTCAATAGCCTAACGCCCTTATACGAATAGAATTCTGCAAATGTTTAATGATTGATTTTTCGCATTACAGGAACCGTTGTAAAATAGGCTACATGGAATGGTATTTCAAGGGTCACTCAGTAAGTAAGTACACGATAGGATGTCTGGTAATATTTAAGTGCCGATTACTCTCTCAATATACGCTATATGTGAAATACTCGCTAACAGTAGTTTAGGCGGGAAAACCATAACACGAAAAGTTTTTTTGCGAATGTAATGGCAGCGAATTTTCACGTACAATACAATATATTGAAAGTGTTAAAATTATATGAGTAAGGATACTGAACGCTTTTGACATGTCAAGTGAATTCTCGGCACGGTTGCTTGTCATGGAACATAACTTAGCCTTTGCGAAAAATCGTCTTTAAATATGCGAGTGGATCGGATCGCACACAAGCTTTAAGCAATAAGCATAGTAATGCTTGACTGATGAAATGACTCGGAATATTTCGAATATAGTGCTATATTCGTAAATCACGAATATAGCACTATATTCGAAAAATACGGATTGGGAATGGGTCTGGGATTGCCATTATGCTATTATATTTAAGTGCATACTTAGGGATAACCTTTAATATCTCACACTTTATAATTCTTAAATATGGAAAACAAATTCGGATGATTCCATTGTAATATATGCAAAAAATATTTTACTATGTGCTTGATTCTAGTTGGAAAAGGCATTTGAGTAATGCAGTACAATAATCAGGATGTTGAAGGAACTTCGATGGTTAGAATTTATGAATATGGAGAATATAGTGCCATATTCGTAATTGTCGAATATAGCGCTATCTTCGTCAAATTCGATTACCAATCCAACACAACAGTTGATAGACGAAATAGAAAAAATGCTCCAGCACCACGATGGACATTGTGAAAATCCCGGTCTTTATTATCACCAAAATTCAGGTAGATACAGCAATCAAAACACTGGTGCCCACCAGTTCCCAAGATCTACGCGTTTCGAACAACCGTGTTCTTAGTCATGACTAAGAACACGATTGTTCGAAACGCGTAGATCTTGGGAACCGGTGGGCACCAGTGTTTTGATTGCTGTATCTACCTGAATTTTGGTGATAATAAAGACCGGGATTTTCACAATGTCCATCATGGTGCTGGAGCATTTTTTCTATTTCGTCTATCATCAACCAGGACTAGCTTGAGTCCGCCCCGTGCATCGCCGTGCAGGACGTAAAGGTGAGCTGGCTGTAACCTCTTCTATATTGCAACACAACAGTTGTCAGGTGCGATGCGATTAATAGGCTTATTTAATAGCAATTATTTGTGTGAACAACAGTGATGGGAAAAATAGAAATAGGGAGGTTTGTTATTAAATTACATTTTCTGAAACACAAAATGTATATGTGCGTTCTTCAAAATGCATTGGGCCTAATAAATTATCTTTCTATGATTTTATTTAGCTTCAGAGGAAATTAATATTCATTTTAACGAATATAGAGTAAAATATTCTACATCTTCGTGAATTCTCGAAGTTACGATATTCGCGGAAAATATTCGCTATTCGAATATTCGCGCTCAACACTAATTATCAATACAGCAAAAAAATAGGGTTTCAAAGAATTTTTTATACAGGATTACCCAATTTGACATACTACATCGTCTCTACTACTCCCCTGAGAAACTAATAAGATATAAACCTAAAGTGTTTAGTTGTTTAAAATGCGGGGAGGTAGGGGTGGACGATGTCCATATACTCTGGACGTGCAGAAGCACTCAGGAATTTTGGGGACAGGTTAAGGATACAATAAAGCAATATTATCAGATTATAGTACCCCATAAATTCGAGATTTGTGTATTGGGAGTGATGGACAAAACTGACACCCCCCAACATCAAGAAATTGCATCCAAACTTCTTTTCCAGGCAAGGAAATGCATTATGGGTCATTGGGGAGGTAGGGTTCCCCCTTCGATTAAAGAATGGGAGAGGTTCACTAGAATTGCACTCGCTAGAGAAGAATTCCATCTGGCAAATATAAAAAAAAAATAGATTTGTTAAACTATGGCAGATATGGTTAAAGGGTTTCTACCACCACATTTTCACCTATTTAGCTGTCATACACTAGCAATCTGCTAGTGTCTGCTCTACCTAACCATGCTATTGTAATCCTGGGCGGCGGAAATAGTGAGTGGACGGAGCCTCTAGGTGCTGAAAAGACGCCCCCATAGCACCTAGAGGCTCATTAGCATAGCAATAAAACTACGTTTTGTAGGGTAACCGCTGCACAGAAAGGGATTACAATAGCATGGTTAGGTAGAGCAGACACTAGCAGATCGCTAGTGTCTGACAGCTAAATAGGTGAAAATGTGGTGGTAGAAAGCCTTTAACGTAAGGTTTCATCTGTTTTTGTTTTTTTGAAAATGCAGGGAGGTATTTATTTTTTATTTTTTCTCTTTTTCTTCTAGGCAGCAAAAAAATAAATTGTGTGTGTGTGTGTGTGTGTGTGTGGGGGGGGGTGATACACATGGTTTTGTAATCTAAAGTTGTTATAATGCTTTTGTATGATATAAAAAAAAAAGATTATATAATAATAATAATAATTTTAAAAAAAAGGTATTGGCTCTACGTGTAACTGTGTACCAGAACATGAAGGTAGGCTAGTGTCAATTTCTATAGTTGAAGTGCTTTCTAGTACAGGCTGTGCTCCTGTTGACTTTTTTTTGCACTAGTATTGAAGAAGGAATCAATAGTCCTGCTAGTCACCCTTTTCTGGCTCATTTTGCGCTTTCTACAATTAAATCATTAAAGAGCACACCTTGTAAAATAATTGGCTTGCTAGAACATCATGCCCACATCCATTATGTTATATCATGATAAATAAATGCAGCAGCATTACAGCACCTTGTTTAAAGCACAATAAAGCTAGCCTTCTAATGTAATTAATTTTGGCAATAAAGCTTGAACTCTACTTCAGATGGCAAATAAAGCTCATTTAACATCTGTGTTTAACCTCTTTAGGACACAGGGCGTACAGGTACACCCTGATGTCCTGGTACTTAAGGACACAGGGCGTACCTGTATGCCCTGTGTATTTCCGATCACTGCCGCGCGGCGGGCGGTGATCGGAAGCCGGTGTCTGCTCAAATCATTGAGCAGGCACCTCGGCTAAATGCCCGGGGGGTCCCGTGACCCCCCATGTCGGCGATCGCCCCAAACCGCAGGTCAATTCAGACCTGCGGTTTGCGGCTTTTGCGGCGGTGCCATCGGGTCCCCATGGGGCTGTAGAAGGGACCCGATGGCATGGAAGGCAGCGCGATGCCTTCCTGAGGCATCACCGCTGCCTTCCTGTGATGTGCCTGTGAGATCCAGCCCCCTGGATCTCACAGCCCGGAAGCTGTATGAGTAATACACACAGTATTACTCATACAGCCAATGCATTCCAATACAGAAGTATTGTAAAGGATTAGACCCCCAAAAGTTGAAGCCTTAAAGTGGGACAAAAAATAAAGTGAAAAAAAAGTTGAAAAATAAAGTTTTCCCCCCAAAAATTTAAAGTTTCAAGTAAAAATAAACCAAAACGTCATTTTCCCCAAATAAAGTAAAAAAAAAAATTGGTATAAAAATAGGGGGGAAAAAAAATAGACCTATTAGGTATCGCCGCGTACGGATCGACTGGCTCTATAAACATATTACTTGACCTAACCCCTCAGATGAACACCGTAAAAAAAAAAAAAAAAACTGTGCTAAAGAAACCATTTTTTGTCACCTTACATCACAAAAAGTACAACAGCAAGCGATCAAAAAGGCGTACGCCCACCAAAATAGTACCAATCTAACCGTCACCTCATCCCACAAAAAATTAGCCCCTATCTGATACAATCGCCCAAAAAATAAAAAAACTATGGCTCGGAATATGGAGACACTAAAACATAATTTTTTTTGTTTTAAAAAAGCTGTTATTGTGTAAAACTTACATAAATAAAAAAAAATGTATACATATTAGGTATCGTCGCGTCCGTATCGACCGGCTCTATAAAAATATCACATGACCTAACCCCTCAGATGAACACCGTAAAAAATAAAATAAAAACTGTGCTAAATAAACCATTTTTTGTCACGTTACATCACAAAAAGTGTAATAGCATGCGATGAAAAAGTCATATGCACCCCAAAATAGTACCAATCAAACCGTCGTCTCATCCCTCAAAATATGAGACCCTACCTAAGATAATCACCCAAAAACTGAAAAAACTATGGCTCTTTTTGTTTCAAAAATGATATTATTGTGTAAAACTTACATAAAGTAAATAAAAATGTATACATATTAGGTATTGCCGCGTCCGTAACTACCGGCTCTATGAAAATATCACATGACCTAACCCCTCAGATGAACACCGTAAAAAATAAAAAATAAAAACTGTGCTAAATGAATCATGTCACCTTACATCACAAAAAGTGTAATAGCAAGCGATCAAAAAGTCACATGCACCCCAAAATAGTGCCAATCAAACCGTCATCTCATCCCGCAAAAATCATACCCTACCCAAGATATCTGCCCAAAAACTGAAAAAACTATGGATCTCAGACTATGGAAACACTAAAACATGATTTTTTTTGTTTCAAAAATGAAATCATTGTGTAAAACTTACATAAATAAAAAAAGTATACATATTAGGTATCGCCGCGTCTGTAATAAGTTACTCTATAAAAATATCACATGACCTAACCCCTCAGGTGAACACCGTAAAAAAATAAAAATAAAAACGGTGTAAATAAAGCAATTTTTTGTCATCTTACATCACAAAAAGTGTAATAGCAAGCGATCAAAAAGTCATATGCACCTCAAAATAGTGCCAATGAAACAGTCATCTTATCCCGCAAAAAATGAGACCCTACCTAAGATAATCGCCCAAAAACTGAAAAAACTATGGCTCTCAGACTATGGAGACACTAAAACATGATTTTTTTTGGTTTAAAAAATGAAATCATTGTGTAAAACTTACATTAATAAAAAAATTGTATACATATTAGGTATCGCCACGTCCGTGACAACCTGCTCTATAAAAATACCACATGATCTAACCTGTCAGAGGAATGTTGTAAATAACAAAAAAAAGGTGCCAAAACAGCTATTTCTTGTTACCTTGCCTCACAAAAAGTGTAGAGCAACTAAAAATCATATGTACCCTAAACTAGTACCGACAAAACTTCCACCCTATCCCGTAGTTTCTAAAATTAGGTCACTTTTTCAGAGTTTCTACTCTGGGGTGCATCAGGGGGGCTTCAAATGGGACATGGTGTCCAAAAAACCAGTCCAGCAAAATCTGCCTTCCAGAAAACCGTATCGCATTCTTTTCATTCTGCGCCCTGCCGTGTGCCCGTACAGCAGTTTACGACCACATATGGGGTGTTTCTGTAAACTAAAGAATCAGGGCCATAAATATTGAGTTTTATTTGGCTGTTAACCCTTGCTTTGTTACTGGAAAAAATTGATTAAAATGGAAAATTTGCAAAAAAATTTAAATTCTGAAATTTTATCTCCATTTGCCAATAACTCTTGTCGAACACCTAAAGGGTTAACAATGTTTGTAAAATCTGTTTTGAATACCTTGAGGGGTGTAGTTTCTTAGATGGGGTCACTTTTATGGAGTTTCTACTCTAGGGGTGCATCAGGGGGCTTCATATGGGACATGGTGTCAAAAAAACCAGCCCAGCAAAATCTGCCTTCCAAAAACCATATGGCATTCCTTTCCTTCTGCGCCCTACCGTGTGCCCGTACAGCAGTTTACGACCACATATGAGGTGTTTCTGTAAACTACAGAATCCGGGCAATAAATATTGAGTTTTGTTTGGCTGTTAACCCTTGCTTTGTTACTGGGAAAAATGGATTAAAATGGAAAATTTGCCAAAAAAGTGAAATTTTGAAAATGTATCTCTATTTTCCATTAGTTCTTGTGGAACTCCTAAAGGGTTAACAACGTTTGTAAAATCTGTTTTTAATACCTTGAGGGGTGTAGTTTCTTATATGGGGTCACTTTTATGGAGTTTCTACTCTAGGGGTGCATCAGGGGGGCTTCAAATGGGACACGGTGTCAAAAAAAAGTCCAGCAAAACCTGCCTTCCAAAAACCGTATGGCATTCCTTTCCTTCTGCACCCTGCCGTGTGCCCGTACAGCGGTTTCCGACCACATATGGGGTGTTTCTGTAAACTACAGAATGAGAGCCATAAATATTGAGTTTGGTTTGGCTGTTCACCCTTGCTTTGTAACTAGAATTTTTTTTTTTTAAATGGAAAATCTGCCAAAAAAGTGAAATTTGGAAATTTTCCATTAATTCTTGTGGAACACCTAAAGAGTTAACAAAGTTTGTAAAATCAGTTTTGAATACCTTGAGGGGTGTAGTTTCTAGAATGGGGTCATTTTTGGGTGGTTTCTATTATGTAAGCCTCGCAAAGTGACTTCAGACCCAAACTTGTCTCTAAAAATTTGGTTTTTTTAAAATTTTAAAAATTTTCAAGATTTGCTTCTGAACTTCTAAGCCTTGTAACATCCTCAAAAAATAAAATATCATTCCCAAAATGATCCAAACATGAAGTAGACATATGGGGAATGTAAAGTAATAACTATTTTTAGAGGTATTACTATGTATTATAGAAGTAGAGAAATTGAAACTTGGAAATTTGCAATTTCTTACAAATTTTTGGTAAATTTGGGATTTTTTTTATAAATAAAAATTATTTTTTTTTACTTCATTTTACCAGTGTCATGAGGTACAATATGTGACGAAAAAACTATCTCAGAATGGCCTGGATAAGTCAAAGCGTTTTAAAGTTATCACCACATAAAGTGACACTGGTCAGATTTGCAAAAAACGGCCTGGTCCTTAAGGTGAAATAAGGCTGTGTCCCAAAGGGGTTAATAGATAGGTCAGTCTAGGTACACCCGGTTTGATCATTTAATGTAACCCCCTTGCTCCCCACAGTCTGTCACTCACTGATAGCAGGCTCAGGCTGGCAAGGCAATTTGAATTGTGCTAAAGTGGCTGGGCTAGGGCCATTTTAGTGAACTCTTTTAGAGTGACAGTCAGTTTTCATGTGGTCACGCCGGCCATTAGGCCATAGTGTCACTATGACACTATGGCCTAATAGCCGGCGTGACCACATGCAAATTAAAGCTCTAGACTATGGCCAGTCAGTGGCTCTAACACCTGGGCTGGGGACCTGGGGACAGGCAGTAAAGTATTTAGAATTAGGTAGTAAAGTATTATGACCACATTCTAGAAACTACACCCCTCAAGGTATTCAGTAATAGTATTAGTATTAGGTAGCAAATAGAGTTGAGCAGATGCCTGGATGTTTGGGTTCGACGGGTTCGGCCAAACTTCGGAAAAAGTTTGAGTTTGGGACCCGAACTTGAACCCGTCAATGGGGACCCGAACTTTTGAACACTAAAATGGCTGTAAAAATGTCATGGAAAGGGCTAGAGGGCTGCAAATGGCGTCAAAATGTGGTTAAGAGCATGTGGATAGGGAAATGACTTTAAATAACATAAAATCCATAAAAATAAAAAATAATAATCTTGATCTAGGAGGACCAGGTCCATATGGAGTAGGAGGTTGAGGAGGCGGTGGATGTGGTGGTGTCTGTAGAAGCGGTGGTGGAGGAGGTGGTAGCCTACACTGGTTTTTGGTTTTAAATTTTATTTTTAAAATTAGGGTACACCCCAAAACATTGGGAAATATAACCTGTGATAACCCCCTCCAGTCATGCTAAACACACGTTCAGACAATACACTGGCTGCAGGGCAGGCCAGCACCTCCAAGGGGTAAAGGGCAAGCTCAGGCCATGTGCCCAATTTGGAGACCCAGAAGTTGCAGGGGCTGACCCCTGTCAGTCAGTTCGTGTAGGCGTGGGCACACTTACGGCCCCACCGTGTCGCACGTCCCCGTGATGTTCACGGTCCAATTTGATATCTGCTCTATCAACTTTCGATGTTCTTTTATGTGCCTACCATGGTTATTACGGGTGGCGGGGAATCAGGGTTCCAGGCTGGAGAGGGAGCGTGAGAAAAAGAGACCAAATTTAACCCCTTAGGGACGCATGACGTACCGGTACGGCATGTTTCCCGAGTCCTTAAGGACCCATGACGTACTGGTACGTCATGAGTTTAAAACGAGATTGCGGTGCTGCGGGGGTTAATCAAAACAGGATGCCCACTGAAATCATTCAGCGGGCATCCTTTCACAACGCCGGGGGGGTCATATGACCCCCCGTATCGGCGATCGCAGCAAACCGCAGGTAATTTCAGACCTGCGGTTTGCAGCGCTTTCTGCAGTTTCTGATCCCCGCGGTCCCTGACAGCGGGGATCAAACTTTAACCCCTTAGGGACACAGCCTTATTTCACCTTAAGGACCAGGCCATTTTTTGCAAATCTGACCAGTGTCACTTTAAGTGCTGATAACTTTAAAACACTTTGAATTATCCAGGCCATTCTGAGATTGTTTTTTCATCACATATTGTACTTCATGACACTGGTAAAATGAAGTAAAAAAAAAAATCATTTTTATTTATTAAAAAATACCAAATTTACCAAAAATTTGTAAAAAATTGCAAATTTCCAAGTTTTAATTTCTCTACTTCTATAATACATAGTAATACCTATAAATAGTTATTACTTTACAATCCCCATATGTCTACTTCATGTTTGGATCAATTTGGGAATGATATTTTATTTTTGGGGGATGTTACAAGGCTTAGAAGTTTAGAAGCAAATCTTGAAATTTTTCAGAAATTTTCAAAAACCGACTTTTTAGGGACCAGTTCAGGTCTGAAGTCACTTTGTGAGGCTCACATAATAGAAACCACCCTATTCTATAAACTACACCCCTCAAGGTATTCAAAACTGATTTTACAAACATCGTTAACCCATTAGGTGTTCCACAAGAGTTAATGGCAAATGGCGAAAAAAATTCAGAATTTAGATTTTTGGGCAAATTTTCAATTTTAATCCATTTATTCCAGTAACAAAACAAGGGTTAACAGCCAAACAAATTGCTATATTTATTGCCCCAATTCTGTAGTTTACAGAAACACCCCATATGTGGCCGTAAACTACTGTACGGGCACACACTAGGGCGTAGAGGGAAAGGTGCGCCGTATGGTTTTTGGAAGCCAGATTTTGCTGGACTGGTTTTTTGACACCATGTCCCATTTGAAGCCCCCCTGATGCACCCCTAGAGTAGAAACTCCATAAAAGTGACCACATCTAAGAAACTACACCCCTCAAGGTATTCAAAATTGCTTTTACAAACTTTGTTAACCCTTTAGGTGTTGCACAAGATTTAATGGAAAATAGAGATACAATTTAAAAATTTCACTTTTTTGGCAGATTTTCCATTTTAATATTTTTTTTCCAGTTACAAAGCAAGGGTTAAAAGTTTAACTAAACTCATTATTTATGGCCCTGATTCTGTAGTTTACAGAAACACCCCATATGTGGTCGTAAACTGCTGTACGGGCACACGGCAGGGCGCAGAAGGAAAGGAATGCCATACGGTTTTTGGAAGGCAGATTTTGCTGGACTGTTTTTTTTGACACCATGTCCCATTTGAAGCCCCCCTGATGCACCCCTAGAGTAGAAATTCCAAAAAAGTGACCCCATTTTAGAAACTACGGGATAGGGTGGCAGTTTTGTTGTACTAGTTTAGGGTACATATGATTTTTGGTTGCTCTATATTACACTTTTTGTGCGGCAAGGTAACAAGAAATAGCTTTTTCAGCACCGTTTTTTATTTTTTTTATTTACAAAATTCATCTGACAGGTTAGATCATGTGGTATTTTTATAGAGCAGGTTGTCACGGACGCGGCGATATCTAATATGTATGCAATTTTTTTATTTATGTAAGTTTTACACAATGATTTCATTTTTGAAACAAAAAAAATGTTTTAGTGTCTCCATAGTCTAAGAGCCATAGTTTTTTCAGTTTTTGGGCGATTATCTTAAGTAGGGTCTTATTTTTTGTGGGATGAGATGACGGTTTGATTGGAACTATTTTGGGGTGCATATGACCTTTTGATCGCTTGCTATTACACTTTTTGTGATGTAAGATGACACCTGAGGGGTTAGGTCATGTGATATTTTTACAGAGTCGGTCGATACGAACGCGGTGATACCTAATATGTATACTTTTTTTATTTATTTATGTAAGTTTTACAGTATATAGCGCCACAAACAGATGCTTGAGATATGGCTAAAATTTATGGAACAGTCTTAGGCTACTTTCACACTAGCGTTCGGAGCGGATCCGTCTGATGTTTCATCAGACGGATCCGCTCCGATAATGCAGACGTTCGCATCCGTTCAGAACGGATGCGTCTGCATTAAAACTTAGAAAATTTTCTAAGTGTGAAAGTTGTCTGAGCGGATCCGTTCAGACTTTACATTGAAAGTCAATGGGGAACAGATCCGCTTGAAGATTGAGCCATATTGTGTCATCTTCAAGCGGATCCGTCCCCATTGACTTACATTGTAAGTCTGGACGGATCCGCTCGCCTCCGCACGGCCAGGCGGAAACCCGAACGCTGCAAGCAGCGTTCAGGTGTCCGCTCACTGAGCGGAGCGGAGGCTGAACGCTGGCAGGCGGATGCATTCTCAGTGGATCCGCCTCCACTGAGAATGCATTGGGGCCAGACGGATGCGTTCGGGGCCGCTCGTGAGCCCCTTCAAACGGTGCGCACGAGCGGACACCCGAACGCTAGTGTGAAAGTAGCCTTACCATTCAGACGCCCCCTAGTAGGGATCAGCCTAGCGTGGTGGAAATAATACAGCGTCTGGGCGGAGAGTTAGATGTAGTCGTAGGTAATTGCAAGATGTAGACTGATGCAGGGAACCACTGTCCCTAGTAGGCCCTGATTGGGGAAGGGGGCAATGCTAGTGTTCACCTGCCTGTCTACACAGAGTTACTACCCCGCAAGGGGTGGCCCTGTCCGGATACCTTACCCTAGATTAGGCGGGTATCCCTATTATTGCCCTATAGGATGGTTCCCAACGTGTCACGTTTCAAGTGATAAATCATCAGGGGAAGAGATCCAAAATGTGCAAAAGTAATCCTTAGATTAGTGGATCACTAGGATTGAAAAGAAAGGGACATTGATGGTCCTAAAGGAAGGAGGACCCCACAGATTCTTTGAAGAGGGGCGCCTCTGGGGCAGCTGTGGGCACGGTACATTGACGATATCTTTGTCATATGGCATGGCACCAAGCAATCCTTTGAGTTTTTTGTGACGGAGCACAACAAAAATGAGATAGGGCTCAGTTTCACATATGAATCAGATGTACAGGCCCTGCCCTTTTTGGATGTCCTAATCACCAAGGGCCAGATGGGTGAGTTGGGTACTTCTATATACAGAAAGCCCAACTAAACCAACTCGCTTCTTCGCTGGGAAAGTGAACACCCGCTTGCTTTGAAGCGCGGGATCCCTAAGGGACAATACCTACGTCTACGACGAAATTGTTCAAATAAGAGAGAATTTCTGCACCAAGCGGCTGATCTTCGCCAAATATTCTTGTCTAGAGGCTACCCCGATCGGGTACTCAAAGCAGCATTTAGATCAGCCCTGAGTGAAGACCGTTCTACCCTCCTCACTCCCAAACAGAAACTAGTACAATCCAATAAACTAACCCGCCTAATAACTTTGTATGATGGCGAAGTTCAATCCATCAGGGAGATAATCAACCAATACTGGCATATCCTCTTGATGGACCCGGATCTGAGGGAGGTGCTCGGTGAAACTCCGAGCATATCCTATAGACGCGGAAGGAGCCTCAAGGATCGGCTGGTTCATAGCAAATACACCCCACAACCATTGTCGGGTTGTGCTTGGCTTAAGAACCCCAACCATGGCTGTTACCGATGCAGTGGTTGCATCGCCTGCCCGCACATTACAACTGGCAAATCTTTCAGGAGCAATGTTACGGGCAAGGAATTTACCATTCGCGACTTTATGAACTGCAAGACCCGGGGGATTATTCACCGGATTGTCTGCCAATGTGGGAAAAAATACATTGGCAAAACAATCCGTGAATTCCGTAGGCGAGTAGGTGAACACCTTAGCGATGTGGCCAAAATCAAGGATACCCCAGTGGCTAAACACATCCACAACTCTCACAACGGCCATGGCCGTCTTTCTTTCATGGCCATTGATAAAGTGAATCCACCAACAAGAGGGGGAGACTGGGACAGAATCATCCTACAGAGGGAAGCTAGATGGATATATGACCTTAACACCGTGGCTCCCTTAGGGCTTAACGAGCAGCTAAACTTTGGTTGTTTTTTGTAACGGACCATCCCTCCACTGATAGTCCCAGCCGTCCCAGTATTTGAATACATCATGCACCCCGATTTAATTAGGGGGCACATTAAGGGGTATTATTCCACCCCAAGTACATAATGGAAGCTACTTGCATAGTCCTTTCCCTACGTCCCCTTCCCTTCCTCCCTCCCCCTGATCAATGTCATTAAATGCTCATATTTAAAAACCTTATGCCTTTTTGGCTTGTAACTGTTAATCTGCACGAAATGCTATACTAATATTTATAGGAGCGCAAGCTATTATGCTCGCTCTCTAGCAGCTGAACCTGGACGTCTGAGCACTCCCGGCGTCATTCAGTTGCCAAGCAACAGGCACTGTATTCAGCCCTTCTCCCGGCCGCCCCACATGACCGGACTTTGCGCTGCGCTCCACGGCTTGGTGCGGTCCATTGGATGGCCGCGCCTGCCGATGGGGCGTAGCGTTCCGATCATGTGACCGGACCATCCCACCCCCAGAGGCGGTCGCTAGATACAGGGCGCGCGCTCTGTTCAAATACAGCGTCCTCATGGCAATTCAGTGTGCAGCTGATAACATCAGATCAGCTGCCCCAGAGGCGCCCCTCTTCAAAGAATCTGTTGGGTCCTCCTTCCTTTAGGACCATCAATGTCCCTTTATTTTCAATCCTAGTGATCCACTGATCTAAGGATTACTTTTGCACATTTTGGATCTCTTCCCCTGATGATTTATCACTTGAAACGTGACACGTTGGGAAACATCCTATAGGGCAAAAATAGGGATACCCGCCTAATCTAGGGTAAGGTATCCGGACAGGGCTGCCCCTTGCGGGGTAGGAACTCTGTGTAGACAGGCAGGTGAACACTAGCATTGCCCCCTTCCCCAATCAGGGCCTACTAGGGACAGTGGTTCCCTGCATCAGTCTGCATCTTGCAATTACCTACGACTACATCTAACTCTCGGCCCAGACGCGGTATTATTTCCACCACGCTAGGCTGATCCCTACCAGGAGGCGTCTGAATGGTAAGACTGTTCCAGAAATTTTAGCCATATCTCAAGCATCTGTTTGTGGCGCTATATATTTTATATAAACTAATAGTAAAAGTTATATTTTAAGCTCTCCCAAATTCTCTAATGTTCATTAAATTGTTAGTGGGAGCGCCAATATCTATAAATCCTAACTACCCTACATATAATTTTATGTAAGTTTTACACAATGATTTCATTTTTGAAACCAAAAAAATCATGTTTTAGTGTTTCCATAGTCTAAGAGCCATAGTTTTTTCAGTTTTTGGGCGATTATCTTGGGTAGGGTATGATTCTTGCGGGATGAGATGACGGTTTGATTGGTACTATTTTGGCGTACATGCAACTTTTTTGATCACTTTTATTACCTTTTTTGGGAAGTAAGGTGGGCAAAATTTCAATTTCCTCATAGTTTTTATTTTTTTATTTTTATGGCGTTCACCGTGCAGGGAAAGTAACATGACCGTTTTATAGATCAGATCGTTACGGACGCGGCGATACCTAATGTGTGTAGTGTATTTAATTTTTTTCATTTTTATTCAGTGATAAATGTGGTTTTTTTTTTAACTTTACTTTTTTCACATTTTTTTTCATTTTTTTGACCCAGACCCACTTGGTTCTTGAAGATCCAGTGGGTCTGATGTCTGTATAATACAGTACAGTACTTTATATAGTGTATTGTACTGTATTTTACTTACACTTTGTTTGAACAGATCTATGCCTTTAGCACAGATCTGTTCAGCACCATGGACAGCAGGATGCCTGAGAAGGCGTTCTGTTGCCATGGGAACCTTCCCCGTCTGCTCAGTTGTGGCCACAACTGAGCAGACAGGGAAGGGTAAGGAGGAGGGCTCACTCCCTCTGTGACCCCATCCTGTCTGGGGGCTGCAAAGGCACAGCAGCCCCCCGATGGGAGAGGGAGGGAGCTCCCGACTGTTAACCTCTGCTCTACGGACCGTGGTATGGAAAGGGTTAAACGGCTGACATCACAGCACAGATGTCAGCCGTTTATACCAGACTGTCAGCAATGTGCTGACACTCTGGTCTACCCACTGGACACCAATGATTATTCAAGAGGAGGCGGGCAGGGGATCGCGATCCCGCCTGCCGCACAGCCTGCCTCCCGCACCGCCTTCACCACCTGCAACTCCCCCCCTGCACCACCCGCCGCCATAAAATATTTTGGGCATGTTAAAATTTCTGATCCCTGCGGTCAGAAACTGCAGAAAGCGCAGCAAACCACAGGTCTGAATTGACCTGCGGTTTGCTGCAATTGCCGACACGGGGGGATCACGGGACCCTCCCGCGCATTTAGACGAGGTGCTTGCGCAATGATTTGAGCAGGCACCTTGTTCCGATCACCGCCGGCCGGGCGGCAGAGATCGGAACAACACATGACGTACCGGTTTGTCATGTGTCCCTAAGGGGTTAAAATACCCCAAATAAAGTTTTTTTCACCCCCCCTGCACCCCTGAATTATTTTATGCCAGCGGGTGGAGCAGGGGGGGTTACAGGCGGTGCGAGCCTCCTCTTGAATATTCATTGGTGTCCAGTGGGTATACCAGAGTGTCAGCACTCTGGTATAAATGGCTGACATCTGTGCTGTGATGTCAGCCGTTTAACCCTTTCCATACCGCGGTCCGTACGGACCGCTGTATGGAAAGGGTTAACAGTCAGGGAGCTCCCTCCCTCTCCCATCGGGGGGCTGCTGTGCCTTTGCAGCCCCCTTACAAGTGTGGGTCACAATGGGAGAGAGCCCCCCTCCTTCCCCTTCCCCTTCTGCTCAGTTGTGGCAGACGGGCAAGGTTCCCATGGCAACAGGACGCCTTCTCAGGCATCCTGCTGTCCATGGTGCTGAACAGATCTGTGCTAAAGGCATAGATCTGTTCAGACAAAGTTTGAGTGAAATACAGTACAATACACTATATAGCGTACTGTACTGTATTATACAGACATCAGACCCACTAGATCTTCAAGAACCAAGTGGGTCTGGGTCAAAAAAATGAAAAAAAAAAAGTGAAAAAAGTAAAAGATAAAAAAAAATACATTTATCACTGAATAAAAATTCCAAAAATAAAATACACTACACATATTAGGTATCGCCACATCCGTAACGACCTGATGTATAAAACGGTCATGTTACTTTCCTCGCACGGTGAATGCCATAAAAATAAAAAAATAAAAACTATGAGGAAATTGAAATTTTGCCCACCTTACTTCCCAAAAAAGGTAATAAATGTGATCAAAAAAGTCGCATGTACGCCAAAATAGTACCAATCAAACCGTCATCTCATCCCGCCAAAATCATATTCTACCTAAGATAATCGCCCAAAAACTGAAAAAACTATGGCTCTTAGACTATGGAAACACTAAAACATGATTTTTTTTGTTTCAAAAATGAAATTATTGTGTAAAACTTACATAAATAAAAAAAAAGTATACATATTAGGTATCCCCGCATCCGTATCGACCGGCTCTATAAAGATATCACATGACCTAACCCCTCAGATGAACACCGTAAAAAAATAAAAATAAAAACGGTGTAAAAAAAGCCATTTTTTGTCATCTTACATCACAAAAAGTGTAATAGCAAGCGATCAAAATATGCACCCCAAAATAGTGCCAATCAAATCGGCATCTCATCCCATAAAAAATGAGACCCTACCTAAGATAATCGCCCAAAAACTGAAAAAACTATGGCTCTCAGACTATGGAGACATTAAAACATGATTTTTTTTGTTTCAAAAATGAAATCATTTTGTAAAACGTACATAAATAAAAAAAATTGTATACATATTAGGTATCTGCTCTATAAAAATACCACATGATCTAACCTGTCAGATGAATGCTGTAAATAACAAAAAAAACGGTGCCAAAAAAGCTATTTCTTGTTACCTTGCCTCACAAAAAGTGTAATATAAAGCAACAAATGATCATATGTACCCTAAACTAGTACCAACAAAATTTCCACTCTATCCCGTAGTTTCTAAAATGGGGTCACTTTTTTGGAGTTTCTACTCTAGGGGTGCATCAGGGGGGCTTCAAATGGGACATGGTGTCCAAAAAAACAGTCTAGCAAAATCTGCCTTCCAAAAACCGTATGGCATTCCTTTCCTTCTGCGCCCTGCCGTGTTCCCGTACAGCAGTTTACGACCACATATAGTGTGTTTCTGTAAACTAAAGAATCAGGGTCATAAATAATGAGTTTTGTTTGGCTGTTAACCCTTGCTTTGTTACTGGAAAAAAATATTAAAATGGAAAATCTGCCAAAAAAGTGAAATTTGGAAATTGTATCTCTATTTTCCATTAAATCTTGTGCAACACCTAAAGGGTTAACAAAGTTTGTAAAATCAGTTTTGAATACCTTGAGGGGTGTAGTTTTTTTTATATGGGGTCATTTTTATGGAGTTTCTACTCTAGGGGTGCATCAGGGGGGCTTCAAATGGGACATGGTGTCAAAAAAAACAGTCCAGCAAAATCTGCCTTCCAAAAATCTTACGGCGCACCTTTCCGTCTATGCCCTACTGTGTGCCCGTACAGTTTATGGCCACATATGGGGTGTTTCTGCAAACTACAGAATCGGGGCAATAAATATAGCATTTTGTTTGGCTGTTAACCCTTGCTTTGTTACTGGAAAAAATGGATTAAAATGGAAAATTTGCCCAAAAATTTGAATTCTCAAATTTCATCTCCATTTGCCAACAACTCTTGTGCAACACCTAAAGGGTTAACGACGTTTGTAAAATCAGTTTTGAATACCTTGAGGGGTGTAGTGGGTGGTTTCTATTATGTAAGCCTCACAAAGTGACTTCAGACCTGAACTGGTCCCTAAAAAGTGTTTTTTGAAAATTTCTGAAAAATTTCAAGATTTTCTTCTAAACTTCTAAGCCTTGTAACATCCCCCAAAAATAAAATATCATTCCCAAATTGATCCAAACAGAAGAATTGTATGGAAAGTGGTCAAAAAATAAAACTTAACGTTTAATAAAGATATTTAGAATAAATGGGTCCCAAGATAAGAGATAAACAATTTATATAAATATACACACGCGGAGCACCACGGCGGTTTACCAGACAGATGTAGATGGTGCCAATACCAAAAAAGCAATAATGTAAAGTGCTCGGCGGCACCAGGAAAAACCGGTTGGTCCTACCGCACAGATGGGGTACTCCAGAAACAGCAATTGACCGGCCGGTGTTGATAGATATTCACACCGTTGTAGACGGTAATCACGTAGCACAGGGAGGTTTGTAGAACTGGCTGGCCCTAGAATAGCCCTGGAGCCCTACACTCGCCTATGTGACCGGATGACGGGGACCCGCCACCAGTCACCTACAGGAACCTCACCCTGGAATTAATGCGCCCTAGAGAAGCCCTTGCTTACCTAATCCCTACATGCATGTTTCGCTGGGGAGGGATGAGTAACAAGCTCATCAGGGGAAACATGGGAGCTTGGGCTGAATCTGTGCTGGGTGCACTGACAATAATGTCAAAAGTGCACTCTGCACAGAGACAAGAAACCCCACAATCCAGATATGGATCTTAAGTGGGCAAATTAGCTATGAGGGGAAAGGGGAATCAAGATATGGAGCCCCTCTCCTAACAGCTGAGACGCATGGGCTGATGTAGCCTGGGTAGCAGTTGACAGGCGCTACCTTTTAAAGTGAAAGCCAGCCTCAGAATGAGGCTTGGCTAAAACACGCCCACCTCAGTCCGAGCGAGTAATGAACGCCCGCGCATGCGCGGAGCGATACAGCGCACAGAGAGAGGGAGGCAGGGAGGAGGACGTATGACAGAGATGACGTCATCACGTCCCATCTCGCGAATACACGCGAGATGACGCGACGGTTGCCAAGCCAACGGGACGCGTTCACAGGCGTCGTCGGGCCGCGCAGCTCCGGGTATGTTGCTGCGCTCAATAGGAACCTGGTATTATATGGCAAAATGATAAAGTAATATATGATTCAAGACTATGTTGGCAGTATATGGACACATATAGGAGGGGCATGAGGGGAGATGGTAAAATTGAGGGAAGGGACAGGTAAACGAGGAAGGGGGGGAGGGGGAAGGAGATGGTATATACTTAAACACAAAATGTAACTATGAATATATATGGGGGCAGTAGAGGGCACCCCACATATAATCAATAGGTGATTAATCCTAGGGCTATATGAAGCAGCCGAAATTGAGCTGTTCATTGAGCCCCATGGGTGAGACTGTGCTCAGCGTAAAAATCCAGCGGGATTCCTTCTGGAGCAGCGTGCGGTCCCAGTCTCCCCCACGGGCCGGACGAACAACTTGCTCAATTCCTACTGCCTTGAGGCAATTTGGATTCCCCTGGTGGTAATCATGTACATGCCTCGACACTGCTGTGTCCCTGTTATTGGCAATGTCGCCAAGATGCTCACCAAGGCGTCTACGTAGCTCACGTTTTGTTTTTCCTACGTATTCCAAACCGCAGGTGCAGGTGATCTTATAAATGACGCCCTGTGTCTTACAATTGATAAAATCTTTGATAGGAAATGTTTTTGACAAATTGGAGCTGTAAAAGGTTTTGCCCGGTTGAATGAGCCCACAGGCTACACAGCCACTACACCTGAAGCAGCCTATTGGCCTACGGTCAAGCCAAGTGCCTTGCCTAGGAGCAGGTGTAAAATGGCTGTGAACAAGGAGATCCTTCAAGTTGCTGCCCCTTCTAAAAGTAATTTGAGGGTAGTCATGTACAGCTTCTTTAATATCTGGGTCCATCATCAAGATGGGCCAATGCTTACCGAGGATCCCTCTTATCCTGTCAGCACATCCATCAAAAGTACCCAGAAGTCGGATCTTCTGGTCCTGGGGCGGTCTCACCCTAGGCACCAGGAGGTCCGAACGGGCCGTACCGGTCGCCCTATGGTAGGCCTGTCTAAGTACATCATCGGGGTACCCCCTATTGAGAAACTGGATTAAAATGGAAAATTTGCCCAAAAATTTGAATTCTCAAATTTCATCTCCATTTGCCAACAACTCTTGTGCAACACCTAAAGGGTTAACGACGTTTGTAAAATCAGTTTTGAATACCTTGAGGGGTGTAGTGGGTGGTTTCTATTATGTAAGCCTCACAAAGTGACTTCAGACCTGAACTGGTCCCTAAAAAGTGTTTTTTGAAAATTTCTGAAAAATTTCAAGATTTTCTTCTAAACTTCTAAGCCTTGTAACATCCCCCAAAAATAAAATATCATTCCCAAATTGATCCAAACAGAAGAATTGTATGGAAAGTGGTCAAAAAATAAAACTTAACGTTTAATAAAGATATTTAGAATAAATGGGTCCCAAGATAAGAGATAAACAATTTATATAAATATACACACGCGGAGCACCACGGCGGTTTACCAGACAGATGTAGATGGTGCCAATACCAAAAAAGCAATAATGTAAAGTGCTCGGCGGCACCAGGAAAAACCGGTTGGTCCTACCGCACAGATGGGGTACTCCAGAAACAGCAATTGACCGGCCGGTGTTGATAGATATTCACACCGTTGTAGACGGTAATCACGTAGCACAGGGAGGTTTGTAGAACTGGCTGGCCCTAGAATAGCCCTGGAGCCCTACACTCGCCTATGTGACCGGATGATGGGGACCCGCCACCAGTCACCTACAGGAACCTCACCCTGGAATTAATGCGCCCTAGAGAAGCCCTTGCTTACCTAATCCCTACATGCATGTTTCGCTGGGGAGGGATGAGTAACAAGCTCATCAGGGGAAACATGGGAGCTTGGGCTGAATCTGTGCTGGGTGCACTGACAATAATGTCAAAAGTGCACTCTGCACAGAGACAAGAAACCCCACAATCCAGATATGGATCTTAAGTGGGCAAATTAGCTATGAGGGGAAAGGGGAATCAAGATATGGAGCCCCTCTCCTAACAGCTGAGACGCATGGGCTGATGTAGCCTGGGTAGCAGTTGACAGGCGCTACCTTTTAAAGTGAAAGCCAGCCTCAGAATGAGGCTTGGCTAAAACACGCCCACCTCAGTCCGAGCGAGTAATGAACGCCCGCGCATGCGCGGAGCGATACAGCGCACAGAGAGAGGGAGGCAGGGAGGAGGACGTATGACAGAGATGACGTCATCACGTCCCATCTCGCGAATACACGCGAGATGACGCGACGGTTGCCAAGCCAACGGGACGCGTTCACAGGCATCGTCGGGCCGCGCAGCTCCGGGTATGTTGCTGCGCTCAATAGGAACCTGGTATTATATGGCAAAATGATAAAGTAATATATGATTCAAGACTATGTTGGCAGTATATGGACACATATAGGAGGGGCATGAGGGGAGATGGTAAAATTGAGGGAAGGGACAGGTAAACGAGGAAGGGGGGGAGGGGGAAGGAGATGGTATATACTTAAACACAAAATGTAACTATGAATATATATGGGGGCAGTAGAGGGCACCCCACATATAATCAATAGGTGATTAATCCTAGGGCTATATGAAGCAGCCGAAATTGAGCTGTTCATTGAGCCCCATGGGTGAGACTGTGCTCAGCGTAAAAATCCAGCGGGATTCCTTCTGGAGCAGCGTGCGGTCCCAGTCTCCCCCACGGGCCGGACGAACAACTTGCTCAATTCCTACTGCCTTGAGGCAATTTGGATTCCCCTGGTGGTAATCATGTACATGCCTCGACACTGCTGTGTCCCTGTTATTGGCAATGTCGCCAAGATGCTCACCAAGGCTCACGTTTTGTTTTTCCTACGTATTCCAAACCGCAGGTGCAGGTGATCTTATAAATGACGCCCTGTGTCTTACAATTGATAAAATCTTTGATAGGAAATGTTTTTGACAAATTGGAGCTGTAAAAGGTTTTGCCCGGTTGAATGAGCCCACAGGCTACACAGCCACTACACCTGAAGCAGCCTATTGGCCTACGGTCAAGCCAAGTGCCTTGCCTAGGAGCAGGTGTAAAATGGCTGTGAACAAGGAGATCCTTCAAGTTGCTGCCCCTTCTAAATGTAATTTGAGGGTAGTCATGTACAGCTTCTTTAATATCTGGGTCCATCATCAAGATGGGCCAATGCTTACCGAGGATCCCTCTTATCCTGTCAGCACATCCATCAAAAGTACCCAGAAGTCGGATCTTCTGGTCCTGGGGCGGTCTCACCCTAGGCACCAGGAGGTCCGAACGGGCCGTACCGGTCGCCCTATGGTAGGCCTGTCTAAGTACATCATCGGGGTACCCCCTATTGAGAAACCTGGGGGATCCTCGGTAAGCATTGGCCCATCTTGATGATGGACCCAGATATTAAAGAAGCTGTACATGACTACCCTCAAATTACATTTAGAAGGGGCAGCAACTTGAAGGATCTCCTTGTTCACAGCCATTTTACACCTGCTCCTAGGCAAGGCACTTGGCTTGACCGTAGGCCAATAGGCTGCTTCAGGTGTAGTGGCTGTGTAGCCTGTGGCCTCATTCAACCGGGCAAAACCTTTTACAGCTCCAATTTGTCAAAAACATTTCCTATCAAAGATTTTATCAATTGTAAGACACAGGGCGTCATTTATAAGATCACCTGCACCTGCGGTTTGGAATACGTAGGAAAAACAAAACGTGAGCTACGTAGACGCCTTGGTGAGCATCTTGGCGACATTGCCAATAACAGGGACACAGCAGTGTCGAGGCATGTACATGATTACCACCAGGGGAATCCAAATTGCCTCAAGGCAGTAGGAATTGAGCAAGTTGTTCGTCCGGCCCGTGGGGGAGACTGGGACCGCACGCTGCTCCAGAAGGAATCCCGCTGGATTTTTACGCTGAGCACAGTCTCACCCATGGGGCTCAATGAACAGCTCAATTTCGGCTGCTTCATATAGCCCTAGGATTAATCACCTATTGATTATATGTGGGGTGCCCTCTACTGCCCCCATATATATTCATAGTTACATTTTGTGTTTAAGTATATACCATCTCCTTCCCCCTCCCCCCCCCTTCCTCGTTTACCTGTCCCTTCCCTCAATTTTACCATCTCCCCTCATGCCCCTCCTATATGTGTCCATATACTGCCAACATAGTCTTGAATCATATATTACTTTATCATTTTGCCATATAATACCAGGTTCCTATTGAGCGCAGCAACATACCCGGAGCTGCGCGGCCCGACGATGCCTGTGAACGCGTCCCGTTGGCTTGGCAACCGTCGCGTCATCTCGCGTGTATTCGCGAGATGGGACGTGATGACGTCATCTCTGTCATACGTCCTCCTCCCTGCCTCCCTCTCTCTGTGCGCTGTATCGCTCCGCGCATGCGCGGGCGTTCATTACTCGCTCGGACTGAGGTGGGCGTGTTTTAGCCAAGCCTCATTCTGAGGCTGGCTTTCACTTTAAAAGGTAGCGCCTGTCAACTGCTACCCAGGCTACATCAGCCCATGCGTCTCAGCTGTTAGGAGAGGGGCTCCATATCTTGATTCCCCTTTCCCCTCATAGCTAATTTGCCCACTTAAGATCCATATCTGGATTGTGGGGTTTCTTGTCTCTGTGCAGAGTGCACTTTTGACATTATTGTCAGTGCACCCAGCACAGATTCAGCCCAAGCTCCCATGTTTCCCCTGATGAGCTTGTTACTCATCCCTCCCCAGCGAAACATGCATGTAGGGATTAGGTAAGCAAGGGCTTCTCTAGGGCGCATTAATTCCAGGGTGAGGTTCCTGTAGGTGACTGGTGGCGGGTCCCCGTCATCCGGTCACATAGGCGAGTGTAGGGCTCCAGGGCTATTCTAGGGCCAGCCAGTTCTACAAACCTCCCTGTGCTACGTGATTACCGTCTACAACGGTGTGAATATCTATCAACACCGGCCGGTCAATTGCTGTTTCTGGAGTACCCCATCTGTGCGGTAGGACCAACCGGTTTTTCCTGGTGCCGCCGAGCACTTTACATTATTGCTTTTTTGGTATTGGCACCATCTACATCTGTCTGGTAAACCGCCGTGGTGCTCCGCGTGTGTATATTTATATAAATTGTTTATCTCTTATCTTGGGACCCATTTATTCTAAATATCTTTATTAAACGTTAAGTTTTATTTTTTGACCACTTTCCATACAATTCTTCTGTTTGACTCAGGTGGTCACCCTCATTATCTATATTGTCTGTTTGTACCAAATTGATCCAAACATGAAGTAGACATATGGGGAATGTAAAGTAATAACTTTTTTGGAGGTATTACTATGTATTATAGAAGTAGAGAATTTGAAACTTGGAAATTTGCTATTTTTTTGCAAATTTTGGGTAAATTTGCTATTTTTTTATAAATAAAAATGAATTTTTTTTACTTCATTTTACCAGTGTCATGAAGTACAATATGTGACGAAAAAACAATCTCAGAATGGCCTGGATAAGACAAAGCGTTTTAATGTTATCACCACTTAAAGTGACACTGGTCAGATTTGCAATCCTGCGCCTGCGCCGTTCTCTTCTGTCTTCGGCGCAGGTGCAGTGAGTGAAGGCCGATCTCCTGATGCCGGCTTCCTCACTGTGACGTAGTCGGCGCAGGTGCAGTGAGGAATCCGGCACCAGGAGCGCATCATTCCCTCACTGCGCCGAAGACAGAAGTGAACGGCGCAGGCGCGGGATTTCGTCAATGATGCGGTGGACCATGGCATCAATCAAGAGAGCGGGGCGGGTAGAACAGGGGACCTGGGCGGGATAATGGGTGAGTGGATGGAGCCTCTAGGTGCTGATTTTATGCCCACATAGCACCTAGAGGCTCATTAGCATATAATAAAAGTGCATTTTTTACAAAAACGGCTGCAGGGACTAATGTTAGAAACATACTGTTATGTAGTGCTGACATTAGCGCATCGCTAATGTCAGTCAGCTACATAACAGTATTTCTGGTGGTAGAAGCCCTTTAAGGTGAAATAGGGCTGAGTCCTTAAGGGGTTAAGGGAGCATCCATTTTTTCAAATATAAAATTAGAGTTGAAATATGGGAGAAATTATTAAAGCATAAAAGTGTGACAACTTTTCAAAGTTTAAGCATTGAATGTAAGGATGTGGCGCGCATTAATTACTGAATAATTTATAAAATTTTATTCCCTGTCACCTATGCATAGCAGGTGTATATTCACATCTAAAATTGTATAATGTCAACCCAAGAATGTAACAGAAAAATTATTGAAATTTATTAAGCTGTCAACTAGGTAGAGGAGGGTATATTTCACCCAAAAATTGGTGAATTTCACCCAAAAATGTAACTGACAATTTTTTTTTAACCTGTCTACTAGCAGTGGTACTATACACCCAAAAATTTGTTTATTTCGCCAGAAAATGTAACTGACAATTTTTTTTTTTTTTTTTTTTTTTTTTTTTTTTTACCGTTCCACTAGGTATAGCAGTGGTACTATACACACCAAATTTGGTGAATTTCACCCTAAAATGTAAATGACAATTTATTTATTTTTTAACCGACCTACTAGGTATAGCAGTGGTACTATACACCCAAAAATTGGTTAATTATTATTTTTTTTAAACATACTTTCACTAGCCTTACTTTCCCTTGACTGTCATAGACTTCCATTTTTTCCAACATGGTGGAATATTGGCGTTTTTCAACCAACCGTAATTACTCTGCAATGCACCATTTCTCTATATTCAAAACTAAAGGGACCATTATCATAAGCTAACAGAACATCAACATTACACCATTCGGCAATAAGCGTACAGATCATATGACCTATTCTCATGGGTTCATCGCGGTAAAAGGTGTCTCCTCACGTGTCAGCCAATTAGACCTCATCACACAGGTACGTCTCTGGTAAAAAGGTTGCTTAAACGTGGGCGTATTCATGGGGGATCAAAGTTTTCTTTACCCCGCTGGATTTATATAAACGATCAGTCTCCATCTTGGGCCCAGGACTAGGGATGAGCGAACCCGAACTGTATAGTTCGGGTTCGTACCGAATTTTGGGGTGTCCGTGACACGGACCCGAACCCGAACATTTTCGTAAAAGTCCGGGTTCGGGTTCGGTGTTCGGCGCTTTCTTGGCGCTTTTTGAAAGACTGCAAAGCAGCCAATCAACAAGCGTCATACTACTTGCCCCAAGAGGCCATCACAGCCATGCCTACTATTGGCATGGCTGTGATTGGCCAGTGCAGCATGTGACCCAGCCTCTATTTAAGCTGGAGTCACGTAGCGCCGCACGTCACTCTGCTATGATCAGTATAGGGAGAGGATGCAGCTGCGACGTTAGGGCGAGATTAGGCAGATTAACTCCTCCAAAAGACTTCATTCTGTGATCGATCTGCAGCTGTGGATCATTGAAGTGCTATTATTGACTTGTTCACTTTTTTGAGGCTGCCCAGAGCGTTTTTAGATCACTTTTTTTCTGGGGTGATCGGCGGCCATTTTGTGACTTGTGGTGCGCCAGCACAAGCTATCACCAAGTGTATTTAACCATCGATAGTGTGGTTATTTTGTGCTATATCCTACATCAGCTGCAGGCTGAGCCTGTGTCACCGAAGTGCATTTAACCATCAACAGTCTGGTTATTTTTTGGCCATATACTACATCAGCTGCAGGCTGAGCCTGTGTCACCGAAGTGCATTTAACCATCGACAGTCTGATTATTTTTTGGCCATATACTACATCTGGTGCAGGCTGAGCCTGTGTCACCCAAATGCATTTAACCATCAACAGTGTGGTTATTTTTTGGCCATATATTACATCAGGGGCAAGTTGAGCCTGTCACCCAGCGCCTAAAAAATAGACCTGACATTTCTATTCAACCAAATCTGTACTGTTTTAGCTGGTCAAGTTATTTGTAGTGACCGTAAAAGCACACTTTTTTTTTCTGGGTTGAAAAACCATTCCCAAATTTGCCATTCTCAAAATAACTAGTTTCTGGTATTTGAGGCCTACTTGAAATCTATCCCAAAAAGAATATCTTACATTGAAGCTAGTGATAGTGTCATTCAGAAAAACCTAAGACACACGCTAGCGTGCAGATAGAAGTCTGATTCTGTGATTAAACCTATACCTGTCACACAGCGCAAAAAAAAACAGGCCTCACATCTCTATTTAACCAAATCTGTACTGTTTTAGCTGGTCAAGTTATTTGTAGTGACCGTAAAAGCACACTTTTTTTTCTGGGTTGAAAAACCATTCCCAAATTTGCCATTTTCAAAATAACTAGTTTCTGGTATTTGAGGCCTACTTGAAATCTATCCCAAAAAGAATATCTTACATTGAAGGTACTGATAGTGTCATTCAGAAAAACCTAAGACACACGCTAGCGTGCTGATAGAAATCTGATTCTGTGATTAAACCTATACCTGTCACACAGCGCAAAAAAAAAACAGGCCTCACATCTCTATTTAACCAAATCTGTACTGTTTTAGCTGGTCAAGTTATTTGTAGTGACCGTAAAAGCACACTTTTTTTTCTGGGTTGAAAAACCATTCCCAAATTTGCCATTCTCAAAATAACTAGTTTCTGGTATTTGAGGCCTACTTGAAATCTATCCCAAAAAGAATATCTTACATTGAAGGTACTGATAGTGTCATTCAGAAAAACCTAAGACACACGCTAGCGTGCTGATAGAAATCTGATTCTGTGATTAAACCTATACCTGTCACACAGCGCAAAAAAAAACAGGCCTCACATCTCTATTTAACCAAATCTGTACTGTTTTAGCTGGTCAAGATATTTGTAGTGACCGTAAAAGCACACTTTTTTTTCTGGGTTGAAAAACCATTCCCAAATTTGCCATTCTCAAAATAACTAGTTTCTGGTATTTGAGGCCTACTTGAAATCTATCCCAAAAAGAATATCTTACATTGAAGCTAGTGATAGTGTCATTCAGAAAAACCTAAGACACACGCTAGCGTGCTGATAGAAATCTGATTCTGTGATTAAACCTATACCTGTCACACAGCGCAAAAAAAAACAGGCCTCACATCTCTATTTAACCAAATCTGTACTGTTTTAGCTGGTCAAGTTATTTGTAGTGACCGTAAAAGCACACTTTTTTTTCTGGGTTGAAAAACCATTCCCAAATTTGCCATTCTCAAAATAACTAGTTTCTGGTATTTGAGGCCTACTTGAAATATATCCCAAAAAGAATATCTTACATTGAAGCTAGTGATAGTGTCATTCAGAAAAACCTAAGACACACGCTAGCGTGCAGATAGAAGTCTGATTCTGTGATTAACCACCTCCGGACCGCCTAGCGCAGGATCGCGTTCCGGAGGTGGCAGCGCTGCGCACAGTCACGCATATATGCGTCATCTCGCGAGACGCGAGACTTCCTGTTAACGCGAGCACACAGGCCCGCGCGCTCACAGGAACGGAAGGTAAGAGAGTTGATCTCCAGCCTGCCAGCGGCGATCGTTCGCTGGCAGGCTGGAGATGTGTTTTTTTTAACCCCTAACAGGTATATTAGACGCTGTTTTGATAACAGCGTCTAATATACCTGCTACCTGGTCCTCTGGTGGTCCCCTTTGTTTGGATCGACCACCAGAGGACACAGGTAGCTCAGTAAAGTAGCACCAAGCACCACTACACTACACTACACTACACCCCCCCCCCGTCACTTATTAACCCCTTATTAGCCCCTGATCACCCCATATAGACTCCCTGATCACCCCCCTGTCATTGATTACCCCCCTGTCATTGATCAACCCCCTGTAAAGCTCCATTCAGACGTCCGCATGATTTTTACGGATCCACTGATAGATGGATCGGATCCGCAAAACGCATCCGGACGTCTGAATGAAGCCTTACAGGGGCGTGATCAATGACTGTGGTGATCACCCCATATAGACTCCCTGATCACCCCCCTGTCATTGATTACCCCCCTGTCATTGATTACCCCCCTGTAAAGCTCCATTCAGACGTCCGCATGATTTTTACGGATCCACTGATAGATGGATCGGATCCGCAAAACGCATCCGGACGTCTGAATGAAGCCTTACAGGGGCATGATCAATGACTGTGGTTATCACCCCATATAGACTCCCTGATCACCCCCCTGTCATTGATTACCCCCCTGTAAAGCTCCATTCAGATGTCCGCATGATTTTTACGGATGCACTGATAGATGGATCGGATCCGCAAAACGCATCCGGACGTCTGAATGAAGCCTTACAGGGGCGTGATCAATGACTGTGGTTATCACCCCATATAGACTCCCTGATCACCCCCCTGTCATTGATTACACCCCTGTCATTGATCAACCCCCTGTAAAGCTCCATTTAGATGTTTGCATAATTTTTACGGATCCACTGATAGATGGATCGGATCCGCAAAACGCATACGGACGTCTGAATGAAGCCTTACAGGGGCGTGATCAATGACTGTGGTTATCACCCCATATAGACTCCCTGATCACCCCCCTGTCATTGATTACACCCCTGTCATTGATCAACCCCCTGTAAAGCTCCATTCAGATGTTTGCATGATTTTTACGGATCCACTGATAGATGGATCGGATCCGCAAAACGCATACGGACGTCTGAATGAAGCCTTACAGGGGCGTGATCAATGACTGTGGTTATTACCCCATATAGACTCCCTGATCACCCCCCTGTCATTGATCACTCCCCCTGTCATTGATCACCCCCCTGTCATTGATCACCCTCTGTAAGGCTCCATTCAGACATTTTTTTGGCCCAAGTTAGCGGAATTTTATTTTTTTTTTCTTACAAAGTCTCATATTCCACTAACTTGTGTCAAAAAATAAAATCTCACATGAACTCACCATACCCCTCACGGAATCCAAATGCGTAAAAATTTTTAGACATTTATATTCCAGACTTCTTCTCACGCTTTAGGGCCCCTAGAATGCCAGGGCAGTATAAATACCCCACATGTGACCCCATTTCGGAAAGAAGACACCCCCAGGTATTCCGTGAGGGGCATATTGAGTCCATGAAAGATTGAAATTTTTGTCCCAAGTTAGCGGAACGGGAGACTTTGTGAGAAAAAAATTAAAAATATCAATTTCCGCTAACTTGTGCCAAAAAAAAAAAATTTCTATGAACTCGCCATGCCCCTCATTGAATACCTTGGGGTGTCTTCTTTCCCAAATGGGGTCACATGTGGGGTATTTATACTGCCCTGGCATTCTAGGGGCCCCAAAGCGTGAGAAGAAGTCTGGTATCCAAATGTCTAAAAATGCCCTCCTAAAAGGAATTTGGGCACCTTTGCGCATCTAGGCTGCAAAAAAGTGTCACACATCTGGTATCACCGTACTCAGGAGAAGTTGGGGAATGTGTTTTGGGGTGTCATTTTACATATACCCATGCTGGGTGAGAGAAATATCTTGGTCAAATGCCAACTTTGTATAAAAAAATGGGAAAAGTTGTCTTTTGCCAAGATATTTCTCTCACCCAGCAAGGGTATATGTAAAATGACACCCCAAAACACATTCCCCAACTTCTCCTGAATACGGCGATACCACATGTGTGACACTTTTTTGCAGCCTAGGTGGGCAAAGGGGCCCATATTCCAAAGAGCACCTTTAGGATTTCACAGGTCATTTACCTACTTACCACACATTAGGGCCCCTGGAAAATGCCAGGGCAGTATAACTACCCAACAAGTGACCCCATTTTGGAAAGAAGACACCCCAAGGTATTCCGTGAGGGGCATGGCGAGTTCCTAGAATTTTTTATTTTTTGTCAGAAGTTAGTGGAAAATGCTGATTTTTTTTTTTCATACAAAGGCTCATATTCCACTAACTTGTGACAAAAAATAAAAACTTCCATGAACTCACTATGCCCATCAGCGAATACCTTGGGGTCTCTTCTTTCCAAAATGGGGTCACTTGTGGGGTAGTTATACTGCCCTGGCATTCTAGGACCCCAAATGTGTGGTAAGGAGTTTGAAATCAAATTCTGTAAAAAATGACCAGTGAAATCCGAAAGGTGCTCTTTGGAATATGGGCCCCTTTGCCCACCTAGGCTGCAAAAAAGTGTCACACATCTGGTATCTCCGTACTCAGGAGAAGTTGGGGAATGTGTTTTGGGGTGTCATTTTACATATACCCATGCTGGGTGAGAGAAATATCTTGGCAAAAGACAACTTTTCCCTTTTTTTTTTATACAAAGTTGGCATTTGACCAAGATATTTATCTCACCCAGCATGGGTATATGTAAAAAGACACCCCAAAACACATTCCTCAACTTTTCCTGAATACAGAGATACCAGATGTGTGACACTTTTTTGCAGCCTAGGTGGGCAAAGGGGCCCATATTCCAAAGAGCACCTTTCGGATTTCACAGGTCATTTTTTACAGAATTTGATTTCAAACTCCTTACCACACATTTGGGCCCCTAGAATGCCAGGGCAGTATAACTACCCCACAAGTGACCCCATTTTGGAAAGAAGAGACCCCAAGGTATTTCGTGATGGGCATAGTGAGTTCATAGAAGTTTTTATTTTTTGTCACAAGTTAGTGGAATATGAGACTTTGTAAAAAAAAATAAAAAATCATCATTTTCCGCTAACTTGTGACAAAAAATAAAAAGTTCTATGAACTCACTATGCCCATCAGCGAATACCTTAGGGTGTGTACTTTCGGAAATGGGGTCATTTGTGGGGTGTTTGTACTGTCTGGGCATTGTAGAACCTCAGGAAACATGACAGGTGCTCAGAAAGTCAGTGCTGCTTCAAAAAGCGGAAATTCACATTTTTGTACCATAGTTTGTAAACGCTATAACTTTTACCCAAAGCATTTTTTTTTTACCAAAACATTTTTTTTTTATCAAAGACATGTAGAACAATAAATTTAGAGAAAATTTTTTATATGGATCTCGTTTTTTTTGCAAAATTTTACAACTGAAAGTGAAAAATGTCATTTTTTTGCAAAAAAATCGTTAAATTTCGATTAATAACAAAAAAAGTAAAAATGTCAGCAGAAATGAAATACCACCAAATGTAAGCTCTATTAGTGAGAAGAAAAGGAGGTAAAATTTGGGTGGTAAGTTGCATGACCGAGCAATAAACGGTGAAAGTAGTGTAGGTCAGAAGTGTAAAAAGTGGCCTGGTCTTTCAGGGTGTTTAAGCACTGGGGGCTGAGGTGGTTAAACCTATACCTGTCACACAGCGCAAAAAAAAACAGGCCTCACATCTCTATTTAACCAAATCTGTACTGTTTTAGCTGGTCAAGTTATTTGTAGTGACCGTAAAAGCACTTTTTTTTCTGGGTTGAAAAACCATTCCCAAATTTGCCATTCTCAAAATAACTAGTTTCTGGTATTTGAGGCCTACTTGAAATCTATCCCAAAAAGAATATCTTACATTGAAGCTAGTGATAGTGTCATTCAGAAAAACCTAAGACACACGCTAGCGTGCTGATAGAAGTCTGATTCTGTGATTAAACCTATACCTGTCACACAGCGCAAAAAAAAAACAGGCCTCACATCTCTATTTAACCAAATCTGTACTGTTTTAGCTAGTCAAGTTATTTGTAGTGACCGTAAAAGCACACTTTTTTTTCTGGGTTGAAAAACCATTCCCAAATTTGCCATTCTCAAAATTGTGGTGAACGGGAACAATGAGGAAAACATCTAATAAGGGACGCGGACGTGGACATGGTCGTGATGGTGTTAGTGGCCCCTTTGGTGCTGGGAGAGGACGTGGCCGTTCTGCCACAGCCACACGTCCTAGTGAACCAACTACCTCAGGTCCCAGTAGCCAGCAGAATTTACAGCGATATTTGGTGGGGCCCAATGCCGTTCTAAGGATGGTAAGGCCTGAGCAGGTGCAGGCATTAGTCAATTGGGTGGCCGACAGTGGATCCAGCACGTTCACATTATCTCCCACCCAGTCTTCTGCAGAAAGCGCACAGATGGCGCATGAAAACCAAGCCCATCGGTCTGTCACATCACCCCCATGCATATCAGGGAAACTGTCTGAGCCTCAAGTTATGCAGCAGTCTCTTATGCTGTTTAAACACTCTGCTGCCAGGGTTTCCCAAGGGCATCCACCTAGCCCTTCCCCAGGGGTGGAAGAGATAGAATGCACTAACGCACAACCACTTATTTTTCCTGATGATGAGGACATGGGAATACCACCTCAGCACGTTTCTGATGATGACGAAACACAGGTGCCAACTGCTGCGTCTTTCTGCAGTGTGCAGACTGAACAGGAGGTCAGGGATCAAGACTGGGTGGAAGACGATGCAGGGGACGATGAGGTCCTAGACCCCACATGGAATGAAGGTCGTGCCACTGACTTTCACAGTTCGGAGGAAGAGGCAGTAGTGAGACCGAGCCAACAGCGTAGCAAAAGAGGGAGCAGTGGGCAAAATCAGAACACCCGCCGCCAAGAGACTCCGCCTGCTACTGACCGCCGCCATCTGGGACCGAGCACCCCAAAGGCAGCTTCAAGGAGTTCCCTGGCATGGCACTTCTTCAAACAATGTGCTGACGACAAGACCCGAGTGGTTTGCACGCTGTGCCATCAGAGCCTGAAGCGAGGCATTAACGTTCTGAACCTTAGCACAACCTGCATGACCAGGCACCTGCATGCAAAGCATGAACTGCAGTGGAGTAAACACCTTAAAAACAAAGAAGTCACTCAGGCTCCCCCTGCTACCTCTTCTGCTGCTGCTGCCTCTGCCTCTTCTGCTGCTGCCGCCGCCTCGGCCTCTTCCTCCGCCTCTGGAGGAACGTTGGCACCTGCCGCCCAGCAAACATGGGATGTACCCCCAACACCACCACCTGCGTCACCAAGCATCTCAACCATGTCACACGGCAGCGTTCAGCTCTCCATCTCACAAACATTTGAGAGAAAGCGTAAATTCCCACCTAGCCACCCTCGATCCCTGGCCCTGAATGCCAGCATTTCTAAACTACTGGCCTATGAAATGCTGTCATTTAGGCTGGTGGACACACACAGCTTCAAACAGCTCATGTCACTTGCTGTCCCACAGTATGTTGTTCCCAGCCGCCACTACTTCTCCAAGAGAGCCGTGCCTTCCCTGCACAAACAAGTGTCCGATAAAATCAAGTGTGCACTGCGCAACGCCATCTGTGGCAAGGTCCACCTAACCACAGATACGTGGACCAGTAAGCACGGCCAGGGACGCTATATCTCCCTAACTGCACACTGGGTAAATGTAGTGGCGGCTGGGCCCCAGGCGGAGAGCTGTTTGGCGCACGTCCTTCCGCCGCCAAGGATCGCAGGGCAATATTCTTTGCCTCCTGTCTCCTCCTCCTCCTACTCAGCTTCCTCCTCCTCTTCTTCCACCTGCTCATCCAGTCAGCCACACACCTTCACCACCAACTTCAGCACAGCACGGGGTAAACGTCAGCAGGCCATTCTGAAACTCATATGTTTGGGGGACAGGCCCCACACCGCACAGGAGTTGTGGCGGGGTATAGAACAAAAGACCGACGAGTGGTTGCTGCCGGTGAGCCTCAAGCCCGGCCTGGTGGTGTGCGATAATGGGCGAAATCTCGTTGCAGCTCTGGGACTAGCCGGTTTGACGCACATCCCTTGCCTGGCGCATGTGCTGAATTTGGTGGTGCAGAAGTTCATTCGCAACTACCCCGACATGTCAGAGCTGCTGCATAAAGTGCGGGCCGTCTGTTCGCGCTCCCGGCGTTCACACCCTGCCGCTGCTCGCCTGTCTGCGCTACAGCGTAACTTCGGCCTTCCCGCTCACCGCCTCATATGCGACGTACCCACCAGGTGGAACTCCACCTTGCATATGCTGGACAGACTGTGCGAGCAGCAGCAGGCCATAGTGGAGTTTCAGCTGCAGCACGCACGGGTCAGTCACACTGCGGATCAGACACACTTCACCACCAATGACTGGGCCTCCATGCGAGACCTGTGTGCCCTGTTGCGCTGTTTCGAGTACTCCACCAACATGGCCAGTGGCGATGACGCCGTTATCAGCGTTACAATACCACTTTTATGTCTCCTTGAGAAAACACTTAGGGCGATGATGGAAGAGGAGGTGGCCCAGGAGGAAGAGGAGGAAGAGGGGTCATTTTTAGCACTTTCAGGCCAGTCTCTTCAAAGTGACTCAGAGGGAGGTTTTTTGCAACACCAGAGGCCAGGTACAAATGTGGCCAGACAGGGCCCACTACTGGAGGACAAGGAGGACGAGGATGAGGAGGAGGTGGAGGAGGATGAGGATGAAGCATGTTCACAGCGGGGTGGCACCCAAAGCAGCTCGGGCCTATCACTGGTGCGTGGCTGGGGGGAAACACAGGACGATGACGATACGCCTCCCACAGAGGACAGCTTGTCCTTACCTCTGGGCAGCCTGGCACACATGAGCGACTACATGCTGCAGTGCCTGCGCAACGACAGCAGAGTTGCCCACATTTTAACGTGTGCGGAATACTGGGTTGCCACCCTGCTGGATCCCCGGTACAAAGACAATGTGCCCACCTTACTTCCTACACTGGAGCGTGATAGGAAGATGCGCGAGTACAAGCGCACGTTGGTAGACGCGCTACTGAGAGCATTCCCAAATGTCACAGGGGAACCAGTGGAAGCCCAAGGCGAAGGCAGAGGAGGAGCAAGAGGTCGCCAACGCAGCTGTGTCACGGCCAGCTCCTCTGAGGGCAGGGTTAGCATGGCAGAGATGTGGAAAAGTTTTGTCACCACGCCACAGCTAACTGCACCACCACCTGATACGGAACGTGTTAGCAGGAGGCAACATTTCACTAACATGGTGGAACAGTACCTGTGCACACCCCTCCACGTACTGACTGATGGTTCGGCCCCATTCAACTTCTGGGTCTCCAAATTGTCCACGTGGCCAGAGCTAGCCTTTTGATGCCTTGGAGGTGCTGGCCTGCCCGGCGGCCAGCGTTTTGTCTGAACGTGTATTCAGCACGGCAGGGGGCGTCATTACAGACAAACGCAGCCGCCTGTCTACAGCCAATGTGGACAAGCTGACGTTCATAAAAATGAACCAGGCATGGATCCCACAGGACCTGTCTATCCCTTGTGCAGATTAGATATTAACTACCTCCCCTTAACAATATATTATTCTACTCCAGGTCACTTCCTCATTCAATACTATTTTTAATTTCATTTTACCATTATATTGCAGGGCAACCCAAAGTTGAATGAACCTCTCCTCTGTCTGGGTGCCGGGGCCTAAATGTGTGACAGTGGCCTGTTCCAGTGGTGGGTGACGTGAAGCCTGATTCTCTGCTATGACATGAAGACTTATTCTGTGCTGACATGAAGCCAGATTCTCTGTTACGCGACCTCTCTCCTCTGCCTGGGTGCCTGGGCCTAAATATGTGACAGTGGCCTGTTCCAGTGGTGGGTGACGTGAAGCCTGATTCTCTGCTATGACATGAATACAGATTCTGCGCTGACATAAGGCCAGATTCTCTGTTACGGGACCTCTCTCCTCTGCCTGGGTGCCTGGGCCTAAATGTGTGACAGTGGCCTGTTCCAGTGGTGGGTGACGTGAAGCCTGATTCTCTGCTATGACATGAAGACAGATTCTGCGCTGACATAAGGCCAGATTCTCTGTTACGGGACCGCTCTCCTCTGTCTGGGTGCCGGGGCCTAAATGTGTGACAGTGGCCTGTTCCAGTGGTGGGTGACGTGAAGCCTGATTCTCTGCTATGACATGAATACAGATTCTGCGCTGACATAAGGCCAGATTCTCTGTTACAGGACCTCTCTCCTCTGCCTGGGTGCCTGGGCCTAAATGTGTGACAGTGGCCTGTTCCAGTGGTGGGTGACGTGAAGCCTGATTCTCTGCTATGACATGAAGACAGATTCTGCGCTGACATAAGGCCAGATTCTCTGTTACGGGACCTCTCTCCTCTGCCTGGGTGCCTGGGCCTAAATGTGTGACAGTGGCCTGTTCCAGTGGTGGGTGACGTGAAGCCTGATTCTCTGCTATGACATGAAGACAGATTCTGCGCTGACATAAGGCCAGATTCTCTGTTACGGGACCGCTCTCCTGTGTCTGGGTGCCGGGGCCTAAATGTGTGACAGTGGCCTGTTCCAGTGGTGGGTGACGTGAAGCCTGATTCTCTGCTATGACATGAATACAGATTCTGCGCTGACATAAGGCCAGATTCTCTGTTACGGGACCTCTCTCCTCTGCCTGGGTGCCTGGGCCTAAATGTGTGACAGTGGCCTGTTCCAGTGGTGGGTGACGTGAAGCCTGATTCTCTGCTATGACATGAAGACAGATTCTGCGCTGACATAAGGCCAGATTCTCTGTTACGGGACCGCTCTCCTCTGTCTGGGTGCCGGGGCCTAAATGTGTGACAGTGGCCTGTTCCAGTGGTGGGTGACGTGAAGCCTGATTCTCTGCTATGAGATGAAGACAGATTCTGTGCTGACATCAGGCCAGATTCTCTGTTACGGGACCTCTCTCCTCTGCCTGGGTGCCGGGGCCTAAATGTGTGACAGTGGCCTGTTCCAGTGGTGGGTGACGTAAAGCCTGATTCTCTGCTATGACATGAAGACTGATTCTGCGCTGACATGAAGCCAAATTCTCTGCTATGGCATGAAGAGACTGATTCTCTGCTGACATGAAGCCAGATTCTTTGCTATGGCATGAAGAGACTGATTCTCTGCTGACGTGAAGCCAGATTCTCTGCTATGGGACCTCTGTCCAATTGATATTGGTTCATTTTTATTTTTTAAATTTTTATTTTAATTCATTTCCCTATCCACATTTGTTTGCAGGGGATTTACCTACATGTTGCTGCCTTTTGCAGCCCTCTAGCTCTTTCCTGGGCTGTTTTACAGCCTTTTTAGTGCCCAAAAGTTCGGGTCCCCATTGACTTCAATGAGGTTCGGGTTCGGGACGAAGTTCGGATCGGGTTCGGATCCCGAACCCGAACATTTCCGGGAAGTTCGGCCGAACTTCTCGAACCCGAACATCCAGGTGTTCGCTCAACTCTACCCAGGACGTCTGAGGTTTTCCGAGTCTGGATGCTCCTCTTGAGGACTGCTGCGGGACATGGATTCCCAAGGTGTCTCTGGCGTCTTGCGCTTTTGTAAAGGTGAGTGTTGAGCCATCCTCCTGAAACACCTTCAAGATGGCTGGATATAACAATGCGAATCTAGTATGATTTTCATACAGTGCGGTACATATCGCTGAGAACTCTCTCCTCTTCCTTTGCACCTCCATAGAGTAATCTCCAAAAATTAGCACTCTCTGGCCATCTATTTCCAACGCTGTCTTGTGTCTCTTATAGGATCTCAGGATTGCCACTTTATCAATAAAGTCCAGATATTTCACAATCACTGCTCTAGGGCGGCGGGGTTAAAGGCTTGGGGTTATTTTCATCTTTTCCAGATCTTAAGTCCGGACCTAGTCTGTGTGCTCTTTCTGCTTTACATTTATTGGGTATTCCCAACGCCGCTGGTATATCAGTTTCGCAGATGCGAATAAGATCTTGTGACGGAACACTTTCTGGTAAGCCCACGATCCTTAAATTGCTTCTACGTGAGCGATTTTCCAGATCGTCCACTTTGTCTTTTAGGAATCTTTGATCCCTGAGAGCTGTATCTAATTTCATTTGCAGCTTGTGGCATGTGTTATCCATCTCCTGTACCTTATGCTCTACCACGTCTAATCTGCTGCCATGCTCTGTGGCGGTGTGCTGTAGGTCTTGCAGCGTCACCCCCACCGTGCTAGATAGCGATTCCTGCAGATCTGGAAGGATCCTCTTAGCAACTTCTATAGCTAGCCTGACATAGTCTATGCCACTGTCTTCCACTTTTGAGTTGTCACAATCAGCGTTTGCGCGCTCTGTCAGGTCAGTACCTTCTGCTGTTGCAGGATCGTCTTCCGCCATATCTATTTCCCGCGCTGCCAGCTTCTGCGGCTTACTTTGGCTTTTGGCTTTGTTTCTGCTCCCCATGTTCCGTAGGTAGCGCACCATACAGAGACGCTTGATCGCTGGAATCGGTGATCCCGAAAATAACTCTGGTATGTAGGGGATTAATGTTGTGCAGAGTGTCTCTTCACAGAGGAGCGATCAGGCGCGTCTCACCATGTTGGCGCCGGAACCGGAAGTCAAAATTTATTAATTTAACCGAAAAAGAAATTACTATTTTTATTTTTGTTTTACCTGTCTACTAGGTATAGCAGTGGTACTATACACCCAAAAATTTGTTAATTTCAACATAAAATGTAACTGACAATTTATTTTATTTGTTATTTTTTATTTTTTTTTACCGGTCCACTAGGTATAGCAGTAGTACTATACACACCAAAATTGGTGAATTTCACCCTAAAATGTAAATGACGGGGCATGTCCTGACTATGGCGGAGTGAACACGCATCTCAGAGAGCTCCTGCCACAAGATTGCTCTAGCAAGCGTTCCTAGCTCACCGGTGCCTGGCTTTGGAGCTCAGATGGTTCGGACGAAAAGAGGGTCGACAGCCAGTCCACCTAGAACTCCCGCAGAAGTGGGACACACGGGCATCCAGCATGTTTTTGCTTCGGAAGGGCAGAAGGTAACAGGACGCCACTCCGGCGGGGCTGCTCTCCCAAAAGCAGCACGCAAACTTAACATTGCAGCGCCCCCATACAAGCCTTTACTAAGCCCGAGGCCTGCTGAGAATGATTTACGTCTCAACATGCACCAGTCTCAGTCGCCCGCCACAGGTCCGAAGAAGGACTCACCGCCGCCTCTCCCGGCCCATGCTGTGAACGGCGGAGACACGAGGCACGCGCCATCTTGCCAGGCCGCACCAGACTCCATGCTCCGGACTCCAGCATCGATGCCTCCGCACTCGCAAGCCCTATCCCAGCCCTCTCCACAAACAGAGCCAGATGACCCATCCTGGGACTGGAGGGCCCATGTTCGGCAGCTGCCGACCAGATAAGAGATGGAGCAATTCATAGTACGCCAAGAGTCTTCATATAAGCAGGAGCTCCACACCTTGTCTACCTCCTTACAAGTAGTGGAGGAGAGGGTAGATGATGTCTCCTCTCATCAAGCTGAATTGTCATCCCGTCTGGATGAAGTGGAAGATAAAGGCCTCCTGAGGGATCAACACATTAGCCAGCTATACCGGTTCCATGAAGATGCTGAAAACCGCAGTAGGCGGAATAATATCAGGCTGAGGGGCCTTCCTAAATCCATACCTACAGCGGATCTCATCCATACCCTGCAGGACTTATTCAAGATGATACTAAACAGACCGGTCTCTGATGACCTGGAAATCGACAGGGCGCACAGGGCACTCGGCCCACCTAATCCTGATCCTGCTAGACCTAGAGATGTTATTTGTCGCCTACATTATTACTCCATAAAAGAGGAAATCATGCGGAAATCGCGCAATACAGCTTCGATTGAATATAAGGGAGCTCTACCCTACAACAACGAAGGGCTCTGCGTCCCCTGTTAGAATGCCTACGTGAAAGAGACATTCCTTACATGTGGGGATATCCGTTCCAGCTGGTGGTCAGAAGAGGTGGCAAACGTCATGAATTACGAGACCCCTTGTAACAGTCCTACAGGCTCACCTGAGTCAGAGGACCGCTGGCTGGAGGTAGGAGTGGAGCCCAGTGGCAAGGACCACAGGCAGGTAGTAGGTGCAGGAAGTCTGGCAGAGGCGTAGTCGGTAGGCAGGCGGTGGGTCAGGGCAGGCGGCAGTAAGCGTGGTCAGACAATCCGGATGGCAACGGTGGTAGCAGTTCAGTAGGTAGGGACAAAGCAGAAGAGTAGTCGGTAGGCAATTCCTGGTCAGCAGTGGACTTCCAGTAGTAGCAAGAGCAGCAGATGAGGAGAAGCTTGATCAAGGCTCAGGAGCTCAATAATCAGCAAGCTAGAGTGCAAGGGGCTGGACTTATATAGGGAAGTACCAGGTGTGGGGAATCAAGGGTGATGAGCAAGGCTTGGCAAGACTGAGGTTACATAATAGGTTTCAGGGAGGATTGTCCAGAGAGGACAGTAGCCTAGTAAGCAGGGCTACCGCCTGGGATGTGGCTGGTCACGGGTTTGAATCCCGACACCCCTCAGAGTTGGCGGACTTTCTAGCTGCGCTGGGACTACCTGATATTGAGTTACCTGACTGGAGCACCACTCCGATCCCGACGCGTTTCTCAGTCTGGAAGTCTGCTTCATTGGGACGCAATGGGAGGTCGGATAATCGGAGGTTGCCATCTTGATCTCCCCATCGCATCGCATTGCACAATGCATACAGTTTGTTTCTTATAAAATGCTCTTATACTTGAGGTCTCCTGTCAGTCGAGGTCTAGGAGCCTTAGTCTATTTTAGACAGAGGTGCTACCCTGACTGGCAAGACGTCTTAGTTCCTTTATCTTCAGATGAGGAGTAAGCAATTAGAAAGGCGTTCTCTACTTCATAGTCCAGTTTCTAGCTGTAGGATTATGTTATTGATGTGTGTTGGCAAGTTCTACTCGTCCGTTACTCCTTCCCGTCCACTATTCTATTCTCTAGGATGCTCACTTTGATAATTAATGATCAGTTATACTCTCGGGCAGGTCTCCTTGGAAGACAGTCCCCCACTAACGTTTTACGTTATTATCCTCAATTCCGAGGTTTACTTGATACACTCTCTGTATCACTCCTAGTTTGTGGTCTGCGTCTATTCCCTACCTTTTCCTCTTCTGTGTCCTTTCCTCCCTCTCCCCTTTTTCTTTCTGTGGATCTTCGGGGTCTATTCTTCGGGGTCTTGTTGCATAAGTTTCACTCGTTGTCCCTTCGTGATATCTGTCTGTCCTGTCTTCCCCCCTCCTTGTGTTTTTCCCTACCTCAACACCTATCCCTGATCCCTTCCAGAGTCACACATTACTGTTTCACTCCACAGTCAGAAATGAACCAACAGGCTGAAATCAAGCTTGTCTCCCTCAATGTTAGAGGGTTTAATATCCCTGACAAAAGAGCAAAGATTCTTGCGGGAATGCAAAAGGAAAAAGCGCAGATCTTGCTTCTCCAAGAAACACATTTTAAGACACACCACATCCCAAATTTTAGGTCAAAAGTCTACACCACTTGGTTTCATAGTACAAACCCAGAAGCTAAAGCTAAGGGGGTCTCTTTTGCCTTACATAAAAATCTGCCCTGCTCTGTTATAGATTCCAGATCCTGCAGCAAGGGACGATACGTCTTTGTCAAGCTGGCCATCCTTGGGAGAGTGTACACGATAGGTAATTTATACCTTCCAAACTCTGGACAAGGTAAGACGTTTGCAGCGATTATATCTAAACTCGAATCTTTCATAGATGGTATTGTACTATTGAGGGGCGACTTTAACTTACCTCTTAACCCGTCACTAGATACATCCCTAGGAAGATCTCTAACTCAACAATCTCCAGAGTTCGCTCTGTCTTGCAAAACAATAGGCTGGTAGATGTATGGAGGATTTTAAATCCGGACAGTCGGGATTGCACATACTACTCCCCAGCCCATAACACATATAGTAGGATTGACTTGTTTACTATCTCCCATCATGCATTGTCATACCATCCTAAGGCGTCTATAGGTTCGGTTGTATGGTCGGATCATGCTCCTGTTTCACTTATCTTAGCTCTACCCGACTTAGTTGCCAAAGAGTGGACATGGAGGCTCAATGATAATCTACTGAAGGATATGGTATGTAGGCAAGCAATTGAGAAGACCATTACAGACTTTCTTGACACTCATGCTACTGATTCCATGGCTCCTCCTCTGCAGTGGGAGGCACTAAAATGCGTGCTACGGGGCACTTTTATTCAACATGGTTCGAGATTGAAAAAGGAAGGGGAGGCACGTATTAGGAGCTTGTCCGAACAACTACTCCAATTAGAGTCCTTACACAAAAGTTCTCTTATCCCTGCTCTGTTAACGGAGTTGACTTCGGTTAGGAACAAACTAAAAGAAGCGATCAACAAGAAATTTAGTTATGCTAGAGAACGGTACCAGAGCTTCTTGTTTGAGAAAGCCAATAAATGTGGGTCGGCCCTAGCCAAACTCCTACATCCCAGACTGACACAATCGTATATCCCAGAGATCAAAGATTCAGGGGGTAAGTCCTTACATCATCCTCTCCATATTGCTGAAGCATTCAGATTATATTATGAATCGCTTTACAATATAAAAGGCCAATTTGCAGACATGCCATCTTCTGAGTTAGACAACCGTATTTCATCTTACCTAGAAGAGACAGCCCTACCCGTTATTTCATCGAACCAACAGACTGACATGGATTAGCCTTTCTCTGAATCTGAAGTAAGATTGGTGGTTCAATCCCTTAAAGGTCGTAAGAGCCCAGGACCAGATGGTTTCACTGGCTCCTTTTATAAAAAATTCCTTGATCTGCTCATTCCCTTGCTGACAAAAGTTTTTAATAGCATCTCTCCTACCTGCCCTTTCCCCAAGCAATCCTTGGAAGCCCATATTGTAGTTATATCAAAGCCCAACAAAGACAACACGGTTTGTGGCAATTACAGGCCGATATCACTAATAAATTGTGACATAAAAGTCTATTCAAAAATTCACATTGATCCATCAAGCCCAGGAACAACAAAGTCCCCTGTGCCTGTTGTCTGGTGATGCCGAGAAGGCATTTGACAGGGTTCACTGGCGATTTATGTTGGCTTCCTTGAGGCAAATTTGAATAGGGAACAGGTTTCTAGAATATGTATCACCCTTATACACCCGCCCCACAGCTAGGGTTAGAATTAACGGTATCCTTGCTCCTTCTTTTGAGATCCATAATGGAACACGTCAGGGGTGCCCGTTATCTCCTCTCTTATATGTCCTTCAAATGGAACACCTAGCACAAGCCATTCGCCTTAATCCAGATGTCAGGGGAATCAACATAAAGAATAGACAACATAAATTGGCGCTGTACGCTGACGACTTGCTCTTATATGTGTCGACCCCCCACATCTCAATTCCATCTCTACTCCGTGAGTTTGACAGATTCGGACATCTAAGTAACTTTAAGGTGAACCTCTCAAAGACGGAGTTATTAAATGTATCTCTGGCCCCTGAGGCTGTAGCCACCCTCCGTGATAACTTCTCCTTTAAATGGAAAGAGCAAAGCTTGACATATTTGGGCATCCAAATCCCTGCGCAACTGCATTTGCTTTTCCCACTTAACTACTTGCCACTGCAGAGGAGGACGCTGGAGGATATTCAAAAATACTCCCTTAAAAATTTCTCTCTTGGTTTGGCCGTATGGCCGCTTTTAAGATGGATATCCTACCGAGGTTTCTATACCTCTTCCAAACTATCCCTGTACATGTTCCTAGGTCATACTTTCGAGAACTACAAAAAGGGCTGAACAAGTTTATCTGGCAGGCCAGCAAACCCAGACTGCAGAAACAGGTTCTGACTAAGCAGAAATCTTTAGGAGGCTTTGGACTCCCTGATATGTCCATCTATCATAGTGCGACTGTACTCACCAGACTGAGAGACTGGCTACACAAAGACTCTCAGAAAATGTGGGTTGGCCTTGAACAATCACTATCTCCTCTGTCTCTTCAGGCGTTTCCCTGGATTGCTTTGGCTGACAGACCATCTACTGATAGATGTCCATACCTGGTGAGACATACCCTGGTAACTTGGGATTACTGGATATCCTCTTCACAGGTTTCCACAAGACCCGGTCCTATGACTCCTTTACATAGTAACCCGGCCTTTGCACCGGGCCTTACCCCCTCCTCACTCCTCATTAAAACAGTTCGGGACGGTTTATTGAGGGTTAGAGATGTAATCACTTCTGGTCAGATATTCTCCATTGGGACACTTCGACAGAAGGCAGCCTTCACAGTAGTTTCGTGGTTGGGTTATGCTCAGGTACGGTCATTTATTGGACTCACGTTTTCAGGCAGAGAGATAGGCCGGCTGACAGACTTTGACAAACTTTACTTAGCTCCCGCGGACGGTCGAGGTACAATATCAGCTATGTATCAGATTCTGTTAAATCTCCAAAACGGAGAAAGAGCCCCATTTATGGATAAATGGGAGAGAGATCTACAAACTACCTTCTCGGCAGATGAAGTGAGGAAATTGTGTGCGCTCTCCCATGGAATGTCAATGGCGACTCAAGTTAAAGAGAAAAATTATAAAATTATCTCCAGGTGGTACTATTGCCCTACTACTCTACACCAGATGTTTCCTTCGGTCTCAGATGATCAATGTTGGCGTTGTAAACAGGAAAGAGGCTCCATGCTAAACATTTGGTGGGGCTGTCCTTTGATAAAGTCTTTCTGGGAACAGGTTTTAAAGATATACGCTAGCTACTCTAGTAAATCCATACCTAATACACCTCAAATCACTCTGCTTTCACTCCTTCCTGGATCCATTTCGCAAGTCAAGAAGGGGGCTTTACGGATCTTTTTGGCGGCGGCGCGTATGGTAATTCCAAGACATTGGAAAACCAGTTCCTCCCCCACTTTGTTGGAATGGGCGAGTGAATTGAAACACATCTTAAGGATGGAAGAACTGATAGCAGATAGTCAAGAAAGGGGGGAGTTGTTTCAGAACAGATATACCTCTCTGACCTTATTTTTGGACTCTCAGGGATTTAAGGATATGATGTGAATTTGTGGATATTCTACTGCATTTTTCTGCAAGCATACCTCGATACCCCATGTCCCCCCTCCTCCCATCCTTACCCTCCTTCCTTTTGTGTCCTATATGTTTTGTTTGACCTAGATGTTAGCTATATTGAGGCAGAATAATGCATGGTGCTCTCGTTCATGAGTTTTGTGAGGCTTGTGACAAGCCTTATATTGTCACAAATTACTATGTCTTTCTTACTTAAAGGGAACCTGTCACCAGTTTTATGGTGTCCTAACTAAGGGCAACATAAATAAGTGACTGATTCTCTTAGCACAAAGCTGGGTCACTTTCTTTAATTGACCCAGTCAATCTGCCAACATCCTGTATTGAAAAGCTCCAGCTGATAATGATGTGTCATGAATATTCATGAGCTCCTGACTCTCCCCACCCACCTGCTGCTAAATGACCGTTTGTTTCCATATGAACCAGCAGCAGATGGGCAGGGGAGTGGCTATAGCTCTGAATTAAATATACGCTGGACTCAATAACATCACGCCGGACTCCAATCAGCTCATTAGCATGCGGCATACGGCATCTTTGTGTGTATATTATGAGATAACCATCTGTCACACCAGTAAGTGAATACATCTAAGGCACTTTTTAGTAGTTAATGATTGTATATAATTAGTTAGATTATAATCAAATATCCACATGACAGGTTCCCTTTAAGGCCCCCTGTTACATACAGGACGACAAGTGTTTCTTTAGACGTATTGTTTACTTATAATATGGCTGTACTATGAGGGTCCTGCGAGACCCATTGTTGGGCATTTGCCAGTTCCCTGTTTTCTATTGTCTCTTTCTGTAAAATGTCATTTGAAAACAAAAATGAATAAAATCAGATTACACATAAAATGTAAATGACAAAGTAGTGAAAAGATATAAAATAAAACACGTACAAAAAAAAAAAAAGGATTTATGAGGAGGAGTTCCATATGAAGTAGGAGTTTGAGGAGGTGGTGGACGCAGCGGAGTAGGTGGAAGCGGCGGTGGAGGGAGACGAGATAGCCAACACAGGTTTTTGGTTTTCATTTATTTTGTAAAATTAAGGTACACTCCAAAAGAGTGTGAAATATCCAAAATACAAACATGAGCAATTGCGCTGCAGTATAACAATGGCTGCTTAGTGCCGGTATACATGTCTATTCTGCACAAGGTACGGACAAGTCCTGAGGGATCCATACCTGGTTCATTTTAATGAACTTGAGCTTGTCCACATTGGCTGTGGACAGGCGGCTGCACTTGTATGTGATGACGCCCCCTACCGTGCTAAACACACGTTCAGATAATACACTGGCTGCAAGGCAGGCCAGCACCTCCAAGGCGTAAAGGGCAAGCTCAGGCCATCTGCCCAATTTGGAGACCCAGAAGTTGAAGGGGGCAAACCCGTCATTTAGTACGTGTAGGCGTGTGCACACATACTGCTCGACCATGTTGGTGAAATGCTGCCTCCTGCTAAGACTTTCCATATCAGCTGGTGGTGCTGGTTGTTGTGGCGTGCTGACAAAGCTTTTCCACATTTCGGACATGCTAACCCTGCCTTCTGAGGAACCCACCGTCGGAGCCACTTGGGAATGACTGGCCGGAAACCCTACGAAATGATCCCTCTTCTCCTCCTCCTCCTGTGCCACATCCTCTTCCATCATTGCCAGGAGCGTTTTTTCAAGGAGGCATATAAGTCGGATAGTAACGCTGAGAACGGCGTTATCGGCACTGGCCAGGTTGGTGGAGTACTCGAAACAGCGCAACAAGGAACACAGGTCACGCATGGAGGCCCAGTTATTGGTGGTGAATTGGTGCTGTTCCGCCAAGCGACTCACTCGTGCATGCTGCAGCTGAAACTCCACTATCGCCTGCTGCTGCTCTCACAGTCTGGCCAGCATGTGCAATGTGGAGTTCCACCTTGTGGGCACGTCGCATATGAGGCGGTGAGCAGGAAGGCTAAAGTTACGCTGCAGTGCTGACAGGCGAGCAGCAGCAGGGTGAGAACGCCGAAAGCGCTCATAGACGGCCCGCACTTTATGCAGCAGCTCTGACATATCGGGTTAATTTATAAGGAATCTCTGCACCACCAAATTCAGCACATGCGCCAGGCAAGGGATGTGCTACGAGATTTTGCCCATTATTGCAAACCACCAGGCCGGGCTTGAGGCTGACTGGCACAAACCACTCATCGGTCTGTTGTTCAAGGCCCGTCCACAGCTCCTGCACGGTGTGAGGTTTGTCCCCCAAACAGATAAGTTTTAAAACTACCTGCTGTCGTTTACCCCTGGCTGTGCTGAAGTTGGTGGTGAAGGTGTTACGCTGACCAGATGAGGAGCTGGTAGAGGATGAGGAAGCAGAGTAGGAGGAGGAAGCAACAGTAGGGAAACTGAAGCGCCCTGTAATCCTCGGTGGTGGAAGGACATGCGCCAAACTGCTATCCGCCTCAGGCCCAGCCACCACTGCATTTACCCAGTGTGCTGTTATGGAGATATAACGGCCCTGACTGTGCTTACTGGGCCACGTATCCGTAGTCAGGTGCACCTTGCCACAGATGGCGTTGCGCAGTGTACACCTGATTTTGTCCCCTACTTGGTTGTAAAGGGAAGGGATGACTCACCTTGAAAAGTAGTGGCGGCTGGGCACGACGTACTGTGGGACAGCCACCGTCATAAGGCCTTTGAAACTATCCGTCTCCACCACACGGAATGACAGCATTTCAAAGGCCAGTGATTTAGAAATGCTGGCATTCAGGGCTAGGGATCGCAGGTGGGTAGGGGGGTACTTCCTCTTCCTCTCCAGCGTTTGGGATATGGAGAGCTGAACGCTTCCGTGTGACATTGTGGAGATGCTTGGTGACCCAGGTGTTGGTTTTGCTGGCAGATCCTCTGTTTGTGGGGTGCCAGGTGGCACTGTCACTCCAGAGGTGGATGAAGAGGCCGCGACTGCAGCAGAAGAGGAAGCAGGAGGAGCCAGAGACCTTTCTTGGTTTTTGAGGTGTCTACTCCACTGCAGCTCATGCTTTGCACTTAAATGCCTGGTCATGCAGGTTGTGCTCAGGTTGAGAACGTTTATGCCTCGCTTCAGGCTCTGATTGCACAGCGTGCAAACCACTCGTGTCTTGTCGTCAGCACATTGTCTGAAGAACTGCCACGCCAGGGAACTCCTTGGAGCTGGCTTTGGTGTGCTCGGTCCCTTGCTGCGGTGGGCAGTAGGAGGCGTACTATCTAGAGGACGGACGTTTTGCACCCTGCTCCCTCTTCTGCTGTGCTGGTGGCTCTGTGCGACAACCGCCTCTTCCTCCGAACTACATCGGTCACTCGCATGACCTTGATTCCATGTGGGGTCGAGGACCTCATCGTCCTTCACATCATCTTCCACCCAGTCTTCACCTCTGACTTCCTTGTCGGTCTGCACACTTTCGAAAGCCCCAGCAGTTGGCACCTATGTTTCGTCATCATCCGAGACGTGCTGCGATGGTCCTCCCATGTACTCATCTTGAAAAATAAGTGGTTGAGCATCGGTGCACACAATCTCTTCCACATCTGGGGCAGGGCTAGGTGGATGGCCCTGGGAAACCCTGCTAACAGAGTCATCAAAAAGCAGAAGAGACTGCTGCATGACTTGGGGCTCAGACTGCTTGGCTGATTTGCAAGGGGGTGAGGTGAAAGACTGATGGACATCGGCTGTAGGTGCCAACTGTGGTCTTTCAGCAGGAGACTGGGTGGGAGACAATGTGAAGGAACTGAATCCACTGTCAGCAACCCAATCTACTATCGCCTGTACTTGTTCAGACCTCACCATTCGTAGAGCAGCATTAGGCCCGACCAAATACCGCTGCAGGTTTTGTCGCCTACTCGCACCTGAGGAAGGGGTTTCACTTATGCGTGTAGTTGGCACAGATCGACCAGGTCCTCTCCCTGCAACAGGAGCTCCACCAGCAGCACCACTACCTGGGCCACGTCCCTTTTTTGACGCTCTCCTCATATTTTTTTAATTTAGGATCTTGCCCTAAATGGGTGTTTAATTAATAGTAGAATAGAACGACAGTATGTAAAGGGTGTATCTCCCACGGCCTGAACCAGACTAGGCTTCAATAAAAGATTTTTTTGCCCAAAATGGCTGTATTTCAAATGCCTAATTTAAACCCCTGTATGTAGAGGTAGTATCTCAGAGGGCCTGAACCTCTGTAGGCCTGAAATAAATATATCTTTGCACAAAAAGGCTGTATTTCAAATGCCTAATTCAAACCCCTGTATGTAGCGGTAGTATCTCAGAGGGCCTGAACGTCTGTAGGCCTGAAGTAAATATATCTTTGCACAAAAAGGTTGTATTTCGAATGGCTGTATTTCAAATGCCTAGTTCAAACCCCTGTATGTAGAGGGAGTATCTCACAGGGCCTGAACCTCTGTAGGCCTGCAGTAAATATATCTTTGCACAAAATGGCTGTATTTCAAATGCCTAATTCAAACCCCTGTATGTAGAGGGAGTATCTCACAGGGCCTGAACCAGTGTAGGCCTGCAGTAAATACATCTTTGCACAAAATAGCTGTATTTCAAATGGCTGTATTTCAAATGCCTAATTCAAACCCCTGTATGTAGAGGTAGTATCTCAGAGGGCCTGAACCTCTGTAGGCCTGCAGTAAATATATCTTTGCACAAAATGGCTGTATTTCAAATGCCTAATTCAAACCCCTGTATGTAGAGGGAGTATCTCACAGGGCCTGAACCAGTGTAGGCCTGCAGTAAATACATCTTTGCACAAAATGGCTGTATTTCAAATGGCTGTATTTCAAATGCCTAATTCAAACCCCTGCATGAAGAGGTGGTATCTCACAGGGCCTGAACCTCTGTAGGCCTGCAGTAAATATATCTTTGCACAAAAAGGCTGTATTTCAAATGGCTGTATTTCAAATGCCTAATTCAAACCCCTATATGTAGAGGTGGTATCTCACAGGGCCTGAACCTCTTTAGGCCTGTAGTAAATATATATTTGCACAAAATGACTGTATTTCAAATGCCTAATTCAAACCCCTGTATGTAGAGGTAGTATCTCACAGGGCCTGAACCTCTGTAGGCCTGCAGTAAATATATCTTTGCACAAAATGGCTGTATTTCAAATGGCTGTATTTACAATGCCTAATTCAAACCCCTGTATGTAGAGGTGGTATCTCAGAGGGCCTGAACCTCTGTAGGCCTGCAGTAAATATATCTTTGCACAAAATGGCTGTATTTCAAATGGCTGTATTTCAAATGCCTAATTCAAACCCCTGTATGTAGAGGGGGTATCCCACAGGGCCTGAACCTCTGTAGGCCTGAAGTAAATATATCTTTGCACAAAAAGGCTGTATTTCAAATGCCTAATTCAAACCCCTGTATGTAGAGGTAGTATCTCAGAGGGCCTGAACCTCTGTAGGCCTTCAGTAAATATATCTTTGCACAAAAATGCTGTATTTCAAATGGCTGTATTTCAAATGCCTAATTCAAACCACTGTATGTAGAGGTAGTATCTCAGAGGGCCTGAACCTCTGTAGGCCTGCAGTAAATATATCTTTGCAATGGCTGTATTTCAAATGGCTGTATTTCAAATGCCTAATTCAATCCCCTTTATGTATAGGGGGTATCTCACAGGGCCTGATCCAGTGTAGGCCTGAATTCAATATTGGTGCACCAAATGGCGGTATTTAAAATCTCTGAATGTAACCCAAATGTATTAAGGGTGTATCTCACAATGACATCTGCATCAAAGGCTGCCAACTAAATTTTTTGTGCCCAAATTAGTGTTTCTTTAAAAACTGAATTTGACAGCAGTATATATGCCTGTAATTTCACAAGGCCTGAAAATAGTGTTTTTTTGTCAAAAGAGTGTGTTTTTCAAACCCCAGAAAATGATGGATGTATTTCTACCTTAAATTGCACACTGACTAATACAGATGTTGTAGATTGCCAAAAAAGTATTTATTTGCTAACAGAATATGAAAACTGTATATATTAAACTCAAATTTAACACTTGCAGATCTGGAAAATACTGTTTTTTGAAAAAAATAGTGTGTTTTTAAAACCCCAGAAAATGATGGGTGTATTTTTACCTTAAATTGAACACTGACTAATACAGATGTTGTAGATTACCAAAAAAGTAGTTTTTTGCTAACAGAATATGAAAACTGTATATATTAAACTTGAATTTAACACTTGCAGATCTGGAAAATACTGTTTTTTTGAAAAATAGTGTGTTTTTAAAACCCCAGAAAATGATGGGTGTATTTCTACCTTAAATTGCACACTGACTAATACAGATGTTGTAGATTACCAAAAAAGTAGTTTTTTGCTAACAGAATATGAAAGCTGTATATATTAAACTTGAATTTAACACTTGCAGATCTGGAAAATACTGTTTTTGGGGAAAAAAATGTTTTTTTCAAAACCCCAGAAAATGATGGGTGTATTTCTAGCTTAAATTGTACACTGACTAATCCAGATGTTGTAGATTTCCCAAAAAGTCTTTTTTTGCTAACAGAATATGAAAGCTGTATATATTAAACTTGAATTTAACACTTGCACACCTGGAAAATACAGTTTTTGGGAAAAAAATGTGTGTTTTTCAAAACCCAGAAAATGATGGGTGTATTTCTAGCTTAAATTGCACACTGACTAATTCAGATGTTGTAGATTGCCAAAAAAGTCTTTTTTTGCTAACAGAATATGAAAGCTGTATATATTAAACTTGAATTTAACACTTGCAGATCTGGAAAATACAGTTTTTTGAAAAAAATTGTGTGTCTTTAAAACCCCAGAAAATGATGGGTGTATTTCTACCTTAAATTGCACACTGACTAATCCAGATGTTGTAGTTTGCCCCCAAAAAATGGTGATTTGCAATGTCCCAAAAGCTCAGATGCAGTGCTGGTACACTGAGCATGCATAAAATGTCTGCCGCCACCTAACTAAAAGAATTCTAAAAGTTAGTATTTTTTGGTCAATCAGCTCAGGGCAGGGTAAAATGATAGTGCATTGCACCCACACAACTATTTGTCTGTAGATCGCTGAGTTAGATTCTCTCCTATTCTCTCCCTGAAATCACAAGTCCAGCAGCATCCTCTCCCTACACTTGTAACACCAAAGTGACGTGCAGCTCTATGTGACTCAAGCTTATGTAGAGCCTGGGTCACATGCTGCTCTGGCCAATTACAGCCATGCCATTAGTAGGCATGGCTGTGATGGCCTCTTGGGGCAAGTAGTATGACGCTTGTTGATTGGCTGCTGTGCAGCCTTTCAAAAAGCGCCAAGATACCGCCGAACACCGAACCCAAACCCAAACTTTTACGGAAATGTTCGGGTTCGGGGTCCAAAAATCCTAAAGTTCGGTACGAACCCAAACTTTACAGTTCGGGTTCGCTCAACCCTAGTAGCAAACAATTTAGAACAGTTGGTACACTATTAAAAGTGTGGCCAGCTGGCATGGCACTGGAGCTTGATTGCTCCAGCTCTAGGGTTGAGCGAACCTGAACTGTAAAGTTCAGGTTCGTACCGAACTTTATGATTTTTGGACCCCGAACCCGAACATTTTAGTAAAAGTTCAGGTTCGGTGTTCGGCACTTTCTTGGTGCTTTTTGAAAGGCTGCAGAGCAGCCAATCAACAAGCGTTTATCTGTGTGACCTTAGAAGCCATCAGAGCCATGCCTACTAATGGCATGGCTGTGATTGGCCAGTGCAGCATGTGACCCAGCCTCTATATAAGCTGGAGTCACGTAGCGTTGCACGTCACTCTGCTGTTACTAGTGTAGGGAGAGGATGCGGCTGTTGATTTCAGGGAGAGAATAGGAGAGAATCTTTGGTTCAGAACATGAATCTAACTCAGCAATCGACATACATTTAGTTGTGTGGGTGCAGATCACAATCTTTTTACCCTGCCCTGAGCCAAGTGACCGAAAAAAAATAACTTTTATCTGTCTGTTAGTTAGGTGGGCAGCGGCGGAGGCCATTTTATGCAAGCTCAGTGCACCAGCACTGCATCTGAGCATTTGTGACATTGGAATCCAATCTTGGAAAACTGCACTAATAATGTGGTTGTAAAAAATCACCCTTTTTGGCAATATACAACATTTGGTGCATTTGCAGGATTAGTGTGCAATTTAAGCTAGAAATACAGCCATAATTTTCTTTTTTTTTTAAAACATCCTTTTTGTGCAAAATACACTATTTTACATCCCTAGCTGCATCTGGACATATAAAATTCAAACAATATATACAGCTTTCATATTCTGTTCGTAAAACACACACTTTTTTTTCAATATACAACATCTGGATTTGTCAGTGTGCAATTTAAGCTAGAAATATAGCCATAATTTTCAGGGTTTTTAAAAACACACTATTTTTTTTGCCAAAATCCACTATTTTACAGATCTGCAAGTGTGAAATTCCCTTTTTCTCAGTCCTTGCAGCATCAAGACGTTTGAAATTCCGGGGTTATATACTGCTGTCTTATTCAGTTATTAAACAAACACCCGTTTGGTCAAAAAAAAAAAAAATTGGCAGCCTTTGCTGCAGATGTCATTGTGAGATACACCATTTATATACAGGGTTTATACTCAGTTAATAGAAATAAAGCCATTTTGGGCATAAATCTTTAATCGCGGCCTAGTGTGGGTCAGGGCGTGTGAGATACACCATTGAAATACAGGGGTTATATTCAGTTATTTGAAATACAGCCATTTTGGGCACAATTCTTTGATTGCGGCCTAGTGTGGGTCAGGGCGTGTGAGACACACCCTTTAAATACAGGGGCTATATTCAGTTATTTGAAATACAGGCATTTTGGGCACAAATGTTTAATTGCGGCCTAGTGTGGGTCAGGGCATGTGAGATACACCCTTTGTATACAGGGGTTATATTCTTCTATTAATAAAACACCCTTTTTTTTGGCAAAATACACAATTGTTCCGCCCTTGCACCATCAAGACGTTTGAAATTCCAGGGTTATATACTGCTGTCATATTCAGTTATTAAACAAAAACCTGTTTGGGCAAAAAATACTTATTTGGCAACCTTTGCTGCAGATGTCTTTGTGAGATACACCATTTATATACAGGGGTTATATTCAGATATTTGAAATACCACCATTTTGTGCACAAATCTTTAATTGCAGCCTAGTGTGGGTCAGGGAGTGTGAGATACATACTTTAAATACAGGGGTTATATTCAGCTATTTAAAATACAGCTATTTTGGGCACAAATCTTTAATTTGGCCTAGTGTGGGTCAGGGTGTGTGAGATACACCCTTTATATACAGGGGTTATATCCTTCTAATAATAAAACACCCTTTTTTGGGCAAAATACACAATTGTTCCACCCTTGCACCATCAAGACGTTTGAAATTCCAGGGTTATATACTGCTGTCATATTCAGTTATTAAACAAAAACCTGTTTGGGCAAAAAATACTTATTTGGCAACCTTTGCTGCAGATGTCTTTGTGAGATACACCATTTATATACAGGGGTTATATTCAGATATTTGAAATACCACCATTTTGTGCACAAATCTTTAATTGCAGCCTAGTGTGGGTCAGGGAGTGTGAGATACATACTTTAAATACAGGGGTTATATTCAGCTATTTAAAATACAGCTATTTTGGGCACAAATCTTTAATTTGGCCTAGTGTGGGTCAGGGTGTGTGAGATACACCCTTTATATACAGGGGTTATATCCTTCTAATAATAAAACACCCTTTTTTGGGCAAAATACACAATTGTTCCACCCTTGCACCATCAAGACGTTTGAAATTCCAGGGTTATATACTGCTGTCATATTCAGTTATTAAACAAAAACCTGTTTGGGCAAAAAATACTTATTTGGCAACATTTGCTGCAGATGTCTTTGTGAGATACACCATTTATATACAGGGGTTATATTCAGTTATTTGAAATACAGCCATTTTGGGCACAAATCTTTAATTGTGGCCTAGTGTGAATCAGGGCGTGTGAAATACACCCTTTAAATACAGGGGTTATATTCAGTTATTTGAAATACAGCCATTTTGGGCACAAATCTTTAATTGTGGCCTAGTGTGGGTCAGGGCGTGTGAGATACACCCTTTATGTACAGGGGTTATATTCTTCTATTAAGAAAACACCCTTTTTTGGGAAAAATACACAATTGTTCCGCCCTTGCAGACTCAAGACGTTTGAAATTCCAGGGTTATAAACTGCTGTCATATTCAGTTATTAATCAAACACCAGTTTCGGCAAAAAAAACATATTTGGCATTCTTTGCTGCACATGTCATTGTGAAATACACCCTTTATATACAGGGGTTATATTCAGTTAATTAAAATACAGCCATTTTGGGCATAAATCTTTAATTGCGGCCTAGTGTGGGTCAGGGTGTGTGAGATACACCCTTTATATACAGGGGTTATATTCAGTTAGTAGAAATACAGCCATTTTGGGCATAAATCTTTAATTGCGGCCTAGTGTGGGTCATTGCGGACTAGTGTGGGTCAGGGCATGTGAGATACACCCTTTATATACAGGGTTTATATTCAGTTATTTTAAATACCACCATTTTGTGCACAAATCTTTAATTGCGGCCTAGTGTGGGTCAGGGCGTGTGAGATACATCCTTGAAATACAGGGGTTATATTCAGTTATTTGAAATACCACCATTTTGTGCACAAATCTTTAATTGCGGCCTAGTGTGGCTCAGGGCGTGTGAGATACACCTTTTAAATACAGGGGTTATATTCAGTTATTTGAAATACAGCCATTTTGGGCACAAATCTTTAATTGCGGCCTAGTGTGGGTCAGGGCGTGTGAGATACACCCTTTATATACAGGGGTTATATTCTTCTATTATTAAAACACCCTTTTTTGGGGATATATACTGCTATCATATTCAGTTATTAAACAAAAATCCGTTTGGGCAAAAAATAATTATTTGGCAGCCTTTGCTGCAGATGTCATTGTGAGATACACCATTTATATACAGGGGTTATATTCAGTTATTTTAAATACAGCCATTTTGGGCACAAATCTTTAATTGTGGCCTAGTGTGAATCAGGGCGTGTGAAATACACCCTTTAAATACAGGGGTTATATTCAGTTATTTGAAATACAGCCATTTTGGGCACAAATCTTTAATTGTGGCCTAGTGTGGGTCAGGGCGTGTGAGATACACCCTTTATGTACAGGGGTTATATTCTTCTATTAAGAAAACACCCTTTTTTTGGAAAAATACACAATTGTTCCGCCCTTGCAGACTCAAGACGTTTGAAATTCCAGGGTTATAAACTGCTGTCATATTCAGTTATTAATCAAACACCAGTTTCGGCAAAAAAAAACATATTTGGCATTCTTTGCTGCACATGTCATTGTGAAATACACCCTTTATATACAGGGGTTATATTCAGTTAATTAAAATACAGCCATTTTGGGCATAAATCTTTAATTGCGGCCTAGTGTGGGTCAGGGTGTGTGAGATACACCCTTTATATACAGGGGTTATATTCAGTTAGTAGAAATACAGCCATTTTGGGCATAAATCTTTAATTGCGGCCTAGTGTGGGTCATTGCGGACTAGTGTGGGTCAGGGCATGTGAGATACACCCTTTATATACAGGGTTTATATTCAGTTATTTTAAATACCACCATTTTGTGCACAAATCTTTAATTGCGGCCTAGTGTGGGTCAGGGCGTGTGAGATACATCCTTGAAATACAGGGGTTATATTCAGTTATTTGAAATACCACCATTTTGTGCACAAATCTTTAATTGCGGCCTAGTGTGGCTCAGGGCGTGTGAGATACACCTTTTAAATACAGGGGTTATATTCAGTTATTTGAAATACAGCCATTTTGGGCACAAATCTTTAATTGCGGCCTAGTGTGGGTCAGGGCGTGTGAGATACACCCTTTATATACAGGGGTTATATTCTTCTATTATTAAAACACCCTTTTTTTGGGATATATACTGCTATCATATTCAGTTATTAAACAAAAACCCGTTTGGCCAAAAAATAATTATTTGGCAGCCTTTGCTGCAGATGTCATTGTGAGATACACCATTTATATACAGGGGTTATATTCAGTTATTTGAAATACCACCATTTTGTGCACAAATCTTTAATTGCGGCCTAGTGTGGGTCAGGGTGTGTGAGATACACCATTTATATACAGGGGTTATATTCAGTTAATTGAAATACAGCCATTTTGTGCACAAAACTTTCATTGCAACCTAGTGTGGGTCAGGGCGTGTGAGATAAACCCTTTAAATTCAGGGGTTATATTCAGTTATTTGAAATACAGGCATTTTGGGCACAAATGTTTAATTGCGGTCTAGTGTGGGTCCGGGTGTGTGAGACACACCCTTTAAATACATGGATTATATTCAGTTATTTGAAATACAGGCATTTTGGGCACAAATGTTTAATTGCAGCCTAGTGTGGGTCAGGGCGTGTGAGATACACCCTTTATATACAGGGGTTATATTCTTCTATTAATAAAACACCCTTTTTGGGGGAAAATACACAATTGTTCCACCCTTGCACCATCAAGACGTTTGAAATTCCAGGGTTATATACTGCTGTCATATTCAGTTATTAAACAAAAACCCGTTTGGGCAAAAAATAATTATTTGGCAGCCTTTGCTGCAGATGTCATTGTAAGATGCATCATTTATATACAGGGGTTATATTCAGTTATTTGAAATACCACCGTTTTGTGCACAAATCTTTAATTGCGGCCTAGTGTGGGTCAGGGTGTGTGAGATACACCCTTTAAATACAGGGGTTATATTCAGTTATTTGAAATACAGCCATTTTGGGCACAAATCTTTAATTGCGGCCTAGTGTGGGTCAGGGCGTGTGAGATATACCCTTTATATACAGGGGTTATAATCTTCTATTAATAAAACACTCTTTTTTTGGCAAAATACACAATTGTTCCGCCCTTGCACCATCAAGACGTTTGAAATTCCAGGGTTATATACTGCTGTCATATTCAGTTTTTAAACAAAAACCCATTTGGGCAAAAAATAAATAAATTGGGCAGCCTTTGCTGCAGATGTCATTGTGAGATACACCCTTTATATACAGGGGTTATATTCAATTATTTGAAATACAGCCATTTTGTGCACAAATCTTTAATTGCGGTTTAGTGTGGGTAAGGGCGTGTGAGACACACCCTTTAAATACAGGGGTTATATTCAGTTATTTGAAACACAGGCATTTTGGGCACAAATGTTTAATTGTGGCCTAGTGTGGGTCAGGGCATGTGAGACACAGCCTTTAAATACAGGGGTTATATTCAGTTATTTGAAATACAGCCATTTTGGGCACAAATCTTTAATTGCGGCCTAGTGTGGGTCAGGGCGTGTGAGATACACCCTTTATATACAGGGGTTATATTCTTCTATTAATAAAACACTCTTTTTGGGGGAAAATACACAATTGTTCCACCCTTGCACCATCAAGACGTTTGAAATTCCAGGGTTATATACTGCTGTCATATTCAGTTATTAAACAAAAACCTGTTTGGGCAAAAAATACTTATTTGGCAACATTTGCTGCAGATGTCTTTGTGAGATACACCATTTATATACAGGGGTTATATTCAGTTATTTGAAATACAGCCATTTTGGGCACAAATCTTTAATTGTGGCCTAGTGTGAATCAGGGCGTGTGAAATACACCCTTTAAATACAGGGGTTATATTCAGTTATTTGAAATACAGCCATTTTGGGCACAAATCTTTAATTGTGGCCTAGTGTGGGTCAGGGTGTGTGAGATACACCCTTTATATACAGGGGTTATATTCAGTTAGTAGAAATACAGCCATTTTGGGCATAAATCTTTAATTGCGGCCTAGTGTGGGTCATTGCGGACTAGTGTGGGTCAGGGCATGTGAGATACACCCTTTATATACAGGGTTTATATTCAGTTATTTTAAATACCACCATTTTGTGCACAAATCTTTAATTGCGGCCTAGTGTGGGTCAGGGCGTGTGAGATACATCCTTGAAATACAGGGGTTATATTCAGTTATTTGAAATACCACCATTTTGTGCACAAATCTTTAATTGCGGCCTAGTGTGGCTCAGGGCGTGTGAGATACACCTTTTAAATACAGGGGTTATATTCAGTTATTTGAAATACAGCCATTTTGGGCACAAATCTTTAATTGCGGCCTAGTGTGGGTCAGGGCGTGTGAGATACACCCTTTATATACAGGGGTTATATTCTTCTATTATTAAAACACCCTTTTTTGGGGATATATACTGCTATCATATTCAGTTATTAAACAAAAATCCGTTTGGGCAAAAAATAATTATTTGGCAGCCTTTGCTGCAGATGTCATTGTGAGATACACCATTTATATACAGGGGTTATATTCAGTTATTTTAAATACAGCCATTTTGGGCACAAATCTTTAATTGTGGCCTAGTGTGAATCAGGGCGTGTGAAATACACCATTTAAATACAGGGGTTATATTCAGTTATTTGAAATACAGCCATTTTGGGCACAAATCTTTAATTGTGGCCTAGTGTGGGTCAGGGCGTGTGAGATACACCCTTTATGTACAGGGGTTATATTCTTCTATTAAGAAAACACCCTTTTTTTGGAAAAATACACAATTGTTCCGCCCTTGCAGACTCAAGACGTTTGAAATTCCAGGGTTATAAACTGCTGTCATATTCAGTTATTAATCAAACACCAGTTTCGGCAAAAAAAAAACATATTTGGCATTCTTTGCTGCACATGTCATTGTGAAATACACCCTTTATATACAGGGGTTATATTCAGTTAATTAAAATACAGCCATTTTGGGCATAAATCTTTAATTGCGGCCTAGTGTGGGTCAGGGTGTGTGAGATACACCCTTTATATACAGGGGTTATATTCAGTTAGTAGAAATACAGCCATTTTGGGCATAAATCTTTAATTGCGGCCTAGTGTGGGTCATTGCGGACTAGTGTGGGTCAGGGCATGTGAGATACACCCTTTATATACAGGGTTTATATTCAGTTATTTTAAATACCACCATTTTGTGCACAAATCTTTAATTGCGGCCTAGTGTGGGTCAGGGCGTGTGAGATACATCCTTGAAATACAGGGGTTATATTCAGTTATTTGAAATACCACCATTTTGTGCACAAATCTTTAATTGCGGCCTAGTGTGGCTCAGGGCGTGTGAGATACACCTTTTAAATACAGGGGTTATATTCAGTTATTTGAAATACAGCCATTTTGGGCACAAATCTTTAATTGCGGCCTAGTGTGGGTCAGGGCGTGTGAGATACACCCTTTATATACAGGGGTTATATTCTTCTATTATTAAAACACCCTTTTTTTGGGATATATACTGCTATCATATTCAGTTATTAAACAAAAACCCGTTTGGCCAAAAAATAATTATTTGGCAGCCTTTGCTGCAGATGTCATTGTGAGATACACCATTTATATACAGGGGTTATATTCAGTTATTTGAAATACCACCATTTTGTGCACAAATCTTTAATTGCGGCCTAGTGTGGGTCAGGGTGTGTGAGATACACCATTTATATACAGGGGTTATATTCAGTTAATTGAAATACAGCCATTTTGTGCACAAAACTTTCATTGCAACCTAGTGTGGGTCAGGGCGTGTGACATAAACCCTTTAAATTCAGGGGTTATATTCAGTTATTTGAAATACAGGCATTTTGGGCACAAATGTTTAATTGCGGTCTAGTGTGGGTCCGGGTGTGTGAGACACACCCTTTAAATACATGGATTATATTCAGTTATTTGAAATACAGGCATTTTGGGCACAAATGTTTAATTGCAGCCTAGTGTGGGTCAGGGCGTGTGAGATACACCCTTTATATACAGGGGTTATATTCTTCTATTAATAAAACACCCTTTTTGGGGGAAAATACACAATTGTTCCACCCTTGCACCATCAAGACGTTTGAAATTCCAGGGTTATATACTGCTGTCATATTCAGTTATTAAACAAAAACCCGTTTGGGCAAAAAATAATTATTTGGCAGCCTTTGCTGCAGATGTCATTGTAAGATGCATCATTTATATACAGGGGTTATATTCAGTTATTTGAAATACCACCGTTTTGTGCACAAATCTTTAATTGCGGCCTAGTGTGGGTCAGGGTGTGTGAGATACACCCTTTAAATACAGGGGTTATATTCAGTTATTTGAAATACAGCCATTTTGGGCACAAATCTTTAATTGCGGCCTAGTGTGGGTCAGGGCGTGTGAGATATACCCTTTATATACAGGGGTTATAATCTTCTATTAATAAAACACTCTTTTTTTGGCAAAATACACAATTGTTCCGCCCTTGCACCATCAAGACGTTTGAAATTCCAGGGTTATATACTGCTGTCATATTCAGTTTTTAAACAAAAACCCATTTGGGCAAAAAATAAATAAATTGGGCAGCCTTTGCTGCAGATGTCATTGTGAGATACACCCTTTATATACAGGGGTTATATTCAATTATTTGAAATACAGCCATTTTGTGCACAAATCTTTAATTGCGGTTTAGTGTGGGTAAGGGCGTGTGAGACACACCCTTTAAATACAGGGGTTATATTCAGTTATTTGAAACACAGGCATTTTGGGCACAAATGTTTAATTGTGGCCTAGTGTGGGTCAGGGCATGTGAGACACAGCCTTTAAATACAGGGGTTATATTCAGTTATTTGAAATACAGCCATTTTGGGCACAAATCTTTAATTGCGGCCTAGTGTGGGTCAGGGCGTGTGAGATACACCCTTTATATACAGGGGTTATATTCTTCTATTAATAAAACACTCTTTTTGGGGGAAAATACACAATTGTTCCACCCTTGCACCATCAAGACGTTTGAAATTCCAGGGTTATATACTGCTGTCATATTCAGTTATTAAACAAAAACCCGTTTGGGCAAAAAATAATTATTTGGCAGCCTTTGCTGCAGATGTCATTGTGAGATGCATCATTTATTTACAGGGGTTATATTCAGTTATTTGAAATACCACCGTTTTGTGCACAAATCTTTAATTGCAGCGTAGTGTGGGTCAGGGAGTGTGAGATACACTCTTTAAATACAGGGGTTATATTCAGTAATTTGAAATACAGCCATTTTGGGCACAAATCTTTAATTGTGGCCTAGTGTGGGTCAGGGCGTGTTAGATACACCCTTTAAATACTGGGGTTATATTAAGTTATTTGAAATACAGGCATTTTGGGCACAAATCTTTAATTGCGGCATAGTGTGGGTCAGGGCGTGTGAGATGCACACTTTATATACAGGGGTTATATTCTTCTATTAATAAAACACCCTTTTTTGGGCAAAATACACAATTGCTCCGCCCTTGCACCATCAAGACGTTTGAAATTCCAGGGTTATATACTGCTGTCATATTCAGTTATTAAACAAATCTTTAATTGCGGCCTAGTGTGGGTCAGGGAGTGTGAGATACACCCTTTAACCACCTCAGCTCCCCTAGCTTAAACACCCTTAATGACCAGGCCACTTTTTACACTTCTGCACTACACTACTTTCACCGTTTATTGCTCGGTCATGCAACTTACCACCCAAATGAATTTTACCTCCTTTTCTTCTCACTAATAGAGCTTTAATTTGGTGGTATTTCATTGCTGCTGACATTTTAACTTTTTTTTGTTATTAATCGAAATTTACCGATTTTTTTGCAAAAAAATGACATTTTTCACTTTCAGTTGTAAAATTTAGCAAAAAAAACGACATCTATATATAAATTTTTCTCTAAATTTATTGTTCTACATGTCTTTAATAAAAAAAAAAATGTTTGGGTAAAAAAAAAAAGCGTTTACAAACTATGGTCCAAAAATGTGAATTTCCGCTTTTTGAAGCAGCTCTGACTTTCTGAGCACCTGTCATGTTTCCTGAGGTTCTACAATGGCCAGACAGTACAAACACCCCACAAATGACCCCATTTCGGAAAGTAGACACCCTAAGGTATTCGCTGATGGGCATAGTGAGTTCATAGAACTTTTTATTTTTTGTCACAAGTTAGCGGAAAATGATGATTTTTTTATTTATTTTATTTTTCTTACAAAGTCTCATATTCCACTAACTTGTGACAAAAAATAAAAACTTCCATGAACTCACTATGCCCATCACCAAATACCTTGGGGTGTCTTCTTTCCAAAATGGGGTCACTTGTGGGGTAGTTATACTGCCCTGACATTCTAGGGGCCCTAATGTGTGGTAAGTAGTTTGAAATCAAAATGTGTAAAAAATGACATGTGAAATCCTAAAGGTGCTCTTTGGATTGTGGGCCCCTTTGCCCACCTAGGCTGCAAAAAAGTGTCACACATGTGGTATTGCCGAGTCAGGAGAAGTTGGGCAATGTGTTTTGGGGTGTCATTTTACATATACCCATGCTGGGTGAGAGAAATATCTCGGCAAAAGTCAACTTTTCCCATTTTTTTATACAAAGTTGGCATTTGACCGAGATTTTTCTCTCACCCAGCATGGGTATATGTAAAATGACACCCCAAAACACATTCCCCAACTTCTCCTAAGTACGGCGACACCTGATGTGTGACACTTTTTTGCAGCCTAGATGCGCAAAGGGGCCCACATTCCTTTTAGGAGGGCATTTTTAGACATTTGGATCCCAGACTTCTTCTCACGCTTTAGGGCCCCTAAAATGCCAGGGCAGTATAAATACCCCACATGTGAACCCATTTTGGAAAGAAGACACCCCAAGGTATTCAATGAGAGGCATGGCGAGTTCATAGAAATTTTTTTTTTTTGCCACAAGTTAGCGGAAATTTTTTTGTTTTTGTTTTTTTCTCACAAAGTCTCCCTTTCCGCTAACTTGGGACAAAAATTTCAATCTTTCATGGACTCAATATGCCCCTCAGCGAATACCTTGGGGTGTCTACTTTCCGAAATGGGGTCACATGTGGGGTATTTTAGGGGCCCTAAAGCGTGAGAAGAAGTCTGGAATATAAATGTCTAAAAATTTTTACGCATTTGGATTCCGTGAGGGGTATGGTGAGTTCATGTGAGATTTTATTTTTTGACACAAGTTAGTGGAATATGAGACTTTGTAAGAAAAAAAATAATAAAAAAATTCATTATTTTCCGCTAACTTGGGCCAAAAAAAAGTCTGAATATAGCCTTACAGGGGGGTGATCAATGACAGGGGGGTGATCAGGGAGTGTATATGGGGTTATCACCCCCCTGTCATTGATCACCCCCCCTGTAAGGTTTCATTCAGACATCCGTATGTGTTTTGCGGATACGCGGTGTCTGTGTTTTGCGGATACACGGATCCGCAAAACACATACGGATGTCTGAATGGAGCCTTACAGGAGGGTGATCAATGTCAGGGGGGTGATCACCCCATATAGACTCCCTGATCACCCCCTGTCATTGATCACCCCCCTATCATTGATCACCCCCCTGTAAGGCTCCATTCAGATGTCCGTATGTGTTTTGCGGATCCAATCCATGTATCCGTGGATCCGTAAAAAACATACGGACGTCTGAATGGAGCCTTACAGGGGGGTGATCAATGACAGGGGGGTGATCAGGGAGTCTATATGGGGTGATCACCCCCCTGTCATTGATCACCCCCCCTGTAAGGCTCCATTCAGACGTCCGTATTTGTTTTGCGGATCCGATCCATGTATCCGTGGATCCTTAAAAAACATACGGACGTCTGAATGGAGCCTTACAGGGGGGTGATCAATGACAGGGGGGTGATCAATGACAAGGGGGTGATCAGGGAGTCTATATGGGGTGATCACCCCCCTGTCATTGATCACCCCCCTGTAAGGCTCCATTCAGACGTCCGTATGTGTTTTGCGGATCCGATCCATGTATCCGTGGATCCGTAAAAAACATACGGACATCTGAATGGAGCCTTACAGGGGGGTGATCAATGACAGAGGGTTGATCAATGACAGGGGGGTGATCAGGGAGTCTATATAGGGTGATCACCCCCCTGTCATTGATCACCCCCCTGTAAGGCTCCATTCAGATGTCCGTATGTGTTTTGCGGATCCGATCTATGTATCCGTGGATCCGTAAAAACCATACGGACGTCTGAATGGAGCCTTACAGGGGGGTGATCAATGACAGGGGGGTGATCAATGACAGGGGGGTGATCAGGGAGTCTATATGGGGTGATCACCCCCCTGTCATTGATCATCCCCCTGTAAGGCTCCATTCAAATGTCCGTATGTGTTTTGCGGATCCGATCCATGTATCCGTGGATCCGTAAAAAACATACGGACGTCTGAATGGAGCCTTACAGGGGGGTGATCAATGACAGGGGGGTGATCAATGACAGGGGGGTGATCAGGGAGTCTATATGAGGTGATCACCCCCCTGTAAGGCTCCAGTCAGAAGTCTGTATGTGTTTTGCGGATCCGATCTATGTATCCGTGGATCTTTAAAAAACATACGGACGTCTGAATGGAGCCTTACAGGGGGGTGATCACTGACATGGGGGTGATCAGGGAGTCTATATGGGGTGATCACCCCCGTCATTGATCACCCCCCTGTAAGGCTCCATTCAGACGTCCGTATGTGTTTTGCGGATCCGATCCATGTAACAGTGGATCCGTTAAAAACATACAAACGTCTGAATGGAGCCTTACAGGGGGGTGATCAATGACAGGGGGGTGATCAATGACAGGCGGGTGATCAGGGAGTCTATATGCGGTGATCAACCCCTTCATTGATCACCTCCCTGTAAGGCTCTATTCAGACGTCCGTATGTGTTTTGCGGATCCGATCCATGTATCAGTGGATCCGTAAAAAACATACGGACGTCTGAATGGAGCTTTACAAGGGGGTGATCAATGACAGGGGGGTGAACAATGACAGGGGGGATCAGGGAGCCTATATGGGGTGATCAGGGGTTAATAAGGGGTTAATAAGTGACAGGGGGGGTGTAGTGTAGTGGTGTTTGGTGCTACTTATTACTGAGCTGCCTGTGTCCTCTGGTGGTCGATCCAAGCAAAAGGGACCACCAAAGGACCAGGTAGCAGGTATATTAGACGCTGTTATCAGAACAGCGTCTAATATACCTGTTAGGGGTTAATAAAATCGCATCTCCATCCTGCCAGCGAACGATCGCCGCTGGCAGGCTGGAGATCCACTCGCTTACCTTCCGATCCTGTGATCGCGCGCGCCTGTGTGCGCGCGTTCACAGGAAATCTCGCGTCTCGCAAGATGACGCACGGATGCGACCAAAAGGAATGAATCGACCGCCTCCAAGACGCATCCGTGCGTTAGGCGGTCGGGAGGTGGTTAAATACAGGGGTTATATTCAGTTATTTGAAATACAGACATTTTGGGCACAAATCTTTAATTATGGCCTAGTGTGGGTCAGGGCGTGTTAGATACACCCTTTAAATACAAGGAGTTATATTCAGTTATTTGAAATACAGCCATTTTGGTCACAAATCTTTAATTGCGGCCTAGTGTGGGTCAGGGCATGTAAGATACACTATTTATATACAGGGGTTATATTCTTCTATTAGTAAAACACCCTATTTTGGGCAAAATATACAATTGTTCCGCCCTTGCACCATCAAGACGTTTGAAATTCCAGGGTTATATACTGCTGTCATATTCACTTATTAAACAAAAACCTGTTTGGGCAAAAAATAATAATTTGGCATCCTTTGCTGCAGATATCATTGTGAGATACACCATTTATATACAGGGGTTATATTCAGTTATTTGAAATACGACCATTTTGTGCACAAATCTTTAATTGCGGCCTAGTGTGGGTCAGGGCATGTGAGACACACCCTTTAAATTCTGGGGTTATATTCAGTTATTTGAAATACAGCCATTTTGGGCACAAATCTTTAATTGTGGCCTAGTGTGGGTCAGGGCGTTTTAGATACACCCTTTAAATACAGGGGTTATATTAAGTTATTTAAAATACAGGGATTTTGGGCGCAAATGTTTAATTGCAGCCTAGTGTGGGTCAGGGCATGTGAGATACGCTCTTTATATACAGGGGTTATATTCTTCTATTAATAAAACACCCTTTTTTGGACAAAATACACAATTGTTCCGCCCTTGCACCATCAAGACGTTTGAAATTACAGGGTTATATACTGCTGTCATATTCAGTTATTAAACAAAAACCCGTTTGGGCAAAAAAAAAAAATTGGGCATCCTTTGCTGCAGATGTCATTCTGAGATACACCATTTATATACAGCGGTTATATTCAGTTATTTGAAATACCACCATTTTGTGCACAAATCTTTAATTGCGGCCTAGTATGGGTCAGGGAGTGTGAGATACACCCTTTAAATTCAGGGGTTATATTCAGTTATTTGAAATACAGCCATTTTGGGCACAAATCTTTAATTGCGGCCTAGTGTGGGTCAGGGCGTGTGAGATATACCCTTTATATACAGGGGTTATAATCTTCTATTAATTAAACACCCTTTTTTTGGCCAAATACACAATTGTTCCGCCCTTGCACCATCAAGACGTTTGAAATTCCAGGGTTATATACTGCTGTCATATTCAGTTATTAAACAAACACCCGTTTGGGCAAAAAAAATATATTTGGCATCCTTTGCTGCAGATGTCATTGTGAGATGCACTCTTTATATACAGGGGTCATATTCAGTTAATAGAAATACAGCCATTTTGGGCGTAAATCTTTAATGGTGGCCTAGTGTGGGTCAGGGCATGTGAGATACAACTTTTATATACAGGGTTTATATTCAGTTATTTGAAATACAGCCATTTTGTGCACAAATCTTTAATTGCGGCCTATTGTGGGTCAGGGCGTGGGAGACACACCCTTTAAATTCAGGGGTTATATTCAGTTATTTGAAATACAGCCTTTTTGGGTACAAATCTTTAATTGTGGACTAGTGTGGGTCAGGGCGTGTGAGATATACCCTTTAAATACAGGGGTTATATTTAGTTATTTGAAATACAGCCATTTTGGGCACAAATCTTTAATTGCGGCCTAGTGTGGGTAAGGGCGTGTGAGACACACTCTTTAAATTTCAGGGTTATATTCAGTTATTTGAAATACAGGAATTTTGGGCACAAATGTTTAATTGCGGTCTAGTGTGGGTCAGGGCGTGTGAGACACACCCTTTAAATACAGGGGTTATATTTAGTTATTTGAAACACATGCATTTTGGGCACAAATGTTTAATTGCAGCCTAGTGTGGGTCAGGGCATGTGAGACACAGCCATTAAATACAGGGGTTATATTCAGTTATTTGAAATACAGCCATTTTGGGCACAAATCTTTAATTGCGGCCTAGTGTGGGGCAGGGCATGTGAGATACACCCTTTATATACAGGGGTTATATTCTTCTATTATAAAACACCCTTTTTTGGGCAAAATACACAATTGTTCTGCCCTTGCAGACTAAAGATGTTTGAAATTCCAGGGTTATATACTGCTGTTATATTCAGTTATTAAACAAACACCTGTTTGGACAAAAAAAAAACATATTTGGCATCCTTTGCTGCAGATGTCATTGTGAGATACACCCTTTATATACAGGTGTTATATTCAGTTAATTAAAATACATCCATTTTGGGCATAAATCTTTAATTGCGGCCTCGTGTGGGTCAGGGCGTGTGAGATACACCCTTTATATACAGGGGTTATATTCAGTTAATAGAAATACAGCCATTTTGGGCATAATTTTTTAATTGCGGCCTAGTGTGGGTCAGGGCATATGAGATTCACCCTTAATATACAGGGTTTATATTCAGTTATTTGAAATACAGCCATTTTGGGCACAAATATTTAATTGCGGCCGAGTGTGGGTCAGGGCGTGTGAGACACACCCTTTAAATTTAGGGGTTATATTCAGTTATTTGAAATACAGCAATTTTGGGCACAAATCTTTAATTGCGGCCTAGTGTGGGTCAGGGCATGTGAGATTCACCCTTAATATACTGGGTTTATATTCAGTTATTTGAAATACAGCCATTTTGGGCACAAATCTTTAATTGCGGCCTAGTTTGGGTCAGGGCGTGTGAGATACACCCTTTATATACAGTTGTTATATTCTTCTATTAATAAAACACCCTTTTTTTTGGCAAAATACACAATTGTTCCGCCCTTGCACCATCAAGACGTTTGAAATTCCAGGTTTATATACTGCTGTCATATACAGTTATTAAAAAAAAAAACATTTGGGCAAAAAAAATCATTATTGGGCAGACTTTGATGCAGATGTCATTGTGAGATACACCCTATATACAGGGGTTATATTCTGTTATTTGAAATACAGCCATTTTGTGCACAAATCTTTAATTGCGGCCTAGTGTGGGTCAGGGCGTGTGAGATATACCCTTTATATACAGGGGTTATAATCTTCTATTAATAAAACACTCTTTTTTTGGCAAAATACACAATTGTTCTGCCCTTGCACCATCAAGACGTTTGAAATTCCAGGGTTATATACTGCTGTCATATTCAGTTTTTAAACAAAAACCCATTTGGGCAAAAAATAAATAAATTGGGCAGCCTTTGCTGCAGATGTCATTGTGAGATACACCCTTTATATACAGGGGTTATATTCTGTTATTTGAAATACAGCCATTTTGTGCACAAATCTTTAATTGCGGCCTAGTGTGGGTCAGGGCGTGTGAGATATACCCTTTATATACAGGGGTTATAATCTTCTATTAATAAAACACCCTTTTTTTTGGCAAAATACACAATTGTTCCGCCCTTGCACCATCAAGACGTTTGAAATTCCAGGTTTATATACTGCTGTCATATACAGTTATTAAAAAAAAAAAACATTTGGGCAAAAAAAATCATTATTGGGCAGACTTTGATGCAGATGTCATTGTGAGATACACCCTATATACAGGGGTTATATTCTGTTATTTGAAATACAGCCATTTTGTGCACAAATCTTTAATTGCGGCCTAGTGTGGGTAAGGGCGTCTGAGACACACTCTTTAAATTTCAGGGTTATATTCAGTTATTTGAAATACAGGAATTTTGGGCACAAATGTTTAATTGCGGTCTAGTGTGGGTCAGGGCGTGTGAGACACACCCTTTAAATACAGGGGTTATATTTAGTTATTTGAAACACAGGCATTTTGTGCACAAATGTTTAATTGCGGCCTAGTGTGGGTCAGGGCATGTGAGACACAGCCTTTAAATACAGGGGTTATATTCAGTTATTTGAAATACAGCCATTTTGGGCACAAATCTTTAATTGCGGCCTAGTGTGGATCAGGGCGTGTTAGATACAACCTTGAAATACAGGGGTTATATTCAGTTATTTGAAATACAGCCATTTTATGCACAAATCTTTAATTGCAGCCTAGTGTGGGTCAGGGCGTGTGAAATACACCCTTTATATACAGGGGTTATATTCTTCTATTAATAAAACACAAAAAATTTTTGGGCAAATTACACAATTGTTCCGCCCTTGCAGACACAAGACGTTTGAAATTCCAGGGTTATATACTGGCATTTTGGGCACAAATGTTTTTTTTTTTTTTTTAAATCTTTTTATTTTCCAAAATACAAAAAGGCCAATACAATACTGGACCGTCCAAAAGGTCCATATTACAAAAAAAAAAACATTTTACATTTGCATACACATTTGCCTTAACATTTTATCCCAAATACCCACCCACCCCATTGAAGCGAGAGAGAGGTAAAAAAAAACAAAAAAAAAAAACATATCTTTCCTCTCTTTCTTTCTTTTCAAACACCTCGGCCCTGGTTCAACCATTTCTTCCAAATTTTATCTGTCTTTTCTTGGCTGTCACCCAATCTCCGCCCTCGTATCCTCAGCACTCCCTCAGTGCGCCTGCGCCGATGACATCACCGAAAGAGAAGACGTCATCGGCGCAGGCGCACTGAGGGAGTGCTGAGGAGACGAGCCTCCTCATCTCAGAGCGCCTGCGCCGAATGACCAGAGGCGCGCGATTTTTGAATTACTGACAGAGCCGGCCGGAGGAGGAGATCACGGCTGGCCCTGTCAATCAACACGGCGAGGGGGCGGATTTCTGCAGCAGCTACCAGCAAGTAGACGCCCTACTTGCTGGTAGAGCCCTCATTTACATATTATAAAAGTTCGTTTTATAAAGAATCGGCCGCATGAAAGTAAGTAAGACTATTATATTCTCCTATATCGCGCTATGAGGAATCTAACTATCCAAAAAAAAAAAATGAGTTTTGCGGGGTGACAGAAACCCTTTAAAACTCTCGTGTTGCTCAAGCACGTCCACCCTTGCGGAATTCTGTGATATCCCCTTCCCTAATAACATCATATAGGACTTCTCCCAATTTATATTTAACCCCGAGAAAAAAACAAATGTATCTATTATATTTATAACTCTATTAAACTCATCCCCCGTATTGTGCAAAAATAATAAGATATCATCAGCATACATTAATAATTTTTCCTTTCCATCCCTATACTGAAAACCAATGTACTCCCTATTATTTCTTATCAAGCATGCCAAAGATTCTATTGCAATGGCGAATAACAATGGGGAGAGAGGGCATCCCTGCCTAGTGCCCCTATAGAGGGCAAAAGGCTGGGACAAGCTCCCATCCACCATCACCCTGGACCTAGGATTGGAATATATGAGTTGAATCCATCTTATAAATCCCTCCCCTATACCAACCCTTTTCAATACTGCCCATAAATACTCCCACTCGATGCAGTCAAAAGCCTTTTGTGCATCCAGTGAGAGTATAGCTTTTTCGCCAGCTTCTGTTTTATTGGCTTCAATATTAAGGTACAGCCTTCTAATATTTGAGTATATTGTCCTTCCTAGTATAAAACCTGTCTGATCTTCTTGGATTTTACCTTTAATCACCTTAGAGAGCCTACCTGCCAAAACCTTTGCTAGAATCTTCACGTCCGTATTCAACAAGGATATTGGTCTATAGGAGCCGGGATCTAATTGTTCTTTACTCTTTTTTGGGATCAGTATTATTATTGCTTCTTTCATTGATTCTGGTAAATCACCAATGTTTTGGGCCTCACACAATGTCGCTCTTAATTCCGGTATTAACACCTGCGAGAAAGTTTTATATATTTCAAAGGGGAGTCCGTCGCACCCTGGTGATTTTAATGGTTTCACCTGACCCAGAGCCTCCTCTATCTCTAAATTAGAAATTTCTTTATCCAGGTATTCTTTTTGTGTTTTAGATATCTCGGGGATAACAATCTGATCTAAGTAATTGTCCAGGTCTTTTTTGTTGTATTGTACCCTAGACTTGTAGAGTTCCTCATAATATTCAACAAAGACCTTTTTAATTCCCTCGGGTGAACTGACTATTTCATCTCTACTATCCTTAATTGCCCCTATCCATGTTTTCCCTTTCTGATTTTTCACTATACCTGCGAGGATTTTTCCAACCTTTTCTCCCTCCGACGCCAGCTGAAACCCCTGAAATAGCAATTCCTTCCTTGTTTTTTTCATATAATATGTTTTTAAATTTTCATGTTCCTGCTCCCATTTCTTCTTATTGTTTCCGGTCGGATTCATTATACATATGGATCTTGCTTCTTCTAAGTTCTTTTCCAGTAATTTACCCTTTTCTTTGGTTGTTTTTTTAAAATAATTCACCTTTTTAAACAGACATCCTCTCAAGTATGCCTTAGCCGTGTCCCACACTATAGATCTTTTAGCAGAACCGCTATTTTCTAAAAAAAAGTTTTTTAATTCCAGCCCTATACTCTCTTTATCTGAGATATACATTAACCAACGGGGATTGAACTTAAACAGTGGCAAATTTTGCCTCTTGTTCAAATCCAACTCCATTATAACAGCACTATGATCAGATAGAGCCATGGGCAAATACTTTATCTTTATCCTACTTTGGGTCATTAAGTTTTTATTTCCTAGAACCATATCTATTCTTGACCACGTTTGGTGTGTTTTAGAATAACAAGAATACATTATATCCTCTGGATTTAAATAACGCCAAACATCGATCCAATTGAACTCCAGGACTATTTTACAAAAGTCCACATTTTGCACTCTTCCCCCTCCGCCAGACACCCTGTCTCTGAGTGGATCCATTACCGCATTAAAATCTCCTGTCGCAATCATTATACATTCCTGTCTATTCAACATAAATCTGTGCAACTCGTACAACACATCTGACTTATATGGTGGAGGAATATATACATTTGCAATTACCATTCCAACCCCTTCCACATTACAATGTAGAAAAAGGTACCTGCCACAGTCGTCCGCCTCACATGTAACACACTCAAATTTAATCTTTTTATGCACCAGGATTGAAACCCCTCTAGAATAGGTAGTATATACCGAATGGTACCCTTCCGCACTCCATCCCTTCTCCATCCATATGAGGGAGTCTTTAACTAAGTGTGTCTCTTGGAGGCAAACGATGGCTGGCAAGAACCTCCTAATCCACTCAAAGACAGCATATCTCTTTATCCTTTCCCGCAAACCTCTAACATTCAGTGAGACAAATCTAACCATCTAGGAGAGGAGGAAGAAAACAAAAAAGAAGAAAAAGAGAAGAGAATAAAAAATTAAAAATAAATAAATAATAAAATAAAATAAATAAATATATAAATAAATAAATAAAAACCCCTCTCTCTCCCTTCTCCGAAATACCCCCTTCCCCCCCCCTTCTGAGTAGCTCCCCCTCCGCTGGTCAGCAGACAGGGCAGCTCCATTACTCAGCATTGTGGCTCCCCAACCCACCCCCATACCCCCAGCCCCCTCAGCTATCGATCATATCCAACCATTCATTTGCATCTATTGGTGTCTGAAAGAATTTAACCTTTCCTTTATACTCCACCCTTAACTTTGCAGGAAAGAGTAGACTATACTTCAAACCTACCTCCCTTAATCTTCTTTTTACACTAATAAACTCTTTCCTGCGTGCATTAGTATCTGCCGAGTAATCTGGAAATAGTCTGATCTTTACCCCATGTATCTGATATTTGTCAGAGACCCTAGCGTCCGACAATATTGCATCCCGGTCCTTAGAAAATAAGCATTTCACCAACATGTGTCTGGGATACTCCCCTGGGACCCTCTTTTTCACAGGGACCCTATGTGCTCTTTCAATGGCAAACATAGGCGAGAGAGCACCCTCCTTACAATTCTCCTTTATCCACCGCTCCATAAAGTCTACAGTGTTATTCCCTTCTTCCCATTCTGGAATCCCTACACATCTTATATTTGCTCTCCTCGATCTATCTTCTAGATTTATAAATTTTAGTTCCATTTTGTTATTTATCTCTTTTAAACTTACAACCTCTTTCTCTAACTTCTCTACCGAATATTCCAAGGAGGGAATCCTTTTTTCCATCTCGTGTAATCGCTCTCTTATTTTCTCCATATCTCCTCGTATTATACTGACATCCATTTGTACTGCCCCAATCTGTGTCACTATGCTCCCTATTATACCTTCTGTCCTAGACACAGTCTGAAATATATCTTTCATCATTTTAATATCCATCTCTGGAGCCACTTCGGGGGTTCCTAAATCCCCCGTGATGCCTGCGGTCCCGTTCTCCTGTGTCAGGGTATGTGCCTCTGTATGTACAATCTTTTCTTTCTGTGAAGGGGTAGAGAGACTGGGGAATTTGGCGTCAAATATTTACTTAAGCTGTGCTGTTTTTGCCCAGTCTCTAGCCCTGGTATTGATCTCCTACTACTAACGCTGCTAGCAGCACGTTGTTCATCTTTCTTCTTTGGGGTCATCTTATACTTTTGATGTTATTTTCCCTTTTCTCTGTTCCTACTCTCCTCCCTCCCTCCTCTGCTACTCTTCCCCCCTCCCTTTCTCACAACTATTTCAATTATTTTCAAGTATTTTCCAGCAGTTCTTACAGATTCTCTTATCACCAGCCTAAGGACACTGTTTGAAATTATTAGTGCGTTATCAATGTTACTATATTATCAACAATTTAGTCCAAGCAGTTAGTCCAACCAACCAAGCCCGTACATACGGCCTGGTTCCCCCCCAAAAAAAGGGAGGTTAATTAAAAGACCAGAGTATTAATAAAAAGGGGGGGGGGGGGGGGGGGAGAAAAAAAGAACAGATCCAGTTAGAGTGTTATTGTTACAGTTCCTAGTATCATGGGAAAACAAGCAGGATCCTGTCCAGAGACAATTTCTTAGTCCTTCTGTATATTAGTCCAGGATGAAAAGTTAAGGAGAACAGAGATCCACAGATCCACAGTATTTGAGACGATAGAGCAGGTGCAGGAGAAGGTTAATACACATAAAGTTAATCCTTGATTAATCCAGAGGATTAGGAGGGGGTTAAGAGGTGTTAGAGCTACAAAGTTTCAAAAAGGGGACTTATGATCAAGGCCAGGAGCGGATTATATCAAAATTCACCTATTTTATATAGGAAATGCTCCACCATCATTGACATCACATATCATTAACATATCTTCACCCCTTATTCCTCATTTCCCCTCCTCTCTCCGTTGCTCTGCTTTCCACAAGGAATAAAGGAATAGGTACACCATACTGCAGATAGTATCCGGCAGGCTCCAGCTTTCACTTTCTAGATCCACTCCTTCAGCACTTCTGCGGTGATTACACGGTTATAACAAGACATCTATCCTGTGTAATGAACACTGCAAAAACCGCCTTCTTCAATGCGCACGCCACAACTAGCAAAGCACCTACAGTGATCAGCAACAGCAATCATACCGCCCCGCCGTCTCAACCTCTGCAGACACCAGACACCGGAGCTCAGGCAGCGCTCACAGACTGGCCCCCATCAACACAGAGCGGTGCTACCACTCCACCGCTCCTCCGACCTTGAGATCTCACCACCCCCAGTATCGGCGTCCTCAGCTGGCCTCAATCATCAGCAACAAGCGTGGAGTCCTCCATAGACCGCCGTACACCAGACATCAGGAACACATGAGCGGGCTAGAGGGGCGGAGGGGAGGGAAGGCGGAGCCTAGCGTCCTGCATCAGACGCTCAGATGCTCATCTGACGACCCCAAATGTTTAATTGCGGCCTAGTGTGGGTCATGGCATGTGAGACACAGCCTTTAAATACAGGGGTTATATTCAGTTATTTAAAATACAGCCATTTTGGGCACAAATCTTTAATTACGGCCTAGTGTGGGTCAGGGCGTGTGAGATATACCCTTTATATACAGGGGTTATATTCTTCTATTAATAAAACACCCTTTTTTTTGGCAAAATACACAATTGTTCCGCCCTTGCACCATCAAGACGTTTGAAATTCCAGGGTTATATACTACTGTCATATTCAGTTATTAAACAAAAACCCATTTGGGCAAAAAAAATTATAATTTGGCAGCCTTTGCTGCAGATGTCATTGTGAGATACACCCTTTATATACAGAGGTTATATTCAGTTATTTGAAATATAGCCATTTTGGGCACAAATCTTTAATTGCGGCCTAGTGTGGGTCAGGGCGTGTGAGATACACCCTTTATATACAGGGGTTATATTCTTCTATTAATAAAACACCCTTTTTGGGGGAAAATACACAATTGTTCCGCCCTTGCACAATCAAGACGTTTGAAATTCTAGGGTTATATACTGCTGTCTTATTCAGTTATTAAACAAAAACCCGTTTGGGCAAAAAATAATTATTTGGCAGCAATTGCTGCAGATGTCATTGTGAGATACACGTTATATATACAGGGGTTATATTCAGTTAATAGAAATACAGCCATTTTAGGCATAAATCTTTAATTGCAGCTTAGTGTGGGTCAGGGCATGTGAGATACACCTTTTATATACAGGGTTTATATTCAGTAATTTGAAATATAACCATTTTAAGCACAAATCTTTAATTGCGGCCTAGTGTGGGTCAGGGCGTGTGAGACACACCCTTTAAATACTGGGGATATATTAAGTTATTTGAAATACAGGCATTTTGGGCACAAATCTTTAATTGCGGCCTAGTGTGGGTCAGGGCGTGTGAGATACACCCTTTATATACAGGGGTTAAATTCTTCTATTAATAAAACACCCTTTTTTTGGTAAAATACACAATTGCTCCGCCCTTGCACCATCAAGACGTTTGAAATTCCAGGGTTATATACTGCTGTCATATTCAGTTATTAAACAAAAACCCGTTTGGGCAAAAAATCATTATTTGGCAGCCTTTGCTGCAGATGTCATTGTGAGATGCATCATTTATATACAGGGGTTATATTCAGTTATTTGAAATACCACCATTTTGTACACAAATCTTAAATTGCGGCCTAGTGTGGGTCAGAGAGTGTGAGATACACTCTTTAAATACAGGGGTTATATTCAGTTATTTGAAATACAGCCATTTTGGTCACAAATCTTTAATTGTGGCCTAGTGTGGGTCAGGGCGTGTTAGATACACCCTTTAAATACTGGGGTTATATTAAGTTATTTGAAATACAGGCATTTTGGGCACAAATCTTTAATTGCGGCCTAGTGTGGGTCAGGGCGTGTGAGATACACCCTTTATATACAGGGGTTATATTCTTCTATTAATAAAACACCCTTTTTTTGGCAAAATACACAATTGCTCCGCCCTTGCACCATCAAGACGTTTGAAATTCCAGGGTTATATACTGCTGTCATGTTCATTTATTAAACAAAAACCCGTTTTGGCAAAAAATAATTATTTGGCAGCCTTTGCTGCAGTTGTAATTGTGAGATACACCATTTATATACAGGGGTTATATTCAGTTATTTGAAATACCACCATTTTGTGAACAAATCTTTAATTGCGGCCTAGTGTGTGTCAGGGCGTGTGAGATACACCCTTTAAATACAGGGGCTATATTCAGTTATTTAAAATACAGCCATTTTGGGCACAAATCTTTAATTGCGGCCTAGTGTGGGTCAGGGCGTGTGAGATATACCCTTTATATACAGGGGTTATAATCTTCTATTAATAAAACACCCTTTCTTTGGGCAAAATACACAATTGTTCCGCCCTTGCACCATCAAGACGTTTGAAATTCCAGGGTTATATACTGCTGTCATATTCAGTTATTAAACAAAAACCCATATGGGAAAAAAAAATAAAAATTTGGCAGCCTTTGCTGCAGATGTCATTGTGAGATACACCCTTTATATACAGGGGTTATATTCAGTTATTTGAAATACCACCATTTTGTGCACAAATCTTTAATTGCGGCCTAGAGTGGGTCAGGGCAGGTGAGACACACCCTTTAAATTCAGGGGTTATATTCAGTTATTTGAAATACAGCCATTTTGGGCACAAATCTTTAATTGTGGCCTAGTGTGGGTCAGGGCGTGTTAGATACACCCTTTAAATTCTGGGGTTATATTAAGTTATTTAAAATACAGGCATTTTGGGCACAAATCTTTAATTGCAGCCTAGTGTGGGTCAGGGCGTGTGAGATACACCCTTTATATAAAGGGGTTATATTCTTCTATTAATAAAACACCCTTTTTTTGGCAAAATACACAATTGTTCCGCCCTTGCACCATCAAGACGTTTTAAATTCCAGGGTTATATACTGCTGTCATATTCAGTTATTAAACAAAAACCCGTTTGGGCAAAAAATAATTATTTGGCAGCCTTTGTCATTGTGAGATGCATCATTTATATACAGGTGTTATATTCAGTTATTTGAAATACCACCATTTTGTGCACAAATCTTTAATTGCGGCCTAGTGTGGGTCAGGGAGTGTGAGATACACCCTTTAAATACAGGGGTTATATTCAGTTATTCGAAATACAGCCATTTTGAGCACAAATCTTTAATTGCGGCCTAGTGTGGGTCAGGGCGTGTGAGATACACTTTTTATATACAGGGGTTATATTCTTCTATTAATAAAACACCCTTTTTTGGGGAAAATATACAATTATTCCGCCCTTGCACCATCAAGACGTTTGAAATTCCAGGGTTATGTACTGCTGTCATATTCACTTATTAACCGCCTCTGGACCGCCGAACGCAGCGACGCGTCCTGGAGGCGGTCGATTCATTCCTCCTGGACGCATATACGTGTCCTCTCGTGAGACGCGAGATTTCCTGTGAACGCGCGCACACAGGCGGAGATCTGATTGGAGCCTTACAGGGGGGTGATCAATGACAGGGGGGTGATCAGGGAGTCTATATGGGGTGATCACCCCCCTGTCATTGATCACCCCCCTGTAAGGCTCCATTCAGACGTCCGTATGTGTTTTGCGGATCCGCTCCATGTATCCGTGGATCCGTAAAAAAACATACGGAGAACTGAATGGAGCCTTACAGGGGGGTGATCAATGACAGGGGGGGTGATAACCCCATATACACTCCCTGATCACCCCCCTGTCATTGATCACCCCCCTGTCATTGATCTCCCTCCTGTAAGGCTCCATTCAGACATTTTTTTGGCCCAAGTTAGCGGAAATATTTTTTTTTTTTTCTTACAAAGTCTCATATTCCACTAACTTGTGTCAAAAAATAAAATCTCACATGAACTCACCATACCCCTCACGGATTCCAAATGCGTAATTTTTTTTAGACATTTATAGTCCAGACTTATTCTCACGCTTTAGGGCCCCTAAAATGCCAGGGCAGTATAAATACCCCACATCTGACCCCATTTCGGAAAGTAGACACCCCAAGGTATTCGCTGAGGGGCATATTGAGTCCATGAAAGAATGATTTTTTTTCCCCAAGTTAGCGGAAAGGGAGACTTTGTGAGAAAAAACAAAAAAAATCAATTTCCGCTAACTTGTGGCAAAAAAAATAAATTTCTATGAACTCGCCATGCCCCTGATTGAATACCTTGGGGTGTCTTCTTTCCAAAATGGGGTCACATGTGGGGTATTTATCCTGCCCTGGCATTTTAGGGGCCCTAAAGCGTGAGAAGAAGTCTGGGATCCAAATGTCTAAAAGCGCCCTCCTAAAAGGAATGTGGGCCCCTTTGCGCATCTAGGCTGCAAAAAAGTGTCACACATCTGGTATCGCCGTACTCAGGAGAAGTTGGGGAATGTGTTTTGGGGTGTAATTTTACATATACCCATGCTGGGTGAGAGAAATATCTCGGTCAAATGCCAACTTTGTATAAAAAAATGGGAAAAGTTATCTTTTGCCGAGATATTTATCTCACCCATCATGGGTATATGTAAAATGACACCCCAAAACACATTGCCCAACTTCTCCTGAGTACGTAAATACCACATGTGTGACACTTTTTTGCAGCCTAGGTGGGCAAAGGGGCCAACATTCCAAAGAGCAACTTTAGGATTTCACAGGTCATTTTTTACACATTTTGATTTCAAACTACTTACCACACATTAGGGCCCCTAGAATGCCAGGGCAGTATAACTACCCCACAAGTGACCCCATTTTGGAAAGAAGACACCCCAAGGTATTCCGTGAGGGGCATGGTGAGTTCCTAGAATTTTTTATTTTTTGTCACAAGTTAGCGGAAAATTATGATTTTTTTTTTTCTTACAAAGTCTCATATTCCACTAACTTGTGACAAAAAATAAAAACTTCCATGAACTCACTATGCCCATCACAAAATACCTTGGGGTGTCTTCTTTCCAAAATGGGGTCACTTGTGGGGTAGTTATACTGCCCTGACATTCTAGGGGCCCTAATGTGTGGTAAGTAGTTTGAAATCAAAATGTGTGAAAAATGACCTGTGAAATCCTAAAGGTGCTCTTTGGAATGTGGGCCCCTTTGCCCACCTAGGCTTGAAAAAAGTGTCACACATCTGGTATTGCCGTACTCTGGAGAAGTTGGGCAATGTGTTTTGGGGTGTCATTTTACATATACCCATGCTGGGTGAGAGAAATATCTTGGTAAAATGCCAACTTTGTATAAAAAAATGGGAAAAGTTGTCTTTTGCCAAGATATTGCTCTTACGGATCCACTAATACATGGATCGGATCCGCAAAACACATACGGACGTCTGAATGGAGCCTTACAGGGGGGTGATCAATGACGGGGGTGATCACCCCATATAGACTCCCTGATCAGCCCCCTGTCATTGATCACCCCCCTGTAAGGCTCCAATTAGACGTCCGTATGTTTTTTACGGATCCACGGATACATGGATCGGATACGAAAAACACGTACAAACGTCTGACTAGAGCCTTACAGGGGGGTGATCACCCCATATAGACTCCCTGATCACCCCCCTGTCATTGATCAACCCCCTGTCATTGATCACCCCCCTGTAAGGCTCCATTCAGACGTCCGTATGTTTTTTACGGATCCACGGATACATGGATCGGATCCGAAAAACACATACGGACATCTGAATGGAGCCTTACAGGGGGGTGATCAATGACAGGGGGGTGATCACCCCATATAGACTCCCTGATCACCCCCCTGTCATTGATCACCCCCCTGTCATTGATCACCCCCCTGTAAGGCTCCATTCAGACGTCCGTATGTTTCTTACGGATCCACGGATACATGGATCGGATCCGCAAAACACATACGGACATCTGAATGGTGCCTTACAGGGGGGTGATCAATGACAGGGGGGTGATCACCCCATATAGACTCCCTGATCACCCCCCTCCATTCAGACATTTTTTTGGCCCAAGTTAGCGGAAATATTCATTTATTTTTTTTCTTAGAAAGTCTCATATTCCACTAACTTGTGTCAAAAAATAAAATCTCACATGAACTCACCATACCCCTCACTGAATCCAAATGCGTAAAATTTTTTTGACATTTATGGTCCAGACTTCTTCTCATCTTTTAGGGCCCCTAAAATGCCAGGGCAGTATAAATACCCGACATGTGACCCCATTTCGGAAAGTAGACACCCCAAGGTATTCGCTGAGGGGCATATTGAGTCCATGAAAGAATGACATTTTTGTCCCATGTTAGCGGAAAGGGAGACTTTGTGAGAAAAAACAAAAAAAAATCAATTTCCGCTAACTTGTGGCAAAAAAAATTAATTTCTATGAACTCGCCATGCCCCTCATTGAATACCTTGGGGTGTCTTCTTTCCAAAATGGGGTCACATGTGGGGTATTTATACTGCCCTGGCATTTTAGGGGCCCTAAAGCGTGAGAAGAAGTCTGGGATCCAAATGTCTAAAAGCGCCCTCCTAAAAGAAATGTGGGCCCCTTTGCTCATCTAGGCTGCAAAATAAGGGTCACACATCTGGTATCGCCGTACTTAGGAGAAGTTGGGGAATGTGTTTTGGGGTGTCATTTTACATATACCCATGCTGGGTGAGAGAAATATCTCGGTCAAATGCCAACTTTGTATAAAAAAACATGGGAAAAGTTGTCTTTTGCCGAGATATTTATCTCACCCAGCATGGGTATATGTAAAATGACACCCCAAAACACATTGCCCAACTTCTCCTGAGTACGGCAATACCACATGTGTGACACTTTTTTGCAGCCTAGGTGGGCAAAGGGGCCCACATTCCAAAGAGCAACTTTAGGATTTCACAGGTCATTTTTTACACATTTTGATTTCAAACTACTTACCACACATTAGGGCCCCTAGAATGCCAGGGCAGTATAACTACCCCATAAGTGACCCCATTTTGGAAAGAAGACACCCCAAGGTATTCCGTGAGGGGCATGGCGAGTTCCTAGAATTTTTTATTTTTTGTCACAAGTTAGCGGAAAATGATGATTTTTTTTTTCTTACAAAGTCTCATATTCCACTAACTTGTGACAAAAAATAAAAACTTCCATGAACTCACTATGCCCATCATGAAATACCTTGGGGTGTCTTCTTTCCAAAATGGGGTCACTTGTGGGGTAGTTATACTGCCCTGACATTCTAGGGGCCCTAATGTGTGGTAAGTAGTTTGAAATCAAAATGTGTGAAAAATGACCTGTGAAATCCTAAAGGTGCTCTTTGGAATGTGGGCCCCGTTGCCCACCTAGGCTTCAAAAAAGTGTCACACATGTGGTATTGCTGTACTCAGGAGAAGTTGGGCAATGTGTTTTGGGGTGTCATTTTACATATACCCAGGCTGGGTGAGAGAAATATCTTGGTAAAATGCCAAATTGCCAAGATATTTCTCTCACCCAGCATGGGTATATGTAAAATGACACCCCAAAACACATTGTCCAACTTCTCCTGAGTACAGCAATACCAGATGTGTGACACTTTTTTGCAGCCTAGGTGGGCAAAGGGGCCCACATTCCAAAGAGCACCTTTCGGATTTCACCGGCCATTTTTTACAGATTTTAATTTCAAACTACTTACCACGCATTTGGGCCCCTAAAATGCCAGGGCAGTATAACTACCCCACAAGTGACCCCATTTTGGAAAGAAGACACCCCAAGGTATTTCGTAATGGGCATAGTGAGTTCATGGAAGTTTTTATTTTTTGTCACAAGTTAGTGGAATATGAGACTTTGTAAGAAAAAAAATATCATAATTTTCCGCTAACTTGTGACGAACAATAAAAAGTTCTATGAACTCACTATGCCCATCAGCGAATACCTTAGGGTGTCTACTTTTTGAAATGGGGTCATTTGTGGAGTGTTTGTACTGTCTGGGCATTGCAGAACCTCAGGACACATGACAGGTGCTCAAAAAGTCAGAGCTGCTTCAAAAAGCGGAAATTCACATTTTTGTACCATAGTTTGTAAACGCTATAACTTTTACCCAAACCATTTTTTTTTTTTACCCAAACATTTTTTTTTTATCAAAGATAAATAAACTTAGAGAAAAATTTATATATGGATGTCATTTTTTTTGCAAAATTTTACAACTGAAAGTGAAAAATGTCATTTTATTGCAAAAAAATCGTTAAATTTCGATTAATAACAAAAAAAGTAAAAATGTCAGCAGCAATAAAATACCACCAAATGAAAGCTCTATTAGTGAGAAGAAAAGGAGGTAAAATTCATTTGGGTAATAAGTTGCATGACCGAGCAATACAAATGAGTATTTTGACCACATCATCCTCTTTATGCATGTTGTCTTACTCCAAGCTGTATAGGCTCGAAAGCCTACTACCAATTAAGCATATTAGGTGATGTGCATCTCTGTAATGAGAAGGGGTGTGGTCTAATGACATCAACACCCTATATTAGGTGTGCATAATTATTAGGCAACTTCCTTTCCTTTGGCAAAATGGGTCAAAAGAAGGACTTGACAGGCTCAGAAAAGTCAAAAATAGTGAGATATCTTGCAGAGGGATGCAGCACTCTTAAAATTGCAAAGCTTCTGAAGCGTGATCATCGAACAATCAAGCGTTTTATTCAAAATAGTCAACAGGGTCACAAGAAGCGTGTGGAAAAACCAAGGCGCAAAATAACTGCCCATGAACTGAGAAAAGTCAAGCGTGCAGCTGCCAAGATGCCACTTGCCACCAGTTTGGCCATATTTCAGAGCTACAACATCACTGGAGTGCCCAAAAGCACAAGGTGTGCAATACTCAGAGACATGGCCAAGGTAAGAAAGGCTGAAAGACGACCACCACTGAACAAGACACACAAGCTGAAACGTCAAGACTGATTTTTCTAAGGTTTTATGGACTGATGAAATGAGAGTGAGTCTTGATGGGCCAGATGGATGGGCCCGTGGCTGGATTGGTAAAGGGCAGAGAGCTCCAGTCCGACTCAGACGCCAGCAAGGTGGAGGTGGAGTACTGGTTTGGGCTGGTATCATCAAAGATGAGCTTGTGGGGCCTTTTCGGGTTGAGGATGGAGTCAAGCTCAACTCCCAGTCCTACTGCCAGTTTCTGGAAGACACCTTCTTCAAGCAGTGGTACAGGAAGAAGTCTGCATCCTTCAAGAAAAACATGATTTTCATGCAGGACAATGCTCCATCACACGCGTCCAAGTACTCCACAGCGTGGCTGGCAAGAAAGGGTATAAAAGAAGAAAATCTAATGACATGGCCTCCTTGTTCACCTGATCTGAACCCCATTGAGAACCTGTGGTCCATCATCAAATGTGAGATTTACAAGGAGGGAAAACAGTACACCTCTCTGAACAGTGTCTGGGAGGCTGTGGTTGCTGCTGCACGCAATGTTGATGGTGAACAGATCAAAACACTGACAGAATCCATGGATGGCAGGCTTTTGAGTGTCCTTGCAAAAAAGGTGGCTATATTGGTCACTGATTTGTTTTTGTTTTGTTTTTGAATGTCAGAAATGTATATTTGTGAATGTTGAGATGTTATATTGGTTTCACTGGTAAAAATAAATAATTGAAATGGGTATATATTAGTTTTTTGCTAAGTTGCCTAATAATTATGCACAGTAATAGTCACCTGCACACACAGATATCCCCCTAAAATAGCTAAAACTAAAAACAAACTAAAAACAACTTCCAAAAATATTCAGCTTTGATATTAATGAGTTTTTTGGGTTCATTGAGAACATGGTTGTTGTTCAATAATAAAATTAATCCTCAAAAATACAACTTGCCTAATAATTCTGCACTCCCTGTAAATGGTAAAAGTAGTGTAGTGCAGAAGTGTAAAAAGTGGTCTGGTCATTAAAGGTGTTTAAGCTAGGGGAGCTGAGGTGGTTAAACAAAAACCCGTTTGGGCAAAAAAAAAAAAATTGGCATCCTTTGCTGCAGATGTCATTGTGAGATACACCATTTATATACAGGGGTTATATTCAGTTATTTGAAATACCACCATTTTGTGCACAAATCTTTAATTGCAGCCTAGTGTGGGTCAGGGCATGTGAGATACACCTTTTATATACAGGGTTTATATTCAGTTATTTGAAATACAGCCATTTTAAGCACAAATCTTTAATTGCGGCCTAGTGTGGGTCAGAGCGTGTGAGATACACCCTTGAAATACAGGGGTTATATTCAGTTATGTGAAATACAGCCATTTTGGGCACAATTCTTTAATTGCGGCCTAGTGTAAGTCAGGGCGTGTGAGACACACCCTTTAAATACATGGGTTATATTCAGTTATTTGAAATACAGCCATTTTGGGCACAAATCTTTAATTGCGGCCTAGTGTGGGTCAGGGCGTGTGAAATACACCCTTTATATACAGGGGTTATATTCTTCTATTAATAAAACACCCTTTTTTGGGCAAAATACACAATTGTTCCGCCCTTGCAGACGTAAGACGTTTGAAATTCCAGGGTTATATACTGCTGTCATATTCAGTTATTTAACAAACACCCGTTTGGGTAAAAAAAATATATTTGGCATCCTTTGCTGCAGAGGTCATTGTGAGATACACCCTTTATATACAGGGGTTATATTCAATTAATTAAAATACATCCATTTTGGGCATAAATCTTTAATTGCGGCCTAGTGTGGGTCAGGGCATGTGAGATACACCCTTAATATACAGGGTTTATAATAAGTTATTTTAAATACAGCCATTTTGGGCACAAACCTTTATTGCAGCCTAGTGTGGGTCAGGGCGTGTGAGACACAACCTTTAAATTCAGGGGTTATATTTAGTTATTTGAAATACAGCCATTTTGGGCACAATTCTTTAATTGCGGCCTAGTGTGGGTCAGGGCGTGTGAGACACACCCTTTAAATACAGTGGTTATATTAAGTTATTTGAAATACAGGGATTTTGGGCGCAAATGTTTAATTGCGGCTTAGTGTGGGTCAGGGTTATGTGAGATACACTCTTTAAATACAGGGGTTATATTCTTCTATTAATAAAACACCCTTTTTTGGACAAAATACACAATTGTTCCGCCCTTGCAACATCAAGACGTTTGAAATTATAGAGTTATATACTGCCGTCATATTCAGTTATTAAATAAAAACCCGTTTGGGCAAAAAAAATATATTTGCCATCCTTTGCTGCAGATGTCATTCTGAGATACTCCATTTATATACAGGGGTTATATTCAGTTATTTGAAATACCACCATTTTGTGCACAAATCTTTAATTGCGGCCTAGTGTGGGTCAGGGCATGGGAGATACACCCTTTATATACAGGGTTTATATTCAGTTATTTGAAATACAGCCATTTCGGGCACAAATCTTTAATTGCGGTTTAGTGTGGGTCAGGGCGTGTGAGATACACCCTTTAAATACAGGGGTTATATTCAGTTATTTGAAATACAGGCATTTTGGGCACAAATGTTTAATTGCGGCCTAGTGTGGGTCAGGGCATGTGAAATACACCCTTTATATACAGGGGTTATATTCTTCTATTAATAAAACACCCTTTTTTGGTCAAAATACACAATTGTTCCGCCCTTGCACGATCAAGACGTTTGAAATTCCAGGGTTATATACTGCTGTCATGTTCATTTATTAAACAAAAACCCGTTTTGGCAAAAAATAATTATTTGGCAGCCTTTGCTGCAGTTGTAATTGTGAGATACACATTTTATATACAGGGGTTATATTCAGTTATTTGAAATACCACCATTTTGTGAACAAATCTTTAATTGCGGCCTAGTGTGTGTCAAGGCGTGTGAGATACACCCTTTAAATATAGGGGCTATATTCAGTTATTTTAAATACAGCCATTTTGGGCACAAATCTTTAATTGTGGACTAGTGTGGGTCAGGGCGTGTTAGATATAAACATGTAAAGTAGAAATACCGGCTCACTATTTCTGCGGTTGAGATGTATTCGCGTGCTCGGTGTCTTGGTTTTTCAACCTCCTTAGACAGGTACAGAGAAATAATGGGAAGATTCAGACTCCAGCACTCACTTATTTGAAGTGTCAAGTTCTCCGTCTTTATTTAGCAATTGTGCACAGACAATACAGGACTCAAATTCTCTCTGGTGTAGGCTGTTGACGCGTTTCGAAAGATTCTTATTCGTAACAGTGGTGTGCGTCTGGTGTTCTCAGGTATAAGTAGGAGCTCAAATGTGTGTAATTAGCGCTATAGTCACTCCCACCTATGACTATGCAGAGCGTGGGGAGAGAGAAAAGCATGGGGCAATTAGAGTTCCTCCCCTTTGCGCAACACATGTCTCTAATAGTTATTACCTGGAGCATCAGAATCATTCCATTCGAATATCTGACATACAGAGATTTACATAAAGTTACTTTAAAAACAAGCTCGTTTCTATACATACAGATTATCTCTTCTAACATAATAAAAGTTGTGTAACATACAGATAAAATAATAGAAAAATAGGAAAAGAAGAGGGACAAATGCGGAAAAAACTCTGCTAACAAATCCGCTGTGTTAGATAGGTATCCATTCACATTATGCTCGCGTTACTTCTCAATTTGATTTTTCAGAGAGTGTTACTGAATATTTTAATAGAAGATATACATAATTATTCGGCATGCGTGCCATAAGGAAAAAGGGAAAAATATAAAGCAACATTTAATAAAAGTGCATAATTTCCCTTCTCAGATTTAAACCTTTTGGATATCTTGTTTCCAGTTTAAATATCCAAAAGGCCTCTCTCAGATTGACTTGATGTTTTATATCCCCTCCTCTAATAGAGGTTTTAACCTGTTCTATGGCATATGTTTTGAAATACTTGGGGCTGCGATTGTGTTTTTCAATAAAATGTCTTGCCACATTTGATATGTTAGTATAGGAGGGATTGTCTATATAGTTTAGGTGTTCCAAGATTCGGTTTTTGAATTTTCTTATAGTACACCCTATATACATTTTGTCACATTGTTCACACCAGATCACATAAACTACTGCTTTTGTATTGCAGTTGATATAAGACTTGATATTATGAGTCTGTGTGTGATCTGTGTTACAAAAGGTTTTTCTATTTTGTACATAATTACAGGTGCGGCAACGCTGGCTACCGCAGCGTGTGAACCCCTTGTATGTTAACCATGTATCTGTTTGTGGGCAAATTTGCAGTACCAGTTCAAACAGTGAGCAAAGGGATGGACGGGGACGGGGACAAAGAGTTTCCTATTGTTTGAGGTCTTTTTGATACTATCCTACAGCCCTCTTTGAGTACCGAATTAAGTATATTATCCTCATATAATACTGGAAGGTATTTTTTGATAATATTTTGGATTATATTATATTGGCGGCTGTACGTAAGTACCAGAGTGGGTTGTATTATTTTGATCTTATTATTTTCCCTTGATTCTTCTTTTGTACTTCTAGGTTCAATATTGTTATTTTTTCTGACAACATGTTTAGTTTGTTTGTATATCGTTTTATTTTTGGGGTTATTTTTATCATTTTTATTTTTATTTTTAAACAGCAGTAATTCCCTAGGTTTGTTTTTTGCTATTTGGAAGCCTCTTGAGATCATCCATTCAGAATATTTTCTATCCAAAAGGCGCTGCCATATTACGTGACATTCCCGTTTGAAAGCTTCTATTGTATTGCAGTTTCTCCTGGCCCGTATAAATTCTCCCACTGGGATAGATTTAATAGTATGATGACAGTGATGACTATCTGCCCGTAGAATTGTATTCCCTGCAATCTCTTTTCTGTATGTTTCTGTTTGAATAATTTTATTTGGAATGCCTATGAGCTTTAGGTCGAGAAAATTCATCATACTTGAATCCTCACTGTATGTGAATTTGAGATTGTAGTTGTCATTTTGTAAATACTGTATGAACTTGTGTACGGCAGGCACATCGCTACTCCATATTATGAGCAAATCGTCGATGTACCTGCCGTACCAGTTCAAACAGTGAGCAAAGGGATTATTAACACTGTATATGTATTTTTGCTCCCAGTAAATCATAGTTAAGTTGGCGAACACATTGTCAAATAAAAAATAATTATGGCACATGAGGAAGCGGGTTACATCAAGGACATAATCTATGAAGTCATCCCCATATCCACTGTACTTGTGGAGATGATACTCCAATGCTTCTAGTGCAATGGAATGTGGGATAGAGGGGTATAATGCTACCACATCTACCGTGAGCCATCTATAATGGCATTTCCATTGTTTGTTATAGAATGATCGGAGGACTTCTGATGTGTCCCTGATGTAACCCGGTGTCCTCTTGACCATAGGTTGGATTATACAGTCCAGCCAATTACCAAGTCTTTCTGTTAGAGACCCTATGTCACTAACTATAGGGCGCAGGGGTGGCAGATTTAGTTTTTTATGAATCTTAGGGATTGCATGCATGATCGGGGTAATTGGATAGTTTACATTCATATAGTCATACTGCTTTTGTGTTATAAATGCATGATTTAAACCTATCCTTAGGATTTGTGTATATTCTATTTGATATTTTACAATAGGATTGTAGGGAAGTTTGATATATGTATCATCCTCTCCCAGAATTTTCATTATTTGATTGTAATATACATCTCTGTCTAGGACGACAACAGATCCCCCTTTGTCTGCCATTTTTATTGTTATTTTTTTATTATCTGATAGCTCTTTTAGAGCTTGTTTTTGTTCCTTGGAGACATTGTGGGATATGCTGGCGTCCTTGAGAGTATCATGCACTTGTTTTAATTCCTTCTCGACTAGTTCCTGAAATAAATCCATATTTGGAGTACGAGACATTAATTGATAGAAGTAAGGATTGGGCGTTTTGAAACTATGCACATTGAGAGGGTTTGTTCCCTGTTCATTTCCCCCCTGGAGATCCTCCAGACACGTCAGAGTTAATTGCTCCTGGAATTCCATACCAACATATTGATTATGCATGGTTGGAGTATCCGACATGTTTATAGGATGTTCAGGGGGAGGTACATCAAAAAAATGCCTGTCAGTTGTCTAATAAACCTATTTATATCCAACAGTGTCATAAATAAATCAAAATTTACACTAGGCACAAAATTCAAACCCAATCTTAATACATTTATCTGTTCTTGCGTTAAAGTCTCTTGGGACAGGTTAATTACATCATTGTTATTACTTATTTCTCCAGCTGTAGGTGCATTAATTACCTCCTCTTCTGTCGGGTTGCCATTGAGTGTCCTTTTTCTATGTTTGCGCCCCGCTCTCCGGATTTGTTTTTTGCTGGAGCTGAGTAATAATTTTTATTCGGTTTATTCTTTTTGTAATAAGAGGTTTTAGATCTCGTTATTTCATTTATTCTTTCTTGAGGAAGCTCCTGTGTGGAATCTTGAGATAGATCACTGAGTTCCATGGTATCCAATTCTGATGAAAAGTTCACTTTTGGTGAATATCCTTGTCCTTTGCCTTTTTTTTTTTTGGATGGATTTTGGGGTGGAGAAGGGGTTCTCTCTCCTACCCCATTCATATATCTGATCATAATTATAATCATATAAGTCTCTTTGAAATTTTTTGTGCTTCATTTCAATTATGTGTTCTTCCATTTCTTTTATGTTAGCACTCATATTTTTTTGTAACGTTTCATACTCCATTATGTTTTCAGGTCTATTTAATTTCAGTTTTAGTGCATTAATATCTGTTTGTAAATCCTGTAATTTTTCCCCCTCATACCTGACAATGAGAGTCATGAGTTTGGTGGAACAGTCCGTAAGTATTTGATTCCATTTGAGTACAAAGTTGCGAGAAGACAGTAGTTGGAATTTCCCTCTCGGAATCATATTTTTCTCAAAATATTTTACCAATGTGGTATGATCCCACCAGAGCCTGGTTTCTTGGTTCAGGACTCTATACCCGTAGCATTAGACAATTCCTGCGGTACATATTTGTCGGTGTCGGAAAATACCTGATCTGCTTTGGATCTTCGTTCCGGTGATGCGCAGAAGGCAATAGCAGAGTTCGCACTAATCAGCCTCACCAGATTGGTGTAAAGAGAAGAGCCCTTTTAGTCTGCTGAATTTAGCTTATTTGAGTATGGAGAAAACTTGCTTCATACAGTATTTACAAAATAACAACTACAATCTCAAATTCACATATAGTGAGGATTCAAGTATGATGAATTTTCTGGACCTAAAGCTCATAGGCATTCCAAATAAAATTATTCAAACAGAAACATACAGAAAAGAGATTGCAGGGAATACAATTCTACGGGAAGATAGTCATCACTGTCATCATACTATTAAATCTATCCCAGTGGGAGAATTTATACGGGCCAGTAGAAACTGCAATACAATAGAAGCTTTCAAACGGGAATGTCACATAATATGGCAGCGCCTTTTGGATAGAAAATATCCTGAATGGATGATCTCAAGAGGCTTCCAAATAGCAAAAAACAAACCTAGGGAATTACTGCTGTTTAAAAATAAAAATGATAAAAATAACCCCAAAAATAAAACGATATACAAACAAACTAAACATGTTGTCAGAAAAAATAACAATATTGAACCTAGAAGTACAAAAGAAGAATCAAGGGAAAATAATAAGAACAAAATAATACAACCCACTCTGGTACTTACGTACAGCCGCCAATATAATATAATCCAAAATATTATCAAAAAATACCTTCCAGTATTATATGAGGATAATATACTTAATACGGTACTCAAAGAGGGCTGTAGGATAGTATCAAAAAGACCTCAAACAATAGGAAACTCTTTGTCCCCGTCCATATTTGTACAGGAAATTTGCCCACAAACAGATACATGGTTAACATACAAGGGGTTCACATGCTGCGGTAGCCAGCGTTGCCGCACCTGTAATTATGTACAAAATAGAAAAACCTTTTGTAACACAGATCACACACAGACTCATAATATCAAGTCTTATATCAACTGCAATACAAAAGCAGTAGTTTATGTGATCTGGTGTGAACAATGTGACAAAATGTATATAGGGTGTACTATAAGAAAATTCAAAAACCGAATCTTGGAACACCTAAACTATATAGACAATCCCATCTATACTAACATATCAAATGTGGCAAGACATTTTATTGAAAAACACAATCGCAGCCCCAAGTATTTCAAAACAAATGTCATAGAACAGGTTAAAACCTCTATTAGAGGAGGGGATATAAAACATCAAGTCAAACTGAGAGAGGCCTTTTGGATATTTAAACTGGAAACAGGTTTAAATCTGAGAAGGGAAATTATGCACTTTTATTAAATGTTGCTTTATATTTTTCCCTTTTTCCTTATGGCACGCATGCCGAATAATTATGTATATCTTCTATTAAAATATTCAGTAACACTCTCTGAAAAATCAAATTGAGAAGTAACGTGAGCATAATGTGAATGGATACCTATCTAACACAGCGGACTTGTTAGCAGAGTTTTTTCCGCATTTGTCCATCTTCTTTTTCTATTTTTCTATTATTTTATCTGTATGTTACACAACTTTTATTATGTTAGAAGAGATAATCTGTATGTATAGAAACAAGCTTGTTTTTAAAGTAACTTTATGTAAATCTCTGTATGTCAGATATTTGAATGGAATGATTCTGATGCTCCAGGTGATAACTATTAGAGACATGTGTTGCGCAAAGGGGAGGAACTCTAATTGCCCCATGCTATTCTCTCTCCCCACCCTCTGCATAGTCATAGGTGGGAGTGACTATAGCGCTAATTACACACATTTGAGCTCCTACTTATACCTGAGAACACCAGACGCACACCACTGTTACGAATAAGAATCTTTTGAAACGCGTCAACAGCCTACACCAGAGAGAATTTGAGTCCTGTATTGTCTGTGCACAATTGCTAAATAAAGACAAAGAACTTGACACTTCAAAAAATTGAGTGCTGGAGTCTGAATCTTCCCATTATTTCCGTGTTAGATATACCCTTCATAAACAGGGGTTATAATCTTCTATTAATAAAACACCCTTTTTTTGGCAAAATACACAATTGTTCCGCCCTTGCGCCATCAAGACGTTTGAAATTCCAAGGTTATATACTGCTGTCATATTCAGTTATTAAAAATAAACCCATTTGGGCAAAAAATAAATAAATTGGGCAGCCTTTGCTGCAGATGTCATTGTGAGATACACCCTTTATATACAGGGGTTATATTCAGTTATTTGAAATACAGCCATTTTGTGCACAAATCTTTAATTGCGGCCTAGTGTGGGTCAGGGCGTGTGAGACACACCCTTTAAATGCAGGGGTTATATTCAGTTATTTGAAATATAGGCATTTTGGGCACAAATGTTTAATTGCGGCCTAGTGTGGGTCAGGGCATGTAAGATACACCCTTTATATACAGGGGTTATATTCAGTTAATTAAAATACAGCCATTTTGGGCATAAATTTTTAATTGCGGCCTAGTGTGGGTCAGGGCATGTGAGATACACCTTTAATATACAGGATTTATATTCAGTTATTTGAAATACAGACATTTTAAGCACAAATCTTTAATTGCGGCCTAGTGTGGGTCAGGGCGTGTGAGATACACCCTTGAAATACAGGGGTTATATTCAGTTATTTGAAATACAGCCATTTTGGGCACAATTCTTTAATTGCAGCCTAGTGTGGGTCAGGGCGTGTGAGACACACCCTTTAAATACAGGGGTTATATTCAGTTATTTGAATTACAGCCATTTTGGGCACAAATCTTTAATTGCGGCCTAGTGTGGGTCAGGACGTGTGAAATACACCCTTTATATACAGGGGTTATATTCTTCTTTTAATAAAACACCCTTTTTTGGGCAAAATACACAATTGTTCCGCCCTTGCAGACTCAAGACGTTTGAAATTCCAGGGTTATATACTGCTGTTATATTCAGTTATTAAACAAACACCCGTTTGGGCGAAAAAATTATATTTGGCATCCTTTGCTGCAGATGTCATTGTGAGATACACCCTTTATATACAGGGGTTATATTCAGTTAATTAAAATACAGCCATTTTGGGCATAAATTTTGTTAGATACACCCTATATACAGGGGTTATATTCAGTTATTTGAAATACAGCCATTTTCGTCATAAATCTTTAATGGCGGCCTAGTGTGGGTCAGGGCATGCATGTGAGATACAACTTTTATATACAGGGTTTATATTCAGTTATTTGAAATACAGCCATTTTGTGCACAAATCTTTAATTGCGGCCTAGTGTGGGTCAGGGCGTGTGAGATACTACCTTTATATACAGGGGTTATATTCAGTTAATAGAAATACAGCCATTTTGGGCATAATTTTTTAATTGCGGCCTAGTGTGATTTAGGGCATGTGAGATTCACCCTTAATATACAGGGTTTATATTCAGTTATTTGAAATACAGCCATTTTGGGCCCAAATCTTTAATTGCGGCCTAGTGTTAAAAAAAAACATTTGGGCAAAAAAAATATAATATTGGGCAGACCTTGCTGCAGATGTCATTGTGAGATACACCCTATATACAGGGGTTATATTCAGTTATTTGAAATACAGCCATTTTGTGCACAAATCTTTAATTGCGGCCTAGTGTGGGTCAGGGCGTGTGAGATATACCCTTTATATACAGGGGTTATAATCTTCTATTAATAAAACACTCTTTTTTTGGCAAAATACACAATTGTTCCGCCCTTGCACCATCAAGACGTTTAAAATTCCAGGGTTATATACTGCTGTCATATTCAGTTTTTAAACAAAAGCCCATTTGGGCAAAAAATTAATAAATTGGGCAGCCTTTGCTGCAGATGTCATTGTGAGATACACCCTTTATATACAGGGGTTATACAAACCGGATTCCCAAAAAGTTGGGACACTAAACAAATTGTGAATAAAAACTGAATGCAATGATGTGGAGATGGCAAATGTCAATATTTTATTTGTAATAGAATGTAGATGACAGATCAAACGTTTAATCCGAGTAAATGTATCATTTTAAAGGAAAAATACGTTGATTCAAAATTTCACGGTGTCAACAAATCCCAAAAAAGTTGGGACAAGTAGCAATAAGAGGCTGGAAAAAGTAAATTTGAGCATAACGAAGAGCTGGAAGACCAATTAACACTAATTAGGTCAATTGGCAACATGATTGGGTATAAAAAGAGCTTCTCAGAGTGGCAGCGTCTCTCAGAAGCCAAGATGGGTAGAGGATCACCAATTCCCACAATGTTGCGCAGAAAGATAGTGGAGCAATATCAGAAAGGTGTTACCCAGCGAAAAATTGCAAAGACTTTGCATCTATCATCATCAACTGTGCATAACATCATCCGAAGATTCAGAGAATCTGAAACAATCTCTGCGTAAGGGTCAAGGCTGTAAAACCATACTGGATGCCTGTGATCTCCGGGCCCTTAAACGACACTGCACCACAAAAAGGAATGCTACTGTAAAGGAAATCACAGAATGGGCTCAGGAATACTTCCAGAAACCATTGTCAGTGAACA